>NC_139217.1:45917152-46642152 GCF_055691185.1 Crinia signifera
AGCACATGACCCTCCAGTCCGTGCACAGCGTCACTTTACCATTCCCAAATAGAGTACACGTATATGGTCAATTATGAAAAAAGACGAAAAAAAAAAGGAAAACCTAAATCCCACGAAACACATGTCGAGCTTTTTTCATGTGTCCACCATAGCCCTGTTGACATCTGTCAACCTTTCGACCATGTCAGCCATATGTATGGTGTCGATCTATTTACTGTAGACTTAAGGTGCCCATACGCTAGGGCGGCTTCTCAGAGGGAAGAAGTTGAATGTGTTTTCCCTGGAACCACTGGCCGGCAGCTTCCCGGGTGACAGGACTGCTCCCTATACACTGTATACAGTCCTTTACCATACCATACCATATACTGTATACCGCATGCGATCCCAGCCAAGCCTGTCTGAGGCTGTCCGATCCGACCTATCTCTTGTGCAGCCCTTCCAATCTTCATGCTCCCATCCGGTGAGCGTGGGACCTAGACACATGCCGTTTTACCACTTGTCATTCGATTTCTCAGCCTGTCTGAACCGGGTGAAAAGGGCGCTAATCACACTAATGTATGGGCATCTTTAGACCGAGTCTGTCCCATTCACATCGAATCCTGGAGCTACCGCCAATCAGAGTCTATGGGCTACAGACCACACTTACGGCAGTCAGCGGGGTCAGCCAGGCAATAGCGCTAACCGCGCATGTGCAGACCCTCTGGGCACACTGCTGATCACATTGAAGGGACATACATGCCAGTGATGGGATGGCATATTACAATGCGATCCTTGGTGGTAGATCCCGCCCAGATCGCATTGCGAATGCGATCCAATAGTAAATGCCCCCTTAGTAGCTTTAGTAACTGTAATCGTCAGCATGTTACCATGGAGCAGAATTTGTTCCGTAGAATTTCGTTGATGGGTGTTACCTCTATGCTATATTTAACAACTTGATTGAGAACAGACATACATATAAATGGTAAGTGCATAAACTATAATTAATGCTGCTAACTGTAATAGAAGCCCTGGCAAAGCAGTTACACACGGGCGAAACGCGTGTGGGCTAACACCCACTGATGAATGGGAAATGCGATGATAAATATGTGGCTAGTTCAGCACAGCTAGAAAGCGGGTTTTCCTGCGAGGCATGACCTACAGATAGGGGTATCCAGTTATAATGATCATGGGGTAATTGTTACATCGGGGGCTATTTTATTAGTCCTGATAAGCCGCCAAGAGCCGCTGGCTTACCTGGGATATTGTCTGGCCTGCCTCAGACACGCACAGCTAAAATAATCGGACACTTTTTGGGGCTGCGAAGGCGAAAACAGCCATTTTCGATGAACCGGTTTGTTCGCACAGAAGATATTTACGGGAGTTCTAGTTGATTCCTCATTTAAAAAAATATATATTGATGAAAACGGCAAATAAACACATTTATCCCTACCGATGTTTCATTGCATCGAATTGAGAACGTTACATCGGCAATGAATGGAAAGCTGATTTGTTATTGTGTTTCAGTCCTGATCACTGGAGCTTTACGCTCCCTCGTGAGTGCTTCCGCCTCATAAGTGTACCGCGTCCCCTCGCATGACTCACACTATTATATTCTCCCTCTATGCCCACCGGTATGGTAACTTATGAATGAAGTCTGTTCAAAAAATAAAATAAAAAAATCATATCGTTTTTTTTTTTTAATCCTGAAAAACTCATGTGTACTTTTTTCATGCATGTCAACATTTTTTTAATGTTAAACTTGTCACGGTTGACCTAATGGCCTTATACCGCATTTCTGCTCCGTTTCTAGTTGATATATGGGGGCATGTGGAGCCAAGACATCTGCTTCGGAACCCACAGACCCTGCTCTCAGTATACCTAAAAAAACCAAGGGCATCACACCCCTGTTTTGTAGAGCGGTCGCTCCCCACATGGCCATGCTGCTGCTGCGGTGGCAGGGCACTGCCAGGGACACTGGCACATGCGCAGTACACCAATATAAATATAGGTTTTTATTTAAACCTGTAGGATAAGTGGACTTCTTTCTTTCTACACGATCAACAATTTAGGTAGAGCTCTGTGTTACACAGTCTCTTCATTAAAGGTAACACCTGTTTATATAAACCCATGAAATATGTGAGTGCTGCGGTCTATTGTACAGGGATGAATGAGGGCGTATAGATAACTCATGTACACAAGGAAGAAGCTTAAATAAACACCAGCGTCACACACACACACACACACACACTTGCTTATTTTGTTACAAGTTTTACCCAAGTCGGTCTTTATTTTACAATTATTTAGCTGGGTTTGTCCTAAATTTTATCACTAAAAATATATAATATATTAACATGTTACCTTGCAATCCCACTCTGACTCCATATTTATTCTTAAAGTGACGACCCATCTCATTAACTATATTTTCCTGCATATTGACTTTTTGTGCTCATTCAGTGTGTAGGCACTAGTTTGTTTGTCCTGAAGTACCAGGCACTCACTGAAATCTACTTCTCCTTTCCTAATCGCTCTCCCTCTATCCTCACTCATATCTCCAACTGTCTCTCTGCTGTCTACTCTTGGATGACCCAGCTCTTTTTTTAGACTTAAAATATTAAAGACTAAGCTGACCTCTTCCCACCCTCCAGCATAAAACCCGACCATCTCTCATCCTAACCTGTTTATGCTCACCTCTTTCCCTTCTGTGTCACCCCTGTCTGTCTAACCCTCCCTTTTTAGAATGTAAGCTCTCACAAGCAGGGCCCTCTCTCCTTATGTGCCTTTCTTAAAATATATAAACCTCTGCCACCCTGATAATTGCTTCAGTGTTCTGTCCCCTGGTGCAACTATCTGTATTAACCATGTACTTGTCCTAAACTGTCTTGTGCTGTAATTCGTTATGTGTTTTTGCTAATAACTATGCTCTGTAAAGCGCTGCGGAATATGTATGCGCTATATAAGAAACTGTTAATAAATAAATAAATAAATTAACAATATTTTCCTGCATATTGACTTGTTGTGCTCATTCAGTGTGTAGGCGCTAGTTCGTTTGTCCTGAAGTACCAGGCACTTCAAGGGAAAATCGTTAACGATATCGTCTAATGCAGACCTGGCCAATCTGTGGCTCTCCAGCGGTTGTGAAACCACAAGTCCCAGCATGCACTGCCACACCTTTTACCATTTATGGAATGCTAAAACGTAATCAGGGCATGCCGGTTTTCACAACAGCTGGAGAGCCAGAGGTTGGCCAGGCCTGGTCTAATGTTTTCCCCGCTTCCCACGACTGAATGTCTAGTTTAGAATTACATTGGCGAGCGTGTTACTACTGGGCTATACATAGACAGCTTGGTTTTAGTGCAGCCATTAACCCTTTGCGGTGCCAAGTGAATTTGTCAAAATTGGTGTGAAAATTGCCAAGCAAACCTTTTTATTCATCACAATGACCTACAATGTTACCTTTTTATATAGGAAATATAATAGTTTTTTTACACCAACATTTTTTTTAATTTGAATTTATATAACGAATGTGAGCGTTGCTTTCGTTTTTAGCCGATATTTTGCACATCTCAGAGATGTTGACACTCAAAGGATTAATGGCAAGTCCTTAAACAATAATTAACGAGACCATTGTTGAAGTAAGTAGGGAAAGCGAAGGACAGCTTAATATGCTTCTATACACAGTGACTTAATTTGTTCCCCATAGTAATGGAAGTGCAACCTATTAATTGAACCATAAAATGTGATGTGAGAAAGGAATAATGAGGCTGACTCAGGGCTCTTGTGGTTGTTCACACTGCGTGCGCGTCTGACACGAGCGGAACTATACGCGATTCCCAATGGTATGCATTTTCACTTCTCTGTATCACGTCTAAGTTACCCATAGCAACCAATCAGCTTCTAGATAGAATTTGATTGAATGTACATGATAAATTCTATCTAGAAGCTGATTGTTTAGCTACGAGGAAGTTCTCCACTTGGCCTCTTCTCCACCCCTTATGCTTTTATACGCCTGACCTCATTGGTAGAGGATTGCGTGATGCACAGGGGCGGGCTGCAGGTGCAGCTTGCATGGCATCCTTGGAAATGAATGCAGATCATTGCCTGTAGCCAGAGATGGGCAGTGAGACACAGCCACACATCCTCTGTGCAGCTGCTGGTGGGAGCAGCCGCCAGTCACTGTATACTGCTGGATACTAGCAGGGCAGGAATATAATCACTGGGAGCACCAGACAAAATGTGAGTCTCCGGCATGCAATCTTATAACCGTTTATATAGGGTCATCTTCATTTGCAGCATCTTCTCCGTCTGTGCTTGTTCCATCCATATCATTAGGCCACAGCTGCGGTGTTAGGGGTCGTCCTATTGTGTGCATGTGGCTACCAGGAGGAATATATCTTTAATATTAGGAACAACATTGAGATCCTTGATTTGCCAAGTTGGCAGATATCACCCACACAAAGCACACAGTGCAGGCTGACGTTCCTTCTCTCTCCTGCTCAGTCTCTCTCTCCTCTCGTTCATTTTGGTTAATCTAATCAGCAGCATTAGCTACTTCATAACTGCGAATAGGTAATTGGGCTGCTAATGGCGTGTGTTTATTACATCCTCTGCGTATTTGCTGCCCAGTAAACTCAAGGTGCCCATACACGCACCGATCCTGGCGTGCGTTCTGGGCTAAAATAGCATCGCATTGCATGCGTTGTGCATGCAATGCGATGCGATGAAAAGCAAGTACAAAATGTATGTGCAGCACATATGCCGCGGGAGCGCGCATCTCATAGCACACATTGCACTGCCGGGATTGGTGCGTCTATGGGCACCTTTAGTCATTCTCCGCTCACGGTGCTTGTGGTGAAGTAATAGACGTTCCGGAGTACTAGTGGGTTTTTTCTGTGAGTTTGGCCCCCCAACAAATCAGGACAAACCGCATTGTCACCCCCATATTTCTAATACCCATTTATCATCACTCACCATTTACGGTAGTCGTTCATTAGGTCAAAAGGTTTAACGGTTGACACATAAAAATGGTCAATGTGGTCAAAAGGTCAACATGATTTTTTTTCTCTCCTCCCTCTCTATCCCAGTGGGCATAGAGGAAGGATATAGTGTGTCGAGCGCAGTGAGATACCGGGCCGGAATCTTGGCGAGCGCAGCGAGGGGGACACGGTACTCTTAAACGGTGTCCATGTTGAACTAATGACCATGAAAACCTATTTCATGTGTGGAACTAGTGACTGTTGACCTACAGTGGTCAGCCCCCAAGTCCTGTACAGCCTATGACCCCTATACTCTACGTGGAATGTTTGAAGACCTGTTATTGGGTGTGATGGGGATTTCCCCGGGTGTGCAGCGCAGGACAGAGGCAGATCTAGGAGCGAGGGAGGACACTGATGTACTGATGGCACGGTCAGGGTGAGCAGTCAGAACTGGATTCTAGAGGACGTTGCCTTCAGGCATCAAACACCACACAAGGGCAACTGCCTAGATGGGGTAGAGGTCCACCACTGACTTCTGGATTTGGGTTTCTTGAAATATTTTTCATTATTCCGTTCCGCACCCTAGAATGCACACAAGCAGTTTGCCATGCCGCCTCACACCAAGCCGATGCACGTGCGCATAAATGCTTATGCGCAGTCGCTAAACATCGCTCCCCCGTGCGAACGCGTGGAGGAGTAAGGAAATCAGAATAACCTCCAGTATGTGAGAGGCGTTGCACGCTTTCTCGCATTAATCTGCATTATGGACAGATGTCCCTTCTCACATGACTCACATGACTCCGGTACTGTATATTAGTGCCCGCAGTCACCACTATGTCATACCTGGCAATGGCCGGTACTGTATATTAGTGCCCGCAGTCACCACTATGTCATACCTGGCAATGGCCGGTACTGTATATTAGTGCCCGCAGTCACCACTATGTCATACCTGGCAATGGCCGGTACTGTATATTAGTGCCCGCAGTCACCACTATGTCATACCTGGCAATGGCCGGTACTGTATATTAGTGCCCGCAGTCACCACTATGTCATACCTGGCAATGGCCGGTACTGTATATTATTGCCCGCAGTCACCACTATGTCATACCTGGCAATGGCCGGTACTGTATATTACTGCCCGCAGTCACCACTATGTCATACCTGGCAATGGCCGGTACTGTATATTAGTGCCCGCAGTCACCACTATGTCATACCTGGCAATGGCCGGTACTGTATATTAGTGCCCGCAGTCACCACTATGTCATACCTGGCAATGGCCGGTACTGTATATTATTGCCCGCAGTCACCACTATGTCATACCTGGCAATGGCCGGTACTGTATATTAGTGCCCGCAGTCACCACTATGTTATACCTGGCCATGGCCGCTACTGTATATATTACTGCCTGCAGTCACCACTATGTTATACCTGGCAATGACCAGTACTGTTTATTACTGCCCACAGTCACCACTATGTCATACCTGGCAATGGCCGGTACTGTATATTAGTGCCCGCAGTCACCACTATGTTATACCTGGCAATGGCCGGTACTGTATATTAGTGCCCGCAGTCACCACTATGTTGTACCTGATAATGGCCGGTACTGTGTATTACTGCCTGCAGTCACCACTATGTTATACCTGGCAATGGCCAGTACTGTATATTAGTGCCCGCAGTCACCACTATGTTATACCTGGCAATGGCCGGTACTGTATATTAGTGCCCGCAGTCACCACTATGTTATACCTGGCAATGGCCGGTACTGTATATTAGTGCCCGCAGTCACCACTATGTTATACCTGGCCATGGCCGCTACTGTATATATTACTGCCTACAGTCACCACTATGTTATACCTGGCAATGACCAGTACTGTTTATTACTGCCCACAGTCACCACTATGTCATACCTGGCAATGGCCGGTACTGTATATTACTGCCTGCAGTCACCACTATGTCATACCTGGCAATGGCCGGTACTGTATATTAGTGCCCGCAGTCACCACTATGTTATACCTGGCAATGGCCGGTACTGTATATTACTGCCTGCAGTCACCACTATGTCATACCTGGCAATGGCCGGTACTGTATATTAGTGCCCGCAGTCACCACTATGTTATACCTGGCCATGGCCGGTACTGTATATTACTGCCCGCAGTCACCACTATGTTATACCTGGCAATGACCGGTACTGTATATTACTGCCCACAGTCACCACTATGTCATACCTGGCAATGGCCGGTACTGTATATTACTGCCTGCAGTCACCACTATGTCATACCTGGCAATGGCCGGTACTGTATATTACTGCCTGCAGTCACCACTATGTTATACCCGGCACTGTATATTACTGCCTGCAGTCACCACTATGTTATACCTGGCAATGGCCGGTACTGTGTATTACTGCCTGCAGTCACCACTATGTCATACCTGGCAATGGCCGGTACTGTATATTACTGCCTGCCCACAGTCACCACTGTGTTATACCTGGCAATGGCCGGTACTGTATATTACTGCCCGCAGTCACCACTATGTTATACCTGACAATGGCCGGTACTGTATATTACTGCCTGCAGTCACCACTATGTTATACCTGGCAATGACCAGTACTGTTTATTACTGCCCACAGTCACCACTATGTCATACCTGGCAATGGCCGGTACTGTATATTAGTGCCCGCAGTCACCACTATGTTATACCTGGCAATGGCCGATACTGTATATTAGTGCCCGCAGTCACCACTATGTTGTACCTGATAATGGCCGGTACTGTGTATTACTGCCTGCAGTCACCACTATGTTATACCTGGCAATGGCCGGTACTGTATATTAGTGCCCGCAGTCACCACTATGTTATACCTGGCCATGGCCGGTACTGTATATTAGTGCCCGCAGTCACCACTATGTTATACCTGGCAATGGCCGGTACTGTATATTAGTGCCCGCAGTCACCACTATGTTATACCTGGCCATGGCCGCTACTGTATATATTACTGCCTGCAGTCACCACTATGTTATACCTGGCAATGACCAGTACTGTTTATTACTGCCCACAGTCACCACTATGTCATACCTGGCAATGGCCGGTACTGTATATTAGTGCCCGCAGTCACCACTATGTTATACCTGGCAATGACCGGTACTGTATATTACTGCCTGCAGTCACCACTATGTTATACCTGGCAATGGCCGGTACTGTATATTACTGCCTGCAGTCACCACTATGTCATACCTGGCAATGGCCGGTACTGTATATTAGTGCCCGCAGTCACCACTATGTTATACCTGGCCATGGCCGCTACCGTATATTACTGCCTGCAGTCACCACTATGTTATACCTGGCAATGACCGGTATTGTATATTACTGCCCATAGTCACCACTATGTCATACCTGGCAATGGCCGGTACTGTATATTACTGCCTGCAGTCACCACTATGTCATACCTGGCAATGGCCGGTACTGTATATTACTGCCTGCAGTCACCACTATGTTATACCCGGCACTGTATATTACTGCCTGCAGTCACCACTATGTTATACCTGGCAATGGCCGGTACTGTGTATTACTGCCTGCAGTCACCACTATGTCATACCTGGCAATGGCCGGTACTGTATATTACTGCCTGCCCACAGTCACCACTGTGTTATACCTGGCAATGGCCGGTACTGTATATTACTGCCCGCAGTCACCACTATGTTATACCTGGCAATGGCCGGTACTGTATATTACTGCCTGCAGTCAGCACTGTGTCATGCCTGGCAATGGCCGGTACTGTATATTACTGCCCGCAGTCACCACTATGTTATTTATACCTGGCAATGACTGGTACTGTATATTACTGCCTGCAGTCACCACTATGTCATACCTGGCAATGGCCGGTACTGTATATTAGTGCCCGCAGTCACCACTATGTTGTACCTGATAATGGCCGGTACTGTATATTACTGCCCGCAGTCACCACTATGTTGTACCTGGCCATGGCCGCTACCGTATATTACTGCCTGCAGTCACCACTATGTTGTACCTGGCCATGGCCGCTACCGTATATTACTGCCTGCAGTCACCACTATGTTATACCTGGCAATGACCGGTACTGTATATTACTGCCTGCAGTCACCACTATGTTATACCTGGCAATGGCTGGTACTGTAAATTAACGGCTGCATTAATCACAGTATTACCCCTAATAGAGATGATGATATCCTTGCCTTACCACCATTTTCGCATTTGGAAAACATTGCCCGTTTTGCTCCACTGCATAAAGATTATACCCTGCAGTACAGTACATACTGTATAAATGACACTCACTGCAGTGCTGCTCCCATTGGCGTGTCAGCGGATTCAGTGTTGCTTTGTAGTATGATCATTTGTTTTTTTTTTTAAATTGTGTAGTTTTTATTTAGCAGAATTGATTGATGCACATTTGTACAGTTAGTATGCATTACAATGAACAATAGTAAATGTCGAGAAAACAAGTGAGAGTTAATAAACAAAAGCCATTAAGCAATGTCCATGTTTGAGTCTCTTCTTCTTGTTGTTGGTGTTCGCTTGAATAGGCAGAATTCCTGCACAAGTTATGCAAATGATTTGTCAATTTATTCACTTTTTCCTTTTTTAAACTTTAAACTAGTCCCTATTCCCAAGTTAAAGTAATACCCACCCACCCCCCTAACTAAAGAAAAGAAACAAAAACAAAAAAGAATGTAAGGTACAATCAACTGTGGTAGGGGTACATGACTGCAACAGGATTGTTAGTTTTGAGATGTAGGCGGAGAGGAGACGCAACCTACTCAGACCAGGAGGAGGGAGGAATGGGTCAGAGGTGGATCCGCGTGCATTAGGAATTAGTGAGCGACTGGATCCTGTTGGGGGTCAGCGGACAGGGCAAATCTAGAGGAGGTCCATCTACTCCACTTAGCCACATAGGGGGCAAGTGAGCCCCTAGATCTATATGTGAATCGCTCATGTCCCGTAACCTTGTTGACCAGAGCCCTCCAGTTGTAGATATTCGGGTAGGAGACGTCGAACCATTTTCTGGCAATGAGGACCTTGGCCAAGGCGGTCAGGCACAGGACATATTTATAAATTGGTGGCGAGCGGGCCTCCTCAAGACCGAGAGCAAATATACAATATCTGGGGTCTATGGGGGGAAGAGATGGTTCGGTGACAGTTATGTCAGTCCAAACTGCTTCCCAGAAGGCCAGTACCGGCGGACAGGACCACAACATGTGCCAGAAGTCTGCGCCAGGCGAGGCGCATCTAGGACAAGCATCGTCAGTTCTAAGCTCGAAACATAGATACCGGAGAGCGATAGGCCCTATGCAGCACATAAAATGAAATTTGTTGGTATTTCGAACAGAGGTTTGCGTATCTGACCGAGTCAAGGATTTCGGCCCACTGCTCCCCGTCCAAAGTGCCAATGTTGAGCTCCCATTTGGATTTAAGGGGGTCAAGATTATTGACGTCCACCTGACTGACAATGCTTTTATATATAGTAGAGACCTTCTTTGTCGTGGCCAGATTTTGCAGAAGGGTCTTAATTGGGGAGTCGGAGGTAGAAGGGGGAGAGCCTGTGAACTGAGCTTGAGCAGCGTGTCTAAGTTGCAAGTAGTGATAAAAGGATCTATTCGACAGTTTAAATTCCCCAGAGAGTTGTTGGAATGATTTTAAAGATCCCTCTAGAAACAGCTGGGAGTAGTATGATCATTTGTGCCAAATTACTAGATCTGTCCAATGCAGTTTTGCCAAATGAGCCACAGGTGCTGTTTGGCAAATAGCAGCATTGTCACACCAGTATCATGTATTTGTGTTACACTGTGATCTTGTGCGCGTTAGGCTCTACTCCCGTAACAATGCCTTCGTTGTGGCTTCTTAAAGAAGACCTAATACACAAAGCCGCTTCTAAAATGTATGGATTCCTCCAGATCTAAAGGGTCCATCCACCCACTACATGGAGCACCGCAATAGGGCACGGAAAGTGTCTCCAGGTTGACATTGGTGCACATACAGACAAAGCCACAATCATTGCTGCCATGTGTGGCATACGTGGCAATTGGCGCAATCCTGTCAATGCACATGTGGGTCTAATCGGCTCCCACGGCTCATAAAAAGCTGTTTGAGCGGCGTTGTCGTGGCGTAGCTATTACTTGCAGCGGCATTGGTTAGCCGGGCGCAGCAGCGATGACCGTGGTATATCTGTAGGCGTTGTAAGGTCGCCATCCTTTCCTAATAGACTGTTCTGCATGTCCCTTTTTTGGTATAAGCACTGAATCTGATCAGTACACTGTGCCCATCGTTCCTCAAGCAATATTAAGTGTCCATTCTATAAAATGTTAAAGAAGGCAATGCGGTACTTGTGTACTTTCACGGTTCCCATCGCATGCCATATGTAGTGGCATGCGATGGGATGCGATTTTTGCAGTTTTTAAGCATTTTTTAAAAATCGCATGCGATCGCATGCGATTTTTAACAGAAATGCATCCAAATGCATTGAAATTAGTATCAAACATGTTTAATGGCCCCCAAATGTCATTTTCAGGCTGTACCACCCCCACTATCAACGTGAACCCGAAGCGTGGCGAGCGCAGCGAGCCCGAGAGGGTCGGCGGTACGCGTCCTACGACCTTTTCATACCCCCACTATCCACGTCGGTGTGGAGTTGAGAATAGAAAGTGTGGCGAGCCACCGAGCCCGAAGCGTGGCGAGCGGACACCTGTGAAGCCCGCGAGGGGACGCGTATACCTGTGAAGGTATCCGTGTCCCCTCGCGGGGCTCGCCACGCTTCGGGCTCGGTGGCTTGCTGCGCTCGCCACACTTTGTATTCTCAACTCCACGCCGACGTGGATAGTGGGGGTATGAAAAGGTCGTAGGACGCATACCGCCGCCCCTCGCGGGTTCGCTGCGCTCGCCACGCTTCGGGTTCGCGTTGATAGTGGGGGTGGTACAGCCACAAAAATTACATTTGGGGGCCATTGAACATGTTTGATACTAATTTCATGCATTCGAATTGCATGTGATTTTTTGCTATGCGATGGACATCGTGGGAGCAGTGATTGTACACAAGTACCGGCAATGCTATAATGCACAGTCTGCACACAGTATAGACAGCCAACATCACACCATAACCAGCTAATATTGTGGGCTGGCCAATGTCAGTGTATTCTGATACACTGACATGAACTTAGCCCGTTCCTGTCCTGTCATGTGACGTGGTGCAGTAACATGATGTAAGGAGGGTGAAGGTGGCAGGAAGCCACAGACTGGGAGTTATATATTGGAAGGAGCCAGGTCCCCAACAGCACAGTGTATACCGGGAGATGAGTGATGGTTCAGTGAGGGCAGGGCTGTATGTGACCAGGTTCGGTGACCTAATGTGAGACAAAGCAGGGTCCCCCAGGAGCACAGAGTATATCACGTGATTAGTGATTTTGAGCATATGCAGGGTTGAATATGAATGGGACATATGACGAGAGGAATGGAAGCAGCAGGAAGCCACAGACTGGGAGTTATATAGTTGAAGGAGCGGGGTCCCCAACAGCACAGAGTATATCGAGATCAGTAAGGAGAGGTCTGCATGCGACAGGGGAAGTGACATAATGTGAGGAGGGGAATGGAGCCAGCAGTAAGCCACATACTGGGAGTTATATAGTGGGAGGAGCAGGGACCCCCAGCAGCACAGAGTATATCAGGAGGTGGGTGATGTGCCAGTGAGGACAGTGCTGCATGTGACTTGATATTATTAGGGGAGTGGAGACATCCACAGGATGGGAGTTATATAGTGTGAGGAGCAGGTACCCCAGCAGCACAGAGTATATCAGGAGGTGAGTGATGTCCCAGTGAGGACAGTGCTGCATGTGACATGATATTAGGGGAGTGGAGACAGCCACAGGCTGGGAGTTATATAGTGTGAGGAGCAGGTACCCCAGCAGCACAGAGTATATCAGGAGGTGAGTGATGTCCCAGTGAGGACAGTGCTGCATGTGACATGATATTAGGGGAGTGGAGACAGCCACAGGCTGGGAGTTATATAGTGGGAGGAGCAGGCACCCCCAGCAGCACAGAGTGTATCAGGAGGTGGGTGATGTGCTAGTGAGGACAGTGCTTCAGGTGACGTGATATTATTAGGGGAGTGGAGACAGCCACAGGCTGGGAGTTATATAGTGGGAGGAGCAGGGACCCCCAGCAGCACAGAGTATATCAGGAGGTGGGTGATGTGCCAGTGAGGACAGTGCTGCATGTGACGTGACAATATTAGGGGAGTGGAGACAGCCACAGGCTGGGAGTTATATAGTGGGAGGAGCAGGGACCCCCAGCAGCACAGAGTATATCAGGAGGTGGGTAATGTGCCAGTGAGGACAGTGCTGCAGGTGACGTGATAATATTAGGGAAGTGGAGACAGCCACCGGCTGGGAGTTATATAGTGGGAGGAGCAGTGACCCCAGCAGCACAGAGTATATCAGGAGGTGGGTGATGTGCCAGTGAGGACAGTGCTGCCGGTGATGTGATAATATTAGGGGAGTGGAGACAGCCACAGGCTGGGAGTTATATAGTGGGAGGAGCAGGGACCCCCAGCAGCACAGAGTATATCAGGAGGTGGGTGATGTGCCAGTGAGGACAGTGCTGCAGGTGACGTGATAATATTAGGGGAGTGGAGACAGCCACCGGCTGGGAGTTATATAGTGGGAGGAGCAGTGACCCCAGCAGCACAGAGTATATCAGGAGGTGGGTGATGTGCCAGTGAGGACAGTGCTGCCGGTGATGTGATAATATTAGGGGAGTGGAGACAGCCACAGGCTGGGAGTTATATAGTGGGAGGAGCAGGGACCCCCAGCAGCACAGAGTATATCAGGAGGTGGGTGATGTGCCAGTGAGGACAGTGCTGCAGGTGACGTGATAATATTAGGGGAGTGGAGACAGCCACAGGCTGGGAGTTATATAGTGGGAGGAGCAGGGACCCCCAGCAGCACAGAGTATGTCAGGAGGTGGGTGATGTGCCAGTGAGGACAGTGCTGCAGGTGATGTGATAATAATAGGGGAGTGGAGACAGCCACGGGCTGGGAGTTATATAGTGGGAGGAGCAGGGACCCCCAGCAGCACAGAGTATATCAGGAGGTGGGTGATGTGCCAGTGAGGACAGTGCTGCAGGTGACATGATAATATTAGGGGAGTGGAAACAGCCACAGGCTGGGAGTTATATAGTGGGAGGAGCAGGGACCCCCAGCAGCACAGAGTTTATCAGGAGGTGGGTGATGTGCCAGTAAGGACAGTGCTGCAGGTGACGTGATAATATTAGGGGAGTGGAGACAGCCACAGGCTGGGAGTTATATAGTGGGAGGAGCAGGGACCCCCAGCAGCACAGAGTATATCAGGAGGTGGGTGATGTGCCAGTGAGGACAGTGCTGCAGGTGACGTGATAATATTAGGGGAGTGGAGACAGCCACAGGCTGGGAGTTATATAGTGGGAGGAGCAGTGACCCCAGCAGCACAGAGTATATCAGGAGGTGGGTGATGTGCCAATGCGGACAGTGCTGCATGTGACGTGATAATATTAGGGGAGTGGAGACAGCCACAGGCTGGGAGTTATATAGTGGGAGGAGCAGGTTTCTAAGCTGTACTGTACAGACTGAAACAGGTGAGAAGTGATGTATTAGCAGGGACAGGGCAGCATGTAACTGGAGAGTGACTCCATGTGAGGCAGAGAATGGCAGCAGCAGGATTCAGAGGGTTCTATGCTGAAAGGAGCAGGCTGACCAGCAGCAGAGAGTATATGGGCAGGTGAGTGATGTGCTAGTAGGGACCAGGCTATATGTGATCATTCCACACATAATAATGGTGCTGTGCTTCTGAAGCAGTGTGTGGTGTCATATATACAGTACAGTATCGGACACTATAACTTCTTACATACAGCCGGCTTCATCCTGGGCAGGTCTTGCACATATATTGCAGTTGCACAATGTAGACATTTATTTATTTAATTATTATTATTATGAACAGTGGACAAACAGTAGTATTATCAGAACTATGCAAACGAAGAGCTTACATTCTATTTGTGTAGAAGTGATTGGAGAGAAGAGACCAGGGTGCACTAGTAAGGGCAGTATGGGCGAGGGTTGGGATGGTGTGAGGGGGACATTAGTGTAAGTGTGGAGTGACACGGGCTATGGGTAGTGTAGGTATGAGGGTGCACAGGTGTGGGCAGGTGTGTGTGTGTGTGTGGGGGGGTTCTGGATAGTCTTGTTCGGTGTGATGGGGAATTTCCCAAGGTGTAGCAGTTGGAGCGGCAGTCACCAGGGACAGGGGAGAGGGCCGTCATGTGACACATGAGATGCTAGGAGCTGGTGCTGGACTGTAGAGGACATGGGGCGTTACCTTCAGACCTCAAAATAAACACATGGGTAAAATGCTAAGGGGGGGGGGGGGTGTATGGGTCAACCCTAATTAGGTCGATGTGCTTTCGGTCAACCACTGAAGGTCGATAGGGCTTAGGTCAACACCTCAAATAGGCTGACATTGGTAAGGTTGGAATGTCGACACAAGCATTAGGTTGACAATGGCAAGGTTGACAGTCAAATGGTCGACATAAGTTTTTAAAAAAATGTTGTCCCGAATGTTGACATGCCAGGGTGTACTGTATCCCCCTGCGTGGCTCGCTGCGCTGTTTTTGCTCTCCCACCATGCTGTAGTGGATGGTGGGGCATGGAGTACCTACCGCCTGTCCGCTCAAAATAATGCGAAACACTCATGTCGACCTAATGCTTGTCCTTCAGTGATGGACCAAACTGGACGGGATAGAGGTTCCCCCATGAATTCTACAGATCCCTTCTAGAATGAGAGCTCTCACGAGCAGGGCCCTCTCCCCTCATGTGTCACGTACTCTGCACTCCCTGCTGCAACTGACCCTCCGGTACTGGTCCCCTGATGCTTATGTCACTGTAGTGTCTATATGGTTATGGTATGCTAGGTCGACACCTATGAATGGTCGACAGAGTGGAAAGTTCGACACAAGCTTTAGGCTGACCATGGAAAGGTCGACAGTCAAAAGATCGACACCATAAGGTCATCATGGGTCTAGGTCGACATGGGAAAAGGTCGACATGGTTCTAGGTCAAAAGGTCATTAGTTCGACATGGATCTAGGTCGACAGTCAAAAGGTCGACATGGAGTATTTCACAGTTTTTGAGCCAACATGTGTCGACAGGCGGTATTTCATGCCCTACCATCCACTAGGGTGTGGTGGGAGAATAAAATAGTGTGCCAGATGCATTGCGAGCGCTGCCAGGGGATGCGGTGCACTTTAAACTGTGTCCATGTCGACTGTGTTGACATTCAGGTAAAAAAACAGTGAAAAACCCCCGTGTCGACCTTTTGACTGTCGACCTAGACAATGTCGAACTAATGACCTTTCGACCTAGAACCATGTCGACATTTTCCCATGTCGACCTAATGACCGTCGACCATAATGCTGTAGACCAAATGATCCCAACCCATCAACACAAGGGGTTCACCTTTTTTGTCTCCTGTTCAAACAGTCAACATGGACACAAAAAAATGACACTGCATCCGCCATTTGCCATGCATCGGGCACGGTACCACATTACGCTTGGCACACTATTCTATTTTCGAACCATGCCCCAGTGAATGGTAGGGCATGAAATGCAGCCTGTTGGCACGCGTCTGCTATAAAATAAATGTGAAACTCATGTTGACCTACCCATAGTTGACCTAAAACTTGTCGACCATGGGTATGTCAACCAGTCATAGGTGTCAACATATTCACTGCCGCCCATTGGCGTCCGGATACCGTCTATATAACCTGTGCTTGTCCTGGTACTAGTTACTTGGTAATGTACTTTGTTATAGTGTCTATGTCGACACAGACACAAAAAAAACAAAGAAACAAATGTCGACCTTTTTTATGTTGACCTAAGCCACGTCAACCTTTTTTTACGGTGTTCAACATGTGGACAGTCGACCAGTAGTGTTGACCTAATGACTGGAGATACTCTTATAGTGAACCGTACGGCTCATACCCCATTCAGATCATTGTCATTATTAATATTGCACGTCCATGAATGGTTTCGGAGATATCTATGTGAGAGCAGCACAACATCTGATTGGAGAAGAATCTCTGGTAGAACTGGAATAGTTTCTTATTGTTATATTATTACACATGTGCCTACTGTGAAATGCGATAAGTGATTACCACTCCTCTATATAGGTTAGGCGGGGTGGGTTCCAGGGAACAATGATTGATCTAAGAATGTATACCTGTGACAATATAAATGGTACACTGCTTAAGCTGGGTACACATCTATACAATCCCTATTTCTGGCAACCGTTCGGCCCACCGTACTCCCGTCGGACCGTCCACAAACAACAGCCGACACGCGCGTACACACCTGTCCAATTTTACTTGCGACGTCTGATGTACTCCCGTCCAAACAGTCGCAAGAAAAAGATTGTAACACCGTACACACTGTCTCGATTTGGGCTATTGACACGTCACATGTGACCAAAATTATCATAATGGGCTGGGTTAGGGCATAATTATAGCTGTCACCCTTTTACCTATTAAAAAAAAAATCGGCGTGGGGTCCCCCCCACAGCTGTAACCAGCACCAGGCTGAAAGAGCCGGGGCTGGTATTAAAAAATCAGGAAACCCGACAAATAGGGCTTCGCTGATTTTTTTAAACCAGGCTCCAGGTCCGGGTCTGGTTCCCAAAATACGGGGGACAAAATGACTAGGGGTCCCCCGTATTTTAAGAACTAGCCCCAGGCCAAACCAGCCAGCATGGTAATGCCACAGCCGGGGGGAGACTTTTTATACAAGTCCCCCCGGCCAAAGCATTCAGCCCTCTGACCGGTCAGCCTGGCCAGGGGTCCTGGGGGAGTGGGGACCCCCCATTTAAGGGGTCCCCCCCCCTACAGGACTTACCTGACCAGGCTGAAGCCTGGTGCTGTCCTCGATGCCCCTGGGCGGTGGGCATCGAGCTGATCTTTGTGTAAAAAATAGACGAAAAAAACTATTGTTTTTTTCTGTGGAACTATGAGTCCCAGCAAGCCTTCCCCGCAAGCTGGGACTTGGAGAACCACAAGTCCCAGCCTGCGGGGCATTAAAGGGCCCGCTGGGTCTTGTAGTTCCACAGTAAAAAAATAGTTAAATACACACTGACACTTTAGAAAAATAAAAGTTTAATACATACATACATTACACAAACACACTGATACTTACCTATCTTGATCCCGTAGGTAGGTCCCAGGTTCCGGTCCGGTGGCTTGGATCCGGGGCTGGTCTGGGGCTCTAGGGCTGAAGAGTCCGGGGTCCTGGATCCGTAGTAATCCAAAGGGGTACCTGGGGAAGGAAATCCTACTCACCTGTCCTCTGGCGTCCACCCTGGCATCTTCACTTCAAGACGCACTGCTCCCGGCTGCTGGTACCCACTGTACACTAGAGACGCAGAGATCCTTCTTCCTCTGCGTCTCTG
The DNA here is from genome assembly GCF_055691185.1 of Crinia signifera. NCBI lineage: Eukaryota > Metazoa > Chordata > Amphibia > Anura > Myobatrachidae > Crinia > Crinia signifera. The sequence goes on from NC_139217.1 coordinate 45,935,587, forward strand.
CTCAAAATGATTTCTGGCCAATCAAGAGCCGAGCACATGTCGACTCATAAAACAGTCAATGACCCCATGTCGACCTTTTGCCTGTCGACCTTTCCAGCGTCGACCTTATAAAAGTCGACCTAATGACCCAGTCGACCTTCAGTCATGTCGTCCTAAATGCAAGTCAACCTAGGGGTGTAGACCTAAATGCTGTAGACCATATGACCGTATCCCCATTTTTCAATGCTAACTTGTCATGTCTTTTAATTTTTATTGAAATCATCGAGGGAAGGTTGGATGGCAGTTTATCAGTCCTCCATAGTCATTCATAGGGAAAAGCAGGGCTGACCCAGGTTCAGTGTAAACGGCGCAGACCTGGGTCACAGTGCTGTGTAAATGGGGTATGAAGCTGGGTTTTGGTGTATTATTAAGGGGTATTATTGTCTCTCCATCCTTGCTGCTACATCACCTGTGGGGACTAGTTATGTGTAAAGTTGTGTCCCATCTTGTAGTTTCCCGATAGCAGCACGTGATCACTACTGAGCGAGGGCCCCTGCCTGCACAGCCTTGTGCCTTGGAATGTTGCTGTGTTTCTTCACTGCAAATCCCTTGTATCCTCTTTATAAATAATGGCTAATACCCTGGTTATGGAGAAGGAGCACACTGCGCACTGCATGAGCTTCCTGTGTGCCAGGGTCACCGGGTATTACATTCAGCTGGCACTAAACATAAACCTCTGTTTATCCCTCTAGGTGTGTGTTATTCCTGGGCTTCATAATAATCATCCTTTACATCTGCAAAGTGGGACTGGACGCCGAGACCTGCGACCTCCGAGCTGTGGCCCCCAGCCACATAAAGGTTGGATACTATTCCTGTTGTATTGCCACAAAATATTTGTCACCGTTCAATGTGCTCCCCTTTTTTGTTGATTCTGTGTTGTTGGTTTTTTTTAGTTTTATGTATTTTCATAATATATCTCTAGTGTCTGTTTGTGTGTCTCCGAAACACTGCCATCTGTTGGTAGAGAGTGAAACTACATCTTTCTCTCTCACACATGCATAAACACAGGCAATCACAAGGTAGCAGACTGGCTTTAACCCCTCCCCCTTAAAAAAAAAACACCACTGCCTCCCTGGGTCCGGGCAACGCCGCTGCACTGTCAATCAGCGGCTGCCCGGACCAGCGCCGCGTCGCTGTCCCTGGCAGCCGGCTTGTCATAAGCTGGCGCCGGGGACTTCAATAAGAAACCCAGAAGGGAGGAGGCGGCAGAGGGGAGGGAGCCGGGCAGCGTAAAGCTGCCTGAGATCAGTGAGTGAACTCAGCAGCGCTGCCCGGCTCCAAACAGTTGCAATCCCGAGAATTTTCTGGGCTTGCCAGACTGGGCACTGAGGCACAGCCCGGAAAATTCTCGGGATTGCCACTGAAGGGGTTAAAAGCATTCTATATTCTCTATCTATCCTTGAAGAATGTGGATGGGGCCACTGAAACAGCTGCCAGGCTTATCCTAACATGTCAGTGCTGCTCAGTGATAGTATCCCAGTGCTTTATGTACTGGGCTGCTGACTTTGAATACACATTTAGCTGTTTTTACATGGTGGTGTGTAGAGGGTCCTCTGTCAGGTAGCTTGTCGTGTTGTGTTATGAGGGGGTGGGGGTGGGGGGACTGTTAGGGGAGTGGAGTAAGAAGAGATTACAGAAGCCCTAACACGCAGGCATAGAGTTCTTGAGCTGCAGATCGGCATAAATAAATGGAGGGAGCACAATCCTTTGTTTTAACATTTACTTGAATATCAGAGCTATTTAATTCCATAAATCATTCCAGTACACACTACCATATTTCTGTGACTGCACATTTCACTGAATTGAAGTGATAAGCTTCCTTGGGATGCGGTCATCTATTAGAATGAACTTAGGTCTACAGTCATTAGGTCGTCCCCACTAGGTCGACTGGCAGGAAGGTCGACCTGACTTAAGGTCGACATGGGCCAAGGTCGACATGACTTAAGGTCGAATTTGCATAAAGGTCGACATGAGGAAGGTCGACTGGTCATAAGGTCGACATGGGTTTTTCACTGTTTTTTTGAGCCGACGTGCCGACAGGCGGTATTTCATGCCCTACCATCCACTAGGGCGTGGTGGGAGAATAAAATAGTGTGCCGAGCGCAGCGAGGCACCGTGCCCGAAGCATAGCGAGCGTCCGATTCTCATTGCCAACTGTGTCCATGTCGACTGTGTCGACATTCGGATAAAAAAACCGTGAAAACCCCATGTCGACCTTATGACCAGTCGACCTTCCTCATGTCGACCTTTATGCAAATTCGACCTTAAGTCATGTCGACCTTGGCCCATGTCGACCTTAAGTCAGGTCGACCTTCCTGCCAGTCGACCTAGTGGGGTCGACCTAATGACTGTAGACCTAAGTTCATTCTGACAGATGTACCGCTTCCGCTTCCTTGTATACGTGTACTTGGCTGTTGAACAGTACTCCTGGTAACCCCAACCAGTAAGATGAGATTTATAGGAGTGGTATTTATCTGTAGAGAGGTAGATTGGCGTGTGGAATGTGTGCAAACTGAAGTGTAAAAATAGAGCCATCTAACATTTGTGGGCTACATGCAAAAGCAGCCAGTATTTACCCTGCACGGAAACAATATCATTTTATATCTCTCCCCCCCCCCCCCTTAGATTTGTCTGTCCAAGATACAAAGTTGCTTGGTTTATTTGCACACCTGAATATGGTCTTTTGTACACATAGAATAGAATAGAATAGAATCAACTTTATTGGCCATGTGTGCTTGCGCACACTAGGAATTTTTTGTGGATTACAGTGCAGCATCAAGCAGGGATGAAATGAGGGGGGGGGGGGGGGGGACGACACATTACATGCATACCATTGAGACATTTTACACATTCCATTGAGACATTAAACGCATTACATTGAGAGCATTAAGACATCACTTGCGGGGATCACATGCCTGCCAAGCTGTACAGCGCCTAGGCAGCCATCAGCGGCGCCACTGGTCGTTGCAGCAGCCAGGTAAGTAGCAATATAAGCAGGACAGTACATTTATCACATAAGGGTCATGCACCCGCCGAGCTGTACAGCGCCTAGGCAGCCATCGGCGGCGCCACTGGTCGTTGCAGCAGCCAGGTAGGTAGCAATATAAGCAGGGACAGTACAGTTATCACACAGGGAACACATACCTGCCGAGCTGCACAGCGCCTAGGCAGCCATCAGCGGCGCCATTGGTCGTTGCAGCAGCCAGGTGGGTAATAATATAAGCAGACAGTACAGTTATCACACAGGGAACACATAAATACCAAGCTGCACAGCGCCTAGGCAGCCATCAGCGGCGCCACTGGTCGTTGCAGCAGCCAGGTAGGTAGCAATATAAGCAGGGACAGTACAGTTAACACATGGGAACACATACCCGCCGAGCTGCACAGCGCCTAGGCAGCCATCAGCGGCGCCACTGGTCGTTGCAGCAGCCAGGTGGGTAACTGTATGAGGTAACAGTATGAGCAAAGACAGCACAGTTGTAACAGAGACAGTACAGTTATCACACAGGAGACACGGGATACATATTGCTGACTGCACAGTTCCTAGGCAGCCATTGCGGCGCCATCTTGGATCTTCCTGTAGGGAGAGCCGTGGGCGGCATGGATGGTGGTGGCGGCGATGGGGGGTTGGGGGAAGAGAGAGAGAGTGTCACCGAAGCCTGGGCAGAGTCAGTCAGGACTGGGGCTGGAGTTGGAGGGGGGGAGAGAGTCAGTGGGGCCTGGGCAGGGTCAGTGAGGCCTGGGAGATGGAGTTGGGCCCTGGGCCGAGACTGGAGTCTCTCTCCTGGGGATGAGAGCTGGAGCACATGATCCTGCCAGCACTGAGCAGTGGGGGCTACCACTGGGGCCCTCATGCAGCTTCCCCTCACCTCTCGCTCCGCTGGTCGCCGGGAGCCTGGATGCCGCAATTTCCGGTGTATACAAGACCTCTATTGTCTTTTTTTTTTTTTTATCTGTTACTCTTACGTTTAAACCAGCAGACCCCATTCCTGCACAACACAGAACGTTAATCTCTTACTAGCCTACTTAGTGTTATAATCGTAAATACAGAGATCTCCATTAAATACATTGGTGAACATACGTTTGAGCCACCCGCCAGGCCAAGCCTCCCATCCCTTTCCTGTATAATTACAGCACACGCGGTCACGTGGCTGGTGACTGAACCATATGGCTGCAAATGCCCAGAACTGTGATTTCTGCATTCACTATATTATTGGATTGTGTCTGTGTCCATTTGTATTGGCAAACATGGCACAACGCTGGTGCAAAACGATTGCTACATTGAGGCCAAAGCCAAGCAAGTTGGGTTGGGATCATTTGGTCTACAGCATGATGGTGGACAGTCATTAGGTCGACACTGTTAGGTCGACATGGATCTAGGGTGACATGGGAAAAGGTCGACATGGTTATAGCTCGAATGGTCATTAGTTCGACAATGTCTAGGTCGACAGTCAAAAGGTCGACGTGGGGTTTTTCACTGGTTTTTGACCTGCATGTCAACACAGTCGACATGGACACCATTTAAAGTGCACCGCATCGCTCGCGATGTGTCGGCACACTATTTTATTCTCCCACCACGCCGTAGTAGATGGTAGGGCATGAAATACCGCCTGTCGGCACGTCGGCTCAAAAAAAAAGTGAAAAACCCCATGTCGACCTTTTGACTGTCGAACTAATGACCTGGCGACCTTTCCCCATGTTGACCTAATGGTGTCGACCTAATGACTGTCGACCATTATGCTGTAGACCAAATGACCGCATCCCAAGCAAGTTACCTGTAGCTGCAGTGAGCAATTTATGAACGGATTATCTGTTCATTAACCCCCAGACTCCTCCCTGAGCTCAGCATGATGCAGTGAGGGGGAACCCTGGGAGACTGCGTAATGTGTAACAATAACGGCTTTGTTGTCATGCCATCTATAATTAAGACCCTAGCGATCACAGTCTCCCGGGACCTGCAGACTAGGCACAATAGAGGCCCTGCGGTTGGGGAAGAAAGAGCCAAACATATCGGCATCCGCTGCCGGCTAAATTCAGCACTGGTAGTGCGTTTCCTAAGTGACGCAACCTCTACACAACAGCTGAAAGCAGTTCTGTGTTCTTCAGTAATAAGTACAGCTCTCCCTTAACAAAAGGACTTTATATCCATTTACCAGATGGAAAATAGCTGTTTTCCGGAACAGGGTGCAATATACACGGCAAGAGGAAGTAAAGCTGCTATGTGATAGCAATGTGAAGGAAAGTCTGTGGGATTGTGGGCAGGAGAATGGCCGGGTTTTTCACCCCCCCCCCCCCCCCCCCCCCCCGCCCGCAGCAGGTATCCATGTCAGGCAAGAGGTCATTCTTTATCTGCACAAGCACGCAATGAATGAAAGGCTGCAGTGTTTGGATTGGTAGATTTTTTTTTCCTAGGGGCGGGGCCCAGAGATGTCACAGCGGTTCAACTCGCCCTTACCTTTTCAGTCTTTATCAGACGCCGGGTGTAATTAAGTCGTACCTTTCTGTACACTTGCAACCTAGAGTCGGGTTACGCAAAATATCGAATTGGTGCATTAGTAACACTTAGGGCCAGATGTACTAAGCTTGAAAAGTGATAAAATAGAGAGCGATAAACCACAAACGAATCAGCTGCTACCTGTCATTTTTATCACTTTTCAAGGCTTATTACATCCCGACCTGTATACCATGGTGCGGACCTCAAGTACCCCCTGCAGTTCATGTCTTCAGGATTTATTTAATTATGAACAGCTAAGTTAAGGTATTTATTATGGTTGGTAATTATTCCACCTGCTCCACAGAGGGACAACCTGAAAACATGTCCTGTTTGGTGGAGGGGGATTACTGTGGGATCGGAGGTGAAAACATTCCTAAAACACCTAATTCTGATGCGTTGCAGCACAGATGACCGTGGGAGATAAAGGTTTTTTTTAAAAGCCGAATTTTGTTATTCCCAAAACGAATCTCGTAATCCCAAAACTCCTTTTGGATCACAAAATGATCTAGGTTGTCAAGCCATCGTGTACAACTTTAATTCAGGTCATGGAAATATGTGACACATTGTATTATTAATGTGCCATTAATAATACAATGCACTGTCCCCTGGGCTTGTTGACGGTGTTGTTGCTGGCGTTAGACAGACACACCTCCAGAGAAGAAAGCAACACAGCACTATTATATAAATACAGCTAGACGACATTATGGATTCATTGACTACACACAAAATAGATGCTTGGCTGGTAATCCTTCATCGCCATGACACAAATGACCTGGAGTACTGCGTCCAGGCCTCTGCTGCATCTGATCCTGGTACCACAGAGCCTCTTCTGAAGCTGGACATGTGGGGACACAAGGGACAGAGCACTAAGGCTATAGATAATGTACAGCCGCTGCTTGTATGTGAGAGATGTTAGTCGGCTGTGCGGATACGTTCGGGGGATGATGAAATGAGCTGTCAGGTGACAATGTAGCGCATCTCTGCAGGCTGCTATATACAGAAGCGTCTGGTTCAGTGAAACTCGCTCTCCCTGGAAAATGACACTTTTAGTTACGGAAGGTGTCGCATGTGTCACAGGAAAGGAATTTGGGTGCGAGGTTGTGAATTCAGAGGTGGACTCATTTTATGAAAACAAATAAAGTTCATCTTTGGGAGCACAGGTGTCGGTAGTAGGGGAAAGTCTTCTCTTCTCCTGACATAGACTATATACTATACTATAGTGCACCTGAGGATAAACAATATGGTGTACTGCATGGAAGGAAGGAAGGGAGATGCAGGAGCAGTGGGTACCTGCAAGCGTGAGGCAGTGCGAGATTGCAGAGTGACTGGGGTCAGAGAAGGAGAGAGAGACAGGGTGATTGCTGAGTGACTGGCTGGGAGTCGCAGATGGAGAGACCATGCAAGATGGCTGAGTGACTGGGGTCACAGACAGAGAGAAAGAGATGGCTGAGTGAATGGGGGTCATAGACAGAGAGAGTGCTAAATGACTGGGAGTCCCAGAGAGAGAGAGCGAGTGTGACTGGGAGTCCCAGAGCGAGAGAGAGAGCGAGTGTGACTGGGAGTCCCAGAGAGAGAGAGAGCAGAGTGACTGGGAGTCCGAGAGAGAGAGATCAAACAATATCTGAGTCACTGGGTACTGTGCAGGGCCTTCTCTACACACATTATTTGCCTGACCACGCTGCTTGTGCAGCAGAGCTGCGTGTGTGTAAAGAGATCTGTCTTGATCAAGCTCGCGTAACGCGGCGGTGTATAGTTACAGCCGGTCTGGCTCTGCCACAAGGTGGACTCTGACATTTCTAGGGTGACTGTTCTCAGCAATAAATATTGGTTCAAGGGTACAAGGACTTTAATCCCAAACTCGTACTCCAGTATATAACCCAGTGTCTGTCTGTAACATTACAGCTAGGTGTAATACAATCCAATATACAGATGTGTCCTCGTACTCTATCGCTGCAGCCACACCAACCGTCCATTGTCAGCGACTCATTTCATGTGGGACACCAGTGATTCTCAAACTCGGTCCTCAGGACCCCACACAGTTCACGTTTTCCGGGTCACCCGACAGGTGCACTCATTACTGACTGACACATTTTAAAAGCTCCACAGAAGGAGTTAATTATTTCACTTGTGATTCTGTGAGTAGATCTGCAAAAACATGCATGGGGTGGGGTCCTGAGGACCGACTTTGAGAACCTGTGTGATAGACTAGCTAAACAATAGTGAGGGGAAGGGTTTGCCCTGGTCACGTATGCCTCTGCCCTACATACATTACTTATTCAGTGCAGATAGAATGCCCGGATTGTTCCCCTGCTCGTTCGCAAATGCTTTGAAAGCTAGGCTACCTTGTGACTGCCTCTGTGTTTGTGCATGTGTGAAAGATTTAATTTCACTTGCTGCCAACAGATGGCAGTGTTTCGGTGACACACAAATGGACACTAGATATATATATATATATATATATATATATATATATATATATATGTAGGAGAGTCCGCACTCGAGATTGATTGTTATCATAGGGGGTGCTCCAACAGATGAATGAACATCATAGGGATATAGAGATATGGAAAAATGGGCACTCACCAAGGTCTTAAATCAGCAGAGATAATTTATTCATGTCAAGCAAGTACATCCGACGTGACGTGACGTTTCGATCAAAGGATCGTCATCAGGAAAATAACAGCATACATAACAAGTATCATATCCAACCTGTAGGCAACCTGGTATCCATCCATGGATGGATACCAGGTTGCCTACAGGTTGGATATGATACTTGTATCATACTTGTTATGTATGCTGTTATTTTCCTGATGACGATCCTTTGATCGAAACGTCACGTCACGTCGGATGTACTTGCTTGACATGAATAAATTATCTCTGCTGATTTAAGACCTTGGTGAGTGCCCATTTTTCCATATCTCTATATATATATATATATATATATATATATATATATATATATATATATATATATATATATATGTGATGGCGATATATGAACAGTGTTTTGATGTATGAGCCGCAATGCTTTACGTACTAAAAAATAAATGGGGAAACGGTCACAGCGCTAACACTTGAATATAAAAAAAAAAATGAACGTAATTACCAAACCGTATGTTTGCGGAAGCATGCACAAAGGGTTAATAGAAAAATCTAGAATTATATCAGGCTTGTATCTTCTGGTAAGCACCACGCGTCTCTCCATGGGGAGATCCTGATATGAACATAAATGCACCCCCCCTCCCCTCCCCAGTGATGCTGTTATTGGGACTTGGAGCGGGTTTAAATACTCAGTGTTTGTGTCCTAATAAAGTTGTGTTTGTTCTATCAGAGAGCCCACGGGTTTGCCAAGAATGTTGTTGAAGCTCCGTGCAGGCCAGCATTTGCCAGGACCGAAATGGACCGATTGTTCCGGAATAAGTACAACACCGGCCTGTCCAGCTTTGTAAAGAAGACCAAAGAACTCAACGAATCCTCGTACCAGTATGGTCCTCCATTTGGATTTGACCATTACCTTCAAGAACTTAATGACATTTTGGACATTATGCCTGAAGATGACCTTCCCGATGAACCGAGATCCAAGGAGTGCAAACGCTGCATTGTGCTAGGGAGCGGGGGAATACTCCACGGCCTGAAGCTAGGAAACGTGATCGACCAGTTTGATGTTACAATCAGGTATGTGTGCGGCACATTTGTTTTGTACCGGGGCGGGTTACTAGCCAACAGATTTGTGTCCGGTTTCTGCGCATGACCTAAAATACACAATTCTCTTTTGTGCTTCCTTTTTTAGAATATTGTTTGTTGTTTTGCAGCAGTAAATTCGTAAGCGCTAATGCCGCCCATACATGGAGCGATAAACTTTGTGCGTTTTGGAATAGATTGCATCGCATCTAGGGTCTGATTCTATAACGCCGCCCACTGAGCATGCGAATGCACACCACCCCGCCGCTTTGCGAATGTATGTTTTTACATCAACATCCATTTTGCTGGGTAGCATATGGCGGCAAAATCATTGATTTTTTTTTCCCCCTCCTCGAAAAGCTAAATCAGTCTGTGCAACATCTCTGCAAACAGAACGGAGGGAAAGTGCGCAAGTGTCATGCGGAGCCTATCTCGTCTTCCATTAAGGCCTTAAAATATCTCTTCCGCATGATGCTTGCCCTACAAATCGTGCATGCGGGTTTGCTCTGCAATTCTTGCACCAGTAATGTAAAAAACAACAACTTTAAACCGCTTTATCCATAACGTAACAAAAAGCGAATGCTCAATAGTTACATTGGTTGAGGCACAAAGTTATCTGCTTCACTGGATTTATACATACATGTACATAACTATGACCGCTGATATAAGACTTTATGTGTGACCGGTAGGTTGAACAACGCACCGGTGCACGGGTACCAGCGGGATGTTGGCAATAAGACCACCATTCGAATGACTTATCCGGAAGGGGCCCCAGACTCCAGCCAGGAGTACACGAGTGACAGCCTGTTTGTTGCCGTTCTATTCAAACAAGTGGATTTCCTGTGGCTGCAGGCAATGATGAAGAATGAGACCCTGGTGAGTATAAGGCTGTCTCCTGATTGGCTAAATGTATTCAGAGCAATTAAAGGTAGCCGTGCTACGATATCCCTTTAATCCGGGACGCTTATGATGTACACAGGTTCAGTGGCTGATTAAAATCAGGTGCGATGCAGTCTTGAATCTAGGCAGCCACAGAACCTGTGTAAGTCATAGGTACCCTGGATTAAAAGGGTATTATGGCACCCCTAATTATAGATATTTATACAGATCATCACTATTTCTGATGTACCCATTGCCACACCTGGTGCATATACCCCTGCCCGATGGTTGTTATAGGAATCTGCATACTGGTAATAGTTTGTGTTCTGGTTTTCCCCTAGAATTCTGCTAGTTACTGATTTTCTCTTTAGTATTGCACACGTTTGTGTTCTAATTAAATCGTAGGTGCAGATGTAATTTCCTGTCTCCACTTACACTGTGCTTTGGGAGCGCACACATCCTCAGGTGCCAGGATGCAGTCACCCCCTGGAAATGCCTCCCTCAGGTGGTTTGTTTATGAAGAGATCCAGGCACTTCATAAACAAAACCCTATGTGTGCGGTGCTCACCGGGACCTCACGCAACAGCCCTGAGCAATGCGGTACAGACAGCTGTCCTCCGCAGAAAGGAGGAAGCTGCTTCTTGCAAATTTCCATGTTTGTAAATGAACCGCGGTGGATATGGAAATCCAGAGGAAAATGTGATCTTTCCATCACTGTCAGATGCTCTTTGCAGTTCAACTCCTGACCCCTCTCAGACCTTGCTCTGTAAGTCATTGTTGGCTGGTTTTCCTATGGACTGGGAAAGTGTATATCAGACACTGTTTCGCTGTAACCATGTGTGAAGCTGGTAAGAATCGCATGTGTATGTGTATAGAGATAGAGAGAGAGAGAACTTCACTGCTCAACAGGGAGAACGTTGACTCCATTCACTACTTCAAAAAAATATACAATGTCAGAGAAGGGGAGGGTCTTTTGTGCAGGTGGACCAATCACAAACGTTGACTTTGCCATTTGCATTCAATTGAGTGGACAGGGGAAGTGGCCAATGACACTAGTTGCATTGTGAATGAGGTGAGCATGGCTGGAAGGCGCTATCTGCGTACTGTCATGGCTGCCTTACTAGCAAGTTATCCCTTTCATGGGAATAATTACCTGCCCTACTTGAAGTCCAAAAGGTCTTGCTCATTTTGGCATATCTTGGATGTTCATGGAGAGTTGGTTACTGTAATATTACTGCATATTGCTGTACATAACGCTGCCCTCTTTAGCGGAAATAAATGGTCACTTTAAAAGATATGGCTTAATACAGGCCTGGCCAACTTACGGCTATCCAGCTGTTGGGAAACTACAAGTACCATCATGCCTTGCCACAATGATTGCTAAAACCTGTAGAAGGGCATGCTGGGATGTGTAGTTTCACAGTAGTCAGGCCTGGTCAAATACAAGCAATGGTCTCCTAAAACTGGTTGTTGGCTCAATGAAATGGTAGCATTATGTATGTCCCATAACAAAGGGATGTCCCATAACAAAGGGGAGGTAGCCATATTGTGGGCTGAACCAGTAAACATGGTGATGATATCAACCCGCCAGGCTCCAACTAATGCATCGGACTGTGTGGTCATTAGCCAGTGCAAAAGTGATATCATTGGTTCTTTGGCTTCTCCTATATAGTCCTTCAGCCTACAAAATGGCTCCCTTCTAAGTATCTTACTGCTCTTTAGTTTTTTTCTTTTGCATTTTGTATCCTTTTGTCTTTTTTTTTTTGTCCTTTTTTTTATGTTATCTATTTTGCATTACCTTGTAGTCTACATGGAACAAGTTGTTCTTCTGGAAGAGCGTGACTGATAAACTACCTCTGAAATCCCATCAGTTCCGGATCCTGAATCCACTCATAGTTAAAGAGACCGCGATGGACATCCTGCAGTTTCTTCCTCCCCACCAGAAGTGGTGGGGCTGGGACAAGGTACGGTCACTGAGGATGTCTGGGAACGTCTGTTCTCCAAGCCTTGCCCAGGTCACATTCTGGTGATGCGTGTATGGAAGGCTGTAAGTCAGGGGAGACTAAGTCTCTATAAACTAATTATACAAGTTTGAAAATATAATCCACATGAAAGCTGTTTATTTTAAGGTATTTATAGGTGTGTGTTTTGCCGGAGACTTGAAGTTTTATTGATGAATGCCAATTGCGGACAGGTTCTAGTGGTTCCTGAGGAACAAAATGGCTGACTGCTTCAGAAAATATTATTGCCTTGTGTTTTCTGGTTTGGTAGCTGAATACGGGGGATGGTTCTGACTATTTCTTTTTTCTATAAAGGGATATTGAAAAATGTAATTAAAATATTGTTTTTTTCCCCCCCCTGATGTAGAACATCCCCACGATTGGCGTCATAGCGGTGGTCTTGGCGACACATTTATGCGATGAAGTGAGCGTGGCCGGCTTTGGGTATGACTTGACTCAGCCGGACATACCCCTGCACTACTTTGATAACCTGTGCATGAACGCAATGAACAGACAGCCGATGCACGACGTCACCACGGAACGGAAACTTCTTCAGACGCTGGTGCGGGAGGGAGTGGTGAAAGACCTCACCGGAGGAATACATTGCGATTTCTGCCCTTCTCATCACACTAAAGGCATGGACAGCTTATAGAGTACCCGGCCACGCAGTGGAATAATAATGGAGTTCTCGTTCAGATGGAGATAAAAGGCTGTCGGCCTCTTATTTCCACAGTACCGCTTGAGATGCGTCGGGACACTCAGGGACTCGTTCTAGAGAGATGCGGTGTGATGGTAAGGCCTGTCCTGCTGCAAAACCATCATAAGTATCCATACCGCAGGTGTACCGTGGCCTACACAGACTGAATCAGCCTGCAGCCTATGCATTCACTGGGAGTTAGCCTTAACATTGGAACATGAGAGACTGTGCTTCAACAAAATGGCTGCCTACACTATGTGCAGGCAACAATGACACTAAAGGCCTTTATGGCACATTTTTACAATTTACATTCACATGGAAATGTATTTATCGCTGCCTTGCTATTCCACGTATCCTGAAATCACATGTCTGTGTGTTTTGGGGCTGTGCCCTGAACATAGGAGTTAATGTAATGCAAGGAAACCCCACCCTTTATTTTGAAACCATGTGATGGTTAGCCCCGCCCCTTATTCTGGTAACATGGACTTCCAGTGGCACCGTGCCACATTCGGAGAGCCAGAATTGCGGGCTGCAGTTATTTCACCTCATGTATGTCACTGCTGTTCTATTGCAAAATGATTATTTTATTTTACATTTGATGGGCTGCTATGTCTCCTCTCCAGAGACGCTGTGAATGTAATGAAACCACTTTTATATGCAAAAGGATAGGGATTTACATTGTGCCTGTCCTTACAGAGGTATGTATATGGACTGTAGAGCACAATGATAATGCTTACTCAGGACTCCGCCCCCCCCTCCTCCTCTCCGTCGTTTGCATAGAGCCCCGGCTGCGGCACATAAGTAGAGGCCAGTACAATCGTTCGCTCGCCAGGGTTTCTACAGCGAGACCAGATTTTTTATTTTTTTTATTTCAGGAGGAATATCTATGAATGAAGACTGTTGATTTTCTTACATGGAATCCATTGCTGGCAATGGCCATTTCAGCATTATTGAATACCAGTATTAAGCTCTGGTCTCCGTAGGGTTCTAGAAGTCGCCCTAGCTTTCCGGAGTAAAGCGGGGCAAGAAGTTTGTGTGTATGTAATGATAGTGTAGTCTAGATCCCAAGGGGCCGTCCCATAGAAACGAAAGGACGTGTTTTGTGGGTCACAACATTTCTACAGAGGAATCTGGAAAGTCCGAGAAACCTAATCGCAGATCACGACAAATTGAAGCCTTTTTAAAATATAATTTGCCACGTCGATTCATTAATTTTTATAAAAAAATTTTTTTATTATTATTATTTTCACGTTGGCCTTAACCTGTACCCACCGAAACCCTTCACAATACATCCCATTATAATCCTTCCATATGTGTACTACAAAGGTTTGGCCATGTGTGATGGGTATGGGTCATTGGGTCGACCAACCAAATGTCGACATGCATTGGGTCCACCACTGAAGGTCGACACCTGAAATACGTCAACATGCCTAAGCTCGGCAATGGCTAGGTTGACAGTCAAAAGGTCGATATAGGTTTTTATTTGAATTTTTGTCCTGAATGTCGATATGGGCACCATATCGGTGCACTGCTACGATTGGCACACTATTATGTCCTCTCTCTGTGTCCTAGTGGATGGTAGGGTATGAAATACTGCATGTCGGTGCAAAAAAATGCTTGTCGACATATTTCTGGTGTCAACGTAAGCCAAGTCGACCTTTTGGTGTGTCGAACTAACGACCGTATACCGCTCCACTAGCATCAGCTATCACAGACCCATCTCGCCTGTCCCATGGTAGCTCCAATCCAGTAATTCCAGTGCTGGGCTGCTGCAGAAACTACCCAGAAGACACCTCAGTTGTTCATTAATTGGAAAATGAGCAGCCATTTACGAATGTGGTAATTATTCGGTAGTGAAGAAGGTTTTTATCACCCCAAAGCCAATACGAAGTGTCTGATCTATCAAAAGGGGATATTCTTGTTATCGCTTGTTACGAATGATAATTGGTGCTCTAACCAATCAGCTCCTAACTGTCATATTTTAAACTCCTGATTGGCTGGGGCACCATTTATCATTCGTAACGAGCGATAACTAGATAACCTCTTGATAAATCTGCTCCAGCTTGCAGAGAGATGAGGTACTAGCCAATCAGCTTCTAACTTCCTTGTCATAGGCTTTGTTTGAAAAATGACAGAAGCTGATTGGTTGGTAGATTTTCTGTCTCCACTTCCATCACTCCCCAAGCGAACATGCCACATGTTTTCTGTGGCATGAGGTATTGGCATCCTTTTTCCTCATCTTCTAGTCGCTAATGTTAGCCTGTCAGAGCTACGTTATTGTTGTCTTTTATGTTTATGTAGATAATTACTTTCTATTGTGTAGGAATAATGTATTTTTTTTTTAGTGATCACAGAAGTTGTAAAAAAACATTTTGTCAAATGCAGATTGTTGCAAATGTAATTTATTAATTATTTTCTTGTCAAGGTGAGCCTTCAAGGGACACTGGGAGAAAGAGAGAGACACAGGTGTCACTGGTGTCTGCGGAAATTTACGGAGAGGGCTTTTAGCAGAGAGGAAGATTTTGGGAGCGTCCATTGCCCTTACCCCTTTGTCCCAACTTTAGAGTTTGTTCTATCTGTAGATTTGATGTAACAGTGATTTATAGGGGTGATATGACAACCCGTCTACATGCCTTGTACACACACAGTTACTAAAACAGGTGTATTGGTAACGAATAGCAACCATAGGATGAGATTTGTCTCCTACAGGTTTGAAAACAGTAAGCCAGCGTCTGATTGGTTGCTGAGGGCAGGAGCATTTTATTGCCACCACCTCTGTGATGAAGCGTCTGCGAGCAGTGGGTAGACATGTTGGCTTTGTTTTTCTGGCGTTGTCCAGATTTCTTAATTGCTGATTCATTAGTCTATTGTGATGTAACTATGATAGAGCATAGTTATAATGACCGAGTATTTCCAGTAGTATTGGAGATCTGCTGCAGCCATGTAAATAAAATAGATAAATGAAATACAAACCCACAAAGATATTCTACTTATTAGTTTTCAATATAGTAGTTGTCACTACTTGCACCTACGAAAGAGCCCAATAAACTCCTGGCCCGACACCAGCTAAGATTCCCCTTGGTGCGCAACAACGCGCTGGGCGCACACTTAGCTGACGGATCGACCGTCCATCCAACCTGCTCCCTGATTTATCGATTATGCACAATTGATTTTTACATATACACTTACCAATCATCCGGCCCGTTCACACCGGCAGATGTACTGATATGTCTGCATGATATATCCGCATTCGTCATATATCGGCTGTACGCACAAGCCGGTGGTGCAGCTGTTTGTTTCAATGGCCGATATATTGACAAGTGTGTACCCTGGGGGCACTCTGTTAGTGATGACCTTTGTACTGAGTTCATAGAGACGTAACCCTTATTACAGTCACAACAAGAGATGCAGCTGTATCAGGCTCATGACTTGGAGTGATAATTGAGCCTAATTGTTGTGCTTATAAACAGGTTCCTCCCAAAACTTTCCTGTATAATAGGATACATATTATTTGTTGATGGGGAAAAATAGGACATCTAATTACACGGGTCACTATCTCGTTCCACAAGGGCTGTTAGAGTCGAGCTGCTGGGTAATTAATAAGCAGAATGTTGGATCTGTAGTGTGCACATGAACTGGCATCGTTGACTGTATGTGCTGCTTTTGTTGCACGCTCCCTCTCCAGTTCTATCGGGAGTTGGGGAAATGCAGGACCTCCGCCCTGGAGTGAGTCTCGTAGTTAAATACCAGTCTACCTCGGAGCCATCTACGGAAAGGCCTGACCGCATTGTGGCTTTATCATATCTGTTGTAAGCAGCGTTCCACCTGGACAGGTGTACCCCCGTTATTCCTGCGTCCGGTACAGGGTTTGGGGATGTAGACGAGCGTTGGGACCAAAGTATATTTATCCACTGGCAGACACGGAACTATTGTGACCTTAATCTTGCTCCGCTGCCTAAGTCAAGTTACCCTAAAGGGAACTTCTCTTCTATTGACACGGTGACTTGATAATACAGTGACCTTTTTGTATACTGCCAGCGGCAGTGTGTAGGTATTTATTGCAACCATATACAACAGAACCTCATGTAGCGGATAGCCGTAACCCTTTCAGAAGGTATGCTCTTACAGATTGGATAATAAGAACCCAACACTCTTCTTGGTGGCCTCTCCAGGTCACTGCCTCTTACAGTAGACTCCTCTGTGACCAGCTTTCCGTGGTCAGTGGATTATCCATGGGGGGGGAGGGGGATGTCTGTTGCACTGCCTAGCGGGTTAATGCCTCCTCTGTTGGAACCCCACCATCCGTATGGTTTTTATGTTCCGGTATATGTCTGTGAAGTTTCTGTGAGATACAATGCTGATTCCCTAGTGCCTTCCCCTCCCTCGCCTCCTCGCTGGGATGGCAGCATCGTTGCACTGATTGTTGTACTGAGATGTATACAATACAGACACTATTTTTGTGCTATGACAATAAAGCAGAAAAATGTAAAGTGTATCTTTTGTTTTCTTTCTGTTGTTGGCGCGTACATCCTTAGCCATGTCATTGTGGCAGAGCTGCGGGATATTCCTGTGCCATCTTTTATAGTAGAATAGGAGTTTTGTTTGTCTGTGTCAACTCTAGGTCTGTTCCTTGGGCAGCGTAAGCGGAACGTAAGCAGTAAATATTTGAGGGCCGAGCTCCGGAAAAGTGGGTGTGGCCATGCAAAAGAGGGTGTGATCACATAAATGGGGGGTCTCCTTGAATGTAGTGTACCACAGGATATACCACTTATAAACATGCAACACAATAGTAGACCCCTTTATACTTGCCCCTTACACATTACGCCAGGGCTCGTCAAATTTCTTTAAATTCTAGGAGCCAGGATGAAAATGTAGGAGCCAGACAAACTAAAAATAGGGACCGTGCGCGCCGAAGGCACGCACCATAAATTTACACACGCCATAATGCCCATTACATATACCACATGCCGTAATGTCCACTACACCAAACATTGTAATGCTCATTACACATTATGCCACCACACACTATAATGCCTATTACATACCGCATGCCATAATTACATATGTCACATACGTTTTGCTTACCTACATGCTTGTTGCTATGGGATTCATACTTGATACCAGGGGTTAATATGCTCATTGCCATTGGGGTTACATGCTCTGCCAGGGGTAAAAGCTTGTTTGTATGGGGTTAACCTGCTCTGCAATGCCACACCCAGTACTTATTATATTGAGGAGGGGCAGGGTTCCCTAGCAAACTGACGCACTGAGGGGGTCGACAGGGGCAGGAGGATTAAAGCACTGCAAGAGGGTGTCTGGAGATTCAGCAGACTAGACTAGAGCCAGGGCTTCCCAATACAGAATTACTGGTATAGGTATACAGAGCTGGGGCAGAATTAAAAAAACAGGCCTCCGCACACAGTAATACTCACTGCCTCTCTGGGGGGGTGACAGGCTGCAGGCATAACGCAGCAGGAGGGTGGCTAGAACCGCGCTGACATCCGAAACTTCCCGGCAACTGAGGCCGAGGCATGTGGCAGGCAGGCCCTAGTTTTCAGAGAGTGGAGCGGTGATGCGGGGGTCTGGATCTCCGACATGCTGCAGGGGGAGTCACACGGGACGGCCGCCGAAACCGAACTGCGCCCGCCCCGAACAGCATTACTGGGAGTGTGGGCGGGGATGAGGTCATGCGGCGGCCGCACTAACCAATGGCGGGGAGAGGGCTGCCGCGTCACCGCGTCCCGTCCCACGCTCCCAGTAATGCTGTGCACGGCAGGCGCACAGTCGGGCATCGACGGCGGCGGCAGCAGATGTACTACAAAAACCCAAGTGCCAGTTAATTGACAAGTGGCTATAGTCGGGCCGCTTGTCATAATAATACATGTCAGTGCGGCGGGCCAGACCTAAGCGTCTTGCGGGCCACATCCGGGCCGCCTGTTGCCCACCTCTGGCCTAGCTTGTCTCTGCCATCTGTCTGCTCCTGCTCTGCACTGGCTTTTGCACTCAATCTGCTGTGGAAACAATACAACCCAGCATACCCGGTCACAGCTGTGCTCTCAGGCCCTGATAAAACGGTGTCTGGGCATTCTGGCAGTTGGAGTGACATGCATTGCTACCCCTGTGATAGAAATTCAGGAACACAAATCCCTTCCGTCATCTCCATCTAGAACAGGACAGGCCAACCTGTGGCTCTGCAGATGTTGTGAAACCACAAATCCCAGCATGCTGTAGCAAGGCATGATGGGATTTGTAGTTTGACCACATCTGGAGAGCCACAGGTTGGCCAGGCCTGATCTAGAATGTAACATCGGTGATTGCCACTAGGTTTCAACATACTTGTTACCCAAAAAAAATAGATCCGTTGTGTGCAAATACTTTTATTGTTTAAGAAAAAAAAATATTTGATAGGAACACTATGTGTAGAGGAAATATAATTGAGACAAAGGTCATATGTATCAGACAAAGTGCCATTTATGAGATATGTGCCTTAGGCCAACAGAACAGGATAGAACTTACCAACCATAATAAACAGGAGGAAGCAGTTTCTGTGCACATATAGGGCCTTATTCTAGTTCACTCTTAGAGGCAAATTCCTTCTTAGATGGACAAAACCATGTGCACTGCAGGGGGGCAGATGTAACGTGCAGAGAGATTTAGCTTTGGGTGAGTTATTTTGTTTCTGTGCAGGGAAAATACTGACTGCTTTATTTTTACACTGCAATATAGATCTCACTTTGAAGAAAAAAACCCACCCAAATCTAATTCTCTCTGCACATGTTACATCTGCCCCACCTGCAGTGCACATGGTTTTGTCCATCTAAGAAGGAATTTATACACATCAGGGGATTTAAGCCATTATCGATGAGAGTCCCTTTTTTTTTTTTATCGGTGACAATCTCTGGTTGCTGATGAAAATGGGACACTGAGCAATATATTGCTGAGGGATATTAAGCCAAAATTGCTCAGCGTCCATATTGCACCGTGTGTATACACCTTTAGACAGTCCTGTCCAAACTATGGCCCTCCAGCTGTTGTGAAACTACAAGTCTCGTCATGCCTTGCCACAGTTTTGCTATTAGGGAATGCTAAAACTATGGCAAGGCATGCTGGGATGTGTAGTTTCACAACAGCTGGAGGTAGAAAATAGGCTAAAATCACAACGTGTGTCTGCCCCTTACGTTTTTAAGGTAATACCTGTGTGATTGTGTGTGGCTCTCAAATATGCACTTGATAACGTTGGGATCACAGATCTGTGGTTTGGACACCCTAATTTTATACATAATGCTGATACTTGTAGTGCCATGGAGGAAAAAAAAAGCGCAGATGCAAATGGAGGAGGAGTTAAATAGATACTTTGTGGACATGCATGACATCTCTACGGAGCAGGCAAGGAGAGAGCTAGACATGCCCCCAAATTGACAAAAACAGAGGTCACAGCAATAGGGCACGTTCCCTCTACCAGAGACCCCGCCTACTGGCTTAAAGCCCCGTCCCAGTTTCGTTTTGGGGATGCCTCTACTAGTGTGGCTGGTCCTGGGTTCCATATTACTAAAGTAGAGCGGTATGTTTTCACCTCCCAATGGCCCTTATTCTGATCGGTGCGGCCGGAGCCGATTATGCGGCCAGGACCGTGCGTGCGAAACCCCGCCTTCCATACGGATCGCCAACTCCGTCCGTATGCGGTAAGAAGCTGTCTGAACGGACCGCACGTGTATTTTTCACGGAATACGCCTCCTCCATCTAAGGGAACCTCCCCCATCATTCGATGGTCGCAGACCATCGAATGCAGGACCGAGTGCTCCACCAGCTCCCGCAACCTCAGACCACACGGACATTTTTCCGTGCAAAAGCAGAGATCTGGGCGGGCAGCTGACATCCGGCGATGTCATATGTCCGCCCCCTACACGTGCGTCACGGCCGCATTACCATACGTACGCCCAGCGTTTTCATGGGAACTCCCATGAAACGCGGGGCGTATACATATGGTAATGAGCCCAAATAGCCCTTCACGCCCCTCTCCACCCCCTGTTCGGAGTGTTCACATATCATGCGGATTTTGGCCGTACGCCCCGCTCGCACATGCGCAGAGACGCCTCTGCACATGCGCAGACACAAAACATCGGCGGGCCGAACGCACGCGGATATATCCGCACCGATCAGAATAAGGGCCAATGTCCCAGAGAGTGCGGCAGACACTGGCTTCAGGGTGTTGGGCTGGAAAGTGCATCTGTACCAGTAATCATGGGAAAGGAGCTTAACACTTCACTAGAAGCCTGGGAGGCCCCATAGCGTTCACTGAGGTCAATTATTACACTGAGGCAGCCTCATGATTGTTGCTTTCATCCCACAATGTGTAGTAAATAGGGACATGGAACATGTCATTTTCCTTGCCTGACATAATTACCAGCGGTAGCCTCCCAGACATATTGTAACAGGTCATGAAGTTTGCTGCTTGGGGATAATTACTGTCTGCTCCTCCCACCTCACACTCACAATGTAATTACTGCTTGCTGCCCTTAGCTTATATATTTTGGTCCTGTCCATTCCCTTACGCTGCGGTACAGGTACACAGCTATAACGTATTGGTGCATGCTGGAATCCTTTCCCAGATAGATTATTGCAACAATCTTTGTTCCACATTGCCACATAACTTGTATGCACTCCTCCTCAAGTGCTGCTCCTTTGTATCAGTCTATGTAGGCCAGGCATGTCCAAACGATGACCCGCCAGCTGGTGTGAAACTACAAATCCCATCATGCCTTGCCACAGTTTTGCTCTTAGAGAATGCTAAAACATTGGCATGGCATGCTGGGATGTGTAGTTTCACAACAGCTAGAGGGCCACAGTTTGGATATGCCTGATGTAGGCACTCCACTTACGGTACAAAAGTCTTAAGCCAAGCATGTCCAAACTATGGCCCTCCAGCTGTTGTGAAACTACAAGTCCCATCATGCCCACCTTGTCACAGTTTTCCTCATACCACCCTGAGTCTCTCCAGCCTCATGCTGCCCTCTGTCTCCCCACCCTCATGCCGTCCCTGTGTCTATCCTGCCTCTCTCTTTCTCTAGCCTCATGCCATCCTGTCAAAATACTCCAATCTATAATCACTGTCCATTTGTCAAGATCTGCACTCACTGTGTGACCTGAGTCTGATATAGTTCATCATAAACTATAATCACAAAGACCAATCTCACTAAATAAAGTTTAATATGGGAAAGATGTGTTTGTGGGGAGACGGAGAAGATGGAGGACTATTGTAGAACAGTGTAGGGGTGCTATCAGGTGTGTTCCCCATCTTACCATATTTGTCCCTCTATTATTTCTCTCATCTCTTTCCCTTCACCATATTGGTCAGGGGCAGGCGAGAGTAGGGGTGGTGATTGGCTGATAGCGTTGACTGGGGGAGAAGTGAGACTGTGTCCAGCAGGCAGCCAGTGAGAGCTGTTATAGGAAAGAGGGGGCGGAGCCTCCTTGCAGCTCTCTAATGCAACTCTGCAGCATTATATATAAGATCATATTAAAGACAGGATATATGACATGTTCCACGTAAACCATCTTGAAATTATAACTGTTGACACTGTGAATGTCCATATGGTGACTGCAATGCAAAATCTATACCCACCAAGGGCATAGCTACAATAGGTGCAGGGAGTGCAGCTGCTATGGGGCCCAGAGCTGAGAGGGCCACCTTCCCTGTCACACACATGTTATATACATCTTCACCATTGGATGATACATAGGGGTCCATACAATCTTCTACCTTAGGCCCTGCAATATATCTAGTTAGGTCCAGGAACCTGCGCATTGTAATGGTATAAAATGCATTGTCATGTTACAGTGGGGCATTGGATTGTGGAAATGGTAATGCTGTGTGGCGTAATGTGTACGGGCAGTCCTACAATGTAACATGATGTGAACTAGGGCACTAACTATGGGGAATAAACCTAACAAATGCTGCACAGAGGTGTCTTTCTAGAAGCATTGGAACAAGGGGCCCCTCCAAAATGTTCCAGCGGGGCCCACAAAGTTCTGGCTATGCCGCTGACATGATCTTCTGTCCTCATGATCCCCTCTTCCCTTGGAATTCTTCTTTATTATTAATTTTTTTTAGGTGCCACAGATTTCTACATTATTTAACAATATCAGGTATTTAACAATGACAGTAGTCAAATATTTTTCTGACCTAAATAATTGACTTAAAGCATTAACTGTAGTTTCCAAAAGTTTTCTGGTGTCCACACACCTGACCTCCCCCACCCCTCATGATTATTTGTCTTGGGATAATTGGACTTTGATTCCAGATATGTATATCTATCTTGTGGGTTGCTAGGTCCGCGCTTTAATACAAGAAAGTATTGAGCTGACATAGAAAGTGATATAACAGTGCCACCCTGTGGCCATATAATCACCATGCAATCAAAACATCCCACTACTTACCACATGAATAGCAGTACTATAAATACCTGAAAAAGAGGAAGGAATATATAATATTTCACCACTAGCAGTACAAATTTATAGTAAAACCATATATCAACCGCAATAGTCATAAAAGTTTGTACAGTACTTCCAACTAATTCACAAGTATTACTCATTAAGGGACAATCACAATGAAGTGGATTAATGACATTGTTGGTAACCCCGTGTTACCTTGTGGAGCATTAATTAGTTATCAATATCTCTCGGGATTGGGTTTAATTAACATTGCACATATAAACTTATTTTGTGTGCTGTATAAATAACGCTGGTATGTAGGAGCAGTCCCTTGCAATATAAGGACTTCCAAGGACTTCTGAGCATGTGTACCTGTTGGTGACACTGGAAGGGATCCTATTGGTGGGACTAAGTAAAAACCGGACTCGGACAAATCCCCGGAATGCCGGACTGGACACTACAAGCTCCGGAATGCAGAGTTTTATGTACGATTTGGCGTTGTCGGTGGTGTACTGTCCAGGGGGGTGTCTTGTCCAGGGGGGGATGCCTGTGATGGCTTTCACCAGGGACATGGGGACCCCGTGTGGTCTGGACCATTCCAATTTTTATTACAAGCTCCAGAAAGTTTTGTGTTACGAAGCTTTGAACATATGGAACTGTATTTTGATTGCATTTTCCCATTAGTATATATCTCTCTTGAAGGTCTGATCCTGCACACCTCCGACCTACATATGAAATCTTTTATTGTGTACTTTTATGCCGGACGCAGCTCACCCACGGGGAGCGCCAGCTGCTGATGCCAAGGTTTTTATGGTACAGTGAGCTATTTGGACAGGATTGTGTGTGGGACTTATGATGATCATAATTTATTTTCGCCCCATAAAAGCATTGCAGGGGAGACATGTACAGACAACTTGCTGAGTCTGAGCAGCCATGTAGTGCCAAGACAAGGCATCCTTAGCCAGTATCATTAGGGTGACCAACTCATCCCTTTAATCCGGGACAGCACTTACCTATCCTGGGAACCAGGGTAGGAAATAGACCAGCACTCACGAAGTTTGAAGTGAAGAAAAAGGTGTATTGAATAATTCAAAGCATTATACAAAGTACAGTGCAGCAGGGCTGACCCAACAGCCGTTTCAACTGGATGCCTTCCAGTTTTCGTCAGGGGTGAGGGCACAGCTGAGACAGACTGCCTTATAAATGTGTCAAAAACACGCTAATTGCGCCAGCGGCCGTTTAGGTTGGAGCTGTCAATCAGCCATTTCAAATAGCGCTTCTGCGCTGTGTGAGAGAAGCCGGAGATTGCCGGGGGGCGCGTCTGCAGGGAATCCCTGTGACGTAGGTTAGTCTCAACTGTGCTGCCGAGAGCACTGGCGTGTAACTGTCAGGCAGCCTCCGTATGCACACAGTGGGCCTTATTCTAGTTCACTCTTACTGACAAAATCCTTCTTAGATGGACAAAACCATGTGCACTGCAGGGGGGGCAGATGTAAAATGTGCAGAGAGAATTAGATTTGGGTGAGTTATTTTGTTTCTGTGCAGGGTAAATACTGGCTGCTTTATTTTTACACTGCAATATAGATCTCACTTTGAAGTAAAACCCCACCCAAATCTAATTCTCTCTGCACAAGTTACATCTGCCCCACCTGCAGTGCACATGGTTTTGTCCATCTAAGAAGGATTTTGTCAGAAAGAGTGAACTAGAATAAGGCCCAGTGAGAGCCAAGCGTGAGGTGTTAGAAGCACTAAAAGCGGATACATTCTGCTAGCAGGGTGACAAGGCTGTGATTAAGTGGTTGAACAGGCTATAAACTCGCAGGGCTGAGGAATGTGTAGTTCACGGGACGCAGTGTGCTGATGGGCTGGAAGGCACCACAGAATATATACATGGTTACAAGGCAACAACACTCATTGGAAAAAATAACTGAAGTACATTGCTATGTGCACACGGCGGTGCATTTCTCTGGGCAAAAATACTGTAACCCATGGCAACAGTAAAGCAAGAGATGCATGCTTGAGCACAATAAAGCACACAGCAGTGTAACACACAGACAACATTTGAGGCACACGGAGGTGCCAATCTCTGTGGAAAACAATAAATTAAATCAAGCAGTTTTAAGCACGATGTGCACAAGGCGGTGCATAATGTGGGAAAGTTATAAATAGCATTGTCTTTTCAGCAACAAGTTGTCCCTTAAGGGTGCCCTGTGAATAGGTGCTGAGTCCCAAAAAGTCACTGGATCATGTATTAACAACAGATTCCAATATTAGAAAGCGGGTCTATGCAATCATCCATGAATATATATTATATACAGAGACCTTAGGGATACATAAGCATCTCAGTTAGTGTTCTTCATGTCTGGAGTGTAGTTAAAAGATGGGGTTGTAGGCAAGTATCCATGATAGTGGACAACTTGTCTGGTCCCATCAGCAATGTTGGTGAATTTACTAACATATGTGTGTGGGCAACAGATAGGGGGGGTTACCAATCTGTGCACCTACATACTAGGGGTGTGTTCCGCTGTAAGGAATAAATGAAGCAGCCCATCTTGAAGTCCTCATTGAGGCCATTCGGTGCGAGTGTGTTCAAACGAAAGATCCA
The DNA here is from genome assembly GCF_055691185.1 of Crinia signifera. Classification (NCBI taxonomy): domain Eukaryota; kingdom Metazoa; phylum Chordata; class Amphibia; order Anura; family Myobatrachidae; genus Crinia; species Crinia signifera. Next base: position 45,961,413 of record NC_139217.1, read on the forward strand.
TTGTAGCTCACGCTGAAGGAGCAGTTTGTCACGATCTCCACCCCTTCTCAGAGGCGGGATGTGGTCAATTATGTAGCATTTCAGTTGGTCCATTTTGTGTTTCTTCTCTTGGTAATGTCTGGCTACCGGTAGGTACTTAAGATCTTGAACCTCATGCGCTGGGTTAAGGCTCTTTTTGATCGAAGATCTGTGTTGGCTCAATCTCTCCGTGATCATTCTGGAGGTTTTGCCAATATAGAGGAAGTTGCATGGGCAGATAAGAGCATAGACCACAAACTAACTTGCTATTACAGTCAAGTCTGTGGCGAATTTTGTGTTTGTGTCCAGTGATTGGATCACTGAAGGTGTCTCCTGTGCATAGGAACTTACAGTTGGCGCAGCCAGCGCATCTGTAGACCCCTTTCTTGCGTGCTAGCCAAGTATTGGAGCCTGATGGGTTAACTGAGAGATCGGTTACTACCAGTAGATCTTTAAAGTTTGGTCCACTTCGGTAAGCGAATCTTGGCGGGGATTTGAGGATTGGTTCAAGTATGGGATCGGTGGCTAGTATGTGCCAATGTTCCAATATTTTCATCTTGATGAACCGGGAGGCAACCGTATAGGTGCTACAGAAGTTAAGTCGTTGTTCAACTTCCTTCCTCGACTCATTGCTTTTCAATAGCTCATCTCTGTTCAGTTCCAGGACTTTAGAAATCGCTTCTTCAACATCATTTTGATTGTATCCTCTATCAAGGAATCTAGTCCCCATCTCCATTAGGGCCTCTGGAAGAGTGCGAGTGTCCGAATTAATGCGGCTGACTCTCAGCATCTGGGAATAGGGGAGGCCTTTCTTTAGAGCAGTCGGGTGGAAGATGTCCGCATGGAGAAGTGTGTTCTTATCTGTTGCCTTAGAGAAGATTTTAGTTGATAGAGCTTGGTCTTTGATGGTGACTGTGACATCAAGGTAGCTAATTGTATGCGTACTGAAACTCATGGTGAATCTGATGGTACTGGGTAGTGAATTGAGATGATTGAGAAATTGTAGCAGTGTATCTTCACCACCTGTCCAAAGGAGGAACAGGTCATCTATGTATCTGACGTAGAATTTAATGTAGCTGCTGAAGTGTGTATTTCCCAGTATATGTTGAGTTTCGTAGTCCGCCATGAAGAGATTTGCATACGACGGGGCCATATTCGACCCCATCGCCGTGCCTTGGCGCTGCAGGTAGAAGCGGTTGAGAAAGAGACACATATTAATTACACAGGTTCTGTGGCAGTTTAAAACCAGGTGAAATGGAGTCTTGAGGTGTGGCAGTTTAAAACCAGGTGAAAGCCAGCCACAGAACCTGTGTCTATATAATAAGTTGAAGAGTGTGTGTGTGTGTGTGTGTGTCCGTTGCATTGCGGGTACACCGTGGCACTCAGCGCTGCCAAATTTGGCAACAAGGTACCTCTGGACCTGGTGGTGTGCACCTCGAAGCCGTTTTGGGGAAATTTCACTTAGAAATTTAAAAAACACCAAGTTTAAATTTGCCTTCATTGATGATCTGGGGAAAAAGATTGACGATCGGGAAAACCGTAGTCGAAGGAACAACTCCACACCTGATATAATGCTGTCATTGAGTATGAATGACACATTCTAACATTATGGTGAAGGCTTTAAACAATTATTAGGAACTAGGTGATTCATCGCGCCCTACGGGCGCTCTTCACACCGTCGTAAGGGGCTGCGCCCCCTTAATTTGTGAACGTTTGTATATGAGAAATATGGTTAGAATTGTATGAAAGATGCCCTGTATTGCAACTTAGGTGTCCGCGAATCGCGGGAGGGGGGGTCGCGGAGGGTGCCGTGAATTGCAGGAGGGGGGGTCGCGGGGGGTGCCGCGAATTGCAGGAGGGGGGGTTGTGGGGGGGGGTGGATGCTGCGAATCGCGGGAGGGGAGGGATTGCAGAGAATCGCGGGAGGGGGGTCGCGGGGTGGGTTGCCGCAAATCGAGGGAGGGGGGTTACGGGGGCGGGGGTTGCGGCGAATCATGGTAGGGGGGGTCGCGGGGGATGTGCCGTGAATCACAGGAGGGGGGGTCACGGGGTGGGGTGCCGAGAATCGCGGGGGTGTGTGTGTGTGCCGTGAATCGCGGGAGTGCGGGTTGCGGGGGGGTGGGGGGGGGTGTGACGCGAATCGCCACAAGAAAAAATCAACACAGAAAGGTCAACACATGTAAATGTTGACATAAGTGTGGCACTTCATTGGTGTCCATGTCGACACATGAGAATGAATATGAAAACATTCAAAAAATGAAAAAAAAAACTTCAAAAACTCATGTCAACCTTTTTCATTGTCGACCATAGCCATGTCAGTGTTTTCCATGTGCAATTTAATTCTGGAGCTGCCGCGAATCACGGGGGGTGCCGCGAATTGCGGGAGGGGGGGGGTCGCGGGGTTGGGTGCCGCGAATCGCGGGAGGGCGGGGTTCACAGGGGTTCCGGTGGGGGGTTACCGCGAATTGCGGGAGGTGGGGGGTCACGGGGGGTGCCGCGAATCACGGGAGGGGGGTTTGCGGGGGGGTGTGACGCGAATCGCCACAAGAAAAACTCAACACAGAAAGGTCAACACATGTAAATGTTGACATAACTGTGTCACTTCATTGGTGTCCATGTTGACACATGACAATGAATATGAAAACATTCAAAAAATGAAATAAATCTTCAAAAACTCATGTCAACCTTTTTCATTGTCGACCATAGCCGTGCCAGTGTTTTGCATGTGCCATTTAATCCTGGGGCTGCCGCGAATCGCGGGGGTTGCCGCGATTTGCGGGAGGGGGGGGGTTGCGGGGGGTGGGTGCCGCGAATCGCGGGAGAGCGGGGTTCCTGGGGGTTCCGGTGGGGGGTTGCCGCGAATTGCGGGAGGGGGGGTGGGTCGCGGGGGGGTGCCGCGAATCGCCGGAGGGGGGGTTGCGGGGGGTGTGACGCGAATCGCCACAAGAAAAAAATCAACACAGAAAGGTCAACACATGTAAATGTTGACATAAGTGTGGCACTTCATTGGTGTCCATGTCGACACATGAGAATGAATATGAAAATATTCAAAAAATGACAAAAAAACTTCAAAAACTCATGTCAACCTTTTTCATTGTCGACCATAGCCATGTCAGTGTTTTCCATGTGCAATTTAATTCTGGAGCTGCCGCGAATCACGGGGGGGTGCCGCGAATTGCGGGAGGGGGGGTCGCGGGGGTGGGTGCCGCGAATCGCGGGAGGGGGGGTTGCGGGGGGTGTGACGCGAATCGCCACAAGAAAAAATCAACACAGAAAGGTCAACACATGTAAATGTTGACATAAGTGTGCCACTTCATTGGTGTCCATGTCGACACATGACAATGAATATGAAAAAATTAAAAAAATTAAAAATAAATCTTCAAAAACTCATGTCAACCTTTTTCATTGTCGACCATAGCCATGTCAGTGTTTTGCATGTGCCATTTAATCCTGGGGCTGCTGCGAATTGCGGGGGGGGGGGGGTGCCGCGAATCGCGGGAGGGGGGTCGCAGGGGGGGGTGCCGCCAATCGTGCAAGGGGGGGTCGCGGGGGGTCCTTTTTGCCGCGAATCGCGGGAGGGAGGTCGCGGGGGGGGGGGTGTTTTTTCCGCGAATCGGGGGGGGGGGGGTCACGGGGGAGGGTTTGCCGCGATTCGCGGGAGGGGGGGGGGTCGCGGGGTGGTGGTTATGCCGCGAATTGCGGGAGGGGTCATGGGGGGGTTCTTTTTGCAGCGAATCGCGGGAGGGGGGGTCGCGGGGGTGTTTTTGCTGCGATTCGCGGTGGGGGGGTCGCGGGGGAGCGGGTATTTTTGCCGCAAATCGCGGGAGGGGGGGCGCGCGGGGGGGGGGAGGTTTTGCCGCAAATCGCGGGAGGGGGGCGCTCACCTGGTGGCTGTGGAGTAGCAGTGCTGGGCAACATGGGAAGGCAGTGGGTGTCGGCTCACTGGGCTGGTTCTCTGTCACATACCTCCCAACATGACCCTCTCCAGGAGGGACACAATGCTCTGTTTCTAGACTTCCCCTTAATGTATGATTGCCATCACCTGTTTTAAACAGGTTAATTTCTCAGAAAGGTGTTCAGCACAGATGAAGGCAATCACACATTAGGAGGAAAGTCCAGGAACAGAGCGTTATAGACACAGACACCCACTTTGAGTGACAGATGTAGCCAAATATATAGGAGATCACTGAGGATATACATAGACCACACATCACACACACACACACACACACACACACACACACACACACACACAGTACACCACATATGCACACAACACACATATATATATAGGTAGCGCACCTCACACACTTACACATTGGACAGATACACACAACAAAACACACACATAACACACCACAAACCCATATACACTACAACACACACCCAAAAACAGTACAACAAACACACAGAAAACACACACTTAAACATTGTGCAGATACAGAAACACACAGAACACACACACTTAAGCATTGTCAGGATACGCACAGCACACTACACGCACATATATATGTAGCGCACCTCACATTCAGCAGATACACATAACACAACACACACACATAACACACCACTCATGGTACAACACACACCCACATTCACTACAACACGCACCCAAAAACAGTACAATACAAAGAACACACACAAACATTGCACAGATACACACAGCACACTACACACACACACACATTTATACGTAACACACTTACACATTGGGCAGATACACACAACACACACATAACATACCTCTAACAGCACAACACACACCCACATTCACCACACACACACACAAAAAAACAGTACAACACACAAAACACATACTTAAACACTGCACAGATACACAAATGCACAACACAGACATACACATACTGTATATACATAGCACACCTCACACACTTACGCATTGGACAGATACATACAACACAACACACACAACCACATACACTACAACACACACACAAAAACAGTAACACACACAAACACATTAAAAAAATAATTTGCCATTTATTTAACAGTCTGTACCGGCTAATAAAAACTGTACCTAATGTACCAGCTTTTCTTTTTTCCCCATATCCATCTCTGCGCACACCGGCCAGTTGCACTGAGAAATCTTTGTCCTGGCCAATGCACCTGTTGATCAATACAAAGTGGGTACACTGCACTCACCCTGTTATGCCCCTTTCCCACTGCAGGCTTTACATGGTAAAATGCCGTTTTTTTAGCCTTTTTAAACGGCTAGAGCTGCAGTGGGAAAGCTCCAGGTTGCTTTACACGGGTAACAAATACCGGTATTTGTTAACCAGGTAAAAAGCAGTGTTTTTACCGTTTAAGAGCCGTTTTTTTGGCAATGGGAAAGGGTTTTATTTAGAAATAATAATAAAGGTTAAGAACATGATTGCAGCATGTGATGTTTTTAATGACAGGCAAGGTTTACTAGAGAGTTTAAACGTGTTGCTTTGTGGTTTACACGGGTAAGTGTGAATGGGACAAAAACTGCTTTTAAACGTTATTTTAACGTTTAAAAGCTGCAGTGGGAAAGGGTCTTTGTGGCTATTACCCGGGTAAAGACACGTTTAAAAAAAACGGGTCTTTACCCGGGTAGGCAGTGGGAAAGCAGCATTAGTCAGTTGGATGTTAGGTGCTGCTCTGCCTTAAGGGTTACCCAGACTCTTTTGGTTCATAGATAATGTTTGGTCGATGGGCATGAGCTCTGCATGTATTTGTTTGAAGTTATGAGTGTAACAAGTTGAAGAATAAGACTGAGATGAAGATTTGTCACGTTATAGTGTACAATTTACTCAATAAATCGTGAAATAAATATGTGTACATAGAAGTACAATCAAGAAATGAAAGTAGGATTAAAAAATAAATTCTGATTCAAACTGATAATTGTTTGGATGGGGTGGGTTGCGAAACAAATCTATAGGTGAAGGGGGTATGGATATTGTGGGCATAATTAGGGTTTTATACACCCACAGGGGGTCCCCAGTTGATGAGAAATTTTCACTTCAGTGTCACCATAGGGGTATTTCCAATTGGGGTTCAGGTGGTCTTTTAGGGGTCCCTTTACAATCCCGTTGGTCTCTTCTCCTGGAGTCTACGGTCTCCCTGAGTGATTGACTATCATTAAGGGAGACCGTAGGCTCAAGGAGGAGAGACATACAGGATTGTAAAGGGTCCCTAAAAGACCACCTGGACCCCAATTGGGAAACCCGCTATGGTGACACTGTGACCGTGACACTGTACTGAAAATCCCATCAATTGAGGACCCCCTGTAGGTGTACCAAACACCAATTATGCCCACAATATCCATACCCCCACCTATAGATTTGTTTCGAAACCCACCCCCATCCAAACAATTACCAGTTTGAATCAGAACTTATTTTATAATCCTACTGTCATTTTTTAATTGTACTTCTATGTACACGTATATATTTTTTCACAATTTATCGAGTAAATTGTACACTTTAACATGGCAAATCTTTATCTCAGTCTTATTCTTCAACTTATTACACTCCAAACCTTATCGATGCACCCATTTATGATTGCGATGGCTGGATCGGTGTATTGGCCCGGTGGGTGTAGGGAAGAATTTGGCCCATTGCACCCGTTCCCAGCGGTGCATTGCAGTGGTGCGGTTAGCGTGCATCGTGTCATGATGTCATGTGGCCAGGCCCGCGGACCTGCTCCCACACTCAGTGGCTGCCCCACTGTTTGGTAGAGATGCCCGGTGCATGTGCTTTACAGATCTCCAGACCTCAGAGACTGTTGCAGGCAGGTTCAGTGAGGGCAGTGGCAGGGAGCAGTGAATTTTTAATTAATTATGGCGGGGTAAGTAACGCCCACCCCGGACCCGCACTCAGCGCCTGTAATTACACACCCTAGAAACTGTTCCATTGAAAGTATAGAAATGGAGGTGTGGCCATACCCCCTTTCCCATGGCCACGTCCCTTTCTGATTTTGTACCAATTTCTGACCCTCAGATGTTGGAAGGTATGTCATAGGTGCTAAATCTCAGGAGTGGTTGTGGAATTCATCAACACATACAAGTTATCAACTCAGGAGCGTTGTGTTTCAAACAACAACACCACACCTGATTTCATTGCCATCATTGAGTATCAATGCAAACACATTCTAACATTATGGTGGAATCTATAACAAATTACAATCTTAGGTCTTTGGCACCGCATATTGTAAGATGACATTTTTCAGGATTTTGGAAATAAAAAAACCCCAAGGTTTTCCCGGGCAACGCCGGGGGGGTCAGCTAGTAATTAAAATGTGTCCCGGATTAAAGGGATGAGTTGGTCACCCTAAGTATCATGGTGGCCTCACTCCTAGGGGGTATGGGTAAAAACCAAACCGGACAAAACCCCGGAACGGCGGACAGGGTCCATTCATCAATATCTGTCATTCTGGAGCTTGTAGTGTCTGGTCCGGGGGTTGTATTGCCAGGGGTGTCCGGTCCAGTGTCCTCGGTTAAAGCCATCACAAGCATCCCCCCAGACACGACACAACCCCCGGACTGGACACTACAAAATGCCTGAATGCAGAGTTTGATGTCTGGTCCGGAATTCCGGGTCTTGTACAGGTCCAATTTCCCCTCCTAGGGTGCCACTGTCAGCCCTCCTGTGAATAAAAACATTTATTGCTGCAGACTAGAGGAACAGACTGCAGACGGCAGGCGATACAGTAGCTAGTACTGTACTGCATGTTTAACAAGTGGGGGAAAGCTGTCAGCTAGGTGTTCCCAGTTACTGACTGCCAGATTGGTATTGAAGGAAGGTGGCACGGTACACGGGGAGCTTACTTATTAGAGGGCCACAAAGAGGGCAGAGCAAGAGTATGTCCGTGAAATTGCATCATTGTGGTCCTGCTTCCGCTACACAATGAGACAATAATCATGCAATACAGCGTGAATCGTCATCGCCTCCTTCCATCTGGGGGGTGGCAACCATACAGAAGACTTTTCTGGGGGATGGGATGAGCCACCCGATTTTCGGGAGCCTCTTGGCCAAACCAGGAGAATAGGCAAGGATGCTGCATATCAGATTATCAGATGTAATCTGTAGGTGATACAGTAACTATTACCGTACTGTAAAATGCAGTTCAACAAGTATTAGCTGTGTAACAGGGGTGCATTAGTGCAATTACCCTCTCACTTGAGGAATGACAATGTTGCACGGCATACTGGCAGCATCCAGCACGGCACCTGAATGCCTATGGAGCATATGCAATCAAAGCTTGGAGAGAGATAAAGTAGAAATAAAGAAATCACCAACCAACCAGTTTGTGTCATTTATTTAAAACACATCCTGTAACATGACAGTGAGGGGGATGCAGTTAATTTGCCGGCGGTCGGGATCCCGGCGGTCGGAATCCCGACACTGGAATCCCGACCGCCAAAATCCCGAAACTTTCTCCCTCCGTGGGTGTCCACGACACCCATAGAGGGAGAATAAAATAGCGTGCCGAGCGTAGCGAGGCACCGGGCCCGCTGCGTGGCGAGCGCAGCGAGCCCGCAAGGGGGGGCGATCCATGTCCCCCCCTTGTCGGGATTTCGGCGGTCGGGATTCCAGTGTCGGGATTCCGACCGCCGGGATCCCGACCGCCGGCAAATCGTATCGGATCCCAGTGAGGAGCTCATTGGCTGGTACTGGTACCGCAGGATTTCTAGAGGGTGGTTTCCAAATGCCACAATCCCCCACTCTACAGAACATTGGAGCTAATGCAAGAGTCTGGGTGAACAGTAGAGGAATCTAGTAATGACCCAGAACATTAATGTAAACGTTGGTCTTTTTATACACTGGAAACTGCGTGCATTAGTATCTAACAATATACATGGTCTCTAGTAGAGGCTGCACCAAACATGTAATCGTACTTCATAACTGTCCCAATTTTCGTAGTACAGTCCTGTTTTTGGGGGGCATTTAAGCGGATTTAGTGTTCACTGTTTAAATTCCTCAAGCCATCATCACCTTCCTCGACCCTTCATCACTTTCCTCTGCTCCACATGACCTTCCTCAGCTCCTCATCACCTTCCTCTGCCCCTCATCACCTTCCCCTGCCCCTCATCACCTTCCTCTGCCCCTCATCACCTCCAGCCCCTCGTCACCTGCCCCAGCCCTTTGTTACCTTCCTCTGCCCCTCATCACCTTCCCCAGCCCCTCATCACCTTCCCCAGCCCCTCATCACCTCCAGCCCCTCGTCACCTGCCCCAGCCCTTTGTTACCTTCCTCTGCCCCTCATCACCTTCCCCAGCCCCTCATCACCTTCCCCAGCCCCTCATCACCTCCAGCCCCTCGTCACCTGCCCCAGCCCTTTGTTACCTTCCTCTGCCCTTCATCACCTTCCCCAGCCCCTCATCACCTTCCTCTGCCCCTCATCACCTTCCCCAGCCCCTCATCACCTTCCTCTGTCCCTCAGCACCTTCCCTAGCCCCTCATCACCCTCCCCAGCCCCTCATCACCTTCTCCAGCCCCTCGTCACCTTCTCCAGCCCCTCGTCACCTTCCTCTGTCCCTCAGCACCTTCCCTAGCCCCTCATCACCCTCCCCAGCCCCTCATCACCTTCTCCAGCCCCTCGTCACCTTCTCCAGCCCCTCGTCACATGCCCCAGCCCTTTGTTACCTTCCCCAGCCCCTCATCACCTTCCTCTGCCCTTCATCACCTTTCCCAGCCCCTCATCACCTTCTCAGGCCCCTCGACACCTTCTCCAGCCCTTTGTCACCTTCCTCTGCCCTTCATCACCTTCCTCTATTCCTCATCACCGTCCCCAGTCCCGCTTAACCTTCCCCAGTCCCTCATCACCTTTCCCAGCCCCTCATCACCTTCTCCAGCCCTTCATCACCTTCCTTTTTTCCTTGTTATCTTCCTCTGCCCTTTGTCACCTTCCCCAGCCCCTCATCATCTACCCAAGCCCTTCGACATCTTCATCTCAACACCTTCCCCAGCCTCTCGTCACCTTCTCCAGCCCTTCATCACCTTCCTCTGCCCCTCATCACCTTGCCCAGCCCCTTGTCACTTTCCCCAGCCCTTCGTCACCTTCGCCAGACCCTCATCACCTTCCCCAGCCCTTTTTAACCTTTATCTGCCCTTCAGCACCTTCCTTTGCAACTTGTCACCTTCCCTAGCCCTTTGTCACCTTTCTTTGCACTTTGTCACCTTCCTCTGCTCCTCATCACCTTTCCAAGCACTTCGTCACCTTCCTCTACCCCTCATCACCTTCCCCAGCCCCTCATCACCTTCCTTAACCCTTTGACACCTTTCTTTACCCTTCATCACCTTCCTCTACCCCTCGTCTCCTTCCCTATCCCTTTTATCACCTTACTCTGCTCTTCATTAGTCCTGATTAAATTCCCCTGCCCTCATCACCTCCCTCTGCCCCTTGCCACCTTCCTCTGCCCTTCATCACCTTCCCCAGCCTTTTGTCTCCTTTCTCTGCCCTTCATCACCTTCTCCAGCCCATCATCATCTTCCCCAGCCCCTCCTCACCTTCCTCTGCCCCTCATCACCTTCCCCAGCCCTTTGACACCTTACTCTACCCTTCATCACCTTCCCAAGACCCTTATCACCTTCATCTGCCCATCATCAACTTCCACAGTCCTTTATCACCTTCCTCAGTCCCTCATCACCTTCCTCTGTCCCTCGTCACCTTCCCCAGCCCCTCATCACCTTCCCCGGTCCCTCATCACCTTCCTCTTTCCCTTGTCACCTTCCCCAGACCCTCATCACCTTCCCCAGCCGTTTTTTACCTTCCCCAACCCTTTGTCACCTTCCTCTGCCCCTCGTTACCTTCCCCAGCCCCTCATCACCTTCCCCAGCCCCTCGTCACCTTCCCCAGTCCCTCATCACCTTCCTCTGTCCCTCATCACCTCCCCCAGCCCCTCATCACCTTCCCCAGCCCCTCGTCACCTTCCCCAGCCCCTCATCACCTTCCCCAGCCCCTCGTCACCTTCCCCAGTCCCTCCTCACCTTCCTCTGTCCCTCATCACCTTCCCCAGCCCCTCGTCACCTTTCTCTGCCCTTCATCACCTTCCTCAGCCACTCGTCTCCTTCCCCAGTCCTTCATCACCTTCTTCAGCCCCTTGTCACCTTCCCCAGCCCCTTGTCACCTTCCTCAGTCCCTCATCACCTTCCTCTGTCCCTTGTCACCTTCCCCAGCCCTTTGTCACCTTTTCCAGCCCTTTGTCACCTTTCTCTGCTCCTCTTCACCTTCCCCAGACCCTTGTCACCTTTGTCTGCCCCTTATCTTCTTTCTATGCTCCTCGTCACTTTTCTCTGACCCTCGTCTCCTTTCTCTGCCCCTTGTCACCTTCCTCTACTCCTCGTCACTTTCCTCTGCCCTCTTCTTCTTTCTCTTTCTATAAACTTTTGATCAGGGTCATTTGGGTAGTTTCTGTTGTCATTATGATTTAAAAAGAGTAAACACAGTTGTTTGACAATAAATGGCTTCACCCAACCACTAACCATGAGAGAAAGAAAAGTTTGTGAGTTATCATTCATATTCTCTGACAAATGGCCAGAAAATCACAAATTCTGCTAGGGTATGTAAAGTCATGAGCACAGCTGTAATATCCTGCTTTGGCACAGGTGCGCTGATGTAATCAGTCACTATTACACAGTCCAGTTCAAGACGGCTAAAGGCCATTACTCACTACTTATTCTTCTTGATCTTTCTGCTGCATTTGACACCGTCGATCACTCTCTTCTCTTACAAACACTACACTCCCTAGGTCTTAATGATACAGCCCTTTCCTGGTTCACATCTTACCTATATGATCGCTCTTTCAGTGTTCGCTTCTCTAACTCTACTTCCTCTTCACTACCTCTGTCAGTCGGAGTTCCGCAAGGTTCAGTCTTAGGTCCTCTGCTCTTCTCAATCTATACCTCCTCTCTTGGCAAACTAATCAGCTCTTTCGGATTTCAGTATCACTTGTATGCTGATGATACTCAAATCTATCTATCAACCCCAGAGTTGTCACCAGTGGTTTTGGGTCGAGTTTCTGATTGTCTCTCTGCCATCTCATCTTGGATGTCTTGTCGCCAACTCAAACTCAATATTTCCAAAACGGAATTACTTATATTCCCGCCAACTAAGAACAGTTACCATCCTGACATCTCCATCGCTGTTGACAACTCGATAATCTACCCTACCCCACAAGCTCGTTGCTTAGGGGTCATCCTCGACTCTGAACTGTCCTTTCTTCCCCACATTCAATCTGTCTCCAAATCATGTTACATGCATCTAAAAAACATATCCAAAATACGACCCTATCTCACACAAGGTACTACTAAATCTCTTATCCATGCACTCATTATATCCCGCATTGATTATTGCAATAGTCTCCTAACTGGTCTTCCCAAGAACAGACTCTCACCACTGCAATCAATTTTAAATGCTGCTGCTAGGCTGATCTTTCTTGCAAGACGCTCATCGTCTGCTGATCCGCTCTGCCAGTCCCTCCATTGGTTGCCTGTATATTACCGTATTCAATATAAAACACTTCTACTTGCCTATAAAGCTATTAACCATACTGCACCAGCTTATATCTCTGCACTTATCACTAAATATCTCCCATCTCGACCACTACGCTCTACACAAGATCTGCGTCTCTCTTCTGCACGGATCACTAGCTCCCATTCACTATTACAGCACTTTCATTGGGCTGCTCCCATCCTATAGAATGCCCTTCCACGCACATTAAGACTCTCCACCAGTCTCCAAACTTTCAAGCGTTCCCTGAAAACTCACCTCTTCAGGCAAGCCTATCATATTTAAGTTCTACATGCATAACCCTCTGAGGCACTTATGTATTATATAGCTTCCCTTCTGGACTTGTAACTGCTATGCTATTACTGGTGCCTGTCCTTATGTTTCCCCCCTATATCCCTATAGATTGTAAGCTTGCAGCAGGGCCCTCCTACCTCCAAGTCTGTCTGTTGTTACCCAGTTTGTCTTATCACTGTCTACTATTGTAAAGCGCAACGGAATCTGCTGCGCTATATAAGAAACTGTAAATAAATAAATAAATAAATAAAGACTAATATTACCAAATCTTAGACCAGCTGACATGTATGTCAACCATTTTAGCCTACACTGTGGGAAAACTTTGAGTCTTGAGAATGACCGTTGTCTGTGAATATGCTATGTGAATAAAAATGTTATTTCGCTATGAAGCGCCCCCTCTACCATATTTTTTAGAATAAATATATAATAGTCTTTACATAATGGAAATAAAGTTATTAAAAGGTTTGATTATTTTTGCTGCATTGCCTGATGCAAAAGCATGCCTAGACTGCCATCTGCTGGTGGACAGTAGCAAGTGCATAATAATAAATGGGGGAAATTTACTAAGAAGCCATAATACGGACGATCCGCAGTACGAATGGATATGAGCGGGATTGGCCATATTCCGGTGAAAATATGAATCGTGAATAGGGCAAATTTACGTCGTATTTTCCTGATGGCTTAGCCTTTCGTATATGGCTGCCAAATACGTACAAAGCGGCAGCATCGCACAGAACAGTCAGATCCGTGCAATGCTGCCCTGTGCAAAAAAAATGTAATAAATAAAACGCTGTGGGGGTGACCTGGTTGCAGAAATTGCAATAGTATGTATAGTATGTGACTTGAACATTGGATAGAATTTATTTTTTATTGAAACGCCTTTGTTATATAAATAAAATTATTATTATTATAATTAAGCGCCAGCATTTTATTCCAGTGCATACATACAATATCTCTATGTGGACGGTGAAATTTCTAATGATCTGTTTCTATGTATTTGTGCTGTGTCTCTAACACCATTATACAATATAATGCATGGCGTATTTCATCCTCCCTATCCCAAATAAAATGTAACGGGTTTCACATTTCATCCTACCGTCACCCTTTAACTGTCTCATGTTAAAGAGATGAAATACTGACGTTTGTATTGTTCAGTGTTTCATTTCTATGGGACCAGGCCCCCACTCAGACAGGACTTGTGTATAGTAGGAATCTTAGTATTTCCTCCACGGCTCCAGATCCAATTTGAAGGACTGCGAGAGTTTGAACTGCTTCCAGAAATCTGTGGTTTGCGCGGTCTCCACCACACGAGCCAACTGGAAACAGACTGCGCACTGTAAGACTGAGCTGTCTCTAGAGGAATTCATTATTGCAGCTAAGCCCATGACAGCGCCCACACATGGTGAGCGAGGGACCCTCTGGCGGGCACAGGACGTATATCTCTATCTCCACTCTGGGAAAGGTCACTTATGAATGAGGAAACGGTGTGTACCAGCAGCGAAAAGCCATATTTAATCTGTGTTGTGCACATTTTTGCTCAATGGTACCTATTTTTTGGGGTCCAAGGGTTTGGACCCCAAAAATTCTAATGCCCCCCCCCCCCCCCCCCCAAGTACAAGATCCATGCTGTGCCTGATGATGCCCCAGGCGGTAATGTATTTAACATCACATATGCTTCTGCTCCACCTCTACATGGTATGGAAGGAACACCGTACTGCAGGGCCAGATTAAGGGGCCTATCTAGGGGCCCCCTGTGGATGACATGTATTTTTCACAAAAAAAAATCCCATGAGACTTTGCACAAGAGGTCAGAGGCTAAGAGGCTTGTGCTGAGCTCTGCTTGGTGGAGCTCATCATATGCTTCTCAGGCCCATGAAGGACAGCAGCAGCAGCGGCTTCATCATGGTAGGGTTTTTAATCAGAGGCATTATATTAATCCCCCCCGCAAGTTACCCATTGACCAAGTTTATACTGTTTTTACTCTGTGTTTTGACTGTAATATTCTCCCGTGCAGTTTGCGGCCGGTAATGACAAGTGGGAGGGGGCCACCTGTCTAAAGTGACCCGGGCCCCCAGTAGGCTTAATCCGGTCCTGTCATACGTCAACCAAACAACTTATCCTTTCAACCTATCGATGTTGTCTATTTATCAATATTCTCAATGCATTCTCGGTGCAATGTTATTCCAGCGGGATATAACACTGAACACCTACAAGAGGACATAACGTATCTGTGATGTGTTTGAACCTCTAGCAGGATTTCTGTGCATACATGGTGGCCCTATGTATGTGATCTGTAGCCCATATCCTACAACGGGCTAACTTCATCTTCAGATGGCATTTGTTGTGGGGACCAAGCTTGGAAATCCTACCCATTCCTGAGCTTGGTAAATCTGACAGCATCACATCTCCCATAAAACAAAACTATGGGGGCTGCGGTTAAGGGGGTTTTTGGGGAATAGGCTGCAAATATTTAATGATAAATGGCCCATTAGTTTAGAGAGACTTAACAGGGCAACTGAGATCTTTCTTAAGTTCTGAGCAAGCCCTGTGCAGATAGGTCAGATACAACCCACGTAGAATAGAAAAAGTCAGGCGGGTCTATCTCGAAAACAAGAAAAGGCGGCTTTCAGGGGATTGCGATTGGTTATAAAACAATTAAGCTGACCACATTTGCGGAAAGTTTTTTTTTGTATCATGGACCTTTGAATCCTTGCCTCATGTTGTTCAGCTATTACATCGGTTTGGGGAGTTCTCAGGAATGGATTTCAAGGTAAAAATCTGTAGTGATGCCCTTGGACTCCAGGGACTTTCTCAGATATGGAGTGGGTAATGTAACTGCAGTGTGGAGCCTATTACTTACTTGGGGATCAAACGCCCTAAGAGACCAACCATGAGCTTCATTTCACATGTATTTGACGTGGGATATCTTCTGAGCTGGAGAGTTGGACATCTCTACCCTTGTCCTATGTTTGGAGAGCTTATCATATTAAAATTCCGTATTTCCGCATCTAACTTTCCTTGTTCAGGTTTTACCTCTCATGTTGACTCCCAAGGATATCTGACATCTACAGCTCAGGCTGTTTATTTGGCAAGGAAGAAGACCACGCAGAAGACATACTAGATGACCCTGGTCCACACGATAAAGTTAATAATACACATTAGGCCACGGGAATTGTTCAGTGTATACACTCAATATCGGCATATTGAGTGTACACAATGAACAGTATCAGTAAACTATATCGTTCAGTGACGTCATCGGTACCCGCTGAACATGCGGGTCGTTGGCTATTTAGCCAAATTGACCTACATGTTCAACCAAAGGCAGGGGTCGTTACCGATTGTTAACAAAATGAGGGTACGCACTAGAAGATATGTAAAAATATACTCATCAGACAGCCCTTACTGAACGATATATTTGACTATATCCTCTAGTGTGTATGGGGCTTTATACAGCGGTAGCAATCAGCCCCCAATAGGGGTAATCATTTTCATAATGTTCAAATGAATTGCCAGGCTGCCCAATTATGACACCCTAACCTCTTCGGTGGTATGCCCTGAAATTTTCCAGGTTGAACTGCGCTGCTGGTGCAGGTTCCCCCAGAAGATTTCTGTGCCCACACGTCCATCCCCCCAGTCCTGTCATTGCACCCTCCAAGTCCCTCCCCCCCCCAGTTTCCACATGCCACCCTCCACCACTCCCCGCTGCCGCTTGATCCCCCTCGCCGTCTGAGCATGCCGGAACGCCCCGAGCAGCCTCCTGCCGACCAGGGGGGGGGGGGGGGAATCATGAGAGCATTGGTAGATCCAGGGGAGCAGTGGCAGCCCCTCCAGCGGTGATCATTTCTGGGAGGTCTGTCCTGCCACTGAAGGGGTTAAGAGCTGGTTGCCTATGATTTTCCAGGATGCAATGGAGAAAGGATATATAGTATCTGGTTGCTATTGGAAACATCACCTTTTTGTCACTTTTAGGACCTTCAATTAATTTCTACATCTATACCAGGCATGTCCAACGTTGGCCCTCCAGATGTTGTGAAACTACACATCCCAGCATGCTTTGCCACAGTTTTGCTATTAGAGAATGCTAAATCTATTGCAAAGCATGCTGGGATGTGTAGTTTCACAACATCTGGAGGGCCAACGTTGGACATGCCTGATCTATACGATCACAAAATGATTCAGGAAAATCCCCTCCTCTGTTATGTTAGGAGGCTATGGTGCATCTTGCTCCATAGCCATACCAGTATGCACTCAGTGGATAGACAATGTCTAGGTCAACAGTGACTAGGTCAACACCTAAATAGGGTTGATATACCTTAGGTCATACCTTAGGTCGACACTGCCAAAAAGGTTGACAAAAGCATATGGTTGACATAGGCATGGTCGACATTCAAAAGGACGACATGAGTTTTTCGTGATTTTTTTACCCAAAAAGACTACTTTTTCCTAATGAAAAACTCATGTCGACCGTTGGACTGTCAACCTTGCCTATGTCGACCACAAAACTTGTGTCGACATTTTGGATGTGTCGACCCGTCTTCAGTGTGGACCATTACTGCTCAACCTAGACATTGTCTAATATCGATACTGTAACCAGCCATAACTTGAAGGCACACGTATCCCTGTAGCTTCCTCTGATCTCAAACCCTCTTTCACGAAGGGCAAGCTCACTATACTTTCAAATTATGGAAACTGGGCTTCATCATGAAGATCAAAGAACACATTTGAAAATAGGTTTCTAAGAAGCACCTATCAAGGGAAGCAACTGAGTATATATTACACTGCTGTAAGGGCAGATCAACAGCAGAAAGGGCAGATCTGCCTATTTCCATAGAAGCAGCAATGCCACCTTTTTATACACAGACAGGGGTGTAAAGCCTTTAAAGTTGGGACCAATGGTATAGAATATGTTTGCAAAGGTGAGGCATCTAAGACATTAATCAGATCATACAGTCATCAGCAGAACCACAGGGCGGCCGTGTGACTGGTCCTGTCGTAGGACCATAGGAAGAGCAGAATGGCATCTCCTACCCCAGCCTGCAGAGCTCTGCCACTCTGATCCCCAAGGAAAAGCCTTTAAAGTTTTCATCCAAATCCATCCAGTGAAAGGCTCAGAACAGGCTCTCTGGGTCAAAGTATTTCCCAGCATGCATCACACACCAGGAGGTCTGATCAGGACCTTAATCCTCTGTAAATCTGGCAAAGATCCACTTTATCACTGTTTGAAGCTTGATACGTCTGACCCTTAATGTGTTATTTTTTTTCCTGTGGGAGCAATCATTCAATCTAGGTCAGGCATGTCCAACGTTGGCCCTGCAGATGTTTTGAAACTACACATCCCAGCATGCTTTGCCACAGTTTTGCTATTAGAGAATGCTAAAACTATTGCAAAGCATGCTGGGATGTGTAGTTTCAAAACATCTGGAGGGCCAACGTTGGACATGCCTGATCTAGGTGTTTCCTTTTTTGTGTATGCAAATGTGTTTTTTTCTCTGTGGGAGCCAATGTGTGCATTTTTTTCCTGTGTGGGACATTGTGTTTTTATTCCCACTGTGGGGGATATTGTGTTTTGAGCTTGCTCTAAGGTCCATGGGGGGAATTTAGATGGGAGTTCTATTTCAGATGGATGTTGCTATGGGCAACCAATCAGAATTGACTTCTTATTTATTAAGCACCTTCTAGAAGGTAATAGATACCACCGATGGTCACCGACCACCGCATTTTAAAGCGCCCGTAAATCTAAGTCATTCTCTGGCGACTTAGATTAGCGGCACCCTGCTCCGTGAACAGGTGGGGCAGCTGACAACCGGTGTCATCAGCTGCCCTCCCCCGGAAGGCAGGAAGCTGCCCCTGTTTGCATGGTGGCGCCCAGCGGTTTCCTGAGAGCGCACCGAGCATTTTCGCCTCCTACACTCCCCCCCCCCCCCCCGCGCTGCAAGCGCAACGGAGACTATGCATGTCTCTGAGGGCGCCTGCAGTAAAAAACCTGCATATGCGCAGAAGGGATTATGTACATGCGCAGGTAGGAAACATCGGTCGCCATTGCGAACTCGCAACATAGCGAACCGACCAGAATAACAAGATAGACAGAAATAGGATCTGCAATATTCGGGGCTCATTACCCAGGAATACATATGAAAGCACTTCTGTAACTCACAGCAGCATCAGGAAGATCTTTAAATCTGACAATTTCCTGAATTTTCGAAAAAAAAAAAATCTGTATTTAAGTCACACGCAGTGTTTAAGTGGCACTATAGATTTACCTGGCCAGGCTGTGTGACAATGAGAGGGGCGTCTTTAACCCAATACTAACGCTCCTCCGGTCCCAAGTAGCCTTTTTTTCTCGATCTGAGCGGCTTTGCCAAATATCCGCAGTAACTTTGATTTAAATGATTCTTAAGAGGAATCCGGTTATCTTCAGCCATAAAAAGCTCCTACATCTGTTTTTCTGTTTTATTTCTGACAAATGAAGCAAAAAACATGAATATATCGCATTTTTGTGTTACCGCAGCCGGCCAGAGAAAAAGGCTGTTAAGTCATTCAAGTGGAAATGATTTAGTGAAAGTCAGGAAAGTTTATTGTCTTTCAAGTGTTTTTGCTGTATGTGCTCTGAGTGTCTGATAATAAATCCTTTCGGGTGTAATGACTGATAGTCACAGGCGGGCACACAGCCAACAGTTTCATCTATGTTCATCCCCCCCCCCCCCCCGGATTTGTTAAATATATGAAACCATGAGCCTGATTCTGAGGCGGATGCGTGTCGCCTTTGCCGCTCCTTTGTACGCGGCTGCTGTGCGAAAATATGCAAAAGCTGCAAAAGGCGCCTTGTGTGGAAAAAAACACAGTGGGCCCGATACACTAAGCTTCAAAAGTGATAAAATGGAGAGTGATAAACAGCCAGCCAATCAGCTCCTACCTGCCATGTCACAGACTGTGTTTGAAAAATGTCAGGCAGGAGCTGATTGGTTGGTTGTTTATCACTCTCCATTTTATCACTTTTGAAGCTTAGTGCATCTGTCCCAGTATCAGATCACCATGGTGACCACCGGCATCAGGCATCAGTGATTGATAGTCAATCACTGAGGGAGACCGCAGGCTCCAGGAGAAGAGACCTGCGGGATTGTAAAGGGGTCCCTAAAAGACCACCTGGACCCCAATTTGAAATCCCCCTACGGTGACACTGTAGTAAAAATTTCCCATCAATTGGGGACCCCCTGTAGGTGTACCAAACACCCATTAAGCCCACAATATCCACCCCCCATGTATAGATTTGTTTCGCAACCCACCCCCATCCAATCAATTATCAATTTGAAGCACAACTTATATTTCATCCCACTTTCATTTCTTGATTGTACTTCTATGTACACCTACATTTTTTATGGATTTATTGAGTAAATTATACACTTTAATGTGACAAATCTTCATCTCAGTCTTATTCTTCAACTTCTTACACTCATAACATTCAAACAAATGCATGCAGCGCTCATGCCCATCGACCAAACATTATCTATGAACCAAAAGGGTCTGGGAAACCCTAAGGCAGAGCAGTGCCTGATATCCAACTGACTAACAGGGTGAGTGCAGTGTACCCACTTTGTATTGATCAACGGGTGCATTGGCCAGGACAAAGATTTCTCAGTGCCGCCGGCCGGGGAGCGCAGTGACAGACTGGAGGACTGGAGAGACGGATAATGGAAAAAAAGGAAAAACTTTTCCTTTCGGTACAGTTTTTATTAGAAATGTGCAGACTCGGATTCCAGAGATCCGAGCCTCCACGGACATCATCATTCCGAGCCCGGTTCCGAGCAGCGCTCGGAGATTCCCGCCTGACTCGGGTCCATCCACGTGGTCAGAACGTCATCTCCCGGCGCCGGATTTCGCGAGGCTTTAAATAGGGGCTACTGCGCCCGCCATCTTCACTCCAGTCTAGTAGTGGGTTGGGAGAGGGTGTGTTGGTGCTGCTGCTGGGGCTTAAACTTGAGCTTGACCTTGAACGCAATATTTTTTATTCGCTGGGGCTGTCTCTCAGTGCTGCTGTGTAGTCTAACTGTGTACTTGTAGTACTACTGTCTCCTCTGTGCGGTCTACCTCTGGTGTGCTGTGCTGTAATTATTTTATTTGCTGGGGCGGTCTCCCTCAGTGCTGCTGTGTACTCTGTTCTCCTCTCGGCTTAGGGTGGGCTCTCCCTAGCAAGGAGGACAGTCTAACTGTGTACCTGTAGTACTACTGTCTCCTCTGTGCTGGGGCCTACCTCTGGTGTTGTGCTGTAATATATATTATATGAATAATTAATTATATTATATATAGTCCACTGGTGCTGCCTGCACTGAATCTGCCAGTATTATTTAGTTACTCAGTCCACTGTTGCCACTGGCAGTGCTACTGCCTACCTAGTGTGCCTACCTAGTACATACTAGGCTGCTATATCTAATTTAATTAAAAAATAATACTTGTGCTGTGTGGGACTGTAAAAAATAATTCCATGCTACTGGTGCACTGACGTGTGCCACCGAGTGCCACTGTCAAGCAGAACCTAATAATAAAATTAATTATTTTAAATTCTGCTGGTGCACATATACTAGTATTGCTGACGTATCTACCTGTCTTGTGCCTAATACTGCCGTATCTACCTGTCTTGTGTCTAGTACTGCCGTATCTACCTGTCTGGTGCCTAGTACTGCCGTATCTACCTGTCTGGTGCCTAGTACTGCCTTATCTACCGCTGCAGTGCCACTCTTACATGAGCCACGTGTTTGTGCCGCACACTTGTGTGGCTTAGCATAGTTATCCAGCTACCTCGGTGCAACCTTTTGCCCTAAAAACAATATTGTGAGGTGTGAGGTGTTCAGAATACACTGGAAATGAGTGGAAATGAATGTTATTGAGGTTAATATAGCGTAGGAGCAAAGAAAGTTGCGATTTTAGCAGTTTTTATGCTTTTTTAACAAAAAAATCAGAACCCAAAACCCCAAAAATCCAAACACAAAACACTTAGGAGGTGTTTTGCCAAAACCCATTAGAACCCAAAACCTCAAGGTAATCAGAACCCAAAACCCGGTGCACACCCTAGTTTTTATTTGCCGGTATAGACTGTTAAAAAAATTTCAGATTCGGCACAGTTGGAGGGTATGCTATGATGCAATTATTTTTTATATGTTCTGTGTGTTTGTATGTGTTGTACTGTTTTTGTGTGTGTGTTATAGTGTATGTGCATGTGTGTATCTGTCTAATGCGTAAGTGTGTGAGGTGTGCTACGTATATACAGTATCTGTATGTGTACATAAATGCGCATGCACAGACACAAAACTAAGGCCCTGATTGTCATTTGCTCGTTAATGAGCGAATTCAGTCCTGGGACCGATGTTGCAGATCTACGCATGCGTATCGTCAAGGTGTTCGTACGGAGCGGGTAGGGGGAAGGGCCAGTGTTTCCTGGGCCTGCCCACTAAAACGGTAGGTGCGTCCAGAAAAAAAACGCTGCCCATCCCCATGAGAACGCAGGTGCGTCGAAGCCTGCACGGGGCGAGCGTATGACCTCACATGACATTAGCGGCCGGCCAGTATTTGAACAAATAGCAGTCACTCTAGACTGACTTTTATTTGCAAACAGGGAAAAAAATCATTTGATTTGGCGACCATCACCTGTACGCCCGCATGCAAATGGATATGTAAGCGTATAATCATTTGCATGCCAGCGGCATGGCGACGGGCAGGCGTTCGCCAGTTTACAGCGAATGTACGCCACTTAGCGGGCAGAACTGAATCAGGCCTTACATGTAGTATAACCAGTGAGCCTCTGCAGTTAAAAGAATAGCCCTAACTCTCACCTCATATCCCCCCCCCCCTTTCCCCCAACGACTCCTCCGCACCCGCCTCCAGGGGCAGCCTCATGTGCTGCTCACTATAGAAATAAGACAAGACAGGTCTGAAAACATTTTTTTATTGCAAATGAACACAAAAATGTTTGGCTGTGTATTAGTTTGAAAATACGGTTACAATAAATAGTTGATATAATGAGAAATATATAATGGCTGCTTACAAAGGGCGATAAGAGGTCTCCTGTATGCAAAAAAAAAAAAAAAAAGAAAACTATAATACTGTAGCTTCATTATTGTTTTGTAATGTTGCTTCTGATTGGTTGTATGACACATTGGTACGCTGCAGCCTAGGGAAGAGGAGCCAGGCAGAGAGTCTGCGTACACGGTGCCCGTCTCATACTCACTGACATCTCTGCTGCTCTCACTTCCCAAACAGTTGTTCCTCCCTAGAATGTGAATTAATACCGGCACGTCCGGGGCTATAACTGGACTGGATGCTGCATATTATTTCCATTTCAGACACACATGAATTAATATACCGGGCCTAATAACTGGGTGGCACTGGCACCTTCGCACTTAGCATTAGTTTGCTCTGGGTGATCTATGTGCGCAGATGTAACAGCATCTTAACTAGAGGTGAGCGTAGGCGAAGATTCTTGCTCACAGGTGGATCTCATGCACCCAAGGTTTTTCAACGCCCTTGGCAAGACTTCCGCTTACCGCTCCCACCACCACCCACACACCAATACCGACTTTCCAGAACCTCAGGTGATAGCGTGGAGGGGACGCCTTAGATGTTCAACACCAGCCATTTGCATTAACTACAACTTCTCTGAGTCATCCGTCATTTTATAGTAGGTGCCCACCAATATTCTCGGAGCCCATAGGCAGGTGCCTAAAGGTAGAGCCGGCCCTGTTAGGTGCCAATAGTGATGATGGTGACTGCTACGAGCTGATATATTGGGGCAGGGCAGCTGCAGATGACTGAATACAGGGGGAAATCCCATCTGTTTTCAGGTATTCATGCAGCTACCGAAGAAGCCCCTAATGCATCACTGTGGCACTTGCCATGGACGACCAGGCTAATTTCTGATTGGCCTCTGAGTGAAGTCCAGTGCACGCCCTGGAGGAACCACTGCAATAATATGTCCACCCCCCCCCCCCCTTCCCCTGATTGGCTGGCATGAAATAAGTGCATCATCCTCAACCTCTCAGACTTGGAGTGCGATATTGGGCAGTGACATAATAGCCAAGTGCCATCTGTGCAGGGTAACACTGGCAAGGAGGAGCAGACACTGGCACACTGGTTAATAATCACATCCTAAACCTGTCTATATGCCACCATAAAAGGGAAGACAAAACATCTGAAGCCGCTTCGATGACTTGGCTCAACCAGAAGCCTCTCTTTGGTGTGATGTTTGGTCTTTGGCCCTTATTCTGATCGGTGCGGATATTCCCGCATTCTTACGGAGCGGTCCGCACGCTACGGTGTTTTGCCGCATGCGGCCATCGTCCGTAGAAACGCCCACGTGTCCTCCGCATTCGGACGGACTCACTCTTTAAGAACAGGGCGTGTTTACGGACGACATACAAACCATGCGTGTGCGGGAGAAACACTCCGATTCGGCACGGTATTACAGAGTATTACAGAGTATGCTCGGGAATACCGCATCCGAACGGGAGCCAAGCGGTGCTACCGCACGTAAGCGGAGTATTTACGCCAAACAACCCACTATTAAGTATCTTCTGCAAGACATCACATGACCCACTTATTCAATTACCTATCCTCATAAAAAACTGCTTATTTGGAATTGGAATCAATTAGATGCCAATATATCCTTACAAGCATGCCTAACACATGCATTGCACACATTAACCCTTACAGCAATTGAAGTGCAATGGTTTCAATTAAAGCACTGACAAGCGGCCTATTAGTGAGTAATGAGTAAAGGAGTAGATTCTATTGGGTTCAGGTGTTAATGCTTGTAGTCATTAGGCGTACGTTCGCCTACCGCATGAACGAGTGGTGTCCGCAAAGCAATAGTACACTTGTGGACACCGCACATTTCTTCCCCTTTTGATCGCGTGCATTCGGAGTGCTATCCGAATGTACGCCCCCCAACATAAGTGTACTCCCCCGTGTCCGCCCATGTTTCCGCCCCGTTTTGCCCACTTTGAAACTACGCCCATGTGACATTCCGCATGACGCCCATAATACGCCCATATTTCCCGACTGATTGCGGGGAACAGTTTTGTACGGGATTTGGCCGAACTGGTACGGAGTCAAGGCGTGGCACATGCGCGTTGCGTTCTCCACGCATGCGCAGACGCCGAAAAGACGCGATCCGTAAGAATGCGGTAAAGTCCGCGTCAATCAGAATAAGGGCCTTTGTAACCAGTGGAACTTAACAAACAAATATAGACTAGGAAATAACTTGCCTGTATTGTAACAAGCGTGCATTGGGTCTCTGGGCATTCAATTGCCAAGAACTCTGTAGAGGACTCATTTAGGGTGAGTTTATCTTTGGTTGCAGTTATTACTCTATGTGGGCATATGGTGGAGTATCTCATGCTTGGTCTGTAAAGGATCATTTAATTCTGGACATGGATTATGTACGGGATGTAGTCACCTGTACCGGACAGTATATTTGGCAGATGTAATTATGGCACCCCACAATCTGTCCCCAGGTACAGTTCTCCGATAGCAGTTGCCTGCCTTTGATATGTCTTCTCCTACATGCCAGCAGACCTCCCCCCCACCAACCTCATAGCGCTGGTAACTGGGGGCTGATGATATGACATGCTTCGATTAGGCTGTGCTGTGCTTTCCCCTGGTTCCACCTCTCGCCTTTGCAATGTTTTATCGCTTTCCTCCTGATACATAATATGGGACTTCTGCCTGAAATCGGTGGTTACGAGACTCCGATGTGGCTGGTACTGTTAATCGGCCAAGCCATTTTTCAGTGGGGCTAACGTTTATCTATATATAAAAAAAACATTAATCCTGTTGTCTACAATTGAGACATATTTAAATAAGCATCTGAGTGTCTCAGGCTATGGTGTGAGACCTACCGGACATGGCGCATGATAAAATGCCTTTATACAACAGCAGTTATTAGCGCGCGCCATTGGCAGCACCGACGAAGAAAATAATATCTCCAATAAATTGCATGAAGTCCCATCTCAGTTTCCCATTGGTGCAGAGAGAGGTGCAGACTCCTCCTCCTGCTGTTCCGTTGACCAGCGTCACTTCCCCAGCCTGGGGCGATTCATGGCATGAGACGAAAGCCAGACGCGGAAGGCTCTTGAGCAAAGTCTTTTTTTTGGAAGCCACCTTGAAATCAAACATCGGGGGGGCCCTTTAAATAAGTTCCGTCATATCTGGTTGCAATAAATACGATATTCCGTGCGGGTCGGCTTCAACGGACCAAAAGAAACATCATGAATTAAGACAATAGAATGACACAAAGCTTGGCTAAATCTTTGGCACAAGAGCAAGAAAATAAATCTTGTGCAATGAAGTGACATGAAAATATCCCAGTCTAACGCAGGAGGAACTGGTAAATAAATTCAACACTCTAAAAAGCTGAAAAGCAGTTTTTTTTCCCCCTCTCTCTCCAGTTTGTGTTAGAAAGATCTATGTCCAGATGTCTTTTTGTGTGCTCTCTGCCAGAAACTGTCTTCGGGATTTACCATCCAACTTTTGCCAGGAAGAGGGAAACCTCCTTGGAAGGGTCCATGAGAAGGCGAGACGTTACCACATCATTACTCCTAGAAGAGAAACAGAAGGTTATATGTCTGCAGCGTAAAGTCCTCATGCACCTGGGCTATGGATGAAACAAGCAGGGAAAGCCCAGCGATCTATACTTATGTCAAATATCAGCTCTCTAGCCCCACACCCCCATAACTGAGAGAATAGACTGCAAGCTCAATGGCCCAGAAGGGTAAGGTATAACACCGCCTTCATAACTAAGGAGTTTATACACTAAATAGCTTTCAATACTCCATGGAAACCAAGTGGAATCTACGTTTCATTTTTCTCAAAGGCTATACAATGATAGCTGGTTTCTGATTGGTCCTTCTAAGGAGGCGGCAAAACCTTAGAAAAACTTTTCAAAAAGTGGATTGCAAAAGTGACCTTTAGTACACGGGTCAGGGAACTTTTTTACCTTTTACCCCAAAATATATTTAGATGCGCCGACGTTATCCTCTTGATTTGAAAGGAAGGAAATCATATAATTGCAATACACAGTTTGCCCCCAGAAATTGATGATATATCCTGCTAGTACGGTACACAGCCTGGCAGCCATTGATGATGAAATGTGTACCACACACAGCCATACATGGTAATCATCATCATCCTCAATGGCTGCCAGGCTGTGTGTGGTATAGCCATTGATAATGTGACGTCCAGGCCACTATTAGTGTCGTGATTACAAGATGATATAGTGACAGTCTGTGCAATTTCTATCCCTAGACTAGAGCTGAGTATACCATGACAGTCAGGAGCCTATAACCAGGCAAAGAAGCTCGGTGCTGCACCGGCAGTACAGACTGCGTGCTGCCGAGATGGTGCAGCAACTAGTCCACTCTACTGTAGAAGCGGGCGGACTTGGAGGCGGGGCAACACACAGGGATGTGTGTTATACACATGGGCCTGATGCACTGCACTGCTTCAGGTCGTTGTACACTACAGTAATGAAACACACACAGCCTGCACTGCACTGTGTCAGGTCCTTGTACACTACAGTACTGTAACACACACAGCCTGCGCTGCACTGCGTCAGGTCCTTGTACACTACAGTACTGTAACACACACAGCCTGCACTGCACTTCGTCAGGTCGTTGTACACTACAGTACTGTAACACACACAGCCTGCACTGCACTTCGTCAGGTCATTGTACACTACAGTACTGTAACACACACAGCCTGCACTGCACTGCATCAGGTCCTTGTACACTACAGTACTGTAGCACACACAGCCCACACTGCACTGCATCAGGTCCTTGTACACTACAGTACTGTGGCACACACAGCCCACACTGCACTGCATCAGGTCCTTGTACACTACAGTACTGTAACACACACAGCCTGCACTGCGTCAGGTCCTTGTACACTACAGTACTGTAACACACACAGCCTGTGCTGCACTGCGTCAGATCCTTGTACACTACAGTACTGTAACACACACAGCCGGGCATGCATATAGAATCTATATATAGATTCTATATGCAATGAAATTAAATTCCTGTGGGTATTGGCTAGTCGGGCTGCCGAGACACAGCCGGGCATGCCTATAGATTCATATACATGCCCGGCTGTGTCTTGGCAATGCGACCATCCATTACCCCCAGGAATTGCAATTAATTTACCCCTGTTCCCTGACCACTGCTTTAGTAAATAAAACCCTGTTTGTGTTGCATAACTGCAATGAAAAGTCTTTCTCCTAGACCAGCGGTAGTCAGTGATACGGCCCTCCAGCTACTGTGGAACTACACATCCCAGCATGCCCTGCCACAGTTTTAGCATACACTAACAGTAAAAACCGCGGCAGGGCATCCTGGGATGTGTAGTTCTACAGCAGCTGGAGGGTCACATGTTGAATACCCCCATCCTAAATGATCACTTGCATTAAGTTTCTCACTATCAATATCCTACCGAACTACAGAAAATATTTAAGCACTGATGTTTGGGGTTTGGCCATAGATGTGATACAAGCTTTTCAATAAGTGAAGAGGACATTTATAAAAGCATGGTAAGATGACTTCGTTTTGATGGTGTCTATGTTGCTGCTGCTCCTGACGTCAGCCTCCCTTCTACACGCACACAGAACTCTAGGTGCCCCGATCAAATGAGCCAGATTGTGCTCATAAAGCAAGAAGTATGAAATATAATATCATCGCTTGCTAGTCTCGGCCGTTCCCAGTATATCTATGGAGGACACCGTCTCACCGTCCCCTGCTGAGAGACCCGATGGTGCTAGAGGCCTCAGCTTGGAATACGTGTAAACCCTAAAAGGTCTTTAATATATCCTTAAAGTGCCTTACCTTCTAGTATCAGCAGGTGGCGCTGTCTACTACAGCTGTTCAGACCAAGAGCTTCTTCTTACATACACTTCCACAGACTGTCTACATAACAGCAATGTAAAGACAGAACAGATGTCCTGTGTCACAGTATACTGTAACTGTTATTTATTAGAACCAACTTATAGTTACAGTTCTACCTTGTGTAAAAAAAAAAGTATCAAGTAGTCAATGTCGTTCTCAGACAAAAGTCAGGAATAGAGATTGATCACACACTGGGGGAAATTTTCTATCGCACTGGGATTAATATCCAGCATGCTGGATACATCTATAATCGCCAGGTGTCAGTGCCAGTGTTCTCACCGCATATCGCCAGTAGGGATTCAATGTCCCGCTTGGCGATCGGCGAAAAGGGGGCGTGTCCACGTAAATGGCCGTGGATTGTCGAGATTCGGCCGTGATCGCGACAATTCACGGCCGAAATCGACAAAACGGGCAAGACAGCATTGAATAGGATTTTGTCCGTCGGAAATAGCGCCGGGGATTGAATACCCCCCCCAATATCTGACCCTAACCCTAACAGCCTAACCCTAAAAACATTCTAGAAAATTGCCTATCGGCATTCTCTTGCTGACATTCACAATGTTGACCTTACATCGTGTTCACATTCCACCTTTCAGAATGTCAACATTCTGGTGCATACCACATTAGTGTGTAGTTTGCATCAGGAAGCGTGACACATTATATATCATGGATCTCTTTATACCCTGATTTCTGGTTTCCCACCACAGACAGGTTCTGTGTGTGCACCGTCCTTCTGTTACTTGTCTGCCTGAGTCCACTACTTTCAGTTTGCAGTGTCTTTAGAAGCTGTGTAATATTTGGATTGTGAACACGATCGCGGTGACAACTTTCCTCAATACTGCCAATTTGTGGACAGCTGCATCTGTTTTGCGCACAGGCAGCTGTGTACAGGAGACGAAAGAGGCTCCATGGCGATTCTTACCAGCTGCTGTTCCTGCGGAGGATCTGCAGGTTGCTAACCTTTGCTCCGGGATTTGCAATTTTAGCACTTATTACAATATCGTATACAGATGTGTCCACATACATCTATACTACCTGCGCTACAAGTCGGGTGAGCGCTATGTGACTCGGTAGCGGTGAGCAGTTGTACATGTGATGTTTCTGCTGCAGTGTAAAATAGCGCAAATAGGGCGCAAAAGCAGCTTCTGCTGATTACAATGATATTTACTATGTCTACATTCTGTCTTTGCCTGCGGCTGTATCTGCATACGAAATTTTATTTTGGATATGGAGCCGCGTCAGATGAAGGTGAAGATAAGTCTAGCTTCAGAGTTGAGAACAGATTTGAGGGGAATGAGCTGGGAACGTGGGAGGCCAGTGAGGAGAAGGAGGCACTCTGGGAAAAATGTGTTAAAAAAAACCTGTTTTTGTGGGTTTTACCGCATATTCAAATGTACTAAGACCCGGCCGCCGCGTCTACGCCAGGCAGGGCATCGCCACCTTTGGGTGGCAATACCCTATAGAAGCCTATGGGCTTCTTATCGCCGCCCACCACCTCCGCCGCAGATGCCTCCCCCCCCTTCCCCCTGGCTTACCTTCCTCCAGATCCTCCTGGACCCGGACAAGGTAAACCCCTCCTCCCCCTAGCAAAACAGCCGGACGTCCTTACGGCTGCAGGGGGGAGAAGGAGGTGCCGGGGACAGCCTGCTTAGGCTTCCGGCCGTGGGGGGAGGAGGAGGTGCCAGGGGAGGTGATGGAGACCACATCACAGGTATTGGGGGGAGGGGGGTAGAGAGAGTAAATGGAGTAGTCAAGAAAGACACCCAAGCAGCGGAGGTGGGGAACAGGGGAGAGGATGGTGTTGTCAAAAGTGATAGAGATATTGGGTAAAGGGGGGGGGGGGGGGAGGGACTATGGAGGGGTCCATGTAGTGGTTCAGAGAGATAGCTTAGAAGAGGAGAGGAAAGGTAGTTGAGTGTTGGAGACTGAAGGAACTGCCGAGTTCCCCCAAGGAAGAGGTGGACAGGGAGAAGAGCGGGGGTCCAAGGATGGACCTTTTCTGAGCATACTCTATGCCAATTCACCCTAGGTGCGCTACCCCAGCAGGCTCACATACAACCTTGCATCTGCCATG
Organism: Crinia signifera; assembly: GCF_055691185.1. Classification (NCBI taxonomy): domain Eukaryota; kingdom Metazoa; phylum Chordata; class Amphibia; order Anura; family Myobatrachidae; genus Crinia; species Crinia signifera. The sequence continues at coordinate 45,992,214 of NC_139217.1, forward strand.
TTATTATTATTATGCATTTGAAGACTGTACGGCCGCTTGTGTATGGTATATAGTAATAACGAAAGTAAGTCTGTCCGCCTTTAATGAGCCTGTACTATAAAATGTCCCAACGCTGTACGCTGGCCCTTTAATCGTTCCGTTCCCTCCCTCCATTAGCACAAGCAGCTGTTTAACACAACTCTATCTTTGATCAAGTGTCTTATAAATCCTCTTATTTGTTGTAACTGCGCTGCTTGTTTTTCCTGAGAAGCGCCTGGATTAAAAGCTTGCAATGTTATTTCTTCAGAGAACCGAAAAAAATGAACATTCTCTACTGATCTCCGGCCATGTATATCTAAATATTTATACGGCAGGTTACACAATGTATCGGGCTGAGATTCACCCATCTAAACTGTCCGGCAGGCTCTACTGCGTGGGTTTAGGAGCTTACAGTCATCCTGTACTAATAGGGTAAAAAATCAGCTTTGTGATTACTATGGAAAATGTGCAAACGTGGGAGTAGGGTGGCAGTATATAGACATACAATAGCACGAGCGGCGGGAGAAGAGGGCGCCACTATTATTATTATTACAACATTTTATTTATAAGGCGCCACAAGTGGTCCACAGCGCCGTACATCTGGTCACAGAAGGACAGAACATTGCATGGCGTTACAGTAGCAAGGCGTGATCATTAGCACCACCATTCTCAGTACACAATACGGCTGGGAGGAGTTACCGAGCGGTCTCCAAAAGTGACGGCACCATTAGCAGAAATACAGCCGCCGGAAGAGATGATTGGCTCAGGCAGTGAGCAAGAGGAATTCTGGGCTAAGTGGCCACTGAGTAGGTAAAGGCTGTCATTGAAGTGCTAGAGAAGAGGGCTGGAGGACAGGAGAGAGGAGGACCCTACTCCTAAGAGCTTACAATCTAGGAGGGGAGATACAGATGACATGAGGGGTGAGTATGTGGATGGAAACACGAGGGCCTGAAGAAGGTGAGGTAGGACTGATGGGTGGGAGGTTACAGGATGACATGGGTATGAGGTACTCTTTGAGGAACAGGTGGGGCAAACTCTTGGATTGGAATGTAAGATGCAGTAACCAAGAGAGGCGGTGGTCACTGGCCGAGCGGAGATGGCGGGAGGTAGTGTGTAAGGAGATGAGGTTGGCGATGTAGGGAGCAGTGGAGATAGAGGGCCTAGCGGGTGAGGGTGAGGAGTTTGAATGGGATTCTGTAGGGCTTTGTAAGCCAGTGCAGGTTGTCGCGGGGAAGAGATGATGATGACAGGTCCATGAGGTCTCCCGGAAATTTAGGAGTCTCCAAGACATTTCAGTAGAGTAGGCAAATATAGTGTAGAGTAGAGTTCTAACCTGGATGCTTGCAGAGACTCTTAGGTCTGGTATTGATGCGTACCTGTCAGTATATGAAAGTGTCAATTGGGAAAAAATACCACTCCACAATCTGGTCAAATGTCACCCTGATCATGTGTGTGTGTGTTACAGATACATGTTCATGTGCAGCGGGAACAGGTTTCTACCTGCGGAGGTGATTTTATCAGCTTCACATGATGCGGTTAACACCATGGGCCAGATGTATTAAGCCTTGAAAAATGATAAAATGGAGAATGATGATGTATGAACGTGCGGTATGGGGGAGAAGGGGTATCAGCGCACGTAATGTGCACTGATACCGCTTCTCCCCCATGTATGAAAGAGCCAGCGTGCGGTAAAGGACAGGGGCGCTGCGATCTAAATGATGGCAGGCCGAATGTATGAACGGTCAGCTACGCTGACTGTTCCGCCCGATACTGGTTTTGGTTTTGCCAGCAGCAGACTGCTCAACAGCAGGGACAGCGCTGTTCCTGCTGTTAGTTCTGGGTTGCGCTGGGGATCTCGAGTGAGTAGCGAGATCCCGCACATGCCCAGTCCAGCCAACCGGGGGGAAGAGGGGACATCTTGTCGGTCTCCCATCCTGCTTTGCCTCGTTAATGAGGCGAAGCAGGAAGTATTATAGCGGCGCAATAAGCGCCGCTATAATACATCTGCCCCTGTGTTTTAAAAAAATGACAGTTAGGAGCTGATATGTGGTGGTTTATCACTCTCCATTTTATCACTTTTCAAGTACATCGCCCCCTAACAGGAAATAATTATAGCTGACACAGTGGCACGGTCTTTATCCTATTACTGCCCAGTCAGACGTGTTTTGTGGTAGATTACCTACTTCTAAGAAATAAGTGCTACTATTGTGCTGGTCCAGAATCTGATGGTTGCTATGTGCAACCGCCCCGTGTAGTATCCGTTATTGCGGGTTTGCACTGAGTTGCTATTGTGACTTTTTAGTTGTTTATTCTCTTTATAGTCTTTTCTCCAGTCACCATCTGCAGTGTAATGAAAGCTGTGCCGCTATATTACTGTATACTATCATACTGTACCGCCCAACCCACTCGCTCTGTGCCCTGCTGATCTTGGAGGACTGTATATTGGTCCCGACCCTATCCTGCGTTCTATAACCCTTAAGGCCGGGTCCCGTGGCAAGCTTTGCCAATTGACTCTCTTTGGAATGAGGCCTTTATCACCCCGGCATTCCAAGGGCAGAACAATCTAGGAAAACATTCAATAAAAATGATGAAAGTTTTATATCATGGCCAGGAACAAAGGGATGGTACATGCTCGCACATAAATCCCCTCACAGATCAGTAATGGCCTTAAGAAAAAAAATTCTTGTTCTTTTTTAGTCAGGGAGATTAACACTGTACATGCCATCAGTGAGGCCTGGTCAGGGGCTCCATCATGGAGAGAGACAAAGGGGGAAATTTACGACAATGCCAATTCTACTTCACATGTGAACCAGCCAATCAGCATCTAATTCTTATTTATTTAGCACCCTCTAGAAGATAGTAGACAGGATCTGATTGGTTGCCAATAGCAACATCACATGTGAAGTAGAATTCACATCTTAGTAAATTCCCCCCACAGGGTCTTATTCAGACCAGTTCCCTAGGTTGCATGCGTATATCCCCCTTTGAGTGCTAGGTTAAATGAACAACGAGCAGCCTCAATGATTCAAGGTAGAGGTTTTTGGAGGAACCCAGTGGAGGTAACCATTTTTATGTGGTGCACAGCTCCTAATCATTTCACAAGGGATTAGTACCATGTCTGGGTGCATTTCACGAGCACACTTTATGAGGAACTGGTTCCTACTGTAAAGATAGGCTGGTCTCTAATGAGTATTTGTTTAGTACACAAAATGGCTGACAGACATCCATGTGACACAGCAACTATGTCTCCTGACATCACACATACCTATTATTTACACTGCATCCTTGAGATTTTGGGACGGTGAGGAGACCCAGGGCATTGGTGTGCTGGAGCTGCAATTTGCAGCCCACCTTCCCTCTCAGTTGCAAAATGCAGCAAAGCAATACATCGCGCATCACGTGTGAGGCCGCTAACGCATTTCACTGGGTACTTCCTGATGCGTTTCACAGGGCAAATGGGTGGGATCCAGGATGGATGGTCAGCACTCTGTGCAATGCAGGAGAACACACCCAAATGAGTGAGTCTTCCAGGCATTCTGGGACAGAAGGCAACTATTGATGTGATGCAATAAAGTTTGATGGGAGGAGGGGAAGCGTTGTCTGTTAAAAGCTGCACATACTAATATTTTGTAGTTATATGCCATAAGACGTAGGTAAAAGGTACTCTGTAAGGCTAAACAACTAAATCTTGAGTACGTTTCATGTTTCTTAGCTACCCATTGCTGAGCCCCACCACGTCTGGCTATGGAGCAGCAAGGTCAGCTTCCTGTACTATCAAAAACACAATGAGAATTTTTGAAAAAGTCATGTGAGGGGAAATGGCTGCGCTCTCCCTCCAAGCATGACTCCGACACAGAAATGTGGCCAATTTAACCCCTTAAAGACACACACACAGGGCCAGATGCACTAAGATTCAAAAGTGATCAAATGGAGAGTGATAAACAGCCAGCCAATCAGCTCCTGCCTGCCATGTCACAAACTGTGTTTGAAAAATGTCAGACAGGAGCTGATTGGCTGGCTGTTTATCACTCTCCATTTTAGCACTTTTGAACCTTAGTGCATCCGGCCCACAGACCCTACGGGTGTCCCTAAACTGAAAAACCTCAGCACACGCATTTCACCAATAAATAGATAATATCTAACACTAAAGATCCGTTTCACAAATAATTAACGCATGTCCTTTACCTACCAGTAGGGCCTACTGAAATATATATCCATAAAGCTACAGAAATCTCTGTGTGTGCCGGCTGAGCATTCAGTTTTATGCCAGCAGCTAAATACCCACCTCCGCCTCCCTTCACATACTTCTAGGGCAGGCATGTCCAACCTGCGGCCCTCCAGCTGTTGTGAAACTACACATCCCAGCATGCCTTGCCATAGTTTTAGCATTCCCTGATAGCAAAACTGTGACAAGGCATGATGGGACTTGTAGTTTCTCAACAGCTGGAGGGCCGCAGGTTGGACATGCCTGTTCTAGGGTATCAGACTTCTGCCAAAATGATCCCCATCCTAGACCTGATTCAGATGTGTACACAAATGTGAGCGGGACTGCTCATTTGTACCTTATCCGGCCGACGATGTCTAGACTGACAATCACATGACAATCACATGGTCGACCACTAATGATCCAACACATCTAGTTAGAAGCCTCAAAATGGTCGTCAGCATCTAGATCGACATTAACAGATCGACGCAAGCAAAAGGTCGATGGGAATGTGGTTGACAGTGACGTCTAAATAAGTTTTTCGTGATTTTTTTGTGTTAACCGACTTGTTTATACTTATGGCCTGATTCTGGTTGACTCTGTATGGGCCAAATTCAAGCCAGTGACCGATATTACAGGTCTGTGCATGGATAGGGGTGAAAACACTCATGTGCGGAGCCGCTGTGTGAAGGTCTTCGGCGAGTATTACACCCGCACAGGCAGGGGAGGGAAGGGGACGGAGAGCGGGCAGAGGGCAGAGGAACGCCCAATGTTTTATGGGCATCACCATTTGTACGCCGTCTACTTCTCTAAATGCCGCTTGCATTGAAAAACACACAATCGGCAACCTCGGTCGAACCGTTGAATATCCCTGTAGCAATATGGTTGCTCAGAGTCTGTCATATTTAAAGTCAGCGCTGTGGGTCCACTGCAACTGCGTACACAGAGGCAGTCATCCGGTGCAGCACGCACACGAAATGCACGCAAACAAAAAATGCACATGAAATGTACCCTGCACCCTGGTACCACCCGTAAACGTGATTGTCAATCGCTCTGCTTCCAAATTCACCATCGGTTTCACATTGCACAATGGATCACCCTTACATATGTTTGCGCCTTTGCCATCATTCGATGGTCGTCGACCATCGAAAGATGGGGGAGGTCCCCACTGGCATGCGAATGGATGTTCATGTAAAACATCCATTCGCAAGCCTTGCGAACAATCCCGCTTGCGCACGGGTGGCGCCGGCTAACCGTTCGCAGGGCGGGGTTAGGGTGACTCGCAAGGATGAGATTTCGTGTCCGAGCGAGTCAACCAGAATAAGGCCCTATATTTTTGCGTTGGCACGAACACAGCGAAATGCATCCACCTTGTTTGATCTCCTCCACATCTGTTTCCTGGAAAACGTTCGAGGAGGAAATATTCCGCTTTAAACGCGCAGCTTCGCTCTGTGGGCTCGGTCCCTTTATTTTGCTATAATGGATATTCCCCGCCGCACATTATCTAGTCTTAGCGTGATAAAAGCATTGGACATATCAATGATCGCACACGTGGTCGGCAAATTCCTCAGCCGCGGCGTACCGGTTTCATGAAACCCCAACTGTTCTGCTGTTATTCATAATCTAGTTTCCTCTCTCTCATAAAAGAGACCTTTAGCTGCGCTCTTTTTTTTTTTTTATCCTGGTGCCTCTGAAACAGCTGCTCTCACTGTTGTATCCTGAGTGATGATGAGGTCCTGAAAGTGTTTTCTTGTAACAGATGGCCAGGAGAGAGCTGGGGAGCATGCCAACAAAATACTGGGGAATGTGCCAAATCCTGCAGTGACTGAGTGCTTTGGGTTCCAGCTCGCGTGCCTTTCCCCTGCCCTCTGCCCTAAGTGGCGCCAGTAGGACTTCCCAACTAGCACTCCGAACATCTGGAGTCTGAGACTGCCAGAGAGACAGAGGGGAGGGGGGGGGGGACTGTGCTTTCGGCTTAGCCCTCTGCTCCTTACAACACACTGAAGACAAGAAGAAGAGAAGGGAAAAAAAAAAAGTCTATGGAACCTTGCAAGCTTACTTAACAGCTGCGGTCAAACACAAAATACATCTACACCCGCTGTTACAGGATCTGAGGTTAGCCTTGTGGCGAGCGATCACACCGCCGTATAAATACGCACATTTTTATGCATGCACCTCATTATTTATATACGATAATTATATATATAAATATATATAAAAGGGGGTGCGCTAAGGGGAAGGAAGGGGGAAAAAAATCACAGACACAGAAAATGTCTTTAGCGCACTTTGGTTTACACCCCCCGCCTCATCGGAACATTACAAGTCGGTTTATGATAAAGCTATTGTTGGTGAATACTCCATTTTGCATAAAACGAGTTTCAACTTATGTAGAGAAGGGACTAACATTGATATCGCCGGCGGCAACTGCCACCAGCACTACCCCTTCGCCCTGGTTGCATATACACAAGTATCAGAGTACAGTAAAGGTGTGTACACACCAGGCCATATTTTTTAACGATTTGCACGATAATGATATCGCTAACGATATTTTCGTGCATATCGTTTTGTTGTATACACACTATGGGGTATATCAGATATATCAAGCTTCAAAAAGTGATAAAATGGAGAGCCAATCAGCTCCTACCTGCCATGTTATAGGCTGGGTTTAAAAAATGACAGGTAGGAGCTGATTGGCTGGTTGTTTATAACTCCCTACTTTATCACTTTTTAAAGCTTGATACATCTGGCCCATTATTGTCTGATATCTACGCAGCTTGTGTAACAACAGTTCTGTGTGATCGCATTGATGATGTCCACTTTCTACCTCAGGGCAGCCCAGCATGTTTGTACATGTAAAGCTTATGCAGCCATTTTGTGGGCTCAACCCATGTTCAAGACTGTGCAGCCTGACAACTGACTAGGAACACCCCTTCATGTCCCGTGCCTCAGTGATGGCACTAGTTCTATGTGAAACTCATTGGCTTAACATTGGTATAGCGCACAAAATGGCTCCCTCGGATGGCTGGAGGTGACCAGTCTCTGAAAGTTACGGTCATTTCACCGCAGAGACAATTAATTTGTTTGATTCATTCTGGATGTGTGCATTCCTTTTACATGTGGTCCACAGGATAAAAATCATTAAAATCAAGTAATACCACAGAGGGAAGGCCCAGCTGGTTATATGCTTATTGTTTGCTACAAGCAAGCGCCTGTGAAATGTGAGACCATGATATAAACCCTTATGTCTGGGTCGGTGCCTGATAGCATTTTATGGCTCTCATAGGCCCGCCATTTACAGGAAGAAAATTACCTATTATTAACATTTATGTATACAGAGACAACATATCCCATTGTGCACTTTTTTTTTCCTAACCAGTATTTATTTTCCGCATGGCGGGTCGTGATGGTAAGCTTTTCTGCCTCACAGGACTGGAGTCATGGGTTCAAGCCCAACCAGATCCATATCTGTGTGGAGTTTGTATGTCCCCCCTACCCTCCCCCCACCCAAACTTTTGTATTGATTTCCTTCAGGTTTTCCTTTTTCTCCCACAATCCAAATACATAGGGTCACGTTAATTGGCAATTGACAAAAATGCACTTTAGTGTGCCTGCGTGGCGGCCATTTTCCCAGTGTATTTGCTAACCAGCGTCAGGCCAACGGACAGGTGAGTATACCTACATGGGTGTAAAGTGTGCAGTGTGTGGGCCCCCTGGACCTGGAACCCACTAAAAAAAATACTCTAATCTAATTATAACAAATACAGCAATTACTGTTAAATAATGAATAAATACAGCAATAACCTTACAAAATAATACTTTATATTAGCACTCACTAAGGGCCAGATGTATCAATTTTTAAAAAGTGATAAAGTGGAGATTAATAAACAACCAACCAATCAGCTCCTGCCTGTCATTTTTTAAACCCAGCCTGTAACATGGCAGGTAGGAGCTGATTGGCTGGCTGTTTATCACTCTCCATTTTATCACTTTTTTGAAGCTTAATACGTCTGGCCCAGATAACCAGGAATTGCTGACGCTTTCCATTCAAAAAAGTTAGTGGAATTTTTTGAGGCCTGAATACATTTAACTAGCACTTTCAAAGGGCAAACAATAAGGCGCCAACCCTAACAAAAAAACAAAAAAGGCTAAATGTAAGGCTTGACTATCGATTCGCATTAGAAAGTAATTATGAATGACACGTTGGGCTCTGAAGTTTGGATGGCTAAAATGCAATAACTCCATGTCTTGTCTCCACGCTGCCAGCACGGAACAAAACCCAGGGACAATAAAGATGGAAGACTGTCCCCCCCCTCTAGTCACTGCTGGAAGCATGACCGGCCTGCTAATCGTTGTGACAACAGATCCCGGAATCCACGGGGAGGTTCAAACCAAGTTTACAAACCTCCTTTTGTGATAATGTTCTGAACACAAACATCAATCACTCTCTTCTTATTCAACCATGTTATTTTCCAAGAGGAAAACTGCCTGAACAGTTGGCTTCCTTTTTAACACGGCTTGATGATGATTTCATGTAATTGGTTCAGCGTTAAGTAACCTGGAGGAATGTGATTTAGTAATTAGACTCAGTTCTGTTTCCTTTAGATAGCCACACTTGGCTACGTGTCTTTAGCTAAACCTGCAATTAGCTGCTACTTGTGGGAAAAGACATTTAGAGAAAGCCGCTGGATGAGCACCCGAAAGGCCCGCAGAACGTACAGTAGGAGTCGCGGATCAACCCCCCCCCCATTCCCCACCAAACATCCGCAATGATTAAATCAGCTACACCAACAGGTTGAAATAAATTTTACCTGAGATCTAAGAGGATCTATGAGACAGTATTAGAATAGTGGGGAGAACGTTTACCAAAATCTGGCCACTCCTGCCTGGACCATTGAGGTGAAATTTTGTACGGGTGGGTCTTGCGTTTCGTAGCACTGCGGATGTGTTGAGTGCGGGTGAGTAACATCGCTACGTTGAGCGCATGCTGTAATTCAAGTGCCGGCTGTTTCCACAAGTGGAGGGGGGGAACCAACTTTCCAGCACCAGGTAAGTATAGTCTGAGTTTAGAGTGTGTGCTTTGGGCCCTCCAGGACCCAAGGTGCACCACATACCTTGCGGCCAGTGGCGGATCCAGGGGAGGGGCTGCAACACAGCTCAAATTTCAAATAGGGGAGCCACACCAACTGCTAGTGAGTCTTTTTGGAATGGTAGTTGGTGTGGCTCTTCTATTTGAATTTTGAAGTGTGCTGCACCCCACCCCTGGATCTGCCACTGTTGCAGCCGTTGGAAATACATCTATGACTGTAAATGTATTGTAAGTAACATTCTGGGTTGAGCCAACGCTGACCCATTTCCACCCACATAATAGGCTGGTCATTGCCATGTTCCCGTACAGCAGCTGAATGTTTCTACATCGGGGAACTTGTATCACTACACGTATTTGTTCTCCATAGAGTTGATCATCTGTGTGGATAATTATCCTTATTACAAAGCCTATGACATCTGCCTGTGGCAGCGATGCATTTGGAAAGCGCAAATCCCGATTACAACAAAGAAGACAATTTATCCAGCCCAGTACAGAATCTCTGTCCCTTCTCCTGTATCCGGAAGAGGCGAGGAAAGGTTACAGCCGGGGTATGGGAAATGTTATGCTGCCATTTTCTTACCTTCCTTTTTTTCGACCTTCCTTCTGACTGTAATGTCCTAGTACATTGCTCGACGCACTCAGAGAAACTCAAGTTACTGTGATCAGCAGTGTAGTCAAGGTCAGCCAGTCTGGCCAGGGAGAGGATATAGTTACAAGCTATTCTCAAGATGGCCAGTTTAGAGAGCTTCTGTCCATAGGAATAGCATGGCACCTGAAATGGAGGCAAGAGCGTATTAAATACCTGCCATATACCAGTTCATCATAGGCACAATATACAGTACGTATCACCAGAAACTGTATGGTGGTGTAACACGGCCAATTAAAATCAGTGGTTTTCTTATCATAACAGAATAATAACAAAATAGTAACAACATAATAACAACAACACAATAATAGCATAATAATACCATAACATAATAACAACATAATAACAGCATACTAATATCATAATTATAATAACATAACATAATAGTAACAACATAATAACATAACATAATAATAACATACTCACAACAGAATAATAGCATAATAATAACAACATAACATAATAACATCATACTAATATCATAATGTCCCCATACACGCTCCGTTTTTTCGGTCCGTTCTGTACTTTTAAAGTACACATCGGATTGGATCGCATCCCTAGTGCATGCAGTGCGATCCGTTCCGATGTGTACCTAGTACAAAAAGTATGTGCAGCACATACTTTTTGTAACGTACTATGGGGGAGATTCTCTAAGAATCTCCGCCCCCCTTCGCCGCCCATCGCATATTTAATTATCGCATATGCTGTAACATATGCGATAATTAAGGCAAAGGACAGCTCTTGCGTTAAGAGCTGTCCTTTGCGGTGAGAGTCGCCGGGTCCCAGCAGGTCCCGGCGGCTCCCCCCTCCCTCCCACACCCGGCACTGCTGCTGCTGCGCCCGGCTCTCCTCCTCCCTGCACCCGGAAGAGGATCAGTGCAGGGAGGAGGTCACAGGTCAGGGCAGCACTGCGCTGTGCTGCCCGGACACAGGTGAGGGGGGAGGGGGCGATGCAGGGCGGCGGGGGGTCGGCGGAGGGTTGCGATAGAAGCCCATTGGCTTCTATGGGGCATCGCCAGATTTTTCTGGCGATGCCCCCCCGCCGCGGTAACCCGGCGGGGGATGCTTACAGCATCCCAAAATGCGGTAAAAACCCCGTTAACGGGGTTTTTACCACATTTTTAGCTTAGAGAATCTCCCCCTATGTGATACGCGGGAGCACGCATCGCATAGTACAGAACGGAGCCCTACACAACGGACCGTGTATGGGCTCCTTAACAATAATAACAGAACATAATAATAACAACATGATAATAGCATACTAATAACATAACAGAATAGAGGGGTGTTCACATGGTGCGATTTTGCTTGCGATTAGAACCTGATTCAATTGGGATCGAATGGGAATTGAATCGAACAGCAAGCAAAACTCATTCGATTTGGACTATATAGTACAGATCTGTACCATATAAGGGTGGTTTTGTCCATTTGAGGAGGAATTTGCCTTTGCGAGTGAACCAGAATAACCCCAATGTGTAACTGTGCGAAGTTTCATACAAATTCTGTCGATGTTTTGGGAGGTTCTAGGCAGACCTGGGACGGGCTTGTTTTGCCTGAATTCTGTATGCTTAAAGCTTGGGGTGTATTCTAAAGCACTAATGTATAGTTTATATAAAACAAGGCCTGCATCCAGTGGAGTAGCTACAATAAAGGCAGCCCCCGCGGCTGCTTGGAGGAGCCGCCTGCGGTGGGCGCACGCATACTAACTAGTGTGCAGGGAGGGATGACAGGCAGCAGCGCCGGCTGTGATGAAAGCAGCAGCGCCGGCTGTGATGAAAGCAGCAGCTGCTGCTGGACAGGACTCAGGAGCCAGGGCTTACATAGGAGGGCAGCAGCAGCAGACTGAGCAGAGGAAGTCACTTTACTTTCAGTTTCCACGCTGCAGTTCTGAGCCCCGCCTCCTCCCTCCAGTCACTGCTGACTGAGAACAAGCATGTATTTCTGGAGCCGGAGCTGCTGCCTCTTCTCTGCCAGGGGACAATTAAGCTGGCCCCGACAAACACCTGCTGCTGGTCTCCCTAGTGCTGCTGCTGGCGGGCCCTCTACCCAGCGCCAGTGGTATGTTACTATTATTAATAATATATTGGGATATATCAGGGTTGCCGACTTTGAAAAAAGCCCGGAGAGGAATCTTGCATTACTCGTTTTGGGGGCGGGGCTTAACTGTGACGTCATTAAGCCCTGCCCCCATTACAAGAAATAGCCGCAATAACAGTTATCCATGGAGGGGGCGGGGCTAAAACGTCACGATTGTGCCGTTTTAGCTCCGCCCCCTCCCCTGAGACCCGCGGATTGCGGCATATAAATGCCGCAATCGGGGGGCTCAGTGGGGGTCCCCCTGATTCCGGGAGGGTTGCCCACCCTTCCGGGGGCCGGGAGGAAGGACCCGATTTTCGGGAGACTCCCGCAAATTCCGGGAGGGTCGGCAACCCTGGGATATATGTATAGATGTCATTTTGGGGACATATGGATGTATGTATGTATGTATGTATGTATGTATGTATGTACAGTATGTATGAGGGAGGCAGTGTATGTATGTATGTATGCATAAGGAAGTCAGTGTATGTATGTATGTATGTATGCATAAGGAAGTCAGTGTATGTATGTATGTATGTATGTATGTATGTATGTATGTATGTATAAGGAAGTCAGTGTATGTATGTATGTATAAGGAAGTCAGTGTATGTATGTATGTATGTATGTATAAGGAAGTCAGTGTATGTATGTATGTATATATATATGTATGTATGTATGTATGTATGCATAAGGAAGTCAGTGTGTGTGTGTATGTATATATGTATGCATAAGGAAGTCAGTGTATGTATGTATGTATGTATGTATGCATAAGGAAGTCAGTGTGTGTATGTATGTATATATGCATAAGGAAGTCAGTGTATGTATGTATGTATGTATGTATGTATGTATGTATGTATGCATAAGGAAGTCAGTGTATGTATGTATGTATGTATGAGGTAGGCAGTGTATGGATGTACTGTATGTATCAGGGAGGCAGTGTATGTATGTATGTATGAGGTAGGCAGTGTATGTATGTATGTATGTATCTATCAGGGAGGCAGTGTATGTATGTATGTATGTATGTATGTATGTATGAGGTAGGCAGTGTATGTATGTATGTATGAATGTATGTATGTATGCATAAGGAAGTCAGTGTATGTATGTATGTATGTAAGTATGTATGTATGTATGAGGTAGGCAGTGTATGGATGTACTGTATGTATCAGGGAGGCAGTGTATGTATGTATGTATGTATGTATGTATGAGGTAGGCAGTGTATGTATGTATGTATGTATGTATCTATCTATCAGGGAGGCAGCGTATGTATGTGTGTATGTATGTATGTATGTATGTATGAGGTAGGCAGTGTATGTATGTATGTATGTATGTATGTATGTATGTATGAGGGAGGCAGTGTATGTATGTATGTATGCATAAGGAAGTCAGTGTATGTATGAGGGAGGCAGTGTATGGATGTACTGTATGTATCAGGGAGGCAGTGTATGTATGTATGTATGTATGTATGTATGTATGTATGAGGGAGGCAGTGTATGTATGTATGTATGTATGTATGTATGTATGTATGAGGTAGGCAGTTTATGTATGTATGTATGTATGTATGAGGGAGGCAGTGTATGTATGTATGTATGTATGTATGTATGTATGTATGAGGTAGGCAGTGTATGTATGTATGTATGTATGTATGTATGTATGAGGGAGGCAGTGTATGTATGTATGTAGGTATAAGGAAGTCAGTGTATGTATGAGGTAGGCAGTGTATGGGTGTACTGTATGTATCAGGGAGGCAGTGTATGTATGTATGTATGTATGTATGTACAGTATGTATGAGGGAGGTACAGATATATATATATATATATATAGATATATATATATATATCTATATATATATATATATATATATATATATGTATATAGTTAGTGGGGGGGCGCCACAACTTTTTTGGCTTGGGGGAGCAAAATTTATAGTTACCCCACTGCCTGCATCCAACATGCATACCTAAATCCGTCATAAACTGAAATCACATTCCTTCTGACCATACACTGAGGGCCTGTGCCAGGCGTGACCAGTGGTGCATCTTGGGTAGCAGTGGATCTGGGAAGGTCAATTATTAGGGTTACCACCTAGTCCCTTTAATTCCGGACACATGTTAATTACACAGGTTCTGTGGCAGTTTAAAATCAGGTGAAGTGGAGTCTTGAAGTCAGCCAGCCACAGAACCTGTGTAATTAATGTGTCCGGAATTAAAGGGACTAGGTGGTAACCCTATCAATTATGCATTTGTGGTCTTTTGTAATGAGACGCCCACCTGTGCCTTCTCCGATTCCCTGCATATACTCAATATGGGTTCACCAACGGCAGCACCTGGGGGACCACCAGAATGTGTCAAGGCCAGAAATACTGTGCCATCTCTGGCTTCAGCACGCCGCCAAAACTGAGCTTACCCGCTTCTGTTTTGAGCAACAATTCCCTTTTCCTCCCCCAAACGCCCGCAGCCTGTCAATTAAGCTGCAGCATACAGCTTGATTGCATCAAGGGTTGCAGCAAAATTGTGGGACATACGTGTATCCGCAGTCCCCAAATCCATTGGGGACACATATACTGTGTGACATATACTGCTAGCTGGGTGCTTGGGAATCAGTGGGCCACATGACGAGGTAGATGGGAACAGATCTCACTACGTATTTCCCATTCCAGCCTTTCCCTCGTAGTTCTGACACCAGCGACACGCTGACAGGCCTGAAGTGGAATCAGGCACTTACTGCTAACAACCTATGGCCGAAGCACTAACCCGGCTCCCAGCTGCCCCATTTATCAGGACACATTAACGTCAGTTCCAGAACGCCTTCACTGTACACATTGCTCAGCGTCCAGCCACCGGGGATGGTTCCGTTTCAACATACTGACTGATCTGCGGCTTCCCAGCCATGGCGGCCTGATGAAGATAAACAGAGTCTGTGAAGTGCACTGATCAATCACATTCGCAGCTCATCTCAGGGGGAAGATGTTACTGTAATTAAGACCACCGCTGTCAGGGGGAAGAGAGGAGAACAGCAGGCGGGCATATTTCACTTGATTGTGCTGATGATCACTGTTTAGATGAGAAACAATTCTGCTTATTTATCAAGCCAATCACTTTCACATCAGACGACTGGTGGCGTTTTGAAGGGAATCTTTCATCGGCCAACAAACTTTGGTTTATTTTATTAAGCCTGCTTGAAAAGCAATGAGTATCGACGTCTATCTTATGTGGGTGCAGTGCCAAACCACTCGTCTCAATGAGGTTTAGAGGACACGCGGGGGAAGGGTTGGGATCATTTGGTCTACAAGAAGTTGGTCGACAAGCATTGGGTCGACATCATTAGGTTGACATGGGAAAGGTTGACATCGTTCTAGGTCGACACAAGCATTAGGTCGACACGGTCTAGGTCGACAGTCAAAATGTCGACATGGGGGTTTTGGGCAGTTTTTTTGACCCGAATGTCGACACAGTCGACATGGACACAGGTTAAAGTGCACCGCGTCCCCATGTGCTCTCCATGCTTCGGGCACACTATTTTATTCTCCCACCACGCCCTAGTGGTTGGTAGGGCATGAAATACCGCCTGCCGGCACATGTTGGCTCAAAAACCCCATGTCAACGTTTTGATTATCGACCTAGACCATGTCGACCTAATGACCTGTCGACCTAAATCCATGTCGACCTAGACCCATGTCGACATAATGGTGTTGACCCAATGCTTGTCGATGTTGTAGACCAAATGACCGTATCCCAATGGAATAATGAAGCTCAGATTACGGTATGCCGCATACAGGGCTCTAGGTAGACCCAGATTTATTAATAGTACGGGATACATGAGGAAAAATACTGATTATTAACAGTGATAATTACAATAGTATGACCAAACCACAACTATAAAAGGTTTAAGTAGAAACTACAGTGGGGGAAATGCCAACTACTGAAGCTATTTAAGAACCGGATCAGCGATGGGAGGTATCTATTAAGGAGGATGCATGTGGATGACCGGAGGTCTGGATGCCGACGGTCAGAATACTGACGACGGCTTCCGGAAGGAGGGAATCACGTCAGGACAGGGTCAGGTAAGTATATGACTGGAAGAGTGGGCAGTTCGCAGGCAGCTGCCTGACACCCGCCTGCAGACACCCACAGATGCCTACTTAGTGGGTGATTAACGCATTTCGCCCTGAATAGTATCATCACGTCACTGCCCCGTTTCACAACAATTTTTTGCAGATTTGCAGATGCGATAAACTGCAAATGCTATTTGCATGGTGCATCGCTTATATCGCATAACTTACCCAGAAAGACTAAAAAAACATATCATACAGACGGAGCGCCTGTCAGCCAGCCTGCAGGATCGCCAGATGTCCTGAGCTGGCACAGGCTGGCGGACAGGAGCTCTCTCACCCCTAAGGCTTCCCTGCCTGTCTCCGCTTCAGGGAGATGGACAGGGAGTGGGGGCAGCCATTGGGGGCTGCGGGGGAGGTGCAGGGGACCGGCGGCAGAGGGCCCCGACGGAACAGTTGGTGCGAGGCGGCGGTTGGCGATTCTGTTGCCAGGAGCTGCTCCATCTGTATATAGTTTGGAGCAGAGAAGGGAAAGCGGGGACGTGACAAAGACGTTCACATATATCACAGGTTTTACCAAGGTCCAGGAGGGAGACATCCTTCTGGTGAATAGAAGTATTAGAACACAAGGACACGCACGGACACTGGGGGGAGGGAGGTTCAGGGGAAATCTGAGGAAGAATTACCTCACAGAAAGAGTAGTAGATAAGTGGAATAGCCTCCCATCAGAGGTGGTAGAAGCTAAGACAGCAGAGCAACCTCTGATGGAAGGCTGTTCCTCTTGTCCACTACTCTCTTAGTGAAAACATGCATGGAACAGACATAAGGGCATCCTCACAGAGTAACAGATAAGGTTGAAGTTGCCAAATTGAAAAAGGCAGACCAGGGTACCGATATCTAATTACCCGCGAGCACTGTGGGTAATTGGCTCTCTGGGAGCTATCTAATTAGCCCTATTAATCCTTATCGGGGATTTGGTTTCATTTTGTTTGAATATGTGTTTTTTAACTGGCAGAACATTGGGAAAAATAGCAAAAAATGTAATTGAATAACCTCTTAGATGAGTTCTTATCTGTCGACATATTCTATGTTTCTATGGGTCCGATATGAATAGTGGCAGGAAGGAGCTTTTCAGCGGCTCTTGCATCGCTATATTGGAAGATGACGGTTTGCGTGCCTTAATCTGGGTGTTCAGTAGCGAGAGCCGCCATCCTGTGCCTGCCGCCAGCCTGTGCCTGCCATGATACTTTTGTGCCGCTTTAAAGGCCAAAACCATTTCCACCATTCTCTGTGCACAGATTATTTGAGGTCCTGGGTCTCTCAGGTGCTAGTAACATAGAACATGAACAGGACCTTCCTGGTAATCACTGCACACCAGGGAATAGACAGAGCTGATTTCATCACGTCTGCTGCTTGACAAAACCCACAAGCAGATTAAGTAATCCGAGCGCCAATGTTACATTCCTCTGCAAACAGCCACAGATCAATCAGATTCAACCTGCTGTACAGATCATCCAATGGGCAGGGGCACCGAAAGAGGGTGAGAGGGGGTACTAATTACCGGGGCCAAGATCTGATCAAGGGGCCCATGTTACCTGGCAGCATCAGCTGTAGCAGCACTCCTTAACCCAGCACATGCTGCTGTGTGATAGGCTGCAATGTGCCCCGGGAGGGAGGTGCTTAAAGAGCTATGTTTTCTGTATTTTATTCTAAGGGTGCATGGTCATGCCTCCCATGATTAGGCCACACCCTCTGAAAAGTACCTGGGCCCCTCTACTACCCTGCCAATGGGACTGTACATGGTACGCGAGACAGCATGGTATACAGCTGTAATTGGCAATCTGGCATTGGCACAAGTCTCATTGGCGCACAAGATGGCACAGTCTGGTGCACCGCGCCTGCACACTAACATGTTACCAGAGCAATAAAAATGGAAGGCGGTCTGTGCTAGACAGCAGCGGCAGACCCATATACTGCGGCTGCTGTGTGTAATTCGTCACATTCCATATTGTAGCAGGTCATTAAAGGCCCGATTGGATGGAAATCAGTAATTTAGTTTTTTAAGCCAACACCAACACTTCTTTGCATTGTCCTACTCTGTATAAAATAAAACTTCAGTTCTATGTAGTAGTAGTTTAACGACCTTGTATTTGGCACTCTAGTAGCAACGCTCCATCTTTCATTTGCTTACAGTTACCTCCAATATGTTATTTATAAAGATTGCCGCTCCGCAACTGTGTCTGTTCTGACGCACATACGCTGTACCCCGGCTCGTCCTATTATTCACGGAATATTTACTGACATCAGGGAAACAGGCAGGGAAAAATGAATCACGGTCATTTTTAACTATTGTTTACAAATGATAGGTGTAAAATGACAGGAAGCGGTTTCCTTTTGGCGCCACTGTGAATTACGTCCCCATTATCATAACGTTAACAACTGCTGGCCACAACACAGCCGGGCTGCAGCAGGGAGTACATCTCACTAGGAGTGACAGAAGTATCCGAAGAGAGATAACGGAGGTGTGGAAAACATCTCCAGAATTATGGTGGAGATTTACCACAGCTTCTAGAACGTGGCTTTCATCTCCTTAACAAACAGATTCTAGCTATCATTTCTCTTTTGCATCCTAGATGATTGACAGAATCGGAATTAGTTGCTATGGGCAACACCACAACTTGTCTGTCTTAGAAGCTTTAGTAAATTCGGTTTAAAAAAAAAAAAAAAAGGATATGATTATGGGGCGTACCAGTTAGCTACATTTTGTGTGATTAAGGGCCTGATTCTGTACAGCCTGTATCTGATGCCTCAGTTGTGTCTGGGACTTTATGATAAAGCCCTCCCCTTATGTAGATCCGTGCATATGCAGGGTCTGAAGCGACAGCTTGTAACACCCACAGACGCTGAAATACAGCATGCGGCAGTTTCTCCGGTGAGAACACTGTCACTGACCCCGATAATGACACATGGTGCCGCTATCACTATGGCCCCTACACATGGGCCCTTATTCTGGTTCATTCGCAGTGGTTGTTCGTTTGCACGGTGACAAATGTTTTGCGTATGCGCAGCAGCATTTCTGCGCATGTGTAAACGCTGTGTGTGCGAACTCAGTGTAAAGTCTGTGCGCCATGTGCACGCTCCCAGCCTTGCGTGCGAGGGGTGGAGAGGGCCGTGGGGTGCCGGGCTGGGCCATTAGCATATGTGAACGCCCAGCATTCACGTGCAGGGGGCGGACCCTTACATATGCGTGTGCCTTCGCCATTATTCGATAGTCGGCGACCATCGAAAGATGGGGAAGGTTCCTACTAGCATCAGAATGGATGTTTATGTAACATATCCATTCGCAAGCCTTGTGAACGAAAATCGCTTGCGAATAGGTGGCGCCGGCTAACTATTCGCAAGGCGGGGTTAGGGTGACTCGCAAGGATGCAAATTCGTATCCGATAGAGTCAACTAGAATAAGGGCCATGGAGGGATGTAGGGACATTTTCCCTGAAATCGTATGTAGGCCCCTATACATAACTATATTTCCCGCATGGGTGGACTGCTTATAATAAATAAATAGAGAATAAAAATGCATCTAAACAGACGCCAGAAATATAATGACCCTATTTGTCCGGACAATCGAGGGATCTTTAGCATAGAGCCGAGTGGACCATAATAAGCTGCTGAATTCCCCCTATCTTTTAATTCAAAGAGTTTATTTTTATTCGGGGAGTTGAAGTATTTTAGAGTCCCACTGGGGACGTTTCTGGCCGTGCTGGATGAGTCTCCTGGAACACTGTGTAACTGAACTGTCTCTTTGTTTCTGCTTCGTCAGACGCCAGGAAAATCTTCCAGAAGGTTCATATAAATGTCCACTTCGGAATAGTTCTGGCCTCATTACGTCATTTGCTTCTCGAAAAGTATTTTTTCTTTCTTATAAATAGGAAAGAGGGTTTTCGGTCCCCCCCCCCCCCCTCTCTGTCAGAGAGACTTTGATTTTTCTCTCGGGAGCAACTTTCAAACTTGTTAAACCAAATAACTTATTCACCTTTTCACAAGTTAGATTTTTTAACCCTATCCACCTTGGCGAGATTGGCATGTGGACAGGGACTGTATGATTTAAATAGCATTGTGCTGTACTAGAGAGAGAGAGGGGGGTATTTACTAATACCCCCTTACACCACTGCAAAAACCTGGGTCAGCGGCGGGTCAGTGGCGGTGTAAATGGGTCACCCGTGTCCCTTTACACGGGACTTCTACCCAGGTCCTGACCTGGGTTGAACACGCTTAGGACCTGGGTAGAGGGTAGTGTAAACGGGTACACCAGGTCCACCAGGTCATCCGACCCGGCTCCCATTTACATTAATGGGGGAAGCCCAACCTGCGGACCGCAGGTTGGATGGGGGGCACAGGCAGCCTCTGCTGCTCTCTGCTGCAGACAGCAGCGGTGGCAGGGAGGAGGTGAATGGATGCCTATGTGCGCCATCCATTCACCTCGTGGACGGGGCTGGGGGCAGCCCAGCAGCTTACCTTGGTGCTGGCTGCCCCCAGTGCGGCGATCGGCAGTCCCAGCGGAGGTGATCGTGGTCCAGGTGCTTGGAGATGATGTCATCTCCAAGCCCCGCCTCCGTCTACACTGCGGGTGGGCACTGCAGTGTAAATGGTGACAATCCCGGATCCGACCTGGCTTGGATCCGTGTTCCAAATGCCGGGTCGGATCCGGGATTTTTGGTGTAAAAGGGGTATAATATGGGAGTTATATTTCACATGAGATGTTGCTATGGGTAACCAATCAGAATTTACTTTTTATTTAATTTATCACCTTCTAGAAGATAATAGATAGTATCTGATTGGTTGCCCATCCAGGGCGAGATTCTATATAGCAGAGATGCGGTAAAAACCCCGTTTTCGGGGTTTCTACCGCATCTCTATATGCTATATATAGCCTCCGCAGTGTCAGCGCTGCGGAGGGAATCGCCAGAAAAAGCTGGCGAATCCCTGCAGAAGCCTATGGGCTTCTTACCGCAGCGCTGTTTGAGGGATCCGTCACGGATCCCTCCCAGCGTGCCCTGCGGCCGGCGCCGGGGTCTGCGCATGCGCAGATGGACTCCCGGGTCACAGACCCGGAAGTCCAGCACCGGCACCGCATCGCAAGGGACAGCTCTTACCGCAAGAGCTGTCCCTTGCGTTAATAACGGCATATGTTACAGCATATGCCGTTATTAAAAATGCGATGTCCGGCGAAGGGGGGCCGCGGATGTTATAACATCCCGCCCCCTATCTGAAATAGAACTCCAATCTTGTCACTCTCCATTTATCACTTTTCAAGCTGTGTACATCGCGCTATGAGAGAGAGCAATCTCTCATTGCTGTTGCTTGTTAGGTCTATTGCGCACATTCCAATGCTCTGAAGGGCAGGCCAGACTCAGCCTGTGCATATGCTAAAGCTGATTGGCTAGAGGTCGATCTGATCCGGCGATAATGGAATGTTCTGATTTGCTGAATAGATGATCTAATGCTGGTAACATTCTAAGGGCTTGATAAGTAAACGGCTGGCTGTTATACTGTCCCACTTCAAAGTCTCAAATGTATATATCTCCCAAACCACCCGATTTAGCCTAGGACACTAACGCATTCACTGAGTGAGAAAACGGAAGACCACAAATACACTGAGAACATGCAAACTCCACACAGACAATGGCCCTAGTTGGAAGAGAGGCCAATCTAGTGAAGGAGCAATGTTATCCACTATGTCACCATGCTGCTAAATATTTTCACTGAATATGATCATCTCCGGCACGTGGAGCAGCGAGAAAAGGATCAACCACTATTTTTTTTTTGTGCTTACAAGTTTGAAGATTGGCTTTGGGGGAGTTTGCTGTAGAGAAGTAAAGCAGAAGACTCTCTGGATGATACAGCGAGGAAGCCCATCCAAATTCGTGTTCAGCCAACAGTCTTCAGAACCGCCTGCAAGATGAGCTGTCAGCAGAGGCCACACGCTCCTGTTGACCCTGTCTTTTTGCAGCATGATGTCCACTGGAAATGTCCCAGAGTGACAGGAGCAGTAGCGGACACGTGGAGGGCATCAGGGGACCTGTCTGGGAGTATGACTGCAGCTGCACACCAGATAGAACGGCTGATATGCAGCTTTCAGTATAATACAGGGTGGTCACAGCTGGCTTCTCCAATCAGAAACCAGCAATGCCCCGCCTACTACGCAATCCTCTGCGTCATCCTATTACAGCCTCTGCTCTGACGCTATACCTGTGTGAAAGATGGGCTGTCTAATGAGAGTGTCCAGTCACAAAAAAAAAAAATAAAGAACCCAAAAACACAACCTTGCCTGTCATAAGCAAAATCTAACCATCGGACCTCAAACATCTACCAATGTGAATGTGCCATCACTAAAGCCCATATACACTACATACCGGTAATAATGCCCAACAAGATCAGATATACCAGCGAAAAACAAAAGAGTCAATAATAACGTCCAATGGGATTGCTATACAGCTATATCTCGGGATGCCGGTAACAGATCCCTATAGAACTAGACCAATATAGGAAAGTCTGACAAGCCAGGCGGTAATCTACAATGCCCTCCCCTGGCATGATGCCCATGTCCATGATGGCCGCCTCTGAGATTCTGTCAAGAAGAAAAAATTTCCCCAAAACAGAAACGTACCTAACACAGGGGACCATTTATCAATGATTTTTACCTATTTAAAACTCATTACGTGTGATAAATGGTGCTCCAACTGTCATTTTTCAAACAGACGAGCGGAGCCAATTGGCTGGAGCACAATTTGTCCTATGCAAGGAGTTTTAAACAGCTAAAGCCAATGAATGCGGTGACTTGGACTGCTTAACGAAACTCCAATAATGTATTGCAATCTTTTGAACTATGAGGGTTTAACTGATGAGACGAGATGGACTGAATGCTGGATGGATGGAGACCTCCAAACTGCAAAGACTTAAAATAAAATTTTCCGCTGCATATCCACTGGCCGGACTGAGTGGGATCCTTGTGGAGTCTAATATCACCAAGCCAAGGCTCCATCCGCGCCAGAAGCTATTTTACTTGTAGCTCTGCGGTCACGCTGGATCAGGTTGGCTGAAAAGGGGGACCAATCAAAGCGTGCAATCTCTCAGATATAAATCAGCCTGCAGCTACCGATTGGCCAAGCTCACATCCCCTCACGCAGCCACCTAAGAGCAGCCGGCAGTAATAATTCCTACTGCTATCCAAAAGAGTGGTTTTAAGCCAGAAATAATCAAAAACTTGCCACGTCCCTTCTGTTTACCCACCACCACATAATTCCCAGCCGCCTTGTTGTTTTGTAATAAAAGTACATGAAGTTCCCAGGGAACAAAATGTCCAAATAGGTTTACAAAACAACAACCTGCTAGACCAAAGTGCACAGAGCCCACAGGCTCTGTCAGAACATCGTGCACTGAGCCTCACAGTCCCTGACAACTTCTGTATTACATCTGCCTGCTTACTGGAGTCCTGACTGCCATGCGGAACATGCAGCGCCAAACAGAGAACTAAATATGAATGGAAAAATGAATGGAACACTCTCACCTTTAGCTGCTTACAGGCTAAGCTGCAGTGCTGGGCGCACATGGGAAATATGTGCATTGCGCAGATGGAAATAAACGCATATATTGGCCAATATGTGTAAGACTCACAATAAAGGAGGGTGTCCACATGGGACATACTGTCCAATCACAGAGCGCAGTCACAATGGCAACCGCATTACTTGGAAGTCAGGATCAGGCCTCTAGTAACTATGGGCCTTATTCTAGTTCACTCTTTCTGACAAAATCCTTAGATGGACAAAACCATGTGCACTGCAGGTGGGGCAGATGTAACTTGTGCAGAGAGAATTAGATTTGGGTGGGGTTTTACTTCAAAGTGAGATCTATTTGCAGTGTAAAAATAAATCAGCCAGTATTTACCCTGCACAGAAACAAAATAACTCACCCAAATCTAATTCTCTCTGCACAATTTACATCTGCCCCCCCCCCCCCTGCAGTGCACATGGTTTTGTCCATCTAAGAAGGATTTTGTCAGAGAGAGTGAACTAGAATAAGGCCCAATGTATAGATATTGGTGTCAGTGGCGGCTCCAGAGGAGGGGCCTCAGCACAGTTCAAAATTCAAATAGGAGAGAAGCACCAACTGCCACCAACTGTCATTCCAAATAGACTCACTGGATTTCTCCGCTATTGGAATTTTGAACTGCGTCACAGCTGCCCCCTCCCACTCGGGAGCTGCCACTGATTGGTGTATATATAAATGGACAGGCGTTCACAGATCCGCAGTCAACAAGGACAGGCAGTAAATTGGTGAATACAAACATTAGAAAAGAATAAAGGGCGCACCATAAAAATACCCAGCACGCATAGGAAACTCTCATCTTAATAAAGGAGGATGAAAGGGTGTGTAAATTGTGGCAGTAAATTTGCACCAATATCACTATATTGAGCTGTCAATTAGATCAAAGCTGTCCTGCACTAAGCGGAGTTCCAGAGAAGGGTTTGTAATCCCCATTCCCAGAAAGGCAGATAATGCATCCCAAGGCAATGTATGATTTGTGTCACCGCTCCTCCACCACCGAGCGGGGCTTCATGTTACACCCGGAAGCTTGGAATCTGCTCTGCAAATGTGCGGCGGTCGCTTAATAACGGCGGCGATCAGCACTGGGAATCCCTTTTCATCCGGCAGAATGCTCCTAGTCCCTAACACGTCATCAGAGGATCCTTCCACATGTTACAGCTGAACATCTTGTTCTACTATGGAAGTCGCTGATCTGGGCTATTTCCAGTCCAACCGAGGTTCTGAATTGTTCAGCAAAGGAAATGACACAGCGGAAATGATGACAGATAACAACACAGGATTGCGGCACTTGTTGCCGTGCCATGAACTGACCAATCCTGTCTTTTGAAACCATAACTAGTTGCTTTAACCTTTTGAGCGCCGAGTGAATTTGTCGAAATGGGTGTGAAAATTGACGAGCGAACATTTTATTCATCGTAATGACCAGTAATGTTACCCTATATAGGAAATATTAGCTTTTTTTTCCACACTTTTTTAAAATTTTAATTTATATAACAAATGTGAGCGGTGCTGGCATTTTTAGCGGATAGTTTGCGCATCTCTAACAGAGATGTTTGCACTCAAAGGGTTCAAAGTGCAGTAACGGAATTCCAACAACTGCAGGAGTAAAGTAAGGGTAATAGATGGTCAGTTCATAGGTACGGCACAATAATGGGCCCCAACCACAAGGCCATGGTCCGCACCAGGGCTGTAGTCCATTCTCATTGTGCATGCCCTGGCTGCGGAATGCTGGAACTCATACGCATTCATTGTGCTGGTGCATGGGGTCCGAAACCCCCATTTCCGGCACATGCGCAGGCGAGAGGCGGTTATAGAATAGTGGGCCCCCGTTTGCTGAATATCCCCCAACTTTTTCTATGAGGCACTGCAATACTGTGTAGCATCCCTACATTTCTCTAGTACCTAATACCTATGTAATAAGAGTTATGCAAAGGGCAGTGATGTGCTTTACCCACATGAATATGGGTCATAGGGTCCACAGAACTTAAGGTGCCCATACACTCGTAAGATTTATCTTCAGATCTGGCTGGTTGGAACAAAAACATGGTTATGGATGAGTGACAGTTTGGCAGTTTTCCAGCATTTCCAAGCAAATGGTCAACTGTCATTTGCTCTCATCCATAACCAGGATTTTGTTCCAACCAGACGGATCTGAAGATAAATCTGCATGTGTATGGCCACCTTTAGGTTGACCACTATATGTCAACAGTCACCAGGTCGACACATGCATTAGGTCGACATAATCATTAGGTCGACACACACACGCATTAGGTTGACATGAAAAGGGTCGAAGTGAGTTTTTCATGTTTTTTTTCGGTTTCTATGTCAACTTAAGTCGACGTGGACACCGTATAAGTGTACCGCTTCACTCGCCATGCTTCGGGCACGGTGCCTCGCTACGCACAGCACACTATTATTTTCTCACTCTATGCCCACTTGGATAGCAAAGTACGAAAAACTAGCTTTTAAAAAAAATAAAATAAAAAAAACACGAAAAACTGTTGACCTTTTTCATGTCGACCTTATGCTTGGAGACCTAATGACACATCCCATGCCACATATTAACACAGTCAGAATAGACGTGGAAACCCCAAGGCTGCATGGCAATGCTCACTGTGAGTGGCCGAGAGACGCAGCAGCAGCAGCAGAGTACAGTACCTGGCTGGAGAGAATCCTATGGAAGGCTAGGACACAATCATCTTACAGCAGGCCAATCAAGGTAGGGTGTGACTTCATCTTACCTGGGACCTTTGCCGACCTCGTCATTATGTAACTATGTGACCCCAATATTATTCTACAGGAACAGTTTTGAATGAGCACAATCTAGAACCGTACATTATAATGGTAGGGTACTAAATAAAAGTGACCAATTCCCCTCCACCTTTCTCCCTCATTACCATAAGCAGGCAATCTGATACTCACCTACCGTAGTGGAACTACAAGTTGCAGCATGCTTAAGAAAAGGTGATTGTTGCACAACAAAAAACTATACTACACACACAAACTGAGCTGTGACATAGAGCACGATGGGCATGAATTCCATGCCATCCCCAGTGGTGACACGTGACCGCTGACCTTTCAACTCTCACTCTATCAATTTGCATGAAGTGATTGGCTTCTTGTGCAGCGCTAGGGCATAGGTTGCCGCTACAATAAGTGCAAAAAATGGGTTATATGGGAGTACCAAGGGCATGGCATGGCAATAAATGTCTATGTGTACATTCAAGCCTAGTGCACACAAATGCCAGTCTGTGCCAGGTGTTACCCACCAGTCCAGCAAACTGAAAGAGGAGCTGGCATTTCTAAAAAAAAAAATGACTTGCATACTCTACACTGTTGGCATAATTTATCTGCTGTGCCCATTGGCACAGACACTGCGGTCCCATCCTCATCCAGGTGAATTAGTTTGTCAGCTGTGCAGGTCAGTGTGACTGTGGCTGGTATACTGGTGCTGGGCTAATGGTATAGGAGTAAAGGTGACAATGACATTACAGACATGACATGAAGGGGGCACACAGGGGACCCTCTGTACCTGCTTTCTGAGAGCCTCGAATGCAGCGCTGATGGTGTGCACCCTGGACCTCTCCCTGGCATTGGCGAGCAGTCTCCTGGTCTGCTGGATGGCTTTGATCTCTGTTGAGCCGCCAGCAGTCTCCCCCAGCCGTCTCCTGGGCGATCCACAGGGCTCTGTCACTTGTGAGACTGACAAGTAAGGAGTCTCTGGGGGTCTCTGGCACAGCACAGTCCTCTGCTCCCCCCCATAGGGCAGTAACCCCTTCTTGCTGCTCCTCAGGTCCAGGGCATCCTCATCAGCCCCCCTGTCCATCAGCCCGGCTCCCGGTGCCTGCTCCTGCTCAGCCCCCTTGCCCCTAGCCTCCACTTTCAGGTCCACAGTGAAAGTTTGCTGGATGCCCTCCTTGCTCTTCCTCTTCCTGATGCCAACCGCGGGGATGCCCTGGATGTAGTGGCCCTTCCAGTGGGGCCCCTCCAGCACCTGGGGACTCCGCATGTCCTGCCTGCTGCTGCTGGTCAGAGTGTCAGTGCTGCCTGTCCCTGCTGCTGCAGCTGAGCATTGCCGCCGCCGCCGCTGCTGCTGCTGAGAGCACACTGAGCCCCATCTGTGTTTGTTTAGCCTCAGCTTACACAGAAGCCCCTGTTACTGAGATCAGTCAGCCAGCCGCCGTCCTCCTGTCCTGCCGCACACACACACTGCCGCCACGCCGGTGCCTCCTCCTCACCCCCTCTGCCCACCCAGCCCGGCGGCGGCAGCACCCTCTGTGCCCACCCTGCCCGGCACCCTCTCTGCAGACGCTGCCATATCCGGGGCTGAGGAGGAATCCCGGGAGAAGGGAGATGGAAATGACACATGATATATATATATCACACCCCTTATCTGCCGGCAGACATACTCTATATACTAACACATACCCCCAGATATACTCATATACACATACATATCACTGTGCCTGAGGAGCATAGGCGAATCTAGGGGGTGGTCCGGGGGTGCACAGGACCACCCATTAGCCCATTTTGTAGCTGAGGGAAGGGGCTTTCCAACGAGCCCAGCCCCGTGTCTCTAGCCCCCTGGGAACCGGAGATACGGCCAGGCAAAGCTGGAACGTTTTCCCTATAGAATAACATGGGACCCACTAATTCCGACCCCCACCCAGTTCAATGGCTGCCAGTTCCCCCTTCGGCATCACTGAAGCTCGAGGTTGATCTCAGTCGAACCCAAATCGCTGGGCCTTCAATCTGATACCAGGCTGGATCCATATGGGTTAATTGGTTCCAGGGATATTGAGGTTAAACCGTTTTTTTTTTTTTCATTTCTTAAATGTAATTTCATGACTATTTATGTTTTTTGAGGGCAGATTTCTCTCGAACCAAACAGCCCAGTTTTACGGGACCAAAATCATTCAAAGCCAACTCAAAAGTTCTTCAATATGATACTGGTCTCATGTAAATGGGTCAGTTGGTTCCGAAGATATAGCTGGTTGGTTAAAGGGGGGTAGGGAGAGGGGAGTGGTTGTCTCTCACCCTCACACCAGAAAATGCAGGGACTAGGCTGGTGTGTAAGGGGTCAGCCTGGGAATGTCCCTGCATGATCCTGGGACCATATTCCCGGGAAAATCCCTGCATTTTCTATTGTAAAAGGGGTATTATTTCAAACAGCCGTGACCTGCAATGCTCTGAATATAGCCGGGCAGCCCCCTGCTCTCTGCCCAGCTGTCAGTGACTGTCACCCCTGCAGTTTCCGTTCCAATTCTTCTCCACG
The DNA here is from genome assembly GCF_055691185.1 of Crinia signifera. Taxonomy (NCBI): domain Eukaryota; kingdom Metazoa; phylum Chordata; class Amphibia; order Anura; family Myobatrachidae; genus Crinia; species Crinia signifera. Next base: position 46,021,172 of record NC_139217.1, read on the forward strand.
CTTTCACCTCAGCCCGCCCCCCCTTTAATCATGTGCGGCATCATGTGTAATGGGTACTATGGTGTGCGGCATCATGTGTAATGGGTACTATGGTGTGCGGCATCATGTGTAATGGGTACTATGGTGTGCGGCATCATGTGTAATGGGAACTATGGTGCCATCAAGCAAAAACCCCCTAGCAATGAGCACGTAGGTAAGCAGCACTTATGTGGCAAATATGTAATGGGCATTATGGTTTGTTATATAGTATGCAATGGGCATCATGATGTGTGGCACAATGTGTAATGGGCATTATGGTGTGTGGCCTTATGTGTAATTAAATTACGGCGTGTGGCTTTATGTGTAATGGGTATTACGGAGTTTGCTAAAATGTGTAATGGACATTACTGTGTATGGTCTAAAGTGTAATACCACACCCCTTTTTGTGATGCCACGCCTCCCTCCCATGAGGCCACGCCCCCTTTTTGCTACGCCGCGCAAAGGTTCCCCTGCTGTTATGTCTACATCTGGGACCACCCATTACCATAATTCTAGATTCGCCTATGCTGAGGAGCCCACCCCTTATCTTCCACACATACTCTATATTATATATGCGAGGGGACACGGTACATTTATACGGTGTCCATGTCAACTTAAGTCGACAGAGACAACAAAAAAACATAAAAACTGCACGTTGACATTTCCATGTCGACCTATAGACATTAGGTCGACACATGAAATAGATCAACGTAGCTAAGGCCGACAGGGTCGGAAGGTTGACACAGACATTAGGTCGACAGTCAAAAGGTCGACATGAGTTTTTCACGTTTTTGTACCGAATTTTGACGTACGTCAGCATGGACACCGTATCAGTGTGCTGTGCTCGCCATGCTACGGGCACGGTGCCTCGCTGCACCCTGAACATTTTTCTATTCCCCTTCCACGGCCTGGTGCATGGTAGGGTATGAAATGCTGCCTGTTGGCACAAAAAACCTGTGAACACCTCATGTCGACATTCACTTTGTTGACCTAATGTTTGTGTCGAATTTCTGACCATGTCGACCTTAGCCATGTCGACCTTAATGACCTAAGCCCTATCGATCTTTAGTGGTCGACCTAATGTATGTCAACTTTCATATGCTTTCCGAGCTGCGTCCTAGGTGCAACATCGGATCTCTCCCACCATCGGTCGGCTTGCGGCACCTGATGGAGATCTCTGACCTCTTCCCACCCACTAAACAGAATCGCTACTCCTCCCTGCCCCCCAGATGTCAGCCGGCTGTCAATCACTGACAGTCTGCTGGCTTCCTGCGTCCAACGTCATAGGTCCCATTGCGCATTATATCGCTCTTACAACCGCACCTGAATGAGCCTCTGTATGCCAGCAAGGGTTAAGCTTGACAGAACTAATGTATCTCTACACAGGTCAGTATAGACTAGTAAAGGATAGGAGGCAACTTTTAAAAAAACTTCAGTGTGTGTGTGTGTGTCCGTGTGTGTGTGTGTGTGTGTGTATGTCCGTGTGTCTGCCCCCCCCCCCCCCCCCCCCTCTCATAACAGAAAAATGCCTGACGCCTTATTCTAGTTCACTCTTACTGACAAAATCCTTCTTAGATGGACAAAACCATGTGCACTGCAGGGGGGCAGATGTAAAATGTGCAGAGAGAATTAGATTTGGGTGAGTTATTTTGTTTCTGTGCAGGGTAAATACTGGCTGCTTTATTTTTACACTGCAATATAGATCTCACTTTGAAGTAAAACCCCACCCAAATCTAATTCTCTCTGCACAAGTTACATCTGCCCCACCTGCAGTGCACATGGTTTTGTCCATCTAAGAAGGATTTTGTCAGAAAGAGTGAACTAGAATAAGGCCCTGTGTTCTATTGGACCCTCACAAGAGAGAACAGTCTCTGTAAGTCGGGATTCTGACTGTCGAGCATTTAAAAGTCGGGATTCTGATGTCGGTGTAGCAACTGTCAGAATCTCGGCCAGGTCATCCGGCACCCTGAAAATGACATGAAGAGATAATGCCAGTGACAGCAGCAGTGTAACAATGGGTGTGATCTGCACCTACTGTACATAGGGGCGATGTATTAAGCCTTAAAAAGAAGTAAACGTGAGGGTGATAATAGAATGATGTCCAGCCAATCAGCTCCTGACTGCCATGTGTATAGGCTGTGTGACAGTTAGGAGCCAATTAGATGTTTATCACTCTTTATCACCCTGGCTTTTACCCAATAGACATATATGTGTATATATATATATATATATATATTCTGGTTGACTCTGTAAGGATCGCAGCTTACCGAGCATCCGAGACACCGCCCACCGCTCATATCGAATGATTTCTCCTGCCTAAGCAATGAAAAGTCAGTGGAAACTGACTTTTATTTGCGCCCACCGGGACGAAGACGGGGCAGTCAGATGACTTACTGTGACATCAGCCGCCACCCCCAGCAGGCATCGGCCCACCCACGTACCCATGTGACCAGGCCGAGTCCCAGCAGCGAGAAGACCAGCTATCTACATAACCATTGCTCAGCCCAGGAGCATGTGGGTAACAAGGCTTTTATAATCCCTATGAGAGCAGCCAATGGCTGGGCCTGATTCAGTCCAGCGAATTAGCAGCGGCCAATGATCGGGTAGACACAGCCCCGCTATCGTGAAATCCCTCCTTGCAAATGAATGTGTACGCTGTGCCAATAGATGTGTACAGACCAGACGCGTTATCAGTGTATCGATAATCAGCAGCAATGATCAGGTCTGAATTAGGCCCAATGTTCATAATTAAATCAATCCGGAATATGTTATAAACACATATAGCAGTTATGATATAAGCTTATATCAGTTCCATCTGCATAAAAAGGGCAGGAGAAATACGGGGGTCATTCTAATTGGTTCGGTCCCCCGTACGTTCCAATGGACAGATGCATTTCTTCGCATGTGCAGAGGCATTTCTACGGGGCGTGGATCATTGGGTCTACAGCAACTGGGTCAAAAAGCATTGGGTCGACACCACTAGGTCGACATGCAGCAAGGGCGACATGGGTCTAGGTCGACATGGGTTTAGGTCAACAGGTCATTAGGTCAACACAAGCATTAGGTGGACATGGGCAAGGCCGACAGTCAAAAGGTCGGCGTGGAGTTTTTCACAGTTTTTTTTACCCAAATGTCGACACTGCCGACCATCGAATGAGTTCTTGAGGGGGTGGCGGGTGACCGTGCGGGCGGCATTCAGTCCACACGCAGCGCTGCAAAATTTGCAGCATTGCGTGCGGACCAGAATAAGGACCACTGTATGTAAGGAGATGTTAAAGACACGTCAAGGCCGTCTAGAAGGTGAAGCCTGGTCCCAGGAGCTTACACAAACAGGAACAGTGTTGCCTGGCCGTGATAATGTCTGTATACGGCTGCTGCCTGGGAAACAGACTTCTGAAAAGCTGAATGAAGGGGTGGGCTGCTGTATTTAATATGAAAGTGGTGAATGATAAGGCTTGGCACCCATACAGAGTCTGATAACAAGTCCACCAGTAGGGGGCAGCAGGGGAAGGATAATGCTCAGCTACAACATTCTTAAAGTCGTATCACAATGTAACATGGTGATTGGTAAAGAAAAGAAAGAATTTTTGAGGGGTAACCTGGTTTTGATTTGTAAATGATTTCCGCTTTATAAATCTTAAAAATGATGGACAGAATCTGATGGTTGCTATGGACAACATCACCTCTTTTATGTTGAGGTTTAGTATATATATATCCCTCAGAGGTTATTTATGCTTAGTGAATGATGTTGGTTATTGCTTCCCTGATATAAGTGATGATTCCATTCTGTCCTTGTTCCTTGGTATAAATGCCAATGGGCTTCTACTGCATCCCACCGCCGCCCCGCAACGACCACCCACCGCCCGCACGGACACCCGCCGCCCCGCATCGCCCCCCACCTGTGTCCGGGCAGCACAGAGCTGTGCTGCCCGGACCTGTGACCTCCTCCCTGCACTGATCCTCTTCCGGGTGCAGGGAGGAGGAGAGCCCGGCACAGCAGCAGCAGCAGCGCCGGGTGTGGGAGGGAGGGGGGAGCCGCCGGGACCTGCTGGGACCCGGCGACTCTCACAGCAAAGGACAGCTCTTAACGCAAGAGCTGTCCTTTGCTATAATTATCGCATATGTTAGAACATATGCGATAATTATAATTGCAAAGGGGGGCAGAGATACAGAGCTGTGATAGGGGATGCGGAGCTGTGATAGAGAGATGCAGAGCCTCGATAAAGAGATGCAGAGCTGTGACAGAGAGATGCCAAGCTGTGATAGGGGGTGCAGAGCTGTGATGGAGAGATGCAGAGTTGTGTAGAAAGATGCAGAGCTGTTATAGAGAGATGCAGAGCTGTGATAGAAAGATGCAAAGCTTTGATAGAGAGATGCAGAGCTGTAATAGAGAGATGCGGAGCTGTGATGAAAGCAGTGGCGGATTCAGGGGGGGGGGGGGCACCTGGGCACGTGCCCCCCTGTCATTTATTTTGTAGCTGAGGACCAGGGCTTTCCAATGAGCCCAGCCCCGTGTCTCTAGCCCCCCGGGAACCGGAGATATCGCCTGGCAAACCTGTAACGTTTTTTCCCCATAGGATAATATGGGACCCGTCAATTCCGACCCCCACCCAGTTCCGACGGCTGCCAGTTCCCACCCTGGCATCACAGAAACTTGTGGATGATTTAATTCAATTCCAATATGATACCAGGCTGGTCCAAATCGGTCAATCGGTTCCAGAGATATTGCGTATAAACCGATTTTTTTATTTTTGAAATGTAATTTCATGGCTGTTCATGTTCTTTGAGGGCAGATTACTCTGCAACCAAACGTTCCAGTTTCTCTGGACCAAAACCATTCAAAGCCCACTCAAAAGTTCTTCAATATAATACTTGTCTCATGTAAATGGGTCAGTTGGTTCCTAAGATATAGCCGGTTAAATGAGATAACTGGTTAAAGGGGGGAGGGGTGGTTTTCTCTCCCCCTCACACCAGAAAATGCAGGGACTAGGCTGGTGTAAAAGGGGCCAACCTGGGAATGCATTTTCTGGTGTGAAAGGGGTATTATTTCAAATAGCCGGGACCTGCAGTGCTCTGAATACAGCCAGGCTCTGCCACTGTCAGTGGCTATCACTTCTGCTGTCCCCCATTTACCACGAGCATGTTTTCCCCCTTGGCAATGAGCATGTAATCCCACATGGCAACAAGCATGGAACCTCTGGCAATGAGCATGGAACCCTTGGCAATGAGCATGTAGAGAAGCAGCACTTATGTAGCATAATTTTTAATAGGCATTATGGTGTTTGGCAAAACACATAATGAACATAATGGCGTGTAATTTAACGTGTAATGGACATTATGGTGTAAATGTTTAATGCGAGCCTTTGGTGGACAATGTCCCTGTTTATGAAGTGTATTGTGAATTTTGGCTTAATCTGTGTGGCATTATGTGAATTCTGGCTCAATCCATGTGGCATTATGTGAATTTTGTCTCAATCCGTGTGGCATTATGTGAATTTTGGCTCAATCCATGTGGCATTATGTGAATTTTGGCTCAATCCATGTGGCATTTTATGCATTTGGCTCAATCCGTGTGGCCAGTGGCGTAAGTTCGTCCCAGTTGCCCGGAGGCAAGATAAAAATTGGTGTGTGTCCCCCGTCCCCCCAATAGTTCAATGAGTAAGGAGTCTGTCTCCAGTAAGACAGATAATGGGTTCTAATACAGGGTGACACTTGCAAAAATGATGTTAGGATGGGGAGTCAGCCACAGAAGTGATATTGATGGCATTCAATTAACTGATTAAAACTCACAGGGAGGAGAGGTGCCCCCTTAGGAGCAGGAGCCCGGCGGCAGATGACTCCATTGCCTCCCAGAGTTCTGCCTCTGCGTGTGGCATTATGTGAATTTTGACACAATCCATTTGGCATTATGTGAATTTTGTCACAATCCATGTGGCATTATTTGAATTTTGGCTCAATCCATGTGGCATTATGTCAATTTTGGTTCATTCCATTTGGCATCATGTGTAAGGGGCAAGTATAATGGGGTCTAGTATTTTGTTGCATAATGTGTAGAAGTTGTATATGGTGTTGACACGCCCCCTGTTGAGTGGCCACACACCCTTTTCCGGAGCACGCCTTTGGCGCGCGCACAACTACATCCTTCACTTTTGTCGCCATGGTGGGCCTGCGTACTTTAAATGCCAGGGCCTATTTTTAATTCCATTCCCACACTCTCCTGCCGCTCTCTTAGCATGTACACTGGCACCACTAACACCGCCCCTCCCCCACCCAAACCCTTTTTTATCATGGTGCCCCCCCTGTCATTTTATCCTGGATCCGCCCCTGGATGAAAGAGATGCAGAGTTGTGATAGAGTGATGCAGAGCTGTGATGGAGAGATGCGGAGCTGTGATGAAAGAGATGCAGAGCTGTGATGGAGAGATGCAGAGCTGTGATGGAGAGATGCAGAGCTGTTGTGGAGAGATGCAGAGCTGTTACAAAGATATGCAGAGCTGTGGTAAAGAGTTGCAGAGCTGTGATAGATGCAGAGCTGTGATAGAGAGATGCAGAGCTGTGGTACAGAGATATGCAGAGCTGTGGTGAAAGAGTTGCATAGCTGTGATAGAAAGATGCAGAGCTGTGACAGATATGCAGAGCTGTGATATAAGAGATGAAGGGCGGGATGTTGTAACATCCGCTGCCCATTATCGCCGGGCATCGCATTATTAATAACGGCATATGCTCTAAAACAGGGGTCCTCAAACTTTTTAAATCGGGGGCCAGTTCACTGTACCTCAGACCATTGGAGGGCCGGACAATAGTAAAAACAAAAACTAGGTGGGAGAGAGGTAGAGACCACGGGGGCAACAGTGGTCAGTGGTGGGAGAGAGGTATAGACCACAGGAGTGACCATTTATGAGAGAGGTAGAGACCACAGGGGGTGAGGGGTTGTGGGGGGGCGACAGCAGCTGTTGGGTGGGAGAGAAGTAGAGACCACAGGGGGTGACAGTGATGGGAGATTGGGAAGTTTGGGTGCAACAAGTAGTTAAAATATACAATATATACAGTGCATGAGTGTGTGTGTGTGTGTGTGTGTGTGTGTGTTTGAGAGAGAGAGAGAGAGAAAATATAAAATATAAATACACACACTAGCTCTGTAAAAATTAAACACACACACACACACTTGTAGCTTACTGTATAAAAGTCAGCTGTGAAAGGGTTAAAGCTGTTTTCAGTCACTCTTGGCTGGTGCAGCAGCAGCATGTAGAATGCAGAGGGGGAGGGCTAGTAACTGGAGTGTAAGGGGGAAGAGTTCCGTGCTTAATAGCAGGAACATAAAGCAGCAGGGAGACTGCTGAAACTTCTACTGCCAGCCTGTGCGGACGACGCCGGGACGGACATGGGAGGAGGCGTTATTGGGAGGGACAGAGGTTGAAGGTCAGGTCATGCTTCCGGAGCTGCCTGTCATAGACACAGTAAACACTGACAGTGCAGCAGCCGGGCCGGCAGTAAAAGCAGGACAGCAGAGAGATGCAAAGTGGGCAGTGCGCCTCTCCTGGCCAGCGCCTCCCTGCTTTGCATCCACTGCTTTAGTGGGTAGCGCCGGCCCTGGGGCTCAGCAGAGAGAGTAAGCAGGATAACCTCCCCCCTCTCGCCCAATGACGACCCCCCCTTCCCCCCCCCAGCGAACCGGACCTTGTCTGCAGTAGTAAGCAGGCAGGGCAGTGGCAGCGCTGTGATGTGGTAACATAGCTGCCTGGGGAGGAGGGAAGGAACATGCTGGTTCCGACACATGAAGAGAGAGGGGAGATGGTGGAAGGGCAACTCCGGCTCTGACAGTCAGGAGGGGGACAAGGGGGGTCAAGCACCCCCAACATACCCCCAACCAGTCACGGCCTCTACTTACCCAAAGTAATATGCACTGCTCCGCTCCACTGCTCCCTCGCTGCTTGCTTCGCGTCGGCTCCTCTCCCGATTCTCCTCAGCCACAGCGTGTGACGTGTTGACGTCACACGCATAGGAGAAGCTGAAGCAGGGAGACGGGTCGGACCAGCAGACACTGCTGCTTCCACCCGATGTCACAGGCCACGCCCCCGCCCGTCCGTCCATTCGCCAGCCAGCCTGCCCGTCCATCCTCCCGGTCCCGGCTAGTGAGGCAAGTCAGATTGATTGCCTGGGCAGCGGCAAGCAGGCGGGCCACATGAAAGTCCTCTGCGGGCCGCATCTGGCCCGCGGGCCGTAGTTTGAGGACCCCTGCTCTAAAACATGCGGCTATTAACACAAGGGACAGCTCTTGCGATAAGAGCTGTCCCTTGCGATGCGGTGCCGGACTTCCGGGTCTGTGACCCGGGAGTCCATCTGCGCATGCGCAGAGTGCCGGAGCCTGCCGCAGGGCATGCTGGGAGGGATCCCTCACACAGCGCTGTGGTAAGAAGCCCATAGGCTTCTGCAGGGAATCACCAGCTTTTGCTGGTGATTCCCTCCGCAGTGGTGACACTGCAGAGGGGGTTATAGCATACAGAAATGCGGTAAAAACCCAGATAACGGGGTTTTTACCGCATTTCTGTGTTAGAGAATCGCCCCCGAAGAGCTGTGTTAGAGAGATGCAGGGCTGTGATAGAGAGATGCAGAGCTTTGATAAAAGAGATGCGGAGCTGTGATATAGAGATATGGAACTGTGATGAAAGATATGGAGCTGTGATAGAGAGATGCGGGGCTGTGATAGAGAGATGCGGAGCTTTGACAGAGAGATGTGGAGCTGTGATAGAGGGATGCAGAGCTGTGACAGAGAGATGCAGAGCTGTACTAGAGAGATGTAGAGCTGTGATAGAGAGATGCAGAGCTGTAATAGAGAGATGCAGAGCTGTGATAAAAGAGATGCAGAGCTGTGATAAAAGAGATGTGGAGCTGTGATAAAGATATGCGTAGAGTGATGCAAAGCTGTGATGGAGAGATGCAGAGCTGTGAAAGAAAAATGCAGAGCTGTGATAAAAAAGATGCAGAGCTGTGATAAAGAGATGCAAAGCTGTTACAAAGAGATGCAGAGCTGTGGTAAAAGAGTTGCAGAGCTGTGATAGAAAGATGCAGAGCTGTGATAGAGAGATGCGGAGCTGAGATAGAAAGATGCAGAGCTGTGATAGAAAGATACAGAGCTGTGATAGAAAGATGCAGAGCTATGACAGATATGCAGAGTTGTGATAGAGAGAAGCAGAGCTGTGATAAAGAGACGCAGAGCTGTGATAAGGAGATGCAGAGCTGTGATAGAAAGCTGCGGAGCTGTGACAGAGTGCAGAGCTGTGATAGAGAGATGTGGGGCTGTGATAAAGAGATGCAGGACTGTTACAGAGATATGTGGTAAAAGAGTTGCAGAGCTGTAATAGAAAGATGCAGAGCTGTGATAGAAATATGCAGAGCTGTGACAGAGAGATGCAGAGCTGTGATAGAAAGATGCGATGATGTGATAAAGAGATGCAGAGCTGTTACAGAGATATGTGGTAACAGAGTTGCGGAGCTGTGATAAAAGAGATGCAGAGCTGTGTAGAAAGATGCAGAGCTGGGACAGAGAGATGCAGAGCTGAGATTGATAGAGAGCTGCAGCGCTGTGATAGAGAGATGCTGAGCTGTGATAGAGAGATGTGGAGCTGTGATAGAGAGATGCGGATCTCTGATAGAGAGATGCTGAGCTGTGATAGAGAGATGTGGATCTCTGATAGAGAGATGCTGAGCTGTGACAGATAGATGCAGAGCTGTGATATGCTGTGTACACACGGGGGAGATATATTGCTCAGCCATATATGGCTGAGCAATATATTGCTCAGTGTCTCCTGTTCATCAGCGACCAGAGATGGTCGCTGATGAAAAAGAAACTGCCGGGGGAGCCCGGCAGTGGAAATCAGCTGGTCGCAGGAGCATGTTCCTGCGACCAGCGATCACCACAGGGGCAAAATCGGGAGCGCGTGCCCGGCGATATATCGCCGGTGCACACTCCCATTGCGGGCAATATGGTCGCTCAGCGACCATATTTCCCGCGATTTTGGACAAAATCGCCCCCGTGTGTACGCACCTATAGAGAGATGTGGGGCTGTGACAGATAGATGCAGAGCTGTGATAGAAAGATGCAGAGCTGTGATAGAGAGATGTGGAGCTGTGATAAAGAGATGCAGAGCTGTTACAGAGATATGTGGTAAAAGAGTTGCAGAGCTGTGATATAAAGATGCAGAGCTGTGATATAAATATGCAGAGCTGTGATATAAAGATGCAGAGCTGTGATAGAAAGATGCAGAGCTGTGATAGAGAGATGTGGAGCTGTGATAAAGAGATGCAGAGCTGTTACAGAGATATGTGGTAAAAGAGTTGCAGAGCTGTGATATAAAGATGCAGAGCTGTGATATAAATATGCAGAGCTGTGATATAAAGATGCAGAGCTGTGATAGAAAGATGCAGAGCTGTGATGGAGCGATGTGGAGCTGTGATAAAGAGATGCAGAGCTGTTACAGAGATATGTGGTAAAAGAGTTGCAGAGCTGTGATAGAAAGATGCAGAGCTGTGATATAAAGATGCAGAGCTATGATTAAGAGATGCAGAGCCCTGATCTCAGCATCATCAAATCTGTCTGGGATTATATGAAGATACAATAGGATATGAGCAAATCTCATCCACAGAAGATCTGGGGGTAGTTCTCCAAGATGTTTGGAACAACCTCCCAGCTGAGTTTCTTCAAAAGTGAAGGGTGAGGACCGTGGGTGATTAAAAATAAGAGGTTGATGTGAAAAGTGGATGGAACAAAGTCCTGTGATGGGAATAGGTGATGACCAGACTCCCTGCTTCACAACGCAAGCCACTGTGGCTGTACTGAGAGGGTGTGGTGTCTCCAATTGGGAGGCACATCCACTAACTAGCCAAGGGATGAGGGTCACCAGGGCGTGTATTAGTGTCATCACCAGAGTGTGAACCGGTGTAGTTTGCTTATCTGGGAGACTTTTGTGTTTCTTGAACACTCTTTATATACGTTGCATGATTGTTTGTGTATGATATCTCCTGGTACAGTCCATCTGCTTATGATAAAGGCTCAGTGCAGATATTCCTTGCCATCAATGTGATGCCGTCACATGCACCTGAAACCAATTTGAGAACTATATAAACTAAAGATGTAACATATTTAAGAATGAAAAAGAACGTTACACAGAACTGTGCTAATATATGCATGCATGTAAACACTTCTGCACGTTAGCAGCATTTACATAGTAACACATACTTGCCTACTTTTAATTTCACCTCTCTGGGAGAAGCCCGGAGAGGCAACAAGTCAGGGGGGCGGGAGCAAGTCTGACATCACTTGGCCCCGCCCCCATGCAGTAAAACTCCATGATTCGCGGGCCGCGGAGAGGGGGTGGGGCTTAAATGACGCGAAATGCAGCGATCGCGTCATTTTAGCACCTCCCCCTCTCCGCAGACCTGCGATTTCAGGTAATTACACCAGCGGGCAAGGGTGGAGCGGAGACAATTGCCCACCTTCCCGGGGGGCCTGGAGAAGGACCCGATTTCCGGTAGGCTCCTGGCCATTCCGGGAGGGTAGGCAAGCCTGTAGTAACATAGTAATTAAGGTTGAAAAAGACGCTAGTTTATCGCGCTCAACCTATCTAACTTGTAACTACTGACTTGAGTAAGTCATATCTATAGGATTCCCTTAGTGGGAAAAAATGTATCCAGTTTAAATTCATTAACAGTAGTTGCTGTACTCACCCCCGCCGGCAATGAGTTCCAGAATTATACTGCTCTAATGGTGAAGAATCCTCTTCTTAATTTCAGTAGGGAATTTATTTTCCTCGAGCCTCAGTACATGCCCGGGTGTCCTAAAGGCCCCCATACACTAGCCGATTTTGGTCCGATTTCGGCCAGATCAGTCGGATCTGGCCGAAATCGGACCAAAATCGGCTAGTTTTGATGTCCCCTCAGATCCGATGCGTGTTCCCGTGCGCATCGGATCTGCGTCGGGTGGTCGGACTTGCTGCACGTCCGACCACCCGACTTGGGACCTAGTGGGGCGGCGCGGCGGTGGAGGGAGCAGGGGGGGCTGGGGACGCTGCGGGGGACACAGGCGGCATAGAGCCGGGCAGGGGGAGCCGGCCGGGAGCTGTCAGTAATGAATAAAAAAAAAAAGCCCTTACAATGAATGGGCGGCCTGTGATTGGCTGAGCGCTCTCTCAGCCAGTCAGCAATTGGCTGAGAGAGCGCTCAGCAGCCAATCACAGGCTGCCCATTCATTGTATGGGCTTTTTTTTTTTATTCATTACTGACAGCTCCCGGACGGCTCCCCCTGCCCGGCTCTATGCCGCCTGTGTCCCCCGCAGCCCCCCCTGCTCCCACCAGCAGCCCTGCTCGGTAGCCCCCCCCTGCTCCCCGGGTTTTTTACATGTGATAAATCGAGACGATTTATCACATGTAAAAAAATGGCACATCAAGTGCCAATCTAATCAAGCTCCCCCGGGGAGCAGCAGGGGAAGCTCAGGGGGAAGTCGGGGGCGACTTGTCCTAAGGACAAGTCGCCCTAGTGTATGGGGGCCTTAAGAATAGCCCTGTTACTGATCAAATCATCTCCCAGTTCCATATGATTCCCAATCCTGTATTTGAACATACTAATCATATCTCCTCTCAATCTCCGTTTCTCCAGTGAAAACATATTCAGCCTGGTTAACCCATTTTTGTATTCTAGTGATTCGAGACCTTTTACTAGCTTAGTCGCCCTTCTCTGTACCTGTTCTATTTCATTTATGTCCTTTTTAAGGTGCGGTGCCCAGAACTGAACACAGTTTTCCAACTGTGGTCTCACCAATGCCTTGTAAAGAGGCACTATCACATTGGCATCCCTTGAATCCATTCCACTTTTAATGCATGCCAGTGTCTGCTTTGCTTTTGCTGCTGCACTTGAGCAGTGTGCACTATTACCCAATTTTTCATTTATGATGACCCCCAAGTCCTTCTCTACAGCAGAAATTCCCTATAATAACTCCATTTAGCCTATAAGTTTCTTGTTCATTTTTCCCCCATAATTAATTATTTTACATTTATCAATGTTAAACTGCATTTTCCATCTCTCCAGTCTAATTAAGTCACTTTGTCGTGTATCCACATCCTGAGTTAATTTCCTTAGTCAATTTTGTGTTGTCCACAAATATTGCAATTTTACTCACTATGGGCCTTATTCTGATCGATGCGGCCGGATCCGATTATGCGGCCAGGACCGTGCGTGCGAAACCCCGCCTTCCATACGGATCGCAAACTCCGTCCGTACCCGGTAAGAAGCTGGCCGAACGGACCGCACGTGTATTTTTCACGGAATACGCCTCCTCCATCTAAGGGAACCTCCCCCATCATTCGATGGTCGCAGACCATCGAATGCAGGACCGAGTGCTCCACCAGCTCCCGCAACCTCAGACCACACGGACATTTTGCCGTGCAAAAGCAGAGATCTGGGCGGGCAGCTGACATCCGGCGATGTCATATGTCCGCCCCCTACACGTGCGTCACGGCCGCATTACCATACGTACGCCCAGCGTTTTCATGGGAATGCCCATGAAACGCGGGGCGTATGCATATGGTAATGAGCCCAAATAGCCCTTCACGCCCCTCTCCACCCCCTGTTCGGAGTGTTCACATATCATGCAGGATTTGGCCGTACGCCCCGCTCGCACATGCGCAGAGACGCCTCTGCACATGCGCAGACACAAAACATCGGCGGGCCGAACGCACGCGGATATAGCCGCACCGATCAGAATAAGGGCCTATGTCACTTCCTATACCATTAATGATTATTTTAAAAAAGTGGGTCCCAATATTGAACCTTGTGGTACGCCTCTTTGGACCTAACTCCAAGCTGGAATGTATTCCATTTACCACCACTCTCTGTCCCTGATTGTGCAACCAGTTTTGAATCCATTTACAACTTTTATCTCCTAACCCTAAGTTATCTAGTGTTATTAATAACCTTTTATGATGCACTGTGCCAAAAGCTTTAGCGAAATCAAGAAGTATTACATCAACAGATTTCCCTGAGTCCACCCCCCTACTGATTTCCTCATCGAAGCTAATTAAATTAGTCTGACATGATCTATTTTTGAGGAACCCATGCTTAGCCTTACCTATCACCTTCTCCTGTTCTAAGAAATTTTGGATACTATCTCTTATTATTCCTTCTAATATTTCCCCACAATGGATGTAAAGATGACTGGTCTATAATTTTCAGGGTTAGTTTTGCTGCCTTTCTTCCATATTGGTGCTATGTGCCAGTCTCTTGGTACCGTCCCCGAGTTTATTTATTCATCGAATATCAACTCACCTTCTGTGCTGTGGCCTGTCTACTAAGCAGCCAAAATGCCTATCCACAATTTAAGGGGAGAACAATGAAAAATATCTAGATTTTACAGTAGAGAAGCACTTTATATGTTGCTACATTTAACCTCATTCATTCCCCGGTATTGCAAGAACCAAACTTTGGAAACCATACGCAGGTTAAACCAAATTCATGAGAATTTCTAAACATGACTGGATATCTGCAATCTATGCTATCCCCAGTAGATGGCGCCCTTGCAAAACGAGAAATGCCAGTACAGTTTTATAGAAACTTGAACTTGGTGCTATAGAGGCAGAGGACAGGTGTCTTTGCCTGTGATACCGCCTGTTATCTGTGATACATAACATTAGTTACAGCCAACAAGGATTCCCTGTGCATTGACATGAAGAAATCTCTTGCTTTATCAGGTAGTACAGTGGTACCCATCTCAGGATTGTGTCACCGTAACAAACAATATAATAATAGCATTTAAAAAAAAAATATATATATATATATTTCTAAATATTTATTTCATTTTTAAATATTTTTATACTTAATTTCCTCGCTGTGGCCATGACGTCTCCTGCCTGCATCTGTGATCTGCTTTTACATCTCAATACGAACCATCATCACACTGCTTGCCCATCGGTCATCTGAGTAACCTTTGATTTCCCTCTCAGGTCCCTATCAGGTCCGCAGCCGAGGTCAGTAATTCACAGTCAATGACTCTGGGACTCCTACACAACAGAAACGACACACCTCTGTCTGTCTTGAGGAACAGATTTAGTTGCTGTGCCCACATGCCCTGAACCTGCCACAAGGCTGGGGCTTAGGGGACACTGTGAGTGAGGATGCAGGACCTTATCTGCACATGAGCAGTTTCCCCACCATCGGACCTGGTAAGAGAACAAGTCTGCGAAAAGGCCCGCAATGTGTGGATGGAAAGTTGTGTGTATGTGCAATGATAGCTGCTTACCTCTTATACCAAAGAATTTCGCTCCAAGTGCTGTATACAGTATACTATATACCTATAGGCAATATTGAGAACGGTTGCGGAAGCTATTGCTGGGGGTTAATGGGGCAGCCGCCGCCAAATCTGTCGCTGCTGGCAGGGCACCCTCCTCCGTCCCTCTCCTCGCCTCTCCCATCCCCTCTTCTACGGTCCCGGCATTACTCCTGTTAGAATGTCACTTGCAAAATGGCATCTCCCTCACAACAGATGGTTATTAAGAATGCTAGAGGAAGCGGCGACCTCCTGTTGCATCCTAAATAATGGTCTGCTTTAAGGCGGCGGACATTTTGCAAGTAACATTCTAACAGGAGAAGTGCTGGGACCGCAGACAGGAGGATCTGCTGGTCTCGGTGGGCAGCAATGGACCGGGCAGTGGAGGTGAGGAGGTGGCGCACAAACTTTAGTTGTGGGGGGGCGCCCAATTCAGTCACTGAGTGAGAGGGTTTCAGAGAGAGAGAGAGAACAAAATAGAGAAGGTATCAGGTAGAGAGATTGGACTAGAGCAGAGAGATTGAGGGGGAGTGAGAGAGAAAGTATAGTGAAATATTATTATTATTATTATTATAATTTTATTTATAAGGCGCCACAAGTGTTTCGCAGCGCCGTACAAAGGAACAATACAGGGAGACAAAAACTTGGCATAACATTGAATAAATAACAAAAATACAGTACAAATAAAGAGCGCCACAGTTCAATACACATTACAGCTTAAATGTAAGTAGTGAGGACCCAATCAACATACAACTAGAGGCTTGAGGCCAATGATGGAGATGAGTATGAAGATGGTCACTGAGTGTTGGAGTAAAGGAGAGCTGTGAGTGAAATGTGAAGAGAAGTGGGCTTTGACAACAGGAGGGAAGAGGGCCCTACTCGGAGGAGCTTACAATCTAGTAGGAAGGGGAGACAGACAGATTACAAGAGGTGCAAGCGAGGGGGTGGTGGTTAGATAGCAGGATGTAAACAGGCAAGGGGTCGGAGAACCAGCTGGTTTATGCAGTGGAAGGGTACGCTTTGATGAATAGGTGAGTTTTCAGTGCCCGTTTGAAGCTTTGCAAGGTCGGGGAGAGTCTAATGGAGCGAGGGAGTGCGTTCCACTGAAGGGGTGCAGCACGGGCAAAGTCCTGTACTCTAGCATGGGAAGCAGTGATCAGGGTGGAGGAGAGACGACAGTCGTCAGCTGACCGTAGAGGGCGGGAGGGTGTATGAATGGAGATGAGGTTAGAGATATATGGAGCAATGGAATTAGAGATGGCCCTGTATGTGAGTGTGAGGTGTTTGAAGAGGATTCTGTAGGGGAATGGAAGCCAGTGCAGATTTTGTTGAAGGGGAGTAGCAGAGTTAGAGCGGCGGGAGAGGAAGATAAGCCTGGCTGCAGCATTGAGGACAGATTGGAGAGGAGCTAGTTGGGATTGAGCGAGGCCAGTGAGAAGAGCATTACAGTAGTCAAGCCGTGAGATGACTAATGAGTGGATGATCAGCTTATAAAAGGGGACAGGGGGAAAGAGAGTAGGGGGAGAGAGAAAGAGGAGAGAGAGAAGTGAGACAGAGAGGGTGGCAGGGGTGAGAAGAGATGTTTGGGAGACAGTGAGGGAGAGGGGGAGAGAATAAAAGAAAAAGGGTGTCAGGGAGAGAGAGAGATAAATGGTAGAGAGCGAGACAGAGTGAACAAGAGAGGAGAGATACAAGGGTGGGGGAGGGAGAGGGAGAGAAAAAGAGAGGAGAAATGTGATATGGGGGTGAGAGAGGCGAAGTGAGGCAAAGAGCATGGGAGAGAGTGAAAAAGGAGAGATATTAAAAAAAAAATGGAAAAAAAGAGAGGAGAGCGAGGTTAGGTAAAGAGGTGGAGGGGGAGGAAAAAAGAAAAAGGGTGTCAGGGAGAGAGAGAGATAAATGGTAGAGAGCGAGACAGAGTGAACAAGAGAGGAGAGATACACGGGTGGGGGAGGGAGAGGGAGAGAAAAAGAGAGGGGAAATGTGATATGGGGGTGAGAGAGGCGAAGTGAGGCAAAGAGCATGGGAGAGAGTGAAAAAGGAGAGAAATAAAAAAAAAATGGAAAAAAAAAGAGAGGAGAGCGAGGTTAGGTAAAGAGGTGGAGGGGGAGGAAAAAAGAGGAGTGAGAGGGGAACTGGGGCAACAGGGAGGGAGAGGCAGAGAGAGCAGGCACAAAGAAATAGAGGGGAAATGGAAGTTTAAAATATTTGAGATAGGCATACCTTTTTTACTGCTAGTCCCATCCCCCCACCCTGTACCTTGCTCTGTCCCTCTCCTCACTCTTCAGTGTAAGCAGCACTTTGTACCTGCAGAAATGGCATGGGTCTCCCGCAGGTGGGCACCGCGTCTCTGCCGCAGGCCGATGCTGGGTCTCTCCCGCAGGTTGGCACAGAGTCTCTCCCGCAGGTCAACCCTGTCCTGCCCATTCTACCATCGAGCCTGGCAGTGCCAGAAAGGGGTAGGAGAGGCTGGATCAGCTGGTCCTCCTTCTTCATTAAGCTGCTCACGAGGGGGGTTCCACGGGACAGTGCCGCCGCCCGTGCGGTTCTTTAAAGCAAAACAAAAAATTAAAAGGGTGGAGGGAATAGGCTGCTGGGTTTCCCAGGTCCTCCATGTGCCTGGGCCCCATATCAGTTGCATACCCTGCACCCACCATAGTTACGCCACTGCTGGGGCCCCACTGAGACTTTAACTTACTCTAAATATCCAGGCTTATTTGACAAGCATTTAAAACTTTTTGATGGGATGATGGCTTTTTGTATGTTTTCTTATGAAATTAATTTCTGTTTTGAATATTTTTCTACCAATACTTTATAGCCTTGCACCTACATTTATCTTGGGTGTGTGCTGTTTTTCTATATATGAGCATAAATGTATGAAATGTTTATTTCATGTTGTAAATTCACATTATTAGCATACAGTACACCAGTGGTTCCCAAACTTTGTACTGTGTGCGGCACCCTAGGGTACCTTGGGCATCTTGCACGGGTGCCTTAAATTGGTGGTCCAGGTCTAATTCTAAATGTAATGATCAGTGTAATAGGTAAAATCACTGCTGGTGGCTTCCAGTCATAATCTATGTGGCCAAACAGAAGCCTCACCACATAATTAAACTTAAGTATATGACATATTAACACAATTTACTTAATTTATATTTATTTCTAATTCTCAATAGGAAACTTCTTACCTAGGGGTGCCGAAAAAAACCTATTCTGATACTCTAATGTGCTGTGGTTCAAAAAAGTTTTAGAACCACTGGCATACACACTACCTGCTCTCAGTTACTTCCAAGGGGCGGGGGTTGAGGGGTGAAGATAGATGTCTAAAAGATCAATGTAGGTAATACAAAATTATTTTTTTCCCTGAAAGTCAATCTGCCATTAAAGATATGATCCATGTTCTGTTTTCCTCTGGTAATAGATTATATGAAATTGCCGCTCATTAGATATTCATATATTCACTTCACCCGATCATTACATATGCACGATCGGGTGCAGTGAATACCCGGCCCCCTGTTTGCTCTCCCGGGGGGGAAGCCTGTGCTGCCTGGCTCCCGGGGAGCCCACCTCCCCCCCACATACGTTGTGGGGCAGGCAGGGAGACTTCCATCTCCCTGCCTGCCACCGTCCTCGGGCTCCCTGTGGCGTCACTTCATACGCCAGATTGGCTGATACTCGCCGCGAGGGGCGGCGAGTATCAGTCACATTGAATAGTGTATAAAGTGCCGTGACGGAGAATCTCCAAACATGGAGAATCTCCGCAAAAACACGGCGAGCGCATGGCGAGCGGAAAAAAAAAGCTCGCCATGCACGGAGAATAATCACATTGAATACTGCCCTATGTGTTCTTAATGGAGCCACAAATTATATAGCTTGGTTATTATAAATAACACATAAACACAGAGGATAATTTTATTAATTTACATTTTTAAGTAGTGGAATGCAAGTCAGGGAAAACCAAAGTGTTAGATTTAGAGTATAATCTTGTTGGTTGTAGTATTGGATGATGCTCATGCTCAGATGGGGGATGGTATAACTCTCCGACAGTCGGGATTCCGAAGGTAATTTTTCTGTGGGGGTCATAGACTAATAAGGATCCCCTCATATGAGTAATGTATATCACAATTGTCCTGTGTTCTTTACTCCAAACTGGATGTGCAGTAACAGTGGTGTAACTACCAGGGGCCAGCTTCAAAAGTGACAAAATGGAGAGTGATAAACAGTCAGCCAATCAGCTCCTACCTGCCTTGTTACAGACGGTGTTTGAAAAATGTCAGGCAGAAGCTGATTGGCTGGCTGTTTATCACTCTCTATTTTATCACTTTTGAAGCTTAGTGCATCTGGCCCCAGGCCAGCTGGGCTAGAAGGTGTTATCCAAGGTGACCATGGTGCCTTTGGGACTGTTGGCTCAGAAAGATCCAAAATGGTGGAGCCCAGAGCATGACCCAGAATTTGTATAACTATTTTCAAGGTTATATTTCTCTTTAAGTGGACTGCTGTCAGTTTAAGACGCAACTACTGGTTAATGGCTTCCTGAGAATCATTAGCATGGTTCAAAAACATTTCACATATTTACCCCCCATCTGACTTTCTATTCTAATCTGGGAATTTCTAATTATATCCAAGTTTGTTTACTTCCTAGAACTCATCCAGAAAACTGTGTTCCCACCATTGAAGCGTTTCAGAGAACATGCGGTTATTGTGTTCTTTCTGCTACTATTTTTCACTGCAGACTTGAGGTGGACCTACATTGTTTTGGGGATGCTGGAACTTAAACTGTTATGGTGGTCCCAGCAACGATAGGTAAACATCCCACATGGCTCGGCACCTGTCCCCGCAGCCCGCAGGCTGTATGTTCCCTGGCGCTCGCCGTCCTGCCAGTGGGCGGTTCCCAGTGTCTCCGCGTGCAGTTAATCTTTTGAGTGACAGTGCACCCTCCAGTCAGCAGCCAGCGTGCTCTTCCAGGTAGCCTGTCCGCACACCCTTCACTGTCCGGTCAGCGCACTGTGAAGAAGTGTGTCCCTCACTGTCCTGTCAGGGCACTGTGAAGCACTTCTTCTTCAAGCCTGCTGCACAGAGACCTCCATCCATACTGTCATCACCAGCTGCAGGATAATGATAAGTACCTGCACCATACACCTGTACCATGCACCTGTGTATACCTACCTGTGATATATATATATATCTGCTATATTATTATTATTATAATTTTATTTATAAGGCGCCACAAGTGTTTTGCAGCGCCGTACAAAGGAACAATACAGGGAGACAAAACTTGGCTTAACATTGAATAAATAACAAAAATACAGTATATACTATATACTGCTACACCTGCATACCTGAAAGTTAACCCTATAACTAAATGTTAACTCTGTGCTCGTTACTACAATAAACCACAATTCCTGGTTAAGATTCCTTCCAAAACGTGTGTCGTCCAACAACACCACAAGCACCGCTATATACTCTGCCCCAACTCAAAGGTCCAAATGTCTACCTCTCACAGCACTCCCCCCTTCAATAATACCAACTAATACCACCCCTTTCAGTAATCACCTCATCACAGGGCCAGATGTATCAAGCATAAAAAAGGGATAAAATGGAAAGTGATAAACAGCCAGCCAATCAGCTCCTACCTGTCATGTTACAGGCTGGGTTTGTAAAATGACAGGTAGGAGCTGCTTGGCTGGTTGTTTATCATCTCCGTGTTATCACTTCTTGAAGCTTGATACATCTGTCCCAGAACCCCCTCCCAGGGGGCGGGATGCACTATGATGAAAATGCGGTAAAGCCCCGGTTTTACTGCATTTTCAAATGTAATAAAACCCGGCCACACTGTCTTTGGCAGGCAGGGGATTGCCACCTTTGTGTGGCGATACCCTATAAAAGCCTATGAGCTTCTATCATCGCCCGCTATCCGGCATCAGCACCTCCCTCCTCCATGCTGCTCCTCCTCCCCCAGCAGCATGTTGTAGCCGGGGATGTCCTTCCGGCTGTAGGGGGGAGGAGGAGATGCCGGGGATGCCACAGAGCCCAGGAGATGATGGAGACCCCCCCGCAATCCACATTACAGGTATCATGGGGGGCCTCCATCGCCGCACCGCAATTCCAGCCACATATGTTAGTACATACAGTATGTGCTGGCATCGCAACGGCCGGGCGGCGATGTATATTAATATACAGTCTCGGGCTTCTTGTCACCTGTCATTGCTCCCAGCCTCCTTCCTAGGACAGGCCCTCTCAGGCTCTGAAATCCCAGGGTATGTCACAATGAGAAATTCTGCAGGCTGTCCCGAATTGTAGTGAAAAAACGGATACAGTTTCACGCTATTTACAGACGTGCTAAACTGGAGTGGGTACTGATTACCCAGCCTGGGTTAGTCATGGCCAAGCATTAGGGGAGGGGCAGAGAATGAGGTGATCTGGTCTGTTCCATTATACTAATTATATGATGACACCAGTACATTATTTAGAAAATACCTCTAATCTTCACAGCTTCCTCTCTCCAAATCCAAGTTTGTGTCCCTGCAAAAATTGCTTGGTCCGTCTAGTGGCCTCTAGTGGTCAGTGGTGGTACGTCACCTCCAATCTTAAAATAAAGTCACAAGAAACTTCTTAAGAACCAAATGTATTATCACATTTCTTTTTTCATACACCCTGACGAAAAATGTGATAATACATTTGAAACGTTAGTTCCTAAGACGTTTCTTGTGACTTTATTTTAAGATTGGAGTGCTGCCATCTCTCTATACCTACATCAATCTACCACTGCTAGCACACAGATACACTCCCTGTGGGCAGCCATGTTACACAGAGGGCACCCTCCTTTATTAGTATCAACATTTATTGCTAAAGTACTCCTCACTGCTTACCGTGGCCAGCCTTTACGCGTGACTCATAAGGTTGCTTATTTCTAGTTTGGCCTTAATAGGAATCAATGCAGAGTCACAGAAGCTTTGTCTCCAAGTTCCCCTGTGGACAGGAAGTTCTGAGTTCTATACATGGATAAGCACTACACCAACTATTCTGCCAGGTAGGGTTCCAGTGCCCTAAATTAAACTCCACTTGCTTCCATACAGTGAATGGCTGCCAGCACTCTGTTTGGTGATAGCTCCTATCATCCACCAATCAGCATGCGGACAGCCACTGTCTGGCTGCAGGCTGGGAAGCAGGAAGAGAATGTTGCACTCCGGTTGGTGGTAGAAAATGTTGCCTGTTTGCTCTGTTTGTGTGTGTGATTCACAATCAGTAACCAGGCAGCATTCCCAAACTGCCTCCCAAAAAGCTCAGGAGGCAGATGCCTACAACCCAATCTGCCCCAACTCAAAGGCCCCTAGAATTCAGGGGCCCTAGCACAGCTGCCCATTGAGCCCATATGTGAAGATTGCCCAGTGTACACCTCTCTAGACATGCCCATCTCCCAGTTCACCTTATAATGGTGCTGATTTTGGTGGTATTTGGGGCTCCGATCCGAGGATGGATTAAGCCTTTGGGGTGCTTGGGGCACTAAAAACAGGGAGGTTCTGATGGAGCGTGGTCGTGGTGTGTGTGTGTGTATGTGTGTGTGTGTGTGTAATTATCCCTTATGGAATGGGTCACGATGATATGAATAGATTGTGTATATTAAATTTAAACCAACAGTTTAATAATAACCAAACACCCAGCCAGGTAGGAGGGAAAGCTGGAATCACTTACAGCTCTGTCCACCCTCCTATCCCTCCTGTGGTCGAGAAGCTCCGTCGGTAGCTCATACAACCTGATAGACCCTGTGTCTATGCCTGCACTGCGTACTGTCCCACTCGCAATCTGACTTTTGGTCCTGCTGCTGCATAAAAGGGACAGCTAGTGATGTCAGTGCACTTTGGCCAGGTGGCCCCCTGACAAAGGGGGACCGGGGGGACAGTATGCCCTGCATCCCCCCCTTAATCTGGCTATGCCCCCTACCACATGTATTGGTATTCATTTGCTGGCATCCCTAAGCATAGGTTTACCATACTCATGAATTACACAGGTTCTGGGGCTGAGTAAAACCAGATTCATTGCAGGCTTGAGGGGGAGATTCTCTAAGCTAGAAATGCGGTAAAAACCCTGTTATCGGGGGTTATTTTTACCGCATTTTGGGATGCTTTGTGAAAGTGACAGGCCAGCAGCAGCAGGAGCCAGCAGGAAGCAACAGCCAGGAGCCAAGCCAGCAGGACTGAGAACGAGAGAAGTCCGCACCTGAACGCAGGATCTGGAGCAGCGAAAGGTTAAATGAGGCTCATGCAGAAGAGCGTTGTGTGGATTTGGGATTAGGTGGGGGGCCCCAGAAATATCATTGTACAGGGCCCCAAGATTTCTGTTGCCGGCCCTGCCGCAAAGGACAGCTCTTAACGCAAGAGCTGTCCTTTGCTATAATTATCGCATATGTTAGAACATATGCGATAATTATAATTGCGATGGGCGGCAAAGGGGTCAGATTTTTAGAGAATCTCCCCCTTTATCTGTGCAGTTCACGAAAACAAGATCTCATTGGGGCCAATTGGAAGAATCCCTTTGATCGATGCTCGAGAACCATTGGATTCCTGACATTGATGGCAAAACTGTCTACCATGTGTGATTTCCGTATTCGCCGTAAGATATAAATACATCTGCCAAGGGCAATAGTTGGTTCGATTCCCTCTTTTAATAATGCGCAACAAACATTTCAGTCAGTCACCCCTGTGTTTAGGCAAATCAATTATTTTAAAATCTTATCCCTGTCTTTTTCTCTGACACAGAAATAGATGTTAGTGTCTGCCCCCCACACTTGTGACACACTGCATCAGGGAAGACATTCGGAGACTGCAGAAAATGCACCAGCCTATCGCCCGGCACTTAGCCGCTGAGAGGTCAGAAGGATGACATCATACCTCTGCACATGGCTATTAATAGCTGCCGCGGTTTACATTCGCACAGGTGCAGGATATACAGCGTATGACTGGAGCAGCAGAACAGCTGAGAAAACACAGCATCTGTTGGTTTCCACACTCGCTCAAGTGCCCTCTCGCCTTCCTTCCTGAGCGCGGAGACAGGCAGCCTGGGAGAGACCAGCCTGGATGCATAGGCCGGCATTGATAATGATGCACGGTACAGTGACAGAGCAGCTTAGAACCTGTGCAGACCTGCTTTAGGGGCAATGTATTCTGTTGGTAACTGCACTCTTGGGGTGGCCCAGAATGGGATACGGTCACTAGGTCTACAAGCATTGGGTCGACACCATTAGGTAGGCATGCATTAAGGTCAACATGGGTTCGGTGGAAAGGGTCGTTAGGTCGACACAAGCATTAGGTCGACATGGGGAAGGTCGACAGTCGAAAGGTCGACATGGGGTTTCTCAACGTTTTTTGAGCCGACAGGCAGTATTTCATGCCCTAGTGTGCCAAGCGTATTGAGGCACCATGCCCGAAGCATGGCAAGCGCAGCGAGCCATGCAAGGGGACGCGGTGCTAGGTTTTCAGTGTCCATGTCGACTGTGTCGAAATTCGGGACAATTTTTTCCCCAAAAACCCCATGTCGACCTTTTGACCGTTGATATTCCCCATGTAAACCTAATGACCCTGTTGACCTAATCCAGTCCAAACTGTGGCCCTCCAGCTGTTTTGAAACTACACATCCCAGCATGCCTTGCAATCGTTTTAGCATTCCCTAATAGCAAAACTGTGGCAAGGCATGATGGGATGTGTAGTTTCACAACATCTGGAGGGCCATAGTTTGGACAGGCCTAATGTCTACCCAATGATCCATTCCCCCCAGAACAATGATATACTGATGATTGGGGTCCCAGATCCAGGTCTGGAATAAGGAAAGGGGGTGTAGATTGTGCATACCTCTCAACATCCGATTATCGGCTGTTGTGCAAATCCACGCAGCAGCGGTAAGGTCTGACTCTGGGCCGATGTTGCAGCTAATATAATCATTGTATTATGCACATTGACTTTGGGGTATATTGACTAATACCTGTATTTGGAGGGTAACCACAAATTCTAGGGATATGCAGGATGTAAGAAGGAGGGGCTGCAGCTCATATCTCCGATGTCTTCTCAGTTCTAACTGCAACAGCAGCCCCCATAGGTTTCCATGGCGCTGCTAGGCTGTCGGATTTACCAAGTTACAGAATGCTAAGTGTTCCAGAGCTTGGCCTCAACACCTAACACCCTCTGCAGATGGTGTTAGAGATTATGTTGGTCTGTAGTTGCCTATAGTGAAATCGTTGCTGATTTTTTTGGTGGAGGAGAGTGATGGGGAGGATCCCTCTCCAGTGCTGCCTGCTTTTGGGTGCTGTCGCTCTCCAGGGCTGGCAACAGAAACGGGGCCCCATACACTGATATCTCTGCCCCCCCCCCCCCCCTATTCTCTCAAAGGCTATCACCTCTATGCTGGAACATACACTGGACGCACTGCAACTTGTGTTCTAGCATACTGATGCCCTTAATCACCTCCGGGGCCTTCGCTCTATCACACTCCCTCACCCTGCTGTCTATAACACTGATGGACTCCCTCACCCTGCGGTCTATAACACTGACGCACTCCCTCACCCTGCGGTCTATAACACTGACGCACTCCCTCACCCTGCTGTCTATAACACTGACGCACTCCCTCATCCCTGCGGTCTATAACACTGATGGACTCCCTCACCCTGCTGTCTATAACACTGACACACTACCTCACCCTGCGTCTATAACATTGACGCACTCCCTCACCCTGCGGTCTATAACACTGACGCACTCCCTCACCCTGCGGTCTATAACACTGACGCACTCCCTCACCCTGCGGTCTATAACACCGACGGACTTCCTCACCCTGTGGTCTATAACACTGACGCACTCCCTCACCCTGCTGTCTATTACACTGATGGACTCCCTCACCCTGCGGTCTATAACACTGACGCACTCCCTCACCCTGCGGTCTATAACACCGACGGACTCCCTCACCCTGCTGTCTGCGCTATATCACACAGGAACCTCTGGTATACATGTCCAGTGATGGTTCTGGGCTCCAGGGGAAGCTCAGGCAGTCAGCTTGGGGGCTCTGGTGTCTGTTTACACAGTAACCCAGCCAGCATCTGCTGCCTGCGCCAGTGCCACAGCTCCCCCACCTCTTCCAGCCTCTCAGTGGTAACACAGGCTGCACCGACCCTGTGTAAGCAGCGTCTGCCAGCTGCTGCACATTAAGTGGGCAGAGACTTTCCCCGGCCACTACATGTCCACCCAGAGCCGCACCCAGCTTCCGCTGCCGCCTCGCATCTCCCCTCCTCCGGACCATGGTGTAGTATATATGATTTCAGGAGAATACAACTTCGAGACCTGATTCCCCCCTGCCAGTGGTGCCACGGCCGTGACCAATGGATTCTGGTTGGTTGCTATGGGCAACATCTAATCTTCAATAGAACGCCCATCTTCATAAATTTATCTCATAACGTCGTAAGGAATTTCCGTAGGTATGGCAGAAGGTGTGGCACACGAGCCTGGTATATGCCATCATTTTCTGATATGTGGCTAACAATGAAGACAATACTGAACGATTGCAGAGGGAGGGGGTGTCCGCACATCTGTGCTTCCCTTCAGTTCAACTCATTACTGTAATCTCTCCATCCATCCTGACAACAGTAATAAGGTCACATATTGTCACATATCTTGTGGGAAAATTGTAAAGAATTTTCGGTGGCTGAATCTTTGTCCCATGATGTTTGGGGAAGTCCTTTCCTTCCATCTGACTTAGTCATCAGGCTTCACCGAAAACAGCCTTTGTTCCTTGTCGCTGGTGTCACGGAACCCTATGGAGATATAGGGACAGTGTGCGTTTCCAAACGTGCGGTAGGGGGTCCTGCAGACCACACAGATCATTGTGCAGGGAAGCCGGCTGAGCCTAGAAAACATTATTCTGCATTTTCAGATTTCCTTAAACTGTGAGGGATCTGACTTAAAAAAAAAAAATGAAGGCATCCAGTTGCTTCTGGGCAGGGTGCCAGCAATTGAGTGACCTGCCGCATTCCGCTGGCATGCCTTTTGCCCTGACTGACGCCAACCTTACAGCTCACCCCCCAAAGCAAACATTTCCAGTTGGCACCGGGACTTGTTTTCTTCTATAGAGCCAATTCATAGCCATTTTTTCTCAGCTCCTTACTATGTCATTTGTTGTTTTTCTTCCCCTGGTGCCGTCCTGGGCTGCAGCTGATATCTGAAATGATTTCATTATTAATAAATCCATGTACACAGCGATGTACACATGCCGAATGAAAATGTGCGTCGCATGGGGACAGAGGCAAGCTCTGGATTTTAAGAAGGGGGATTCCGATGTTACCTTACCCTAAAATACTATTATTATATACAGGGCCACCCACATGGAGATCCAAGTGGTCATAAGTCAAGGGGTCATGACCCACCACTGTATTATTAAGGAACGCATGATAAAAGAGGCCACGTTCTAATACACTGGTCATAGGTGCCGATTTATCGTTTTGCTGGTGGGTGCTCGAGATTCCCGTCCTTTGACCCGCCCAAATCACCGCCCCTTGACCCACCCAAGCTCGCCTAGTCATTGGAAACCAAGTTTCTTGAGCACTGCGCATTCGCAGAGTTAAAAGTATCGCAGAGACGAGGGCACACGCGGAGTGTGCACAAAGGCCCCCTCCTTTCTTAAACTGCTCCTGAGTGAAATGGTTGTATAAATAAGTATAATAATGCAACTATATCAAATGCCACAAATAAATTATGATGAAATCATAGCAATAAAAGTGCTCCGAGTCCTACCTGTCCTGAGGCCAGTGGGTGCCCAAGGATTTCCGTGGGTGCTCAAACCCACAGAATCGGCGCCTATGACACTGGTTAGCTCGACAACCATTCAATCAGGCGGAATGCGTCCGAAAGCAACATTGCCACCAACGACGGACTGGGCTGTCGAATCGGCCCTGGCATTTGGGCATGTGCGCTGCCTCTCACGGCTTGCATCACACACTGCTATTCCCCTCTCTCCTGGACCTCAGTGGCGCACAGAGAGAGCCGCCGGTCCAGTTGCTCTCTCTGTGCGCCGATCAGGAGGCAGAGCCTCCACATTGCAAGAAGAAATTGCCAGTCCGGCCCAGATTGCCACTCATGCTGAAGGCCGGGCTGTAGATGTATGAGTCTCGTACCATGGAACCTCACTTCAATTGCACTTCAAAATCAACTCTCAAGAAGAGGAATATATCAGGACAGTTGACAGGGGAGCCGATGTATTAAGTCTGGTGAAGCAATAAAGTGCAAGGTGATAATGCACCAGCCAATCTTTCTCACCTGGAAATCGGAATAATTATTCTAGGCCAGGCAAGGCCAAACTATGGTCCTCCAACTGTTGTGAAACTACATGTCCCATCATGCCTTGCCACAGTTTTGCTATTAGGGCATGCTAAAACTATGGCAAGGTATGCTGGGATGTGTAGTTTCACAACAGCTGGAGGGCCACACCTGTTCTAGGCCCTTTAAAACCAGACACAGATAGGACAGAAGAAACACCTAGTTGGCCTCATTTCCCTCACTTATGGGTCAGGGGAAGATAAAGAGAATACAGACATCAAGACATAAAGGGCCAAATGTAATAGAGTGTATATTTGTAAAAGGTGCGATTTTTCTGTCAAACTATCGGGAAGCCGCATGTTTTCAGCAAATTGCACATGTACCAGTATGACTGAGGTGAAAATAGCACATTTTGCAGTGACCAAAAATCACATATCAAAAAACGCATCCAGATGTTTTCATACAAAATCGCAAATGTAAAAGTACAGTATGTGAGTTATTTAAATCGCACACCTTACATGGCCCTCCACGAGCATAGCCAGCCCCGGGCTCCTCAGTCCGCTGGATTCTGGGTCACTGGTTATGTTTATTTTTTAACCCATAGAAGCCTACTTGGACCGAAGAGGAAGCGATCTACACCGGAAATAGGGGAGTATAATTCCCCCCCCCAGGTCCATAAGAGATTCTACTGGACAACAGGACTGACCTACGAGGGACCCTAGGTAAGTATCTATATACAGTATATATATCTAGCATCCGTGAGTCTCCGAAACACTGCCATCTGCTGGCAGAGCGTGAAACTGATGAAGCTGCTCTGTGAAACGTGCGCCAGGTAAACTAGTGATGTGCGGACAGAGCAGTGCACTGTTCTATTAGTTATTGTATTACTTACTGATTTACCCCAGCGCTTCTCCTCCACAGCCCTTCTTAGGGTAGCATACTGTAATTGTGTTTAGCAGCGTTCACTCAGTGGGGATACCGTTACTAATTTATTGCCTCAGTGGGTCTCAAACTCTGTCCTCAGGACCCCACATAGTTCACGTTTTCCAGGTCACCTGACAGGTGCACTCATTACTGACGGACACATTTTAAAAGATCCACAGGTGGAGCCTAATTATATCACCTGTGATTCTGTGAGGACACCTGCCAAACACGCACTGTATGTGGTGCTGAGGACCGACTTTGAGAACCTGCGTACTAGATCACACTCTATATATGAGTATTAACTTTGAGGGTTATGGTGTGTACACACGGTAGATATGCCGTGCTATGCGAGTCCTGATGCGATCAGATCGCATTGGGACTCGCACCGCACGGCATGCATGTGTGATATATGTATGCATACATTAAATTGCCTATTTGAATTAGACTGGACCCTGTTAAAAGGTAAATACCCCTCCAGGATGTAGGGAATGGACTATCCCAGCCAAATTGTGCTTTTTGCACTTTGTTAAATAAAGTTGCAGGTCAGAAAAAAAAACCCAGGAAGTTGCTGGACTCATGTGAGGAGAGAGAGTGAAGATGCACAGCACTGATGGTCAGACTGAGCACACAAAAGTTTGTGTGAATGAACACTCATGTAAGTTTGTGTGAATGGACACTTTAAGAAGCTGGGCAAACGGAATTCATCTTTAAGTAACCCTCTCCCAAATCTCACCAGCCACACCAAGAAAGACTGTCATGTTAAAAGACTGTATTGAATAACTCCAGAATTGCTCAGTGGCAGGGGGTGAAAGTATCATTGGCCCCTGTGATTACAGCTTATAGAAGAGGCAGCTACAGCAAGTTAACCAATATCCTATTGCATTGGTTTGTTTTTAACCTCTTAAAGTTGGAACCTCTTGAACAAAAGACTGCTGCAGGAAAGACATTTATTTTCTCACTAAATATGTCCAAAACCCAGTGGATTACAAATACAGTATTCAGTACAAGTATATAGTCCAAAGCAGGAACTGACCCTTTGGGATCTCTGTGATAGACTCTAGACTTTTAAGGGGTGATTGAACTTTCCTCTCCAAGGATTCTATAAGGACTAACAGTGATATCATCTCAGGTACTAAAAGTGCATTATAAAAACATTAATTATTGCGCAATAATATCTACTGTTGTCACCATCTATGCCGTAAGAATTAATTGTTTACCGTTATCTATGCAATAGGAATGTTTATATGTTTACTGTGGTCTATGCAATAACATTTAACTGTTTGCCATTATTTATGCAATAGGGATATTTATATGTTTACTGTGGTCCATGCCTTAATTAGTCCAGTCTGCCGTTAGTGATATACTAGTGAATATACGTATTGTTTTGATTTATACACATAATATGCCAAAAGCTACAGGCCAGTGAACGTGAAGCCTAGATTAGTTGTTTAAAGCTGCCGGCTAGAACCAGAGAACGTAGCGACTCCTGACAGCCGTAGTTAGCCAGGCAATTGGTGAATTGCGTAACTGTTATTGTGCATTCTCTACTGTTTTTGAAGGCGCAGGTTGCCTTATACTGCGCAAATAAAGTGTTAACCCTTTTTGAACCATGCTGAGTCTCCTGCCTCCAATACTCTGTGACCTAGAAGAAGCAGCACCCTCCAAGTGGACATACCGGTAAGAGAACACAACCAATGTACACCTGTGGTTATCACATTTGGCGTCTGACGAACAGGATACGTACACTAAAAGCGGAGAAACCCCAACCCAGCATCATTCAAGATGTCGCAAGAAGAAGCTCATGGAAATCCACAAGCCATAAGGGGCACGGACCAAGGAGATACATCTGGAGGAAGCAGCTCTACTGCATGGATACCGGCGATGATTAACATGCCATACTACTTTGGAGCACCGTGGCTCCCCACCTTTGCAGGAGAGACCAGCTCGTCAGAACCCAGCGGATTCCGCGACTTCAGGGACCAGATGGAGATTCTATTTAACGTACACAGGCTGAATGAAAAACAGAAGATCGAAATCCTAATGGCGCAGTTGAAGGGGTTCGCCAAGAGAGAAGTAAAATCATGGCCAGCAGATCAGAAAGAATCAGCGACAGCGATATTGAACAAATTGGCAACGATCTTCGACGCTAAGACGCTATCAGAACTGAAGATGCAATTTTACGCACGAAAGCAACAACCACAGGAGACTTTACGAGAATTTGCAGTAGAACTGCATGAGGCACTACAAGCCATCAAGGAGTGCGCCCCTACCGAAGCCGTAGAAGAGAATGAGATACTTACGAACCAGTTCCTGGATGGGATATATGATGAAAACACGAAGGGTCAACTCAAGATGCTACAACGACAGGAGGCACCCATAGGCTTTGCCAAATTCAAGGAACTGGCGGTCAAGGTTTTTGGGGACAAGCCTAGAAAAGGGAAAGTGGCTATGAATCCTGAAGTAGCTGTTTGGCAGCAATCCCAAGCCACCACTGCGAAGGACCCGATTGCAGAAATGAAAGAACAGATTGCTGACTTGACCCAAGGGATGACTGACCTCTGCCGAGAACTGAGAGCCCTGAAAGAAACCCCTTCCCAACAGAGATCATGGAGGACGGAAAGAGAACCCCAGTACAGTAATGACGGGAGGAATATTCCGTGGAACTCTCGTCGCCTCCCATCGGATCGGTTTGACAAACAGGGAAGGCCGATATGCAGGCGATGCCAGAAAAGCGGGCACATTGAGAGAGACTGTAGACAACCCGAACATTTAAACGAAGAACTCCCGAGGTCCAGGACCAACCGTCGGGAGAACCTTCAGCAATAGGTCCTGCACCCCAAGAATGGCTACCAAAGTATGTCGGGCAATGTCCTGTGATCGAGATTGAAATCAACGGAGTCACCATACCAGCCTTGTTAGATACTGGATCCCAGGTCACCACTGTTCAATGGGTTGAATTTGCTAAGCACTGGAAAAAAGAAGAAATCCGGGCACCGCCGCCGGCGGGGCAGAACCTGTTAGCCAGCAACGGGCAGAATATTGACTGCTGTGGATATTGGGAGGCCGGGATCAAAATAGGACATGCTCAACTGCCCAAACAAGGGTGTCTGATTACGACCTTCGAAGATAAATGGCTACCGCCCGTAATAATCGGAATGAACGTCCTAAGAAATTGCCCTGAAGAACTAATCTCGACACTGACACAAGAACTGTTCAGCCGACCTCAGACTGTGAGACGAATCATGCAATATACCATCTATGACCAGAAAAGCCAGGCGGGGAAGAGAGTGTTGGTTACGCAGGTACGAGGAACAGTCAAGTGGTTTAATGTCCGGAAGAGGTATGGCTTCATCAACAGGAGTGACACAAAAGATGACGTCTTTGTCCATCAGACGGCCATAAAGAGAAACAACCCAGGGAAGTTGCTGTGCAGTGTTGGAAATGGCGAGATGGTGGAATTTGATGTGGTGGAAGGAGAAAAGGGTGCTGAAGCAGCCAATGTGACTGGCCCCGGTGGTGTACCGGTTAAAGGAAGCCGGTTTGCTCCCAACAGACGTCGGTTCCGCAGACTGTCCTACCATCCAGAAGTAGAGGATGCTGCAGAATCTGATGGAGAAGGCATAAGTGCGAACCAAGCGAGTGAAGGGGAGAGAGTGGAGGAAGCGTTCCCTCAGCAGAGACCTGTCCAGTGCAGAAGTCCACCGCCATTCTTCCACCGACGACATTGTGGTAGGGGGAACAGAGCAGCGAATCAGGAGCTTAACACCCTCCCCGAGGGGACAGAAGTTATACAGACTGACGGGGTGAATGAGCATCGGCTTGAACTGGCTGAGAAAGTAGTGGAAGAAAGGATGGAGACAGCCCACCACCGACAAGGGACAAGTTATGGCCAGAATGCGAATGCCGCATCGTTCCGAGTGGGAGACCGAGTTTGGAAGATGGATAACCAACGGAGTAACGAGTTAGATCCCTTCTGGGAATCTGTACCCTACGTGATTGTCCACCTGCTTGCTACAGACGCTGGGGTGTATGGGATAAGAAGAGATGGAGATGACCACCAAGTTCTCAAGATGGTACACAGAAACCAACTCGAGCTTTGCCGGGGCAGAATGAGTCTGGAGGATGGGGTACGAGACCGTACAGAAGAAGACGCAATACCACAAGTCACCTACCATCTTCTGCACGACCCAGTATACTTCCAACGCCTTGTGGGAGTACTCCAACAGCACGGTATGAAGTTGCCGCAGAGAAGAGGAGAGGCCGAGGAAGAGGGGGTAGAACAGACGTCCGGCAGAGCTGTCCAGAGTATCAGAGGGGTCAAACCCCTCCGATTTAGAGAGTAATTGTAATGATGTACAATGTGAACTTATGGTCAAAGTATGTGTTATAATATCTTCCAGAAATACTGCGTTAATGTTTCATTATGTACATTTTGTATTGATATAAGAGAGAGACATGCAAAGTTGCATGAGGACATGCAAAATTTCAGAAGGGAAGAATGTGATATATGTATGCATACATTAAATTGCCTATTTGAATTAGACTGGACCCTGTTAAAAGGTAAATACCCCTCCAGGATGTAGGGAATGGACTATCCCAGCCAAATTGTGCTTTTTGCACTTTGTTAAATAAAGTTGCAGGTCAGAAAAAAAAAACCAGGAAGTTGCTGGACTCATGTGAGGAGAGAGAGTGAAGATGCACAGCACTGATGGTCAGACTGAGCACACAAAAGTTTGTGTGAATGAACACTCATGTAAGTTTGTGTGAATGGACACTTTAAGAAGCTGGGCAAACGGAATTCATCTTTAAGTAACCCTCTCCCAAATCTCACCAGCCACACCAAGAAAGACTGTCATGTTAAAAGACTGTATTGAATAACTCCAGAATTGCTCAGTGGCAGGGGGTGAAAGTATCATTGGCCCCTGTGATTACAGCTTATAGAAGAGGCAGCTACAGCAAGTTAACCAATATCCTATTGCATTGGTTTGTTTTTAACCTCTTAAAGTTGGAACCTCTTGAACAAAAGACTGCTGCAGGAAAGACATTTATTTTCTCACTAAATATGTCCAAAACCCAGTGGATTACAAATACAGTATTCAGTACAAGTATATAGTCCAAAGCAGGAACTGACCCTTTGGGATCTCTGTGATAGACTCTAGACTTTTAAGGGGTGATTGAACTTTCCTCTCCAAGGATTCTATAAGGACTAACAGTGATATCATCTCAGGTACTAAAAGTGCACTATAAAAACATTAATTATTGCGCAATAATATCTACTGTTGTCACCATCTATGCCGTAAGAATTAATTGTTTACCGTTATCTATGCAATAGGAATGTTTATATGTTTACTGTGGTCTATGCAATAACATTTAACTGTTTGCCATTATTTATGCAATAGGGATATTTATATGTTTACTGTGGTCCATGCCTTAATTAGTCCAGTCTGCCGTTAGTGATATACTAGTGAATATACGTATTGTTTTGATTTATACACATAATATGCCAAAAGCTACAGGCCAGTGAACGTGAAGCCTAGATTAGTTGTTTAAAGCTGCCGGCTAGAACCAGAGAACGTAGCGACTCCTGACAGCCGTAGTTAGCCAGGCAATTGGTGAATTGCGTAACTGTTATTGTGCATTCTCTACTGTTTTTGAAGGCGCAGGTTGCCTTATACTGCGCAAATAAAGTGTTAACCCTTTTTGAACCATGCTGAGTCTCCTGCCTCCAATACTCTGTGACCTAGAAGAAGCAGCACCCTCCAAGTGGACATACCGGTAAGAGAACACAACCAATGTACACCTGTGGTTATCACACATGCATGCAGTGGCACAATTTAGACTTTATAGTGCAGATCTGCACTATATAGTCATGCCTGCCCTCTCTATTTGACCGCCAACTTACACTCACAAGGAAGCTCGCAAGCCCTAAAAAAGCATGCGATCTGCATGCTATATGGCTTCCGATGTTCACTATATCGGCAACATCGGAAGCCATATCGCACCGTGTGTACACACTATTAGAAAGCATTTATTCTATTCCAACATAGTTGCCTTTCATTTATCATTTCTGATGAATATACTGTACATAGTAACTTCCTGACAGATGTTTAATAAATCTGCACTCTGAGCGTTATTATCACAAACACCTTTTCAATCAGGATATAACAGACACAGTTAAGTGTAGTCCATTGGAATAAGACGCCAGAGGGTATCCACCTTTATTTAAAATGAAGATATTTAATACAGTGCACTGCCAGCCTGCCACCAATATTTTTATTACACATTTTTATTTTCTTCTTCTAATTTAACCATGTTGTTTTTATATTGCGCAGGCTTAAATGAAATCAATAAAAGTTATATTTAAAAAATTTGAGGTGCATCATGTAAATGACAGTGGCAGGGCAGCTGGGCGGATGTGTCGGGACCGTTGCCCGGCAACGACCCTGTCACTTCTGCCTGGCCACTGATGAAAGTCCAGAGCCACCGCTAGACATTGCTCCTGCCCGGCCGCCAACCCCAGGAAGTTGGGGCACAAGCACCGCCCATGAGTGTAGACTGGGAGGAACCGCCTAACACTACCAATCAGGTTATGTCTTTCATTTTCTAGGATGCAGTAGAGAAATGATAGACAGGATTTGATTGGTTGCTATGGACAACATCTGTGTGTGTGTGTGTGTGTGTGTGTGCACCGCTGGGTCCTAGCTGGAGTTGGCTTTGTGAAGGCGGCATGACTTGTAGGAGAAAAGTATCAGTAGGTCTGTGATTCCCCTGGCGGTTATTCGATAGAAACCAGAGAGCAGTCTATTTGCTAAGCCAGGAAGTGTCTGAGATACATCCAATAAGAGACATCCGGACGTCACGTCTATAAACTCCAAACTCAACTTTCCAAACACGTCTGTCAATAAATCAATATTTATAAAAAAGACGGTCTATTCTATTGCTCAAATGTAGTGCTTCTGTAATCTAATCCAGGTCCTGGTGCTGTGAAGGACGAGTTGCAGCGTCAGAGGAGGGCTGTGTAGTGACATCAGCTGGAGGAGATCCAAAGGCCGAATCTTCACTTCTAGAACTGTAAACAAATTACTCACAGAGATTACGTAAAGTAAACCTGCCGTCATGTCATTACCCTTGGATCTGGAAAAGTTCCAATGCCAAAGGCTATCTGACATTGAGAAAACATGTTCTCTTCGACCACAAGTATTACATGATTAATTACATGTTATTAGTGGTGCCCCTATTATCTTCCGACAAAGTAAAACAAATACACTGTACAACATTCTTTGGCAAATACATCTGAGTACTGTCGCTGTACTACGGCGTTTTACAATCCGTGGCTTTCTGGCTTAAAGAATTACCGATCCAGCATGCTTGGACTTGTATTTACCATTGCATCGAAAGATTCTATGGTGGAAGCCCAGCCATCATTTGATGGTGAACTTCCGATGCCCATCCCTGGCTTGGAATACTTGTTACTGCTGTTCCTTCCGTCATACCATCACAGAACTCTACATATCAAGATCATTTCAGTAAACAATGTTCAGAGGTTCCATCCATCTCATTGTGTATACGTGCACCCTAATGATCTTCTTCACCTGAAGACTCCTCGTAGTCCTTGAGCCTATCCTCTTTCGCTGTGTAAATACCCAAGCGGTGGTCACCAGAAATAGTGTCATTTCCAGTTATACTGTCCCTCTTTCACACCGCCTCAGTAACCATTTCGATCTCAGTGTGAGAGGATCTCTGAAAAATAACCCAGGTTTAGAGAACTGGGAATTGAACCCAGGTAGCGAGTAGGCTTGGACATGGCAAGGACCTGAGTTACAGGGCAGAGTAAATGGGTCACCTTGGTCATTCGACTTGGATCCCATTTACAGCATAGGGAGAGCTGGCTCACCGGCACTTGGAGATGACATCATTTCCAAGTGCCAGCATAAAAGCTACCGTTGCACCCATGTGACGTGTAAACAGTGCCAACATGGTAACAACCCAGGTCGGTGTCACAAAGACCCTTTATTGGGTCTTCCACAGGTTGGAACCATGTTTTGGGATTTTGATGTCAAATGAGGATAGATTTGACCTCTGTGGACCTTACAACTTTCTCTGCATATGTAAAGGGTATACAGTACTTTCACTTAATACCAGGCTGTTGACCCGACCTCTGGGACTAGTAGCCCCTGCACCGCCCTTTTGTTTCACCCCTGCTGAGATGGGAAATTCTATCGACTGCAATCTATTACAGTGGGCCTAATTCAGCTTGGCCAACAGTATTTGGCGATGTTTGCACAACTGCGCACGAGCGTCAGCCACAGCACGGATGTGCAAAGGCTCAAACTGCAGTCGCATCACGGAATGATGTGACTGCATATTGGGTGATGGCAGGAGGCAGTGACGCAGTGATCCGGACATCGCAGGCATCAGCGGCTGCATGACATCGCACAGCTACTGTGAGCAGGAAAATGGCAGCCCGGTGTCCGCCATCACAGCGCAGGCAGGGGGATAGCATAGATATGTGAATGCATTGCATTCCTGCGATGCGTTCACATTTCTGCGAAGCGATTGCAATTATTTTGCAATTGCATTGCAGGGAGGGACTTGACATGCTGGGCACCCTTGACCCTTGCCCTGTGTTGGGTGACCCCCAGCATGCGAGAGACAGCTTTTTCAGCAAAACCGCAACTGCTGCTGAATTAGACCCAATGCCAAGTATTTGTAATCTTCTTTTTCTTATACATTGATGACTGGGTTTGTCATTGTGTTCTTTGATAATTGTCTTTTAAGTGGAAATCTGAAGCCCAACTTTTCCCTTCACAGGGGGCTCTCAGACATTTCTGGGATCACATTCTGTAGAGGGCTGCCCATGATTCATTACGGAATGGTAATATTACTGCGGCCACCATGTTATAAGCTGAAGCCATCTTCATATGAGTGTAAGAATTCGGTAACGTGATCATTTAATGATTTCACTGGTTCCTGGTGCTGGGATAGTGATGTCAGTGCAGTGACATCACAGGACCTCAAAACCAGGAAGCACCAAGCTTTTTGCTGAATGTTGCCTACAACAATTGTGATGTCAGTGAGTTTTATGTACAGACTTAGTATATGGAAGTTGTCATTGACCATAACTGGAACATCTGTACATATACAGAGCTGTGAGTCCACCATACCGAGGTTATAATCAGATGCTACATCAAAATATAGAATTCCCCAATATGAGATAAGCTTATGTCACTAAGGAGGTTATTCTGATCGGTGCGGCCAAACGTGCGTACGTTCCATATTAACGTACGCTCTCCGTACGCGGCCGTTGAGGTTAAGTCCACCCACAAATCAGCCACATACGTACGGCCAGAAACAACGTCGAAGGGGAGTGGCGTACAATTGAGCGTACGCTAACGTACACGGACAGCTCACCCCTTAGACTCCGACAACTGGCGTACAACAGGGCGTACGCCACCGTTTACGGACGTCTCTCGTCCGTCTTCCCGCCGACTTCTTGCGGCTATGTGAGCGTACGCCAGCTTGCACGGACGGGTCCCTATTGTTTTCAATAGAAAACTCAGCTTATGTCACCGCTCGTGAGAGTGAGCGTACGTCCGTGCACGCTGGCATACCCTTCACATATATGGACCTGCAAATCTTGCCTTTCAACTAGAATTCAGACAATTAATTAATTATTCTAATTGTTATTCAATTATTGTTTCCTATTAACTCAATTGTCTACCTTAATAAAGACCCTAATAAAACAACATTTTAACCCTCATTACATGTATATTTGTTATGTTCTAATGTGGCATTTTAATCACTATCTATGTGTCCCCACATTGCTTTTACTTTTAAATAAATTTATGTTGGTATTTGTGTGTATGTACTAAATTATGTCCCTAATTAGTTTGATCTGATTTTTTTAACATGTATACCTACCCTGATGTTATGTGTGATGTTTTCATCTAACAACAATAAAAAATCATGCCTTTTCACTATGTGTTATTTCACCCCAAAACACACACATTCACACATCATTCATTACCCCTCACCTCAAATTACCAATATAACTTACATTACACATCTGTATGTACCTGCCCTTACAAACCCTCTCACATATTTATGATTAAAAACACAGGCAACTTCTAACTTTCCAAAAACTTTTATTTAGAACAAACATAATAAGGGGGGGGGATAAAAAAAAATTACATGAGGGCCTCCAGACGTACAAAAAGAATATGTAAATAAAATAAAGTAAGGAATATTTCCCTCATGATATTGGCCACCTCCTCCTGGTGCTGTTCAGTGTCTGTAGTGAAGGGGAAAAACACATTATAATTAATATATCATATACATAAATGTTTATTGCATTGTAACATAATATGAATTTGTGAGTTAAGTGTGAAGGCCACATACATTTTTCCAGTACATTGAAGATGGGTATGCTGTAAACATGGTCCAAAATACTATTCAGTTGACACACACATACTGTACATATTACATAAAAATATAAAAATTACTCCTTATTGGATGAATGTATGCTGTATCCCAATTGGTAGTTTGGTTTTGGGGGACTCACCTCTAACATCACAATTAGGCTGTGCTATTTAAGGGTTATGACATTGTTGTGGCTTACGCACTCCTTACTATTTTAAATTTAGGACATTGCGGTACAAATTATAGGCCTAAAGCTATGTTTGTAAAGCATGCATCCGCATGGCCTCACACACTATGAACAAAACAATCTATAAATTAATGTTGCACATCATGCTGGGAAGTGGAATTACCCAACACCTGGACCCACATAACTACAACACCACTAATGTCGGATATCTCATTGGATGTACTGTTATGTCAATTATTCAAGGGGTGAGGCATGGCCACACTCCAAAAAACCACCAAGGGGACCCTTGTTCCTGGAGAAGGACAGGCCACACCTCATGGTCGCCCTGCAGTGATATGTTGCAACTAATGTTGATGTTGGATACACATATGTGGTTGTTGTGATTGTTTATGTGTAGAAATGTGTAGGTAAACATTAGACACATTATTTACTTACGGCTAGTTAGTCCTCTTCCTCCTCCTCTTCCTCCTCCTCTTCCTCCTCCTCTTCCTCCTCCTGGGCTGCCTGCTCCCGGGCTGCCTGCTCCCGGGCTGCCTCCTCCCGGGCTTCCATGCGTGCCCTTGCCCGTGCTGAAATGTTCATGTTGATGGCATAGAAATCGAAGGTTGGGTTTCATAAAAATGGGGGAAAGAAAAATTCACATTAGTCATGCTCATAACCTTACAAATTATCATTGCTGTTATATTTCAGACATTTATCATGCAAACTAATTGCTATGCTACACCCAAAAACAGAGCGACTACTTATACCCCCCTATACACCCCATATACACCCCCTATACACCCCTATACACCCCATATACACCCCCTATACACCCATATACACCCCCTATACACCCCATATACACCCCCTATACACCCCCTATACACCCCTATACACCCCTATACACCCCCTATACACCCCTATACACCCCATATACACCCCATATACACCCCTATACACCCCATATACACCCCCTATACACCCCCTATACACCCCTATACACCCCATATACACCCCCTATACACCCACATACTCATGAACATATTTATAAAAAGTACAGAAATCATTGAAAAAAAACCGCAGACATACTAGTTAATAAAAACTTACATCGGGCAATATGGCGGCGAATGGAACTCAGCATCACTGGCTGGCGCCGGCGCAGGTCAGACCAGCGCCGCTCGACTTGGGCCAGGCTTCTCTGTACGCCGGTCCGGGTGTATATTAGGCGGCGGGCAGCATTATATGCCTGCCGCTTGTCCATGTTGGACACATATGGGCCCCTGGGCCCCAGGCGCCGGTCCATGACCTCAACCAAGGCCACCAGCTCCTGGGTAGAAAACGCGCTAGCCCTGGTTGAAGTCATATTGGCAATGGCGCAGTTATTAATTGCAGGTACATATATCACTTTTGGTGCTTGCTGATTGGTCTAAAAAATTGTTTGTTTAGTATTAACTTTATTAATCTTTCTTACATTAACAAACTGGATGCGAATAGAAACTTACGCGGACCGTTCTGATATACACACACCATAACCAACAGCATGCTTTCAATGTATAGAGAGACGTACTGTATATACAGTGTGCTGAAAATAATACACGCAACCGTCTACTAATAAATACGCTGCTAAAAAAGGCACAATGCAACATGTTGGTGTATGACAATTTCATACTCATTACATATGTAAGGAAAGCATTATAACGTGATGTTTTGAAATGTGACTCAGAAAGCATACACGAACTCCAACAGATACCAGCTGACAACACTCATCATTGGAATGACAGGTGCACACATTTCACGATGTAGCACACAATGCTCCACAACCTGTGTATGTGCATATACAGGTGAATGATCAGGTGCGTTGAGACCTGCGTAATTTAAGCGGTAATTATCGCCGGGAAATATCGGCGTAAATTAGCAACTACATTGCGGGGAAAAATATACGCCCCCTTGTTCATGGCGGGAGATTACCATATAAATATTCAGTCAGATGCAGGCCAGAATTGCTGCAAACATGTCTAGCTCAGATGATTCCGCAGCTGAGGACGCTCTACAGAGAGCTACAGCAGAATCCCTGCTTGAAGCTTTGCAGAAGAGGGAACAGGAGCGGAAAAGGAGGGCCCAAGAGAGAAGTAGCCTGCAAGACCAAGCGGGCCCCTCACTAACAGGCCCTGTTCAAACTCCACCAGCTCCACAAGGGCCAAGCAACCAGCCAGAACAAGAGGTTGCATCTCTCCAAACAGGTGTGACCCAGCAGGTGCATGGTGAGAGAACTGGGGCCACCAGAAAACGAGCTGCAACATCTAGGGTGAGGACTGAGCAGGATACCACCACCAAAAAGAGAAACCCTGCATTTGTAGAGGCCGAATTGAGAATTTTAGTGCCCAGGGCACGCGAATGGATCGAATTGGCAACCAGGAAGCCGAGTGCCAGTGCAAGGAGAAACCTTTGGGACAAGATCACAGAGGAAGTGAACCAGGTGTCACCAGTGGTCAGAGATTGGCTAGCGGTGAAGAAAAGGCAAGTGTGTTTGTCCCCCTGATAATGTCATATGTGTGTACATATGTTACATGTATGTTTTGAGAATAATAGAAAGGTGTGTTTGTAGATAGTGCTACACTTCAATGTCACATGTGAACACAACCATGTCTAATAACCCACATTTATATGTGAAACATGCACCATTGGTGTGATGTGAGGTTATGGGCACAGTTCTGCTCATGTGAAGTATGTGAAGTATGTGATGGGACAAGAGAAAGTGTGTTTTTGAAAGAGTTGTTGTAACATGTTCCATATGATGCTACTGAAACAAGAATGACCAAACTGTGCACATGTAGCTGGTGAGAAACTACACATCCCAGTATGCCATCCCATAGTTACATTACTCCATAATAACCACACTGTCAAGCTATGGTGGAATGTGTAGTTTCACAACAGGTGGAGGTGCATAATTTGGCCATGGATGATGTCATTTCTGCATAGTGATCTATGTATGTGCATTTAGTGGCCTAATGAATGAGATGAGACACTGAAATGCCTCCTAATGGAGACATTAATGTGTGTGTGGGACACATATGGCTAAAAAACATAAGATCACCCACACTAGGAAATGTCACGTAGTCATGATGTTCACTAGCACAGTGGTGCACATATCTCATGGTGATATTTGTATTTTTAAACTTGTAGGTGGACAGACTTCAAAACGACACTGAAGAGGAAGATGACTGACCGGTACAACCACAGCATGTCCACCGGGAGGGGGCCTATGCCAGATAATTTGGAGTATACCCCCCTGGAGCAGGACACCTTGGATGTCATTGATGTGGCCGAGGTCAGGGGGATATCCAATATGGATAGTGAGCTCCCGGCGGAGGTCTTTGCTGCTGCTTTTGATGGTAAGTCACAGTAATGCATTGTATTTTGAAAGATATTTTTTAGTGCGTATGTGATGGTGACATTGTTTTCAATTATTATCCTAGAAGAAGCAGAAACCCAGGATGAACCGGCAGCATCTTCCTCTGCAGAGCCACAGGTGGAGCAAGTGGTCCAGCCTCCACCAAGACGACACCCCCAGCCACAGGACACATGGGATGCCAGCGTGATGGTGATGCTGGAGAGGATCGAGAAGCAAGGGGTGGATGCTGCGGTCCGTCAGC
Source organism: Crinia signifera (assembly GCF_055691185.1). Lineage (NCBI taxonomy): Eukaryota > Metazoa > Chordata > Amphibia > Anura > Myobatrachidae > Crinia > Crinia signifera. Next base: position 46,064,957 of record NC_139217.1, read on the forward strand.
AGCAGGTTGGGGAATTTCTGGCGGATTGGAAGGCCACAAACAGGCAGCAGTGTGAGGCCTTCAACCGCATGAATGACATTCTGGCGGCTGGCATGCAAAGCATTGGCCAACACCTCAGCCGCCAGAATGAAATTCTTGCGGAGCTGCTGACCACCGCCAGGTCCCTAAGGGACAATCCCCATCTGCTGGCCCACCCCAAGCTGCTCCCCAACCTTCCACCTCTGCTGACCCTCCTGTGTCCACTAGGGGAAGACGCCGCAAGCCATCTGAGCCAAAGGCCCCTGTCCCCAAGGCCCCATCTAAAAAGGGGAAAAAAGGGCCCAAATAATGAGACCTGGTTCACTTCCTCTGTGGTTGGACCCCAAATATTTAAATTGCACTGGACATCCACTTCCTGAGTTGGCCATCGATCCATTTTCGTGCCATGGGCATTAAAGTTCTTATTTTGACCTCTACAAATGCAGGATAAATTTTTGGTGGTGTGTATCTTGCTTAGTATTCACCCTGGTTGTTGCAGTACGTATTCTGGTGTCCCCATTTCTTTCACCATTGCATTTGCAGGGTAACACATGTTTGGAGATATGCAACCTCTTGTTCTGGCTGTTTTTTTTTTGTGTATATTTTATTTGTTTATTTGATTTATGACATTAAAGTGTCAAATAAGCTGTGATGCTGAACAGCAAATAAATTTATTTTACCAATTAAAACACAATTGTTGTATGTGTAATTTCTTGTGTGAAACAAATACTACATTTATGTGTACTTACTGACCAGGGTATTTTTGAGCATTTCTTGAAGTGTGGTAGAAGTTTCCCATGTGTAACCCTCTCCATGGCCATTCACATGTTCCTATCCAACTTTTCCCTGCTAATTAGTTTGTGTCAGCACATGTGCAGAGCAACTTAATAGGTGAGAAAGCAGTTTGTGTGCAGGTGAGGTAGCTCCTACATTAGTAGGTAAAAGCAGGTCCAGAACAGTGCTTTCCTCATGGAGTGGGTGAGGTAGACAAACAAGGGTCAAAAGGGACATTTGTGTAGGAATGCATATGTGTCCTCCCTAAAAAAAGATGTGTGAATCGGCCAAACATGATAAAATTGCTTGTGGACAAACATGTTTAACTTTGTACATATATATGATTTTACAGTGTCATAAGCAGATGTAGGAATCCTTTGTTAGAGAGATGTGAGTGCAATAATGTGATTGGTGGCATCTTACATCCAGAGTGTAGTAAAATCCAATTCATAGCAGATCAGATAGTGTTACAGGTCGGTATTTTGGGTACTATACAAAGATTGTGTGCAAAATAGTGGGCATGGGCTTAAAACATTGCTGAAACATCCTTTGTAGGTGTTAGATGTGGTTTATGTTATTGTATCATAAATAAAAAACCTATGTTTGTATTAGAGTGAACACGTTGACACATGTCGACTTGTGTAGATTGAGTGTGCTACTGTGTAAAGTCTATGAAAGCACGTAGTGAATGTGTATAACTGTTTAACAAATACCTACCTTAGCCAGTAGCGCACGCAGGGGGGGTTTCTGAGTACCCAGAAACCCCCCCAGGAGTCTAAGGACCCTCAGCTGAAAGCTGAGGGTCCCCTCTTTCCATGGATATAAGAATTGTAAAAATCGGCCCCTGTGAACCGGAGATATCTGACTTCAAAGCAGTGGTCCCCATCCAAGCCTGTTAATTGTTATTCCCAGTCAGATATTTCAGGTTCTGTCTGATTTAGCGTTTTTCTGAGGGTATATTCCAAAAGCTGGGACTCTCCCCCTTTAAGGAACACTGGCAGCTTGTCTCTACTGTTCCCAGAACCAGAGATATTAGCCGTCAAGCAGCTGGTTACTGCTCCAGCTCCACACACCTTGTACGTAGTTTTATATACTCGTTGGCAGATTGCTCCTGAACTCTTATTCCCTAGTCCCCAATACCATTTGGTAGGTGGGATCCTCTAGTTTTTCCATTCCAATCTAAGAAACCTATTTCTGGGAACTGGAGATATCTGCAGTCAAACAAGCTGTCCTCTCACCAGAAAATTATGAATAATAAGCCCACTCCACTATACACCTCTCCTCTGCATATTAAACATCCTCTACCACCCTGGAAGTTATATATCAGAGCCCCTTCATTCAGCCCAATGCCCCCTTGCACTCTTTGGAATCCAAAAGCTGAATGATTCCAAAGAGTGCACACCCGGTAGTCCAGACTTATATAAGCCTATACTATTGGAGGAAAACTGCGGTCACATCTGCTTTTTGGGGTGGACACCAACCCCCATGTACTGAGTCTAAAAAACTGTCCGTTCATTGTTACCAGCCCAAAAAAAGCTTTTTGGCTGTTTTTACATTTGGTTTTTATGCTATACCGTACATAAATTACTGATGCCGATTTGAAAGTGTGTGTAAAACTAATGTTTTGTACGAAGTGTCATTTGGATTGTCAAACCCTGCTTGTAAGCCCCTGATGAAGTTAACTATCTGACGAAACGCGTTGGGCCTTTATTTTCATCACAGATATAACCTGAATCAGAGATATTGACAAATACATGCTGTAAAAAAGTCTATATGTATTTTATGCTGCCTATTGTAGGCATTGTGTCATTAAATTTTATCATATTTTTAACAATTGTGGATTAAATCTTGGTAGCGCACTCTGTACCACACTCTACTTCGTCTCTAAACCAATTCGGGTCCTGTCTAACAGGGGGCCTTCAGAGGTGCCGCAACCATATAGGTGTGCGCGGTTGGGGTCCCTTTTTCTCTCATATAACTGACCCGGCATATACCTAAGTGTCCATCTCCGTGCTTTGCTCCGCCCCTTTGGAAACCCCCTTCTGAAAATCCTGCGTTTGCCACTGCTTAGCATATATAAGCAGGTCTTAAAAAGATTCTTACCTTAAATTAAACAAACCTTTAAATGTCGAGAAGTATAGAAAGATAAGCTTCCAATGTGTTTGAGTGCTGTGTGTGGCTTGCAGGTAGTGAAATCATGGTTTGGACTTAATAGACTGCAGCATTGCTTATTACATTCAGGTGTATGTGTTTGAGTAGTAATCAGCGTAAATTAGCAAACCCAGGCGCACGCTGTCATGCGGTATTTGTAGGGGTGGTCTGAGGTGGCGGTTGGCGGCCGCCTGTTTTGTGTCCGAAATGAACGGTGCTTTACCCGATCGTGCGGTAGTAGCACCGTTCATTTTTGGTGCACACCCCCATGTACGCCCATATTTACGCCCATTTTCCCTCATTATTTCGGCCGCTCCTCTCATCACGCCCCTATGCCGCCCCCAATGCCCGTACGCCCATATTTACGCCCATTTTCCCTCATTATTTCGGCCGCTCCTCTCATCACGCCCCTATGCCGCCCCCAATGCCCGTACTCTCGCGTACAGGTTTTTTCGCACGGAGAGACCCGTCCGTAAGCATTGTGGAGTGTTCGCGCCTGCGCATTGGAGATGGTACGCATGCGCAGATCATTAAAAAAGCCGGAACGTACGCGTACGGGCCGGCCGCACCAACCAGAATAAGGCCCTAAGTCCGTTTAAAATAAACCATGTACTGTACATTTGTTATAGATATGTACATTGTACATGCTGTATATTCATTTTACACATTGCATTGTCGTCTCGGCAGATAAATCTTGCGGCATTTTCTGGCTAAAATTTATAAATATGTAAAGTAGCGCAACAGTTTTGTAAGTATAGCAACGCAACATACCCTGCAGGCATCAGTGTTGATATTACTGTCTATGTAGAAGTTTTACTTGAGAAGTTAAAGATTAAATTAGCAGCAAAAACTTTGAAATTCATAAATGCAAAAAATATATTATTAGGCAACTAAATAAAATTGGGTACTTGTCTCCTAGCACGGCGCCCATCGCATACCATCGCATACCATCGCATACCATCGCATACCATCGCATACCGTATTTAGTGGTATGCGATGCGTGCGATGCGATGTTCCCGTTAAATTAACAGGAGTGGTTGTACAATGAAATACCGCATAGCATCGCATGCCAGCAAAGCGTGGCGAGCGCAGCGAGCCCCGCGAGGGGACGCGGAATACATGTAAAGTAATCCGTGTCCCCTCGCGGGGCTTGCTGCGCTCGCCACGCTTCGGGCTCGGTGGCTCGCTGCGCTCGCCACACTATCTAAAATTGACTCCACACGACGTTGATAGTGGGGGTATGAAAAGGTTGGAGTACGCGTACCGCCACCCCTCACGGGCTCGCTGCGCTCGCCATGCTTCGGGTTGCCGTTGATAGTGGTGGTGGTGTTGACAATGGGGGTGCATTTAACAGTGTAAGCACCCATCAAGGTGCTTGTACAATTAAAAATCGAATCGCATCGCATGCCGCTATTTTGCATGCGATGCGATTGGATAAGATGCACTTCGATCAAAATCGGGGGTGCCATGCTAGGAAACAAGTACCTAAAATTGTTAGTGGTATTCTTATAACCTTTGTACACTTTTCTATCCAATTGCTTCCCCACCGTAAAGTCGGGGTACATTCAGCATCCCAGCGGTTGGTATACCGGCATTCATAATACCCACGCCAGCATCCCTACTACCGCCGCGAGACTGGTGCTGGCATCCCAACAGCAATGAAGATGCCGGAATCTCGAATAAGCGTGGATGTGAGGCCAAGGAAGGGTTTAGGTTTAGACAATACGGGGGACTTAGGGTTAGGCTGCAGAGGGGTGGTTTAGTGTTAGATTGCAGGGAGGGAGGGTAAGGATCAGACAAAGGAGTAAATTTACGGTACTTGTGTAGCTTCACGGCAGCAGGCTATGCTACATTATCAGCGTAGGCTAAGCTATGTTGTCAGTGTAGCGCAACGGCTGCCTAGCATAGTCAGCATAGTGTCCCTGCGGGCCGCGGCAGCCCTGCGGAGTCAGTGTAGTGTCCCCATCAGGCAGCGTAGTCACCGTACTGTCCCTGGGAGCTGCAGCTCTGTCCCCGCCATCACGCTGCGCAGAGCTGCATGGACAAGGACAGGAGAAGCCGAGCAGCGTCTGAGCATGCGCAGTCTATTCCCGAAATCCCAGATTGGAAATTGGTATCCCGCCGATCCCGGGATTGACCACCCTAGTTGTGAGCAGGGCCCTCCTACCTCTATGTATTCAGTGTTGGTCGTTAGGTCAGTTCTGTCGGAAACAGCAGATTTTCCGCCTGAAAAAAAAAGTAGTCTAGTTGAATTAGACTATTCAAGGTCATTTTTTCTAGACAGTCTAAAGCATTCTGCCTGTCAGCTCCTTTCGTTTGCCTCGCCTGTCTAAAAGAGGTGTCACAAGGTCTGGTGACACCCAGCGTGCACTCAACATACCTCTTTGCACACAGTAATCACATCCGCACAAAAAGGGACGGCGCTTAATAACAGGGGTGGGGCTTCACATAGATTGCTGTTACATCAATCCAGGGGGGGGGGGGGGGGGGTGTTGGTTTTTACTAATTTTTCTGTATTTTAATCTAAGTGTGCATGGCCACACCTCCCATGATTAGGCCACGCCCCCAGATAATTACCTTGGCCTGGCCAGGCTCTCTACTGCCCTGCACACAGCACTGAGCAGCGTGTGCTGGGATGGAGAGAGGAGGACCGGCTCTACCATTAGGCAGCCTTAGGCAGATGCCTAGGGTGTCAGCCTGTTAGTGGCTCCACCAAATTTGGCAATAATAATAATTAAATCAAATATCTGCTGCATGCTGATTTGCTAGTCTGGTGCCAGGCAGATCTGAGCTGATAAATCCCACACACTGCCGCCTCCCACACACAGCTGCCTCCTCTCACCTTCCATGTCAGACTCTCTCCCAGTCTGCAGCTGCTAAAGCTTCCAGTGTATCTGCTGCTGCTGCTTAGGGATGGATATCAGAATCTGAAAGCAACCAATAATGTTCCTGATCTGAGGGAAGTCATTTTCCCAATATATTGCAGCTATTTATTTATTACATTATTTATATAGCGCACACATATTCCGCAGCGCTGTACAGAGAATATTTGAACACTCACATCAGTCCCTGCCCCATTGAGCTTACAATCAGGATACGGTCATCAGGTCTACAGTAACTAGGTCTACAAGCATTGGGTCGACACCACTAGGTTGACATGCAGCAAGGTCGACATGGGTTAAGGTCGACATGGGTCAAGATTGACATGGATCTAGGTCGACATGGGTCTAGGGCGACATGACATTAGGTCGACACAAGCGTTAGGTGGACATGGGCTAGGTTGACAGTCAAAAGGTCGACATGGGGTTTTTCACTGTTCTTGTGAGCCGACATGTGCCGACAGGCGGTATTTTATGCCCTACCATCCACTAGGGCATGCTGGGAGAATAAAATAGTGTGCAGAGCGTAGCGGGGCACCATGCCCGAAGTATTGCGAGTGAAGCTGTGTCGACATTCATGTAAAAAAAACTGTGAAAAACCCCATGTCGACCTAGACGCTTGTCGACTAAATGATCCCAACCCTTACAATCTGTATATCCTACCACATGTACACACACACAGACATCTTAGGGTTAATTTGTTTGGAGCCAGTTAGCCTACCAGTATATGTTTTGGATTGTGGGAGGAAACCGGAGTACCTGGAGGAAACCCACGCAAGTACAGGGAGAATATACAAACTCCGCACATTTAGGGCCATGGTGGGGATAGAACCCATGACCTCAGCGCTGTGAGGCTGTAATCAGGGGCATAACTAACTATTTAGCGCCCCCCCCGCCGCACATTTATTCTGCGCCCCCCGCCGCACATTTATTCGCCCCCCCCCACACACACACATACACACCTAACCTGCCCCCCCTTCTTACCCGCGGTCTGCGTCTCGCCCGGCTCTCTGTCGGGACCTTCCTGACCGTCACGGTCCCGGCCGGCTCCTGCTGCTACAATGAAAACGGACTCTTAGAAAATTGCTGCCCCATACTGCAGACAGAAAACTGTCTGCAGTATGGGGGCAGCCATTTTCTAATTGTCAGTTTTCATTGCAGCAGGAGCCGGCCGGGACCGTGACGGTCAGGCAGGTCCCGGCAGAGAGCCGGGCGAGACGCAGACCGCGGATAACTATAGCCCTGCAGCCCCCCCGGTGGCGCCCCCAATTTCTCTGCGCCCCCCCCGCCACCGCGGGGGCTGCGGTGCTATAGTTACGCCACTGGCTGTAATGCTAACCATTACACCATCCGTACGGCCCTATTCCATGGCTGCCAGCTGTGGGATGCAGATTTTTTATGCTTATAAAATGGCAGGGTGTTCCAGCCCCTCCAACACACCCAGGCCCAGGTAAAGAGTACCCCCCATCCCCTCTCATCATGTTGACACAGCTGTATCTCTGTGGGGCGTTTGTGCTGTAGGGATTTACGCATAGTAGCAGAGAATCGCTGAACTCCATGAACATCACCATTTAGTGTGAATGAGAATCAGTCACCCAGAGTTCAGCTAGGAAACACCCCTCCCATCTCTCAATCTCTCTGCACATTGCATCTGCCACACCAGCAGCACAGCATGGATTTGGCAAAGTTCACGTTTGCTGCCCTTATTGCTTATATGTGGATATTAGGTGTTATACTGACATCTAGTGGTCATGGTGTTATTATCGCTACTGCTGCAAATCCATGATCCCAAAGGGGTAAATTTACTTTAGAGTTCTAGCAACCAGTCAGATTCTACTCTTATTCTTATCTAGAAGACAATAGATAGAATCTGATGGTTGCTACGGGCAACATCCTATCTTCAATAGAACTCCCATTTTTAGTACATTTCCCCCTTTGGGCACCTGGATTTGCAGCAGTAGCTGCAGATGATATCAGTACTGGCAGCGCTGTCGAGGGCGGTCTATAGAAATGGATCCTATCAGTCGTCAGCTGAGTAAACTGTAAGCCCAACGGTTAAAAAGTATAGTTACACTTTTTGGGGCCCACTTGTTATATATTTAGGGTGTAATCCCGGAAAACACCCGTTTTTTGGGGGGTTAACTGAAAATATTAAATATCCCCAAAATCATACTTGCCTACTTTTGAAAACTAGTTTCGGGGAGATTATAGTTGGTTGCGGAATCTTGCACAGCGCCCCATTGAGGGGGCATATCATGCTCCACCCAAAGGGCGTGTCTAGTTCCATATATGGAGAGATTGTGAATAGAGATTGTGAACGTGGCACCTAGAAGCGTGGCTGTGTACTGCTACATCTGAGAGGAATCTTTGAAAATGACTGATATCCAAATGTAGATGAGCCCCAGAGCAGTTAGTAAGAGATACTATACTTGGTAAAGTGCTGGGAAATGGCGCTGATGATTCAATGTAAATGTAGTTATCTCTCATTCCTTTTTCCCCCAAAATGTAACAGTGTAATGTGTGGTAGGTGAAATGAGGGAGATTGCGAGACTAATGAGGGAGAGAGGGAGATTGCTGCTATGTCAGGGAGTCTCCTGCAGAATGCAGGAGGGTAGGGAACTATGATGTAACAGTGTAATGTGGGCTAGGTGACATGAGGGAGATTGCTAGACTAATGAGGGAGAGAGGGAGATTGCTGCTATGTCAGGGGGGGGGGATGTCAGACCAGGGCAAGCCCGGTCCTGGGTAATTAGTACCCGCTCCCCCCCCCCCCCTCTCGGCGGCCCTGCCTGCAGCTACCGCCGTGTGATAAATAACATGCATGGTCAGCCGGCAGTATTCAGAGCATATCACAGGCACGTATAGATATATAGCATTGTAACTCTGGGCGCTAATATAAAATCTAGTACCATCAAGCACAACTTTACGATCAATCTGGTCTCCTAGGAGTGGAAATTGGCTGAAAGATGCCTATGGCATGACAATGGTCCTCACATGAAAAGACTGACATGAGTTTTTCAGGATTTTTTTTTTTCATTTTTTTCATGGTGACAGGTGTCGGCATTTGCACAAAAACCCTCAATACTCACACTTGACCTTTTCACGTGTCAACCTTTTGCTTGAGTTGACATTCTGTCAATGTCGACCTGGAGCATGTCGTTATTTTGGTGTCAGCCTATTGAATGTCCTACCTGTGAGACTGTGGACCTTTCAATCTATACCTGGTTATTTTACAGCAAGTTTTAGACAGACAAGTGAATAAACATTGGACTTTGGCGACATCTAGTGTCTAATTTGTAGAAGGCAATATAAAATATCGGACTCAAAGGGGTAAATTTACAAAAATGGGAGCTCTGTTTCAGATTGGATGTTGCCCATAGCAACCAATCAGAGTTTGTCTATTATCTTCCAAAATAAATAAATAAATAGAATCTATTTGGTTGTACTTGTGTATTATCACGGCGCCCAATTTGACTACGTACGCCGGCGTAGAGATCGCATGGCATCGCACGTGATAAAATCGCATGCAAATGATGCGATGACATGCAATGTGATTTAGCACACCCCCACTATCCACATCACCCCGAAGTGTGGCTAGTGTAACGAGCCCAGCGAGGGGACACGGTACGCGTCCTCCTGACCTTTTCATACCTCACTATCCACGTCAGCGTGGAGTCGATTTTATAAAGTGTGACGAGCGCAGCGAGCCCCGCAAGGGGCCGTGGAAAATGAGCCCAAAGCGTGGCGAGCCAGACGAGGGGACGCAGAATACAGGTCAAGTTATCCGCGTCCCCTCGCTGCGCTCGCCATGCTTTGGGCTCGGTGACTCACTGCTCTCGCCACACTTTATAAAATCAACTTCACGCCGATGTGGATAGTGGGGGTATGAAAAGGTCGGGAGGACACGTAAAGCGTCCACTCACGGGGCTCGCCACGCTTTGGGCTGGCGTGGATAGTGGGGGCGTTTTAGGAACACAGTCACACCTGCCATATCATACATCTGAGACAGTAATGACGACATGTGTTAACTGGTAACTGGATTTCACTTAATAATTAAGAAGAAATAATCAACTAAACAAATTACAATAATAACAATTAATCAAGAACAAAGAAAATAATAAAAGAGTCCTTCTTCTGATTCTGCATCAGCCTTTGGAAGAAGCGAAAGTGTATAAATAATATGCTGAAAAGTCTTTCGCCATATAAATTCCTGTAAGTAGGAGTCCAGATTCTGGCACCTGGTGCCTCTTTGACGCTTGTTGCGCCATTTTTAATTGAGTAATTTTTATTGAGGTTTCGTGCAAACATACATAAACGACAACATCCCATATACATATAGGAGGGCAGATAGGGCAACAGTGTAAACCTGCAAACGTACAAGAGCAAATGCAGCAGGTATATAGTCATGTGATATTGAACAGGATGTATAAACACATGAATACGAGTAACTCCTAAAATCATTTTTGTTGTTTTAGTGTTTTAGTCCCCGAAGGCGCCATTCGGGCATGACCATACAAAAAAATAATGTATATTGGTATAAATGTTATATATTAAGATGCACAATATACTCTCGTTAATAGAACTCACGTATAGTATTGTTGCAGTAGCCACGTTAACCTAAAATAAGATAAAATGTATGCCCAATTATTCAAAAGTGAAAAAAAAAACTAAAACTAAATCCCAAAGTAAACCTACCCCAGAACCCCCCACCCTGTATAACCTATCCCCCAATTTAGGCATACATGGAGCCCCTGAAACAGCTACCCCCCACCCAATTATCTACACTATGTCTAAACTACACTAACCTAAATAATCCCTCCCTCCCCGATAGAGAAGTCAGAAGACCAGTGGTCTTTAGCTAGAACAGTAGGATACCCACAAGCCCAACAGGATGGAAACATCTACATCGTAGCTAATTTATACCGTTCTAGTCTACCTCTTCCACCCCCCCCCCCCACCCAACTGAAGGATAATATCAATATGGACCGTCTGGGGCAGTGAACTTGTAATAGTCAATAAATCAGGAGTTTTAGTCTAAAGTATCCTATTATACAAAAACTAAAAATACCAGTAGTAGAGCAAAGCACTAAGGGTAAACACAGGAGTAGAGGATATAGATATCAGGTCGACCAGGTTCCTAGTAACAGCAGTATTAAGTACAATTATCTTCTATAAATCAGGCCAATGTGGCATCTATTACTAGTCTGGCCAGTGTTCAGGACCAAGAAGGGACCGAAATGTAACAAGGAGGACATACTGCAACGTGACACCAAACATTAGTCCGGCCAATGTTCAGGACCCAGATCTGATCGTATCTTAATGATAAAGAAGGCAAGTCCAGGATCTGGAGGATAATCAGGGGGATAACCAGGAAGGGCAAAGTATAGTCTCCATAGTCGCATAGCTGTAGATAGGAAAAATTGATGATTTTCAAAGGGAACCACAGCATCCTCCACATGTATAGATTCAGGATACCAAATATTTCCAGATCCGGGCAGGCCCTTCCTGGAATTCCCAGCTGACAGGAGACCACTCATAGGTGCTGGAGGAGACTCAGGTGTGTGACACTTGGGTAGGATCTCACTGCCTCCGGCAATATATTCCCCAGATGCAGACGAGGTAGGGGCAGCTTCCCCCCGTATTGCAACCAACATGCTAATAAGCCTGTTAGAAGAGGCGGCGATGGCCATCAGGATTTGTTGGACAGATGTGTCCATTATGGAAAAAGGAAAAAGAGAAAATTAGTGGTGGCTAGCACACCACTAAGCAATGAAATGTAGCGAGCTGCTGTAAGGATATACTGTATATATCCCTTAACCTGAATATGGTGAACTTTTCATGTACAGGTTGACCTCAGCCCAGCCGCTTGCCAATTGCAGCAGTGCAGGTGCAGGAGGTAGAGGATATAGGCTGTTCAGCCACACTCACCCCACCCAAGATTGAGTCCAGTGTCTGCCCCCATCACTGCAGCCTCCAAGCCAAGCAAAGCTGTAGATGGAGGAAAGGAGGTTCCAAGATGGCGCCCGGTGCTCAGGGGCGGTCGCACCGTCAGGGCAGGACACAGGCGCTATTGCCCTCCATTATTAAACACCCACTGCTGCAGAGATCCCAGGAGGTCTATCCCCAACAGCTTGAGCACCGGCGACCCCCGCTGCCACAGCCGCCAGACAGCGCCGCAGATGGAGTCGCCGGAGGAAGGATTCCAAGATGGCGCCGGGAGTGCAGCACACGGAGAGCCCGGCCAGCTACACCAGCCCACAGGAGCTGCACAGAGAAGCAGCCAGTGGTGCAGAACGTGCAGGAGATGCTCCGAAGGGTAAGTGGAGAGGGGTAGAGGATCACCGGCCCCAGGGACAGGAGGTACAGGCAGGATATTACCGGGCTCCCTGGGCGCACGTCCTCCTACTTGCTGAGCCAAGCCACGCCCTGCTTGTTGCGCCATTTACAGGATCCCCAAAGGCGCTCAATGTTCTGTGTGTGAACCCCAGTTTCTGGATCAACGAAGTTAAACCTGTGGTTCACCCGAGCATAGTGGTACCCTGCCTGCTCCAGCTGCTCGGTATTATAGGCACGTTAGCAATCGGAGTAGATAGTTGTCCCCGGTTCAATGTATTGGTTGATGGCAGCCATCAGGGTGCCGGTGTCACATCTTTGCACAGGTGTCACGAAGCACTCACCGGTGTCTCGTGAAATGCCTCCGAATAGCCACTGTAGAGGCAGCATCTGTCCCACGTGACTTTTCCTCTGTACAAAGAGGCTCTCGTCGACTTCCACGATTTTCCCTGGACCGCCAATACGGCATTGGGGCTGTGACATTAGGTCCACGGTGCAGGCCTCCTCAGGTTGTTGTGTAGCACCGTTGTTTTATTTGACAACTTGAGTTGTCGCTCACAGAAACTGATTCTTGTGAGCTCCTTCGTACTTAAGTACATAGGGTGGCCATTAACATTAAGTTTGCGCTGGAAGAACACCACTGCCTCCTCCTCCTCTGTCTGCGGCAAGGTGAACATTGTGACAGGTTCTGCAGCCATTACGCAGTCACTTCTCCTTCACCTCTGTCTGAATCTGACGGAGCGGGAACACTACGCTACTTCTGACTGACTACGCTATCTACGCAGCACTACGCTGATTCTGACAGCGCCGCTACACTAACTGCATAACGGGCGCCTTGCTAATATACAAGTACCATATTAACTAGTGAGATCGCAAAACGTGCCATGCGATGCAATGCAATTAATTGGGCATCCTGCAAATACACAAGTACCACATAAATAAATAAATCTTAAGATTAATGGCTAGTTATTAAACAATTTTTAAACATACACAAATGTTACCAATTATTTATCATGAAATCAAAGGACAAAGGTTATTTTGTATTTTTTTTTCTCTTTCCAGATTTTACTTTTCGACTCCTGGGGCGAAATGCAATAGGGGGTGATTTTGTAGAGATGTGCGATTTTTGGTAAAATGTTTCAGATTTTCCGAAAATCGTACATTCACGGTAGAAATTCGATTTTCAAAAGTGTGATTTTGTGCGATTACGGGACATGCGAAAAAATCGCCCCCTATTACATTTCACCCCTGAATTCTTGTCTACTTGCTATATACAATAATGCATTGTCACTAGACATGCAGTATACTTCTGCTTGCACGACATGTAATCCACTCCACCAGTCATAACAATAATGCACGTAGTTCACATTAAATAGCCACCACCAACATGCTATATGTTTGCAGCATGTGTTTATCCTGTTTATATGTAGACAAAGAGTTCCTGTCTGATAATATTTTCTGCTGCCCCTATATAGCATGACGGTTACCATATGCACATACTGACGTTCCATATACCAACACCGGCATCCCAACTGCCTTCAAAAGGGTCAGAATGCCGACACTGACACTAGAATACCGACAGCTGGCATCCTGACAGGTGGGTACGCAGGGAGCAGGAGTGGTTGGCCGGGGATGGGGGGGGAGGGGGTGGGTGGGTTTGGCACTGCTGTGGGGACTTGCCTAGGGAGCTGGCCACTGGAGGGCGCTAGTCTGAAGCCGTTGCCCCCCCCCCCCCCCGGATGGAGGTGAGTCGCGTCGTTGCCATCTCCGGATCCCCCGTTCCCCCTCCCCTGGCAAACCCCCCCCCCCGTGGAATGTCGCGGCGGCCTGCTACCATAATACCCCGCACCCCCCTCCTGAGCACCGGAGCGCCCCCTCCCCTACCGCCTGGGGCCATTGGTGGGGAGTCCATGGGACTTGCATCATTGTTTGTAACCCTTCCCTCCGCTGTGCAATGCCTGTTATACCAGCATTGCATGGTGGGGGGCATGGCCACAATGACTCAATCGCGCTGGCCATGCACACAAACAATGGTTTCTCTCATAGCTCCGCTCCTTTTTTCATCACCCCGAAGAGGGCAGCCAGAATTAGGGTGTGGGGAGGGGAAGATTATAGTAAGGCTGTGGGGAGAGGGGCTAGGTTTCGGCCCCAAGAAGGGAGGGTTAGGGTTCAGCTACCGGGTGGGGGATTAGTACTAGGTGGCAGGGTGCATGGCTTATGCACTAGCGGGGAGGGTTAGGGTCAGGCTGGAGGGAGAATCAATGTTAGGGTGCAGGAAGATATAGTTAGGCGTAGTGGGGGTAGGGAGATGGTAAAAATGAGATCCCGGCATTGGTATTCTGACTGCAAGCATCCTGAGCGCCGGTCATCCATATATATCCCAGCATGACTGCCAACAGTCCTCTTGTGCAGGTAACACGATCCGCAGATTACAAAGAGACGTTGCGGCCATGTTTATGCAAATAATCTAGAAGCCTTAATTATGCTACGGGATTTAGTACATGGTGTTATTATTCATTTGTCTAACTTGAATGTATTGTTCTCTGATAATAAAACGTAGACTGTGGATTTGTACCCTGTAGTATTAATGTTAAATTCATGTGACCCTTGTCCCACATTGAAAGTCAGCAAGGGTGCCATAATATTTTTAAAGGGGGGGGGGGGGGGGGGGGGCATTGCTTGTACTCATACTCTTGGTTCACACCCATATTTCTATTGCTAAGATCAACAGGGCCTCTTGTTGGCATTCGCATCCTATGCTAAAAGTTGCCAGCCAGCCCCTGGTAGGTGACCCCATTACAATGAGTGCTTTGTAAACAAACACTCTTTCAGACGAAGACAAATGGAGTCATTTCCCATAATGAAGTGACAGGTGGCTTCTACATATCTAATAATGTCATTATCTATTACTAGCCCTTTGATGGGATTCAGTACTGAATCCTGGCGGTCGGGATCCCGGCGTTCAGAATCCCGACGCCGGAATCCCGAAAGCCAAAATTCTGACAAGGGGGGGACGTGGATCGCCCCCCCTTGCGGGCTCGCTGTGCTCGCCACGCAGCGGGCCCGGTGCCACGCTACGCTCGGCACACTAATTTATTCTCCCTCCAGGGGTGTCGTGGACACCCACGGAGGGAGAATGTGTCGGGATTTCGGCGGTCGGGATTCCGGCGTCTGGATTCTGAATGCCGGGATCCCAAACGCCGGGATTTTAACTGCATCCCCTTTGATGAAGCTGAAGACAGAGGAGATTCCATTCTATGCTTAGTTATACAAGACCTCTATATTAGCTGCACAAACTAATATCCCATTTATAAGGAAAGTGCCGGTGCAAGTAATGGACATATGTAATACATCTATTTATAAACAAAAGGTACAAATAGGCCTGCTTTCGGTGGAGCATTCAGTCTTGCTGCCCCCCACAATCCCAATATACCTATTATGATACAACCTTCTGTTTGACGCAGATATGAAAGTTTTACCCAGTAAGTGGTAAAAGAGTGACCCTCAGGGGCTGGCCTGGGATTGGCTCGGAGCCGTGAGTGGGATGCGGGGGGTGTGTGAACACCTGGGATTGGCCGAACCGGCGACCGGCACCCGTCCCACCCCCAACCTGGGATTTTAGGTTGGTGTTATACACCATAGGGCATTGCATTTCAGAAGAACAGAAGAACATAGATATCTGTCACCAGGACAAGTCATGTCAGTGCACCAGTCAGGAGAGGGGCTCTCTGTCGCTCACCTGCTCCACGTGGGGGGGGGGGGGATACGGCCACCGCTGAGTCACTCCACTGTGGGGGGTAGGGATGTGATGTGGATGCGGCCGCTGCTGAGTCATTGCAGTGGGGATTGGATGCAGCCGCTGCTGCGGAGTCGCTCCACATGGAGGGGGTGCGGCCACCCCACTGCTTAGCCGCTCCATGGGGGGGGGGGTTGGATACGGGTACCTCTGGCCCGGTCCATTGAGGGGGAGTGCAGATGCCTCCAACCTGATGCACGGCAGCCACTCACCGGGCTCCACAGGGGAGTACTTTTCACCGGCTCCCACAGGCGAATGCCTAAAGCTGCTTAGTGGTGGCGCCGGCCCTGTCTGTCACATCTCTACACACCTACCTGAGCTTAGATAGATACTCTAGTACTATACAATAGTACTCCAAACTAACAGATCAGGCGCAGACTACTCCTCTACAACATACTTTTACAGTTAGGATATGTGGTATGCATCATGCATATATGTGTTGAGGGACACAGTCTTCTTTATTGTCCACCTGCCCAACAATCAGAGCTGCTATATTAAACAAAGATCAAATTGTAAAAAAGCTAAACAGTCATAGTATGTTTTATGGGGTAGTTCATGACTTTGGAGCTTTATCTAGCAAATTCCTCCTGTCTAAAGGAAAACCAATTCCACAGCACATAACAATTGCCCGGCAGTTAGTCCTCTTTTTCTTCATGTGCCAGGACTTTCTAAACCAGGAGAGGTCTCTTATACCATTGAGTGCCAACTTCTGTGAGAAATGTTCCAAAATATCCGCTAAAAATGCCAGCGTCGCTCACATTTGTTATATAAATAAAAAAAAAACGTGTAAAAAAGATTATATTTCCTATATGAGGTAAACATTACTTGTCATTATGATGAATAAAATATTTGCTTGCTATTTTGGCAAATTCACCTGGCACTCAAAGGGTTAAATAGAAAAAACAGACAGACCTCTAGCTGCCTTCACCCCTCAAAGAAATAAAAAATGAATGGTTGAGTGCAGTAATTCTCAAACTTCATCCTCCAGGATTCAAAGATATTCATGGTGAAGCATAAATAATGTAATTAGTACATCAGTCAGCTTGATTATACAGTACCATTTCTGCACAATCATGGATATCTTTGAACCCTTAACTTTTAGGGTACCTTCACAAAAGGATCTGAGAACCTCTCATATTGTTGGTGACAAATTGCTCACCCCATGGTTTTCTTCAATAGAACAAACATTGGGCCTGATTCTGGTTGGAAGATGCCAAAGACCAGCAAGCGCCGCAGAGCATTAGATGGCTGGCGACACAGCTGACAGCCGATATGGGAGGAGGCGTATCCCTGTCTGGGGAGGATAATGCACTCCCATAATGAATGCCGCTGTAATGATACATGCAGCCGATGTCAGCACCCGCTTCACTACGATAACTTTACTCGTCTGCGATATGCCAAACCTGTCACACCTGTGGTTAGACCTTGGCTGGAAATAACCCAAGGCATAGGGGCCAGTGGCATAACTATAGCACCGCAGCCCCCGCGGTTGCGCGGGGGGGCGCTGTGCATATGGGGGCGCCGGGGGGCTGCGTTGCTATAGTTAGCACCCTCCCGTCCGCCCATCCACCGCTTGCCGCCCCCGCCCGTCGCCCGCCAATCCGCCGCCCGCAGCCTTACCTGTCTTCAGTTCTTTTGCTAGTGAGACGGACCACAATAAAATGTCCGCCCCATATAGCAGACAGTTCTCTGAAACTGCTGTATGGTGGCGGACATTTTGTGTTGGTCCGTCTCCATAGCAGAAGAATGAAGCCAGCAAGGGAGCCGGGACCAGCGGCAGCAAGACAGGTAAGGCTGCGGGTAGGGGATGGGGGAGGGGGGGTGCTGTGGAGAGGGGCGCCCCCCCATTAATGTCAGGGGGGGGCGCCCAATTCATAGTTACGCCCCTGATAGGGGCTGACTGGTACTGAAACCTGGGAGCCTTGGTGAGGGTATTGTGCATGCCAGATACAGTCTTTATTGACCACAGCAGACAATAACAACTGGTAACTTTGAATAATGATGTGGTATTGCAGAAGATCACAGGCAGTAAAGAATATCCATTAAACGATAATAGCAAGTAATGGTATTAGCTGCAGTGTATGCTCACTGATGAAGTCCAACAACATATAGGGGGTTATTCTGTTTGGTGCGGTGGGACCGTACGCGGTCGGAACGTTTTTTTTTTAATCTGCGCATGCGTATCTTTTGCAATGCGCATGTGTGGCGACCTCACACCGCTCATGGACGGGTCTCTCAGTGCGAAAAAACCTGTCCGCAAGAGCACGGTCATTGTGGGCGGCATGTGGGCGGTTTTATGGGAGCGGCCGGAATAATGAGGAAAACTGGGCGTAAACATGGGCGTACACGGGGGTGTGCACACAAAATGCACGGTGCCACAACCGCGTCGATCGGTGAACGCGCCGTGCTTTTTGGCACAAAAACAGGCGGACGCCAAAGAGTGCTCATGACCACCCCTAGAGATACCGCATGAGAGCGGACGCCTGGGTCTGCTAATTAACGCTGATTACTACTCAAACTCATACACCTGAATGAAATAAGCAATACTGCAATAACCATCTCACCCATTCAGAAAGTGTTTTTGTATACTTTAAAAAGCAGGACACTCAATTCACAGAAGTCGACATGTGTCAACTTTTTCACTGTAACACAAACATACCAGTTTTTTATTAAGAAAAAGACACATAAACCACATCTAAGAGCAACAAGGATGTTTTTGGACTCAATTTCTACTTGCACTGTGGCGTACGCTCAGATATACGGAAGGTGTCGGTGTGAAAACGGACAAGATCCGTCCATGCACGGTGGCGCACACTCTGATGTACGCCAGGTATCGGTGGCTTAGAGGGAGATCCGTCCGTGCACGGTGGCGTACGCTCAAGTGAACGCCACTCCCCATTGTCTGTGTTTTTGACCGTCCGTGTGGCTGTTCTGTGGGCGGACTTACGCTCACCGTGAGCATACGGGAAACGCACATTGTGACGGACCGTACGCACGTTTCACCGATCCGATCAGAATAAGGCCCATAGTGTAGGTGAAGGTTAGGCTGATGCAATGCAAATAGCACTGAAGAAGTCCAGAGCATATATGGTGGGGAAGAAATACTGGAGCTGCATAGGCACACAGAGGATGTCCAAAGTATAATAATGCAGATGGTGATGGAAGTCTGACTACTGTGAGCAGATGAATACCAGAGGAGATGGGTCATGGTATTGAGGTACAGGTGATAATGGGCATCGACTAGACAATCACCAGAGGAGATAGAGGATCGCTGATGCAGCACCGATGATGATGATAATCAATGTAGTTAATCGATGGGGGTGAATATCAATGTAAGAGGTACCTAGACGATTAGCTCTGATGGTAGAACAGCGATGGTTATGTGGAAGGATGACATTGGAGTTCGAAGGTGGAGCACCGATAATGAGAGGCACCGATGGTGAGCAGTCACTATGGCGGACCACCGATGGTGAGCAGTGACTATGGCGGAGCACCAATGATGAGTAGACAATGATGGCGGAGCACCGATGGTAAGCAGTAATGATGGCAAAGCACCGATGGAGCCAGGCAGATGCTTGCAGGAGATGACACAACCTGGAAGGAGCAGAATCCTCAGTAGCAGTACACCGATACACTAACAGGTGACAACATCAGGACCAAATCAGTAGCAGTGGCAACTGGCCTTACTTACTCAGCATACTTATAGGGAGGAGAGGAAGTGGATTGGCTGAGTAATTAGCCAGACTGAGGGAGCGACAAAATTGGCTGTAAACGGAGCATGTGTCAGTAAAGATATGGCTGCTCCCATGTCTGGGAAAGACGGGATCCTGGTTGGTTTGGCACATGGTCTGAGGCCTACGGTAATGGTGTTGGTGTGGAAGTCACAGGAGGCTGAAGCTGGACAGCAGGAATGACAGGCAGGGAGCAGCATGCAGCCACAGGGATAACAGCGCTGGGAAGCTGCAGATGCTACACAGTGCGGGCAGAGCGAAGGCAGCACTGATAGAAGCCATGTCTGGAGTGATTCGCAAGTCTTCTCGGGCATCTGGAAGGTAAATATGCCTGCTTTAATAAACAGATGGTGACAGCACCCCCCTTTTAGGGGTGGCCCTAGGACACCTCTTAGACTTGAGTGAGGACACCTCTTAGACTTGAGTGGAAACTTGGAATGGAAATTCTGGATGAGTTTTGAAGCATGGACATCAGAAGCATTGGTCCAAGAACACTCGTCTGAGCCATAGCCCTTCCAGTTGATCAAGTACTGTAAACGGCCATACCTGATACGAGAGTCCAAGATTTTTGCCACTTCCTATTCAATACCACACTGAGTTAGAATGTTTGGAGTCTTGGGAAGACTGGAGTGAAATTGGTTCAGCACCAGAGGCTTTCACAGCGAGATGTGGAAGGTAGACACTTTATGTTTGGATTGAATTCAAAAACTAGGCGCTCTTAATATGGACACAGATAGGGATAGGGAAAAATATATATAATACTTCCCTCAGAATCAGGATTTCTTCGGGTGATGGTATCTTCTGTTTTTTTTCTTTTTTCCTTTTTTTTCCCCCCTTCTTTTTCTCTTTTGTTTATAATCAGTGGTGATACACATATATCTCAGTATCTTTCTACTGGGTTACACGCACCCGTACTCACGATGTAATGGGTTATTCTTAAGCACATAAAGGTTTCTTTCTCCTTAATTCTCTTCAAAGAATTTTATTGGTACAAAGACAAGGATAAAAAATTTTCAAAGTAAAATAATTTTTCTAAAAATAAGACTGTTTGGACAGAGCACCCTAATCTGGTGGTGATAACATGCAATCTACACCTCCAAAAGGTATTCCGGATCCCTATGGAAGCGGACTGACATGTATACACTCACCTGATCCGGGTTTTGGTCCTCCAGTCACTGCACACTTAGATCTGAGTCGACATGTTTCGAGACTATGTGTCTCTTCCTCAGGGCTCAGATTCACTGTGTGCATGATTTCCTTTTATTCCCTAATCCCCGCCCACTTCCGGTCATGTGATTCCGGTTCCCTCCCTAAATGTTTTCAAAACTTTCCTTTAAAACATTCTAGCACCAGTTTCCACACAAGTCCTGATTGTAATATCCCTATTGTTTTCTTGTGCTGTCTTATCCAGATATCTCCTTTCATTTCTGCTTATCGGCGATTCTCTATGCGCCGCACGTGTCCGCCGGTCTAACTTCCGGTGGCGTGTGACGTCACTTCCGGTCATACGTAAATGCGGCCGGTGTTCGGGAGATATTCTGTGCGCTCTTGCAATGTAACCCGGGCAACAGTGTCCTCCGTTTGGGGTTCTGTTCATTCCAATGCACTTTCCAGCCGATGATATTCCTATGCATATTCTGGAATAATAGCATGAATGTTAGCTATATTTCTTGCGATTTTATAAACGGGGAAACAGAAAAAAACTCAGTGCAATAATTATTAAAAAGGGGGGGAATAAAAAACGGGGTATATTTTATAAATATATATATATTTAAAAAGTGGTAAAAAATGTATGATGGTTATTAAAAAATGACATCTGTAAAAGACATAAAAACAGAGGAATTTAAGGGTTAAGAATTAGCTGCAAAAATTCTAAAGGATGCTAAAAAATGGTCAGAATAGTTTTTCCACAAGAATTGATGGTTTCTCTTCTGTAAAATGGGAAATATTTCAAATACTAAAGGAACCATTTCAACTTGAAATCCTGATTAAGACCTGAAGGAGTCAGTGTTTTGTATTTGTATATTAGCTTCATTTCTGTTTTAGCCAATTTTCTTTCTACATTTCTGTCCTTCCAGGTGGCTACTATTTTTTGTAAGCCCAAAAATTTTTTTATTGAATTAGTGGAACAGCAATGTTTTTCCTTAAAGTGATTTGAAAGATGGTGGGTCACCAATCCTTTTTTAATGTTTCGCAGATGTTCTGCTATTCGGACTTTAAGTGGGCGTGTGGTTCTTCATATATAACAAAGCCCACAGTCGCATTCAACCAGGTAAATCACATTGGGTGTGTCACAGGTGATAAAGTCTTTGATTTTATGAGTGATTTTATTTATTATTACTTCTGTAATTTTTGATTTCTCTGATTTCACACTCCTGCATCCGATACATGTCCCGCAACGATGAAAAGGGTTTTCATCGTTGCGGGACATGTATCGGATGCAGGAGTGTGAAATCAGAGAAATCAAAAATTACAGAAGTAATAATAAATAAAATCACTCATAAAATCAAAGACTTTATCACCTGTGACACACCCAATGTGATTTACCTGGTTGAATGCGACTGTGGGCTTTGTTATATAGGAAGAACCACACGCCCACTTAAAGTCCGAATAGCAGAACATCTGCGAAACATTAAAAAAGGATTGGTGACCCACCATCTTTCAAATCACTTTAAGGAAAAACATTGCTGTTCCACTAATTCAATAAAAAAAATTTGGGGCTTACAAAAAATAGTAGCCACCTGGAAGGACAGAAATGTAGAAAGAAAATTGGCTAAAACAGAAATGAAGCTAATATACAAATACAAAACACTGACTCCTTCAGGTCTTAATCAGGATTTCGAGTTGAAATGGTTCCTTTAGTATTTGAAATATTTCCCATTTTACAGAAGAGAAACCATCAATTCTTGTGGAAAAACTATTCTGACCATTTTTTAGCATCCTTTAGAATTTTTGCAGCTAATTCTTAACCCTTAAATTCCTCTGTTTTTATGTCTTTTACAGATGTCATTTTTTAATAACCATCATACATTTTTTACCACTTTTTAAATATATATATATTTATAAAATATACCCCGTTTTTTATTCCCCCCCTTTTTAATAATTATTGCACTGAGTTTTTTTCTGTTTCCCCGTTTATAAAATCGCAAGAAATATAGCTAACATTCATGCTATTATTCCAGAATATGCATAGGAATATCATCGGCTGGAAAGTGCATTGGAATGAACAGAACCCCAAACGGAGGACACTGTTGCCCGGGTTACATTGCAAGAGCGCACAGAATATCTCCCGAACACCGGCCGCATTTACGTATGACCGGAAGTGACGTCACACGCCACCGGAAGTTAGACCGGCGGACACGTGCGGCGCATAGAGAATCGCCGATAAGCAGAAATGAAAGGAGATATCTGGATAAGACAGCACAAGAAAACAATAGGGATATTACAATCAGGACTTGTGTGGAAACTGGTGCTAGAATGTTTTAAAGGAAAGTTTTGAAAACATTTAGGGAGGGAACCGGAATCACATGACCGGAAGTGGGCGGGGATTAGGGAATAAAAGGAAATCATGCACACAGTGAATCTGAGCCCTGAGGAAGAGACACATAGTCTCGAAACATGTCGACTCAGATCTAAGTGTGCAGTGACTGGAGGACCAAAACCCGGATCAGGTGAGTGTATACATGTCAGTCCGCTTCCATAGGGATCCGGAATACCTTTTGGAGGTGTAGATTGCATGTTATCACCACCAGATTAGGGTGCTCTGTCCAAACAGTCTTATTTTTAGAAAAATTATTTTACTTTGAAAATTTTTTATCCTTGTCTTTGTACCAATAAAATTCTTTGAAGAGAATTAAGGAGAAAGAAACCTTTATGTGCTTAAGAATAACCCATTACATCGTGAGTACGGGTGCGTGTAACCCAGTAGAAAGATACTGAGATATATGTGTATCACCACTGATTATAAACAAAAGAGAAAAAGAAGGGGGGAAAAAAAAGGAAAAAAGAAAAAAACAGAAGATACCATCACCCGAAGAAATCCTGATTCTGAGGGAAGTATTATATATATTTTTCCCTATCCCTATCTGTGTCCATATTAAGAGCGCCTAGTTTTTGAATTCAATCCAAACATAAAGTGTCTACATTCAGAGGGGAATTTGTGGGTAAGACCCCTAGGAATTCAGAAGGGCGAACTTTATAGTCCAGCGCCGCGTTAACCTTCACTCCAACCTTTTGTTGAGATGTGGAAGGTGTTGGGAACTTTTAGGAATAGAGGAAGCTTCAGTTTGTAGGCTACAAGATTGATGACATGTTCAATTGCAAAGGGACTGATAAACCGTGGAGCAAACTTTATAGAGGGAATTCAACCACAAGTTCTTTGTAGACAGCCATACTCGATATCCAGGCTTTAGGAGTGGAATAGCTTTGCACTTCTTGTCGGCAAACTTTTTGTACTGTAGTGATGCTTTCAGGAGTGCTGAACGGATGTTTTTCCAATTTTAAGAGAATTTGTGCAGCGTAGCATCTACTGCAGGAAGAGAAGAAGCTGGGAGTTTGCTGAAGACTGGAACTCTGGAATGGAACCCATAATTTGCGTAGAAAAGAGTGGCTGTAGAAGAAGTATGATACTGGTTGTTATGACTGAATTCGACCCATGGAAGCAATTGAGACCAAACATTTCTATGATGTTGTGCCAACTTGGAAGCTGACGGAAGACCGGTTAGAGGAAAAAAGTTAGCACATCTTGGTGAATCGGTCCACTATCACACAGATGGTGTCGAATTTATTTAACTCTGGAAGATCTGTCAAGGACAGATGGGTCCAAGGATGATGAGGTACTGAGAGAGACATCAACTGTGTTGGGCACACTTAGCACAAGACTCGAATGTCCTTTTTAAGAGTCGGTCACCAATAGGATCTGGAAACAAATTCTAGAGTCTTTTGGACACCAGAATGGCCTGCAAAAGGCATGAGCCCACTGCAGAAGCTTTTTATGAAGGGCGGGCTTAACGATGGTTTTCCCCACTGGAGGAATGGGATCCAATCTGACTGCAGAGAATGCTACAGGATCAATGATCCGATGTTTTACTGTAGTACCAGACCCTTTTCTGGTTCCCAGGAACGAGATAATGCATCAGCTCTGCGGTTTTGTGAACCAGGACAAAAGGACAACGTGAAAGAGAACATGGAAAAGAATTACGCCCAACTGGCCTGACAAGGATTGAGGTATTGCGCTGATTTTAAATAAAGAAGGTTTCTGTGATCAGTTAGAATAGTAATTTTATGTGAAGCCCCCTCCAACAAATTCTCCATTCTTCAAGAGCTAGTTTGATAGCTAGCAACTCCTGCTCACCAATGGCATAGTTGTTCTCAGCCGGAATGAATTTTCAAGAGAAATACCCGCAGGGCTGGAGATGATTATCGGAAGCTCTTTGAGGAAAGAACAGCACCCACACCTATGGAAGAAGCATCGACTTCCAGAATGAATGGTAATGAAGTATCCGGTTGCTTCAGGACTGGTGCTGATACAAATTTTTACGGAAGGCTTGAATTGCTTCATCTGACCAATTGGATGGATTGGCACCTTTTCTGGTTAGAGCCGTGATGGGATCAACAATGGTGGAAAGTTCCAAATGAATTTGCGATAATAATTGGCTAAGCCCAGGAATCACTGAACGCCTTTAAGTGTTGTTGGAGTCGGCCAATCGAGGATTGCTTGAAGCTTTTCTGGGTCCATCTTAAGAACGGAACCTGAAATAATGTAACTTCAAACACACATTTTTCAAGTTTGCAATATGAATTAGTTGCACGTAATCGGGAAAGCACCTCTTTTATCCAGAATCCATGATATTCAATATTATTTGCAATGATAAGAATGTCGTCTAAGTAGACCACAACATAATGATATAATAAGTCTCTGAAGATTTAATTATAAAAATGTTGAAATACCGCTGGAGCCTTACTGAGTCCGAAAGGCATGACCAGGTGTTCATTGTATCCATTTCTGGTGTTAAAGGTGGTTTTCCATTTGTCACCCTCTTGGATCCTGATAAAGTTGTAGGCACATCTTAAGTCGACATTCGTGAAGATAGTCGCACCACTGAAGCGATCAAACAATTCTGTTATGAGAGTTAAAGCCTACCGGTTCTTTATGGTTATGTTGTACAGTCCATGATGGTCAATGAAAGGAGACCCCTGACAAGGAGCAGGTCATTTAAAAGTAATTAAAAGCCTAACTGTGGGCAATAATTTAAGAGGGGCATTATTGTGTGTAGAACATAAAATTGTGTCAGAGGCATAACTGCCTCAGGACCAGCGCTACATGCTCAGCAGAGTATGCAGTGCAGGGAGGCGCCAGGCAGGAGAGGCACTCTCCCTGCTGTACATCCCCTGCTGTCCTCTGTGGCTGCCGGCTGCTGCTGTGCCTGTCACACTGGCTCCCTCCCGGCTCCTAATCCCCTGGTCAGTGGCAGGGATCGAAAAGGGCATGGCTACATGGACAGAGTGGGCGGGGCTGCACAGGACAGGGGGGGGGGGGGCTACAGGGGAGCAAGACTGTTGAAAATTAGAAGCAGGAGAGGATGAGCTTCGAGCCTGACCTAGGTATGTATGAGAGTGCTACTGCCAGCACCTTGTGTGTGCATTATGTATAGGCAGCGCTACTACTGTCAGCAACTGTTGTGGGCATATGTATAGGCAGCACTACTACTATCAGCAACTGGTGTGGGCGTATGTATAGGCAGCGCCACTACTGTCGACAACTGGTGTGGGCATTATATAGGCCTATAGGCAGCGCTACTACTCTTTGCAACTGGTGTGGGCATATTCCAAAAATATACTGGTGGGTTATTTGGCTCCTTACAATAATTAACCTTCGAATTAATGTGTGTGCGTGTACATGTGATAGGGAATATAGATTGTAAGCTCCACTGGGGCAGGGACTTCCAGTGGGAAGCCACCCCGCCACTCAGACCACAATACCGGAAGTAGCGTTTCAGATCTTCCGGTCATGGACGGCAGCACCACGGAGAAGGGATGCTGTAACATCTGAAGAGGAGACGGTCGGAGTACCAAGGTGAGATTAGGGACAGATAGGGCTGCCTGCACTCAAATGCTGGACACTGTCCTGCCTCATCCCGCCCCGTGGACCCACCATCACTTGCTTGAAGAAAGAGCTGCCTGTAAACTTTGTTTTATTCATATTTTAATAATTTTCTTTGCTTATCCCATTTTTTACTTTATTTTAATTTTATTTTTGTTGTCATATCTGTGACCACGCACATACCATACATTTTCCACACTAGACAAGTGCTTTTTTCTATTTATCGTTACACCTAAAACTCAAAAGCTGCTAAATAAGAGTGCAGAATACACCTTTTGCATTTTTCAGCATTCCCTCACATGAAAGTAATGTGGAGGATCCAACCAGGTTTTGGGAGCAGTAGCAGAATCCCAACTGTAATCAGCAGCACCTGGGATTTCCTGATATAAGGGTTTCCAGGGCAGAGTCACCTTGCTCTCGATGGTGGAATATTTACCCAAGCGATCGGCCCATTGGAGCCTTTCAAGAGTCTGCTATGCTAAGAGTGCCTGTAATACTGACTGCATGGACTTAACCTGCTATGCTGTAACCTGCTGCTGAGAATTAAAACCAAAAGTCTTCATCTGTCGGTAACTGGCCGTTATCTATATATAAGCAACGCTACTACTTTTGGCAACTGGTGTGGGCATTTGTTCAAGCAGCGATACTACTGTCTGTAACTGTGGGCATTATATACGTGGCTAACGTGACGTGTCTCAAGCTTCTGGCATCCAGTACACGCTGTCAGCCTGATCTGTAGCGACCGGAGACGGCGGCGTTCCAAGCCTGCTCAGCAGAAGAGGTCCCGTGAGTTATCAACCACACTGTAGCGGTGGCTAACATCTCGTGTATGCTGTTTTGCCAGAGGAAAATGTATTGAATCTAGTGGTAACCAGCCCACTCCAGACGACCAACTCGGTACGAGTTGTACATATAGAACGTCCATTTGTTTTATATTCATGTTTTAAAAATAAAAAAAACGATATTGCACTATTGGGCGCCCCCCTGTCCCTCGCTTTTCTTTTAGAAATCCTCCTGGTGCCTTGGATAGGGTACTATCTTGACAGTGGGGAGCAGCGGTCCAAAGAGAGGACAAGTGCACCTTGTATAGCTCTGCTGTCTGGAGAGCAGAAAGCCCTGAAAAGGGCTGATCACTAGCAGGTGTCAGCACTCCATTGCTGATATATATACAGGTATATATATATATATATATACAGTCGGGCAAAAAAGTATTTAGTCAGCCACCAATTGTGCAAGTTCTCCCACTTAAAAAGATGAGAGAGGCCTGTAATTTTCATCATAGGTATACCTCAACTATGAGAGACAAAATGAGGAAAAAAAATCCAGAAAATGACATTGTCTGATTTTTAAAGAATTTATTTGCAAATTATGGTGGAAAATAAGTATTTGGTCAAAAACAAACAAGCAAGATTTCTTGCTCTCACAGACCTGTAACTTCTTCTGTAAGAGGCTCCTCTGTCCTCCACTCGTTACCTGTATTAATGACACCTGTTTGAACTCTTTATCTATATAAAAGACACCTGTCCAACACTTCAAACAGTCACACTCCAAACTCCACTATGGCCAAGAGCAAAGAGCTGTCAAAGGACACCAGAAACAAAATTGTAGACCTGCACCAGGCTGGGAAGACTGAATCTGCAATAGGTAAGCAGCTTGGTGTGAAGAAATCAACTGTGGGAGCAATTATTAGGAAATGGAAGGCATACAAGACCACTGATAGTCTCCCTCGATCTGGGGCTCCCCGCAAGATCTCACCCCGTGGGGTCAAAATGATCACAAGAACGGTGATCAAAAATCCCAGAACCACACGGGGGGACCTAGTGAATGACCTGCTGAGAGCTGGGACCAAAGTAACAAAGGCTACCATCAGTAACACACTACGCCGCCAGGGACTCAAATCCTGCAGTGCCAGACGTGTCCCCCTACTAAAGGCAGTACATGTGCAGGCCCGTCTGAAGTTTGCTAGAGAGCATTTGGATGATCCAGAAGAGGATTGGGAGAATGTCATATGGTCAGATGAAACCAAAATAGAACTTTTTGGTAACAACTCTACTCGTCGTGTTTGGAGGAGAAAGAATGCTGAGTTGCATCCAAAGAACACCATACCTACTGTAAAGCATGGGGGTGGAAACATCATGCTTTGGGGCTGTTTTTCTGCAAAGGGAACAGGACGACTGCTCCGTGTAAAGGAAAGAATGAATGGGGCCATGTATCGTCAGATTTTGAGTGAAAACCTCCTTCCATCAGCAAGGGCATTGAAGATGAAACGTGGCTGGGTCTTTCAGCATGACAACGATCCCAAACACACTGCCCGGGTAACAAAGGAGTGGCTTCGTAAGAAGCATTTCAAGGTCCTGGAGTGGCCGAGCCAGTCTCCAGATCTCAACCCCATAGAAAATCTTTGGAGGGAGTTGAAAGTCCGTGTTGCCCAGCGACAGCCCCAAAACATCACTGCTCTAGAGGAGATCTGCATGGAGGAATGGGCCAAAATACCAGCAACAGTTTGTGAAAACCTTGTGAAGACTTACAGAAAACGTTTGACCTCTGTCATTGCCAACAAAGGGTATATAACAAAGTACTGAGATGAACTTTTGTTATTGACCAAATACTTATTTTCCACCATAATTTGCAAATAAATTCTTTAAAAATCAGACAATGTCATTTTCTGGATTTTTTTTCCTCATTTTGTCTCTCATAGTTGAGGTATACCTATGATGAAAATTACAGGCCTCTCTCATCTTTTTAAGTGGGAGAACTTGCACAATTGGTGGCTGACTAAATACTTTTTTGCCCGACTGTATATATATATATATATATATATATATATATATATATATCTCCTATATATTTGGCTACATCTGTCACTCAAAGTGGGTGTCTGTGTCTATAACGCTCTGTTCCTGGACTTTCCTCTTAATGTGTGATTGCCTTCATCTGTGCTGAACACCTTTCTGAGAAATTAACCTGTTTAAAACAGGTGATGGCAATCATACATTAAGGGGAAGTCTAGAAACAGAGCATTGTGTCCCTCCTGGAGAGGGTCATGTTGGGAGGTATGTGACAGAGAATCAGCCCAGTGAGCCCACAGACAGTGCCAGACACCCACTGCCTTCCCATGTTGCCCAGCACTGCTACTCCACAGCCACCAGGTGAGCGCCCCCCTCCCGCGATTTGCGGCAAAACCTCCCCCCCAACCCGCGCGACCCCCCCCCCCCTCCCGCGATTTGCGGCAAAAATACCCGCTCCCCCGCGACCCCCCCTACCGCGATTCGCAGCAAAAACACCCCCGCGACCCCCCTCCCGCGATTCGCTGCAAAAAGAACCCCCCCACGACCCCTCCCGCAATTCGCGGCATAACCACCACCCCGCGACCCCCCCCTCCCGCGAATCGCGGCAAACCCTCCCCCGTGACCCCCCCGATTCGTGGAAAAAACACCCCCCGCGACCTCCCTCCCGCGATTCGCGGCAAAAAGAACCCCCCCGCGACCCCCTTGCACGATTGGCGGCACCCCCCCCCCCCCCCGCAATTCGCAGCAGCCCCAGGATTAAATGGCACATGCAAAACACTGACATGGCTATGGTCGACAATGAAAAAGGTTGACATGAGTTTTTGAAGATTTATTTTTAATTTTTTTAATTTTTTCATGTTCATTGTCATGTGTCGACATGGACACCAATGAAGTGGCACACTTATGTCAACATTTACATGTGTTGACCTTTCTGTGTTGATTTTTTCTTGTGGCGATTCGCGTCACACCCCCCGCAACCCCCCCTTCCGCGATTCGCGGCACCCCCCGTGACCCCCCACCTCCCGCAATTCGCGGCAACCCCCCACCGGAACCCCTGTGAACCCCGCCCTCCCGCGATTCGCAGCACCCACCCCCGCGACCCCCCCTCCCGCAATTCGCGGCACCCCCCCGTGATTCGCGGCAGCTCCAGAATTAAATTGCACATGGAAAACACTGACATGGCTATGGTCGACAATGAAAAAGGTTGACATGAGTTTTTGAAGTTTTTTTGTCATTTTTTGAATATTTTCATATTCATTGTCATGTGTCGACATGGACACCAATGAAGTGCCACACTTATGTCAACATTTACATGTGTTGACCTTTCTGTGTTGATTTTTTTCTTGTGGCGATTCGCGTCACACCCCCCGCAACCCCCCCTCCAGCGATTCGCGGCACCCCCCCGCGACCCCCCCCCCTCCCGCAATTCGCGGCAACCCCCCACCGGAACCCCCATGAACCCCGCTCTCCCGCGATTCACGGCACCCACCCCCCGCAACCCCCCCCTCCCGCAAATCGCGGCACCCCCGCGATTCGCGGCAGCCCCAGGATTAAATGGCACATGCAAAACACTGGCACGGCTATGGTCGACAATGAAAAAGGTTGACATGAGTTTTTGAAGATTTATTTCATTTTTTGAATGTTTTGATATTCATTGTCATGTGTCAACATGGACACCAATGAAGTGGCACACTTATGTCAACATTTACATGTGTTGACCTTTCTGTGTTGAGTTTTTCTTGTGGCGATTCGCGTCACACCCCCCCCGCAAACCCCCCTCCCGCGATTCGCGGCACCCCCGTGACCCCCCACCTCCCGCAATTCGCGGCAACCCCCCACCGGAACCCCTGTGAACCCCGCCCTCCCGCGATTCGCGGCACCCAACCCCGCAACCCCCCCCTCCCGCAATTCGCGGCACCCCCCGTGATTCGCGGCAGCTCCAGAATTAAATTGCACATGGAAAACACTGACATGGCTATGGTCGACAATGAAAAAGGTTGACATGAGTTTTTGAAGTTTTTTTTTTCATTTTTTGAATGTTTTCATATTCATTCTCATGTGTCGACATGGACACCAATGAAGTGCCACACTTATGTCAACATTTACATGTGTTGACCTTTCTGTGTTGATTTTTTCTTGTGGCGATTCGCGTCACCCCCCCCACACCCCCCACTCCTGCGATTCACGGCACACACACACCCCCCCGCGATTCTCGGCACCCCACCCCGTGACCCCCCCTCCCGTGATTCACGGCACATCCCCCGCGACCCCCCCTACCATGATTCGCCGCAACCCCCGCCCCCGTAACCCCCCTCCCGCGATTTGCGGCAACCCACCCTGCGACCCCCCTCCCGCGATTCTCTGCAATCCCTCCCCTCCCGCGATTCGCAGCATCCACCCCCCCACAACCCCCCCCTCCTGCAATTCGCGGCACCCCCCGCGACCCCCCCTCCTGCAGTTCGCGGCACCCTCCGCGACTCCCCCTCCCGCGATTCGCGGACACCTAAGTTGCAATACAGGGCATCTTTCATACAATTCGAACCATATTTCTCATATACAAACGTTCACAAATTAAGGGGGCGCAGCCCCTTACGACGGTGTGAAGAGCGCCCGTAGGGCGCGATGAATCACCTAGTATATCTCCTATATATTTGGCTACATCTGTCACTCAAAGTGGGTGTCTGTGTCTATAACGCTCTGTTCCTGGACTTTCCTCTTAATGTGTGATTGCCTTCATCTGTGCTGAACACCTTTCTGAGAAATTAACCTGTTTAAAACAGGTGATGGCAATCATACATTAAGGGGAAGTCTAGAAACAGAGCATTGTGTCCCTCCTGGAGAGGGTCATGTTGGGAGGTATGTGACAGAGAACCAGCCCAGTGAGCCCACAGACAGTGCCAGACACCCACTGCCTTCCCATGTTGCCCAGCACTGCTACTCCACAGCCACCAGGTGAGCGCCCTCCTCCCGCGATTTGCGGCAAAACCTCCCCCCCCCGCGCCCCCCCCCCCTCCCGCGATTTGCGGCAAAAATACCCGCTCCCCTGCGACCCCCCCTCCCGCGATTCGCTGCAAAAAGAACCCCCCCACGACCCCTCCCGCAATTCGCGGCATAACCACCACCCCGCGACCCCCCCCTCCCGCGAATCGCGGCAAACCCTCCCCCGTGCCCCCCCCCCCCCGATTCGCGGAAAAAACACCCCCGCGACCTCCCTCCCGCGATTCGCGGCAAAAAGAACCCCCCCGCGACCCCCCCTTGCACGATTGGCGGCACCCCCCCTGCGACCCCCCTCCCGCGATTCGCGGCACCCCCCCCGCAATTCGCAGCAGCCCCAGGATTAAATGGTACATGCAAAACACTGACATGGCTATGGTCGACAATGCAAAAGGTTGACATGAGTTTTTGAAGATTTATTTTTAATTTTTTCATATTCATTGTCATGTGTCGACATGGACACCAATGAAGTGGCACACTTATGTCAACATTTACATGTGTTGACCTTTCTGTGTTGATTTTTTCTTGTGGCGATTCGCGTCACACCCCCCGCAACCCCCCCTCCCACGATTCGCGGCACCCCGGCACCCCCCCGCGACCCCCCCCTCCCGCAAATCGCGGCAACCCCCCACCGGAACCCCTGTGAACCCCGCCCTCCCGCGATTCGCGGCACCCAACCCCGCGACCCCCCCCTCCCGCAATTCGCGGCACCCCCCGTGATTCGCGGCAGCTCCAGAATTAAATTGCACATGGAAAACACTAACATGGCTATGGTCGACAATGAAAAAGGTTGACATGAGTTTTTGAAGTTTTTTTTGTCATTTTTTGAATATTTTCATATTCATTCTCATGTGTCGACATGGACACCAATGAAGTGCCACACTTATGTCAACATTTACATGTGTTGACCTTTCTGTGTTGATTTTTTCTTGTGGCGATTCGCGTCACACCCCCCCACCCCCCCGCAACCCCCACTCCCGCGATTCACGGCACACACACACCCCCCCGCGATTCTCGTCACCCCACCCCGTGACCCCCCCTCCCGTGATTCACGGCACATCCCCCGCGACCCCCCCTACCATGATTCGCCGCAACCCCCGCCCCCGTAACCCCCCTCCCGCGATTTGCGGCAACCCACCCCGCGACCCCCCTCCCGCGATTCTCTGCAATCCCTCCCCTCCCGCGATTCGCAGCATCCACCTCCCCACAACCCCCCCTCCTGCAATTCGCGGCACCCCCCGCGACCCCCCCTCCTGCAATTCACGGCACCCTCCGCGACCCCCCCTCCCGCGATTCGCGGACACCTAAGTTGCAATACAGGGCATCTTTCATACAATTCGAACCATATTTCTCATATACAAACGTTCACAAATTAAGGGGGCGCAGCCCCTTACGACGGTGTGAAGAGCGCCCGTAGGGCGCGATGAATCACCTAGTATATATATATATATATATAGGAAGAGATATAGGCCGCGCTAGTCCTTCCAATATTTTCAATATATTTTTATATATATATGTAGCGCTAATACTGTTGGCAACTGTGGGCATTATGTATAAGCAGCGCTACTACTGTGGGAATATGCAGGAGTAGTCGGTGCATTACGTGTAGCATAATGGGGGAAATTTACTAATATGAATTCGTAAAAAATAGGTGTATTCGTAGGCAGAAATACACCTATTTTTTACACATTTGTATTTTCGGGATTTACTATCCCAAAAATACAGCAATTCGTATTCTTAAAGATAGGACATTCGTATTTGTATTTACAAATACGAATGTCTACACCATCGATAGGATACGACAGGAATCACCATTCAAAAGAATGGTGGTTCCTGATTTACTAAGCAGCCGTATTGATAATACGGCTGCTAATTGGCGTGAAACAGCCACGCAAATACGACAGGAAAATACACCTTGCTTTTCCTGTCGTATTTGCTTTAAGCCTGCACGGATCAGTCAGATCCGTGCAGGCTGCAGTGTAAAAAAAATTGAAAAATAAATACATAAAAAAAAAAAACGGTACTTGTGAGTTATCTGGGCGTCCGATTTTGGTACTAGATCGCATGCGATATCGCATGCGATTTGCGATTTGCATGCGATTTAGCATGCGATTTGCATAAGATTTGGTATTCATTTCATTACCCCACTATCCCCAAAGTGTGTCTATCAACGTGAACCCGAAGCGTGGCGAGCGCAGCGAGCCCGCGAGGGGCGGCGGTACGCGTCCTCCGACCTTTTCATGCCCTACTATCCACTAGGGCGTGGAGTGAGAATAGAATAGTGTGGCGAGCGCAGCGAGCCACCGAGCCCGAAGCGTGGCGAGCGCAGCGAGCCCCGCGAGGGGACGCGGACACCTTCACAGGTATCCGCGTGCCCTTGCGGGCTTCACAGGTGTCCGCGTCCCCTCGCGGGGCACGCTGCGCTCGCCACGCTTCGGGCTCGGTGGCTCGCTGCGCTCGCCACACTATTCTATTCTCACTCCACGCCCTAGTGGATAGTAGGGCATGAAAAGGTCGGAGGACGCGTACCGCCGCCCCTCGCGGGCTCGCTGCGCTCGCCACGCTTCGAGTTCACGTTGATAGACACACTTTGGGGATAGTGGGGTAATGAAATGAATAGCAAATCTTATGCAAATCGCATGCTAAATCGCATGCAAATCGTAAATCGCATGCGATATCGCATGCGATATCGCATGCAAATCGCATGCAAATCGTAAGTACTCAAATCGGACGCCCAGATAACTCACAAGTACCAAAAAAACAGCGTGGGGTCCCCCCCACAGCTGTAACCAGCACCAGGCTGAAGGAGCCGGAGCCGGTAATAAAAAATAAGGGAACCCGAGAAATAGGGGTTCCCCGATTTTTTTACAACCAGCCCCAGGCTCCAGGTCCAGTGGCTGGTTCCCAAAATACGGGGGACAAAATGACTAGCCGACTTTCTTGGCTCCGGATTGGCCACTAGGCGGCCAATAGAAATC
The DNA here is from genome assembly GCF_055691185.1 of Crinia signifera. Lineage (NCBI taxonomy): Eukaryota > Metazoa > Chordata > Amphibia > Anura > Myobatrachidae > Crinia > Crinia signifera. The sequence goes on from NC_139217.1 coordinate 46,100,502, forward strand.
ATTCTGAGAAGAGGCGCAGAGTATGAAATATCTCTGCGTGTCTTCTCAGTCCGATGCGGAGAGTGCGGGGAGCGCCGGCAGCTTGAAGAATACCTGGACTACTGCGGATCAAGAGAAGACATCTTCACCACTGGACCAGGTGAGTAGGATTTCCTTCCACAGCTCCACCATGGATGCCGACATGGACCTGGAGGACGACACAGGACACCGGACACCAGGACCGAGGGCTACCTACGGGCTCAAGATAGGTAAGTATCAGTATGTATGGGCTTTGGATGAATTAAAGTTTTATTTTCATTGTGTCACTGTGTATTTATTGTACTACAGGTTGAGTATCCCTTATCCAAAATGCTCGGGACCAGGAGAATTTTGGATAACGGATTATTCCGTATTTCGGAATATTTTAATATTTCAATGATGTATTTTGAAGTATCTTGCATTTATGCTGTATAAACACATAATATACACACAATTATATTTTATTTGTTCAAAAGACAAGGTTTCAAAACATGAAACAAAATTTGTGTACTATCTCAGATATTGAATTTGAATGCCAAGCAATCATTGTCTTGCACATATATAGTGCCAGTTACATATCATGTCCTCTGTACTGCTGTAATGTATGGTTTTCGGAATAATTCGGATAACGGATATTCGGATACGGGATACTTGACCTGTATTTTTATTACTGTGGAACTACAAGTGCCAGCGGGCCCTTTTATGCCCCGCAGGCTTGCTGGGACTCATAGTTCCACAGTTTTAAACAATAGTTTTTCATCTATTTTTTTACACTGAAATCAGCCCGGTGGCCACCGCACAGGGCCACCGGGGACAGCACCAGGCTTCAGCCTGGTCAGGTAAGTCCTGGAGGGGGGGGACCCCTTTATTGGGGGGGGGGGTCCCCACTCCCCCAGGGCCCCTGGCCAGGCTGACTGGTCAGTAGGGTGATGTTTTGGCCGTGGGACCTTATATAATAAGTGTCCCCCGGCTGTGACATTACCCTGCTGGCTGGTTTGGCCTGGGGCTGGTTCTTAAAATACGGGGGACCCCTACTCATTTTGTCCCCCGTATTTTGGGAACCAGCCCCGGACCTGGAGCCTGGGGCTGGTTGTAAAAAATCGGGGAACCCCTTTTTGTCGGGTTCCCTGATTTTTTATTACCGGCCCCGGCTCCTTCAGCCTGGTGCTGGTTACAGCCATGGGGGGGACCCCACGCTGGTTTTTTATTTATTTATTGTATTTTTTTTACACACTGCAGCCTGCACGGATCAGTCAGATCCGTGCAGGCTGCAGTGTGTAAAAAAAATACAATTAAAAATTCGTATTAGCGGCCGTATATATGTGCCGCTAATACGAATTAGTACGACATTGGAGGGTTACAAAGCAGTCGTATATGACTACTTTGTAAATTCCCCTCCGGAACACGACTTTGCATACGGCTGAAACAGTCGTATGCAGTCATAGGGAAAATACTAATACGAAAAACTAGGTTTTTCATAAAAACTTGTGTCTCATAATGTCATATGAGCAATATGGTGTGCTGCATATTCTGTAAGGGGCATTACAGCGTGGGGCATAATGTGTAATGTGCATTACGGTATGCTGCATATTTTGTAAGGGTTATCATGGTGTGTGGCATAATTTATAATATGCATTATGATGTGTGGTATAATGTGTAATGGGCATTACAATGTGTAGCATAATGTGTTATGAGCATTACAGCATTATTAGTACTTTTATATGGCCACGCCCCTTCCCTATGAAGCCAAGCTCCTACATTTTTGCAGCACGCTTTTGGCGCGCACTCTCCCTGTTTTGATTGTGGCGGTCAGCCAGTCACAAATTTCCTTTCTGGCACAGTTAGGTCTAAATCCAAGTGGGCTATAGGACCTGTCATGTGATGGGGAAAGAGCAATGTCAGAATAAGGGATCCAAACAGACCTTCTGGGGCTCGCTTTGCTCACCATGCTTCGGGTGTGGTGGCTTGCCAAAGCAACCAGTTGTGACATGGATAGTGAAACTGCACACCCCAGCCTTGCTCCTCCGCCTGGCAGAGCCGAATTTCCCATTAGGCACGTGAGGCACCGGCCTAGGGGCGGCACATGTTTGGGGGCGGCACTTGGATGCCTGTGATAGTACTGTCAGCCCAAAATGTACCAATAACTGCAAAATATCCACTGTACTGTACTATATTCCATCTTAAATAGAGTGTAAATGGATAGGACATGCAGATACTGCCCCTATAAACTGTCCTACTTAGTAAACATTATTGTTGTGCCTAGGGGCGCCCTCATCCCTAAATCTGCCCCTGCCGCCTGGGTGTGAAAGGTCCTTTAGCCCACTTGAATTTAGCAACTACCTTTCTTGCACAGGACACCAAATTGGCTAGTTACGGCACTGGTGCTGTGTAATGTGAATATGCTATTGTGTGGTGTAATTTGGTGTAATTTGGAATGGGGTACTATTGTGTGGTCATAGCCCTTCCTTGTGAGACCACGTCTTTCTTTCGATGTGTGCTGTCTCTTTATAAAGTTTGGGAGGGCGCAAATTTATAATTTGCAGGAGGGCGCCGAACACCCTAGCACTGGCCCTGTGTGGCATAATATGTAATGGGCATTATAACGTGTGGCATATTGTATAAGGGGCATTACGGTGTGTGGCATATTGTGTATGGGGGATAAAGGTGTGTGGCATATATGTAAAGGGCATTACAGTGTGTGGTATATTGTATAAGGGGCATTACAGTGTGTGGTATATTGTATAAGGGGCATTACAGTGTGCGGTATAATCTGTTAGGTGCATTACTGTAAGGAGGGAAATGGCAAATAATGAGCCTTATTCAGACACGATTGCTGCTTTGCAAATTTGCACAACGTCCGATTATTGAACGACATGTGTACAGATCATATCGTGCATGCGCGAGGCCAAACAGTGACAATAAACTCTGATGAATATATTCGCAAGCCATTAGTAAGTTGATAGACAGGAAGCCGGTGTATTGGGGTGGTAACCAGCAGTTTTCTGGGAGTGTCAGTGGCCAATGTCTGGGCATGCAGGTTGCAAACAGGTGAATATGGTAGTCTTTCTGCAAAGCAGAGATTCGCCTTCTGACTGTTGAGACACACTCATCCCTTCAAAGGAGAATCCTCACCGTGTATCTTATCCCTACGGTATTGAGGAACACTGAATTTATACTATTGATGCCTACAGCAGTTGGCTTGTGGTTTTATTCTGGATCTATGATACCTTGACAGTATCTACTCCGGTCAGGGCACAGTCCCCCCTTTTTTCCATCCAACCGGTTTATTGAACACACCTGAAGAAGTCCCATCGGGACGAAACGCGTAGGGTCTTTCAGAAAAAGGGTTCTTCAACTGAGAAAATAAGAATTTGACTGTATATCACAATAACAACCTGTTGGAAAGTGTGTGTCACACATGAAATTTATCCTACAAGGATCATGTGTACTATTTAGTATGTTTTATGTTATTTTATGAAATAAATTTTTTAAATTTGTTATTACACATCTGTGTGTACACACATTCTGTGAAACCATCAGCGCACCTCAATACTCTTCTTTTGTCCTTAGGTGTATATGGTAGTCTTTCTGCAAAGCACACCCCTTGCAGTGAGGCCACACCCCATTTTGGAGCGTGCGCGCCTACTGCGCACACAAATTCTTTGTACTTACAATATTTATATACAATATAGGGGCTGGGATGAATTTTTATCTGTTCAGACATTTACTTCCAACACTTTATTAGTGGTTGTCAGGGGGTTTAATTCTCATAAGGGGTGGAATAATGATGAAGATAATGGTAGAATCACACCCTGACTGGTTGTAGACACCCCCTTGCAGGGCTAGAAATATTTTTTCTTCTGGTCGGTGCACACCCTCATGAAATGTGCTGCACACACCTAGGTATCTGTTTAGATATTTCTCTCTCTGTTGGCGGAATGTGCCAAGCTCTCTGTTGGCGGAATGTACACCAGCCAGCCAGGGCCGGTGCAAGGTTCCTCAGCGCCCTAGGCAAACTGTCTGTCTACACATGAAAAGCAGTTTCACCTTGTTACATAGCCAGCAGTAATACACTGCAGCATGCGGCTGCTGTCCGTAAGCGCCCCCAAAGTTGTAGATTTGTTGTGGCCGGGGGACAGATAGCACCCCGTCCCCCTGTCCAGACTCTAGCCCACCACAGTGCTCCACCTGCCTGGTGGCATTCTCCCCCTACCTCTGGGTGCTGGCTTCTCCTTCCTGGCTGCCTCTGTCAGACATCCCTGTCCCTGCTCCTGCCTGGAGACAACTCTGTCGGCTTCACCCCTCTGGTTCTGTTACAGCCGCCGGCGGTCGCTGTTTTGTTGATCCAGAAGGTGCCGGTAGGGGGGCGGGCGGCCGCAGAGGGAAGCTAAGGGGGGTGGATGGTATCTTGAAGCAGTAGCAAGTGTTGCAGCAGCCACTGTCTTTAATTTTCCACCTGGCAGTAACAACGGACTGCCCCCTCAGGTCCTGGTGCCCTAGGCAGCTGCCTAAAGCTGCCTAGTGGAAGCACCGGCCCTGCAGCCACCCATTGCGCCAATTGGGGGACAGGTAGCAGTTTCTGAGTTGCCAGAAACAAGGGATTTTATGCAAGCCTGCCCTTTTATTGTAAAGCAGAAATCATTTACAACACAAAACCAGGTTAGTTTTGCACCAACTGTTTCCCCTCTAACAGCACCAATTGCTTATCTTAAAGCAGCACCAATTGCTTCCCCTATAACAGCACCAACTGCTTCCCCTAAAGCAGCACCAATTGCTTCCCCTATAACAGCACCAACTGCTTCTCCATAACACCACCAACTGCTTCCCCTATAACAGCACCAACGGCTTCCCCTATAACAGCACCAATCGCTTCCCCTATAACAGCACCAAGTACTTCCACATAACAGCACCAAATGCTTCCCCTATAACATCACCAATTGCTTCCCATATAAGAGCACCAATTGCTTCCCCTATAACAGCACCAACTGCTTCCCCTATAACAGCACTACCTGCTTTCCCTACAACAGCACCAACTGCTTCCCCCATAACAGACACAACGGCTTTGACTATAACAGCACCAATTGCTTCCCCTATAACAGCACCAATTGCTTCCCCTATAACAGCACCAACTGCGTCCCCTATAACAGCATCAACTACTTTCCCTATAACAGCACCAATTACTTCCCCTTTAACAGCAACAACTTCTTCCGCTATAACAGCACCAACTGCTTCTCCTATAACAGCATCAATTACTTCCCCTATAACAGCACCAATAACTGCTTCCCCTATAACAGCACCAATAACTGCTTCACCTATAACAACACCAATAACTGCTTCCACTATAACAACACCAATAACTGCTTCCCCTATAACAGCACCAATAACTGCTTCCCCTATAACAACACCAATTGCTTTCCCTATAAAAGCAGCTTAGTTTTGCAGTTTGCACTGCTTTCAGCTCAAAAGCCACCCACTATGTATATTGTTCAGTGTGTATGCACTGAGCGGTTTTCAGCCCAGCGATTTTCTCCATCATCACTGTGCATACACCCTGGGCAAAAATGACCAGTGTGTATGGACTAGGGTTGCCAATCCCAGGGCATTTTTTCTACCCCGGATTTCAGGATTGAAAAATGCTCAATCCCGGGATTGGCCTCCCTAATTAAAAAAATTTCACCGCCCCACAAAACAGGCCGCCTCGCACATACTCACATGGGGCAGCCAGGAGCAGGGGTGTGGACTGTGGGAGCGGAGGTTGCGGGATCTGCATCCGATTGGTGCGGCAGACAGAGGGTGTTCGGCGGTGCGTGCCTGGAGTTTCTTCCTAAAGTGGGAGGCAGGGCCGGAGGTGCGGGCCCGGGGTTGCTGGCGGAAGCTCGGCTATTTTGGGGCCAAATACTGCGATACCGCTGATCCCAATCCCAAGATTGGCCACCCTAGTATGGACCTTAAGTAAATTCTAGACCTTTATTTTAGAAATCAAAGGCTATAACATAACAATCAGAGAGCTAACAATTACCGATACCTGAGTGAAAGGATCGGGGAAATCCAACATGTTACACATTCCAAAAATGATTGTATGGGGTAAATTTACTGGATGTTCTAAAAACAAAAGGAGGTGATGTCGCCCATAGTAAGCAATAAGATTCTGTCTATCATTTTCTAAGATGCAATAGAGAAATGATAGACATAATCTGATTGGCTAATATAGGCAACATCACCTCTTTTTCATTTTTAAAGCCTTCAGTAAATGTTCATGTTGATTTGAATCAAATTAAAGTCAATCTAAATCTATTTTTAGTTTTCTCAGAAGCTAACTTGCAGATTTATTAACATTAAAAAATCAATATAAAAAAAAAAATCACAGGTTATTTGTGCATTTTAGACCCCGAAACACAACATTGATTTAGATCGAGTTTAAATCACTTGATATTAAATTTTAATAAATATTCCACTGAGTAGCTAAAATTCAGATGTCCTGGGGTTCATCTCAACCCCATAAAGGGTGATATTCAGGCAGCATTTCGCGATGCCAAGTATTGAATTCCCTCCCCCATAAATTAATCTACATGCCAATAATTTACTTCAATTATCTTCTGTCCCCACGACTCAATTATACAATGGTACAGTCTAGTATAGTATTGTACAGGGTACTCTTTACCTAGAAGGGCGCCCACGATTTTGATCGTGGGCATCGTTAGTAAAAAATCGTGGCCATCGCGGGCATTGAATGCACTAAAAAATCGGGTGCGATGCGACCGACGCGATGCCCGCGATTCCCCATAGGGAACAATGTTAAATGTCCCAATTGACCCGATTTTCCTGTTCAATGTCTCAATTGACCCGATTTTTCCATAGGAAACAATGTTAAATGGTCCACAGAGGCCAAATAGGCACCCTGAAGTGTGAAATGGCCACCCCAATTGTTAACGCCACCCCACGATCAACGTGAACCCGAAGCATGGTGAGCGCAGCGAGCCCGCGAGGGGCGGCGGTACGCGTCCTACGACCTTTTCATACCCCCACTATCCACGTCGGCGTGGAGTTGAGAATAGAAAGTGTGGCGAGCGCAGCGAGCCACCGAGCCCGAAGCGTGGCGAGCACAGTGAGCCCCGCGAGGGGACGCGGACAGCTGTGAAGCCCGCGAGGGGACGCGGATACCTGTGAAGGTATCTGCGTCCCCTCGCGGGGCTCGCTGCGCTCGCCACGCTTCGGGCTCGGTGGCTCGCTGCGCTCGCCACACTTTCTATTCTCAACTCCACGCCGACGTGGATAGTGGGGGTATGAAAAGGTCGTAGGACGCGTACCGCCGCCCCTCGCGGGCTTGCTGCGCTCGCCATGCTTCGGGTTGACGTTGATCGTGGGGTGGCGTTAACAATTGTGGGGGCCATTTCACACTTCAGGGTAAAAAAGGGGGTAATGTGCCAGCGCTGGCTGTTTTATGAAAACACAATACGCGGTTCAAAGATACAAAATGACAAATTTATTTATAATAACAACAATAATAAAAACACTGTCTAAAAGGTGAATCACTCTAGATGGTGCTAAAAAGCACTGTATTATGGCATCACTTGCACAAAGATAAGAATTGAAATGAGCTGTATATTACCATCCCATTGCACCTGGTGGTGTTTGAGCCAGGGTATAGTGAGAATGTGTCCGAGGTATGTCCTATAATTTCAAGGACTCAAGGTTCCCAGTGTAGATGTCCTCTGATTGTCGTCTGGAAGATTTAGGGACAAAGCGGATATCCCAAAAGATATATTTGTAATCCAGGAATTCTTGAGGATCATCTGGGGATGGATGGACACGTTACTTGTGGGAGGATGGAGGTCAATCATACAGCAAAGTGGTTTAAAGATGCTCAACGCGTTTCCCCGGTATCACCGGCTTCATCAGGAGCGAGTATGTCTGCAGTGAGCTCAGAGCATGGTTTTATACCTGCTAGTTGATTACCTAGGTGATTCACCTGTACAATCAATTAAGTCTAAAAACATCTTATAATGTGAGAACCGCGTATATATTATAATATCTATATAGTAATCTTTATGGAGGAGGCAGTCAGTTAGGTTGTTGCATATTTTGTTAGGTACAAATACCGTTTTTTACCAATGAAAGATTATATACATACAGGAAGTACGTTTTGTGAGGGTCACAGGACCCGGAAGTGATTCACTTAAATTCTTATAAGGTGTTTTGGATACCAATGGCACATAAGAATAGAATATAGATATTATAATATATACGCGGTTCTCACATTATAAGATGTTTTTAGACTTAATTGATTGTACAGGTGAATCACCTAGGTAATCAACTAGCAGGTATAAAACCATGCTCTGAGCTCACTGCAGACATACTCGCTCCTGATGAAGCCGGTGATACCGGGGAAACGCGTTGAGCATCTTTAAACCACTTTGCTGTATGATTGACCTCCATCCTCCCACAAGTAACGTGTCCATCCATCCCCAGATGATCCTCAAGAATTCCTGGATTACAAATATATCTTTTGGGATATCCGCTTTGTCCCTAAATCTTCCAGACGACAATCAGAGGACATCTACACTGGGAACCTTGAGTCCTTGAAATTATAGGACATACCTCGGACACATTCTCACTATACCCTGGCTCAAACACCACCAGGTGCAATGGGATGGTAATATACAGCTCATTTCAATTCTTATCTTTGTGCAAGTGATGCCATAATACAGTGCTTTTTAGCACCATCTAGAGTGATTCACCTTTTAGACAGTGTTTTTATTATTGTTGTTATTATAAATAAATTTGTCATTTTGTATCTTTGAACCGCGTATTGTGTTTTCATAAAACAGCCAGCGCTGGCACATTACCCCCTTTTTTTCTCTATATTATTGGGCCTGACAAACCCAGTGCCGGCAGCTGTTTGATAGCGCACCACACAATACCCCTTCTTCTTTCACACTTCAGGGTGCCTATTTGGCCTCTGTGGGCCATTTAACATTGTTTCCTATGGAAAAATCGGGTCAATTGAGACATTGAACAGGAAAATCGGGTCAATTGGGACATTTAACATTGTTCCCTATGGGAAATCGCGGGCATCGCGTCGGTCGCATCGCACCCGATTTTTTAGTGCATTCAATGCGAGATGGCCGCGATGGGCGCCCTTCTAGGTAAAGAGTACCTTGTACAGTATAGCTGGCATGTCCAAACTATGGCTCTCCAGCTGTTGTGAAACTACAAGTCCCATCATGCTTTTCCACAGTTTTGCTATTAGGGAATGCTAAAACTATGGCAAGGCATGCTGGGATGTGCTGGAGTGTCAAGGTTAGCTATCACTGGTATAGAGTTCTCTCTTGATTTTGAAAGCATGTATTTCATGAAATTGTACACAAGGTGGCACTGTTGCTCTTTCAGTCTGTAAGAGCTACAGTACCTACAGCCTGTGACTGAAAGCGCGGTTTATAAATCTTTAAATCGATGGTGTTACTGTTACAAATGTGAGTGAAGGGGGGGGGGGGGGCAAAAAGCATCATAGTGACATTTTGATTAAAGTAAACCATAAAGATATTTTAGGAATACATATTAGTTTTTTTCCATAAGTATGAGTGTTACTGGTTTTAATATTACAAAAAGATTGTGAACGTGTATGTGCGGTGTACTTCACCCACAATCATAATCCCTTGAGCTCCTTATAAACTGTCTGTGCAGACCAGCTCACATTTACCCCACGAAATCCACCACAATAAAAGTCCACTGGTGGAGAAAAGACGTCACGCCAAGTGAATTTGTCAAAATAGGTGTGAAAATTGACAAACAAGCATTTTTATTCATCACAATGACCCGGAATGTTTAACTTATATACGAAATATCATCTTTATTTATACAACATTTATTATTTGAATTTATATAACAAATGTGAGCGGCACTGGCATTTTTAGCAGATATTTTGCACATCGCTCACAGGGATGTTGGCATTTAAAGGGTTAAAAAATGGAAAGCATAGGCTGCGGTGTTTGTGATAACCATTGGAGTAAGATGATCTGGAACTATATATGTACGGGAAATAGTTCTGATAACCTTGTATTGTTATGTGTTACTTATGACTAATGTACGACTGAAATGAAGTGATGCTTTAATAAAAACAAATGGAAAACAAAAAAAATAAAAATCTTGTTTAACTTTTAACATCAAGCATAGGGGATGATATGATAATGATATGATAATGAACTGAATTGAATAACAAAGCTTTATAGAAAAAATTATGTTTGAACTTTGCGGAAGCCGTCCTGCTATCCATGGAGCTCCTCTGCCATCTAGTGGACACTTAAGATTTAACTGCCCGTGTACCTCATCGTAACTACTCCGAACTACTCTGTGTTCCTAACTTGAGTGAGTACCCAATTTAACCCTCCCAGTTCTTGTAATCTTGGACTGCATACCCTAATTACACAAAGAGGTGGTATTATGTACAGAGAATATTTGAACATTCACATGCCCCGGTGGAGCTTACAATCTATATTCCCTACCACATACATTCATTTTAGGGTTTGTTTTGTTGGAAGCCAATTACCTGGAATAAACCCATGCACGGGAAGAAAAATAAAAAGGTGTCACTAGGGTTGGTGTTACCCAATGTAGTGACTCATGATGTCACGCCCCCTTCCCCCATTGGGCCTCCTCCCATCAGGCTCCGGAGTGCATTGCACAGGGCTGCTCTTACAGGGATATCTGCCCTTTATATTACTAATCGCATGTGTAGGTACATGTGAAATTAGTATCGGCGCAATGGGTAGCGGTTGTCCCGTGCTTGGCACATTCTGACCACAGAGAGAGAAATATCTAAACAGATACTTAAGTGATTGGAGCATTATCCTATTATTCCACTTCTGGTACTTGTGTAATATCTGGGCGCCCGATTTTTTGATTGTATGTGATTTTAGCCAAAATTGCATGCGATGCAATGCGATTTTTCCATAGGAATCACTGTTAAATGGTCCCAAATGGCCCCCAGGCCCCCCAAAATGCCCCCCAGGCCCCCCCATTGTTTGTATACCCCACCATCAACGCCATCCCGAAGCGTGGCGAGCGCAGCGAGCCCCCGAGGGGCGGCGGTACACATCCTCCGACCTTTTCATACCCCCACTATCCACGTCGGCGTGTAGTTGATTATATATAGTGTGGCGAGCGCAGCGAGCCACCGAGCCCAAAGCGTGGCGAGCGCAGCGAGCCCCATGAGGGGACGCGTAATACCTGTGAAGTAATGCGCTTCCCCTCGCGGGGCTCGCTGCGCTCGCCACGCTTCGGGCTCGGTGGCACGCTGCGCACGCCGACGTGGATAGTGGGGGTATGGAAAGGTCGGAGGACGCGTACCGCTGCGCTCGCCACGCTTCGGGATGGCATTGATGGTGGGGTGGTGTTAACAATGAGGGGGCATACAAACAATGGGGGGGCCTGGGGGGCATTTCACATTGACCCTAATGGTCTCAGGGATAATTTGGGACCATTTAACATTGGTTCCTATGGGGAAATCGTATCGCAAGCAATTTTGGCTAAAATCGCGTCGCATCGCATCTGATTGTATGCCTTAAGTTAAGGCATACAATCAAAAAATTGGGCGCCCAGATATTACACAAGTACCCCACTTCTTACATGCCTACCAACTTTATGAATATCAGAATAGGGACAATCACGCGGCGAGTGCGGTTTATGCAAACTAGTCCACATCCCCATTTTGGCCGCAAATAGACGCAGTGCGCATGCGCACAGCATCTATTCTGTCAGATTGGGGGGGTACTGCCAGACACTGCCAGCCGCTGGAGGAACGCGGGGACGTCCCCAAAAAACAGGATGTTCCTGCGTTTAGCGGGACAGTTGGGAGGTATGGTCTTATCAGGGGCTTAACTAGAACTTAATGGGCCCCATAGCAAAATACTGAAAGGGGCCCCCCCAGGGACAATGGCAGGTATTCAATGCGGCCGGCGAGGGGGTTAAACAGCGAGAATTGCAGAAAACCAGCGATCCTCGCTGTTTAACCCCCGCGCCGGCCGCTCGCTCTATTCAACCTTCTGGGGAAATCCTAGCTGTCACAGGACGGCGAGAATTCCCCAAAACAGCGAGACCCACAGCTAATGCAGGAAACTCACATTTTTTAGCCGCGAGTCTCGCTGGTTCTGCAGCCGCATACGCCAATTCCCCCTCGCTCAAAATGGAGCGAGGGGGAATTGGCGTATGGGGGGGGGGGCTGCGTTGAATACTGACAGGGTGAGTGGTGACAGCGAGCAGGAAGCTCTGCTCGCTGTCACCGCTCGCCCACAGCATTGAATACCCCCCAATGTCATGAGAGATAGGGAGCGACAGCGATAGGAGAGAGGGAAGGAGCAACAGTGATGACGAGAGAGGGAAGGAGCGAAAGTGATGAGAGAGGGAGAAGGAGCGATAGCGATGGGGAGAGAGGAAAGGAGCGACAGCGATGGGGAGAGAGAGAAAGAGAGAAGGAAGTATAGTGATAGGGAGAGAAAGAAAGGAGAATGATGGGAAGAGAGATAGAGGGTAGAGATCTAAAATATAATTGTGCAATAATGCAATAAAATAAATAAGATGTCACATTTATTGCCTAAGAAAACCCCACTGCCCCCCATGCCACTTTGGGCATGAAAAAGGATTTGCCGCAATATCAGGGCAGTGGCAGCAGCACGGACGGGACACCAGCGCTCAGCAAGTCCGCAAGTCCACTCCTGCAGTCAGTGGACGCCGGGGGCCTCAAACTCTTGTCGTGAGTGCTGGAGTCCCGTCCGTGCTGCTGCACTGCCCTGATTTCAAATCACTTACTCTCCTCATTTCCTGTTGTAGTCTCACTCTCCTCCCGCGCTCCGCTCTGCTCAGTCATATACTCCTCCTCCCCCCCAGTGCTTACCTCACCTTCCTGCTGGTGCCGATCACTCACTCCGCGGTGCACGCTGCACGGGGAGAGCAGCGTCAGGTGCCTCTTGAGTGTCACTGACACTTTGTTGCTCTGGTGTAACTACTGAGTGCAGGGGGAGCTGCGGGCCCCTGAGACAGCCCGGGCCCCATAGCAGCTGCACCCCCTGCACCCTCGGTAGTTACGCCACTGGGTCTTATGATAATTAAACCCACTGGACATCCACTAATAAAGTATTGGAAGTAAATGTCTAAACAGATAAAAATTCATCCCCGCCTCTATATCTATCTATCTATCTATCTATATATATTGTAAGAACAAAGAATTTGTGTGTGCAGCAGGCGTGGAGGCTCTAAAATGGGGTGTGGCCTCACTGCAAGGGATGCGCTTTGTAGAACACTACCGTATACACCTGTTTGCAACCTGCCCACCCAAACATTGGCCACCACAGGAAAATACTAAAACGTCCCTGATTCATGTTCCTTACATTGGGCCTGATTCAGACCTAATTACTGCTGGGCAGAGCCCTGCGATCAGATATCCCTGCCCCGTGCAAGTCTGCGAATGGTTTGCACAAATATAGCTGATCCATACGCAACTCACTCGCCAATTAATTATTTCCTCCGTCTGTTCAAGTGTGTGTGACTCTGACCCTTCCACAGCTCTGCGACAGACAGGCTCATCACTGGCACTGACATCACACACCCTCCCTGAAAACATTTGGGCACGCCTGCGGTTTTTATGACACTCCCAGGAAACTGCTGGTTACCAGCCCAATACGCCGGCTTCCTGTCAATCAACGGTACTCTTTACCTAGAAGGGCGCCCGTCGCGGGCATCGCGGGTACTTTTATGTATGGCCGCGACGCGACCGACGCGATGCCCGCGATTTCCCATTGAAACCAATGTTAAACATGGAAATCGTGTCGGTCGCGTCGCGGCCGGCCATAAATGTACCCGCGATGCCCGCGACGCGATGCTCCCGATTTCCCATAGGAATCAATGTTAAAAGGCGCGATGGACCCGATTTTACTGTTAAATGGCTCAATCCACCCGATTTGGCCATAGGAATCAATGTTAAATGGGCCACAGAGCCCATTAACCCTTAAATGTCCCCCCAAATTTTTAACGCCACCCCACGATCCACGCCAACCCGAAGCGTGGCGAGCGCAGCGAGCCCGCGAGGGGCGGCGGTACGCGTCCTCCGACCTTTTCATGCCCTATCCACAAGGGCGTGGTGTGAGAATATAATAGTGTGGCGAGCGCAGCGAGCCACCGAGCCCGAAGCGTGGCGAGCGCAGCGAGCCCCGCGAGGGGACGCGGATACCTTCACAGTTATGTGCATCCCCTCGCGGGCTTCACAGGTGTCTGTGGCGAGGCGGACACCTGTGAAGCCCGCGAGGGGACGCGTCTACCTGTGAAGGTATCCGCGTCCCCTCGCGGGGCTCGCTGCGCTCGCCACGCTTCGGGCTCGGTGGCTCGCTGCGCTCGCCACACTATTATGTTCTCACACCACGCCCTAGTGGATAGTAGGGCATGAAAAGGTCGGAGGACGCGTACCGCCGCCCCTCGCGGGCTCGCTGCGCTCGCCACGCTTCGGGTTGGCGTGGATCGTGGGGTGGCGTTAAAAATTTGGGGGGACATTTAAGGGTTAATTTGGCCTATTTGGACCCAAATCGGGTCCATTGAGGCATTTAACAGTAAAATCGCGGTCAATCTGCCGTTTTAACATTGTTCCCTATGGGAAAATCGCGGTGATCGCGGTCATCGCGGGCATCGCGGCCATCCCGATTTACCCGCGATGCCCGCGATTTTTACCCCCGACGACCGCGATTTCAATCGCTGGTGCCCTTCTAGGTAAAGAGTACCCAATCAACTTACTAATGGCTTACGAATATATTCATCAGAGTTTATTTTAAAAATGATTCCGCTGACCCCCGCTGCCCGCCAGTGCTCCTTCACAGTGCTACGTTACTCCACCGCCCGCCACCAGTGCTCTTCCAGCACCCTATGTGGCATTGCAGTTGGCATGTGACATCGGGTACTGGAAGAGGGCACATTAGGCACCATAAAATGTGATTGGATGCGATGGGCACCATTAGAAATACTGTACCTAGATATTATGGATGTTTTCAGGGAATTTCTTGCAAAACTGCTTAAATAAGTTGATAGAAATGCCCCATAGTCTTAAGGGAATTATTTTGTAGCCTGATGTATGACAGTACCAAGACCTTCCATTAACCCCTTCCCGACATTTGACGTACATTTACGTCATGGTCGGGAAGTACTTCCCGACACATGGCGTAAATGTACGTCATGGCATTTAACTGTCACCGCGTCTATAGACGCGGTGACAGTTTCAACATGTCTGCTGTCCCTGACAGCAGACATGTCCGTGCATGCCCAGGGGGGGCTGCGATGCCGCCCCCCCGTCGGCGATCGCTGTGATTGGCTGTTCAGTGTGAACAGCCAATTACAGCGTTTTCCTGTGTCACCGGCGAATAACGTTCGCCGGTGACACGGGATCAGAGGTGATTGGTGCTGTAAAGTACAGCACCAATCACCGCGGGGTGTGAGGGTGACACTGGTGTCACCCCACCGCACCCCGCCCGCCCCCAAAGGCCGTGATTGGTTCGTCGGACCGACGGACCAATCACAGCCAAGGAGGGGGATTTAAACTAACGGTGACTGCACTGCAGACGCCATTCCGGTCTGGAATAGCGTGCAGTGCGGTCACCGTACCTCCCTGCCGCCATACTGACCAGAACCTTGCTCCATAGCTTGCTCCATACTTACCTGATCGCTGCTTCATCACTGCTTCCTGGATCCTGTTACTACTTGTGCCTTCCTGTGAAATTGTGCTGCTGCAGTGTACTAGCTAGATAGATAGAGAGATAGATAGAGAGATAGAGAGATAGATAGAGAGATAGAGAGATAGAGAGAGATAGAGAGAGATAGAGAGAGATAGAGAGAGATAGAGAGAGAGATAGTGTCAGAGAGTGCTGATCGCTGCTTCATCACTGCTTCCTGGATCCTGTTGCTACTTGTGCCTTCCTGTGAAATTGTGCTGCTGCAGTGTACTAGCTAGATAGAGAGATAGATAGAGAGATAGAGAGAGATAGAGAGAGAGAGATAGATAGAGAGGCCTAGTGACAGAGTGCTATATTTTGTGCTGCTGCAGTGTGATAGTTATAGAGAGATAGAGAGAGATAGAGAGAGATAGTGTCAGAGAGTGCTATATTTTGTGCTGCTGCAGTGTGATATAGTTATAGATAGAGAGAGATAGAGAGAGAGAGATAGATAGAGAGGCCTAGTGACAGAGTGCTATATTTTGTGCTGCTGCAGTGTGATAGTTATAGAGAGATAGAGAGAGAGAGATAGAGAGAGATAGTGACAGATTGTGCTATATATTTTTGATATAACTGACTGCTGCCCCCTCCTTTTGTGCTGATCAGTATAAATTAACTGATCAGCAACTTTTTGGGGGCGCAGGTTTTTTTTTATATATAGATATACCTGTCAGTGCTGCTGCTGCAGTGTCATAGAGTGATAGATAGTGAGAGATAGAGAGATAGAGAGAGATAGTGACAGAGAGTGATAGAGAGTGCTAAATTTTTTGTCTGCTGCCCCCGCCTTTTGTGCTGATCACTATATCTGAGGTGATCAGCAACTTTTTTGGGGGTACAGAGGTTTTTTTTTTTTTTATATATACCTGTCAGTTGCACCAAAGGTTGTGCACCTGCTGCACCTCACTGGTAATCAGTGTCGCATCACTGATCACCTTTTTTTTTTTTGTGTGTGTGCTGTGGGGTCTTTTTTTAATTTTTTTTTTACACACACTGTGATTTTGTGGGTGTCCTGTGGCCGCTGTGCGCTGATCAGTGACGTACATCACTGATCATCTTTTTCGGTACAGGGTTGATCTATATATTTTTTTTTTTGATCAAATTCCTGTTGCCTTTGAGCGCTGTTCAGTGACAGACGTTACTGACCAACATCTGTGCTCAATTTTTGGCGCAGGACCTTTTTTTTTTTTTAACCCCTTAAATTTTTTATTTTTAACCCCTTCATTTTTTTTTTTTTTATTGGTATAAAGTATTTTTTTTTTTTCTGCACCACATACACACTACACACTACATACCCCCCGGATTGAAATAAAGTTTGTACCCCCCCCCTACACTATACACGTGTTGAAACATTTCACTACCAGTAACACAAAAATAAAAATGGCATCCCAAATGTCCTCCCAAATGTCCTCCCAAATGTCCTCCCAGTCATCCAGGAGAATGTATTCAGCGGAGGAGGCATATGCCCTGCTTGCTTCTGACTCTGACACAGCCAGTGATGCAAGCGGGGAATTTGAAGGATTCGCCTTAAGCTCCTCTTCCTCCTCTGGTGATGAGGGACCCCCTCAAAGACGCCCCCGTAGAGCAGCTGAGACCCCCCCCCCAATAATTGATCTCGTATGGACCCCACCACCAGACAATTTTGAGCCCCAGGTTCCTGAGTTTTTGGCCATGCCAGGAATCCAATTTGATTCCACAGGTCTCAGAGAAATTGACTTTTTCAAATTATTTTTCTCTGATGATTTTATAAATTTAATGGTGGACCAAACTAATTTATATGCCCAGCAGTTTATTGCTCAAAACCCCACGTCATCATTTGCTAGGTGGACCCCTGTAGATGCAGTAGAGATGATGACGTTTTGGGGTCTGGTGTTTCATATGGGCATAGTAAAAAAGCCAGAAATTAGGCAATATTGGAGTACAGATGTTCTGTACAGTACTCCATTTTACCGTATGGCCATGCCCCGGACTCGATTTGAGACAATTCTTAAATTTATACATTACACCGATAATGCACAGTGCCCACCCAGAGATGATCCCACCTTTGACCGGCTATTCAAAGTCAGGCCGGTCATTGATCATTTCAGTGCCAAATTTGAAGAGGTGTACATCCCTGAAAAATTTATTTGTATCGACGAGTCCCTTATACATTTTAAAGGAAGGGTTAAATTCCGCCAGTACCTTCCCAGTAAGAGGGCAAGGTATGGCATAAAAATGTACAAACTGTGTGAAAGCACCTCAGGGTACACCCACAGGTTTAGGGTTTATGAAGGGAAGGATTCAAGAATTGAACCGCCAGAATGCCCCCCCTCCCTCGTAGGTGTTAGTGGGAAAATTGTCTGGGATTTAGTGCACCCCTTCCTGGATAAAGGTTATCACCTCTATGTGGATAACTTTTACACCAGCATCCCCCTGTTTAAGGCCCTTGGTTCAAGAGGTACAGCAGCTTGCGGTACTGTGCGCAAGAACCAAAGAGGCCTCCCAAAAACGCACATTGCCCAAGTAATGAGAAGGGGTGAAAGCAGGGGAATATGCACCGAAAATATGTTGTTGGTCAAATATAAGGACAAGAGGGATGTCCTTATACTGACAACAATTCACGGAGACAGTACCACCTCCGTCCCTGTACGAGGTACCAGTACCCACACCTCCAAACCTAATTGTATCCTGGATTACAATAGGTACATGGGCGGAGTGGATCTTTCAGATCAGGTACTGAAGCCGTACAGTGCCCTGCGGAAAACAAAAATCTGGTACAAGAAGGTGGCCGTGTATATCATCCAGATGGCACTGTATAACGCTTACGTGCTATTCCGTTCTACCGGCCAGAGGGGGACATTTATGCACTTTCAAGAGGAAGTCATAAAGGGCCTAATATTTGGGAACCAGCAGGCAGAGGGCCGCAGTACTTCTAGTACTGGCCCCCGTATTGTACCAGGGCAGCATTTTCCTGATGAAATCCCCTCCACTGGAAAAAAGGGCAGGACACAAAAAAGGTGCAAAGTTTGCTATAAAAAGGGAATAAGAAAGCAAACTATTTTCCAGTGTGACACTTGCCCCGACAAACCCGGCCTATGTATAAAGGAGTGTTTTAAAATATACCACACATCTATGGAATATTAGGTTCATAATTTCACCGTGCTTCGGGGGTCTTGCTAATGCCACATAGCACCCACCATTCATTCCACCAGAATCTGAGCCGCAAAATCCAAAAATCACTCCTTCCCTTCTGAGTCCTGCCATGCACCCAACTGGTATTTTTTGGTCACATGTGAGGCATTGCCGTACTCGGGAGAAATTGGGGCACATATTTTGGGGTGCTTTGTCTCCTTCATTCCTTGTGAAAATGAAAAATTTTGAGCCAGAACTGCATTTTTGTGTAAAAAAATGTAATTTTTCATGTTCACTGCCCACTTGTATCAAAATTGGTGAAACCCCTGGGGGTTTGAAATGTACACTATACCCCTAGATGAATTCCCTGAGGGGTGTAGTTTGCAAAATGGGGTCACTTGTGGGGGGGTTCCACTGTATTGGTGCTTTGGGGGTCTTGCTAATGCGACATAGCACCCACCATCATTCCACCAGAATTTGTGCTGCAAAATCCAAATATCACTCCTTCCCTTCTGAGTCCTGCCACTTTTTGGTCACACATGAGGCATTGCCGTACTCGGGAGAAATTGGGGCACAGATTTTGGGGTGCTTTGTCTCCTTCATTCCTTCTGAAAATGAAAAATTTTGAGCCAGAACTGCATTTTTGTGTAAAAAAATGTAATTTTTCATTTTCACTGCCCACTTGTATCAAAATTGGTGAAACCCCTGGGGGTTTTAAATGTACACTATACCCCTAGATGAATTCCCTGAGGGGTGTAGTTTGCAAAATGGGGTGACTTGTGGGGGGGTTCCACTGTATTGGTGCAACATAGCACCCACCATTCATTCCACCAGAATATGTGCTGCAAAATCCAAAAATCACTCCTTCCCTTCTGAGTCCTGCCATGCACCCAACTGGTATTTTTTGGTCACATGTGAGGCATTGCCGTACTCGGGAGAAATTGGGGCACAGATTTTGGGGTGCTTTTTCTCCTTCATACCTTCTGAAAATGAAAAATTTTGAGCCAGAACTGCATTTTTGTGTAAAAAATGTAATTTTTCTTTTTCACTGCCCACTTGTATCAAAATTGGTGAAACCCCTGGGGGTTTGAAATGTACACTATACCCCTAGATGAATTCCCTGAGGGGTGTAGTTTGCAAAATGGGGTCACTTGTGGGGGGGTTCCACTGTATTGGTGCTTGGGGGGTCTTGCTAATGCGACATAGCACCCACCAAAATTCCACCAGAATCTGAGCTGCAAAATCCAAAAATCACTCCTTCCCTTTTGAGTCCTGCCATGCACCCAACTGGTATTTTTTGGTCACATGTGAGGCATTGCCGTACTCTGGAGAAATTGGGGCACAGATTTTGGGGTGCTTTTTCTCCTTCATACCTTCTGAAAATGAAAAATTTTGAGCCAGAACTGCATTTTTGTGTAAAAAATGTAATTTTTCATGTTCACTGCCCACTTGTATCAAAATTGGTGAAACCCCTGGGGGTTTGAAATGTACACTATACCCCTAGATGAATTCCCTGAGGGGTGTAGTTTTCAAAATGGGGTGACTTGTGGGGGGGTTCCACTGTATTGGTGCTTGGGGGGTCTTGCTAATGCGACATAGCACCCACCAAAATTCCACCAGAATCTGAGCCGCAAAATCCAAAAATCACTCCTTCCGTTCTGAGTCCTGCCATGCACCCAACTGGTATTTTTTGGTCACATGTGAGGCATTGCCGTACTCGGGAGAAATTGGGGCACATATTTTGGGGTGCTTTTTCTCCTTCATACCTTCTGAAAATGAAAAATTTTGAGCCAGAACTGCATTTTTGTGTAAAAAAATGTAATTTTTCATTTTCACTGCCCACTTGTATCAAAATTGGTGAAACCCCTGGGGATTTGAAATGTACACTATACCCCTAGATGAATTCCCTGAGGGGTGTAGTTTTCAAAATGGGGTGACTTGTGGGGGGGTTCCACTGTATTGGTGCTTGGGGGGTCTTGCTAATGCGACATAGCACCCACCAAAATTCCACCAGAATCTGAGCTGCAAAATCCAAAAATCACTCCTTCCCTTTTGAGTCCTGCCATGCACCCAACTGGTATTTTTTGGTCACATGTGAGGCATTGCCGTACTCGGGAGAAATTGGGGCACAGATTTTGGGGTGCTTTTTCTCCTTCATACCTTCTGAAAATGAAAAATTTTGAGCCAGAACTGCATTTTTGTGTAAAAAATGTAATTTTTCATGTTCACTGCCCACTTGTATCAAAATTGGTGAAACCCCTGGGGGTTTGAAATGTACACTATACCCCTAGATGAATTCCCTGAGGGGTGTAGTTTTCAAAATGGGGTGACTTGTGGGGGGGTTCCACTGTATTGGTGCTTGGGGGGTCTTGCTAATGCGACATAGCACCCACCAAAATTCCACCAGAATCTGAGCCGCAAAATCCAAAAATCACTCCTTCCGTTCTGAGTCCTGCCATGCACCCAACTGGTATTTTTTGGTCACATGTGAGGCATTGCCGTACTCGGGAGAAATTGGGGCACATATTTTGGGGTGCTTTTTCTCCTTCATACCTTCTGAAAATGAAAAATTTTGAGCCAGAACTGCATTTTTGTGTAAAAAAATGTAATTTTTCATTTTCACTGCCCACTTGTATCAAAATTGGTGAAACCCCTGGGGGTTTGAAATGTACACTATACCCCTAGATGAATTCCCTGAGGGGTGTACTTTGCAAAATGGGGTGACTTGTGGGGGGGTTCCACTGTATTGGTGCAACATAGCACCCACCATTCATTCCACCAGAATCTGAGCTGCAAAATCCAAAAATCACTCCTTCCCTTTTGAGTCCTGCCATGCACCCAACTGGTATTTTTTGGTCACATGTGAGGCATTGCCGTACTCGGGAGAAATTGGGGCACAGATTTTGGGGTGCTTTTTCTCCTTCATACCTTCTGAAAATGAAAAATTTTGAGCCAGAACTGCATTTTTGTGTAAAAAATGTAATTTTTCATGTTCACTGCCCACTTGTATCAAAATTGGTGAAACCCCTGGGGGTTTGAAATGTACACTATACCCCTAGATGAATTCCCTGAGGGGTGTAGTTTTCAAAATGGGGTGACTTGTGGGGGGGTTCCACTGTATTGGTGCTTGGGGGGTCTTGCTAATGCGACATAGCACCCACCAAAATTCCACCAGAATCTGAGCCGCAAAATCCAAAAATCACTCCTTCCGTTCTGAGTCCTGCCATGCACCCAACTGGTATTTTTTGGTCACATGTGAGGCATTGCCGTACTCGGGAGAAATTGGGGCACATATTTTGGGGTGCTTTTTCTCCTTCATACCTTCTGAAAATGAAAAATTTTGAGCCAGAACTGCATTTTTGTGTAAAAAAATGTAATTTTTCATTTTCACTGCCCACTTGTATCAAAATTGGTGAAACCCCTGGGGGTTTGAAATGTACACTATACCCCTAGATGAATTCCCTGAGGGGTGTACTTTGCAAAATGGGGTGACTTGTGGGGGGGTTCCACTGTATTGGTGCAACATAGCACCCACCATTCATTCCACCAGAATCTGTGCTGCAAAATCCAAAAATCACTCCTTCCCTTCTGAGTCCTGCCATGCACCCAACTGGTATTTTTTGGTCACATGTGAGGCATTGCCGTACTCGGGAGAAATTGGGGCACAGATTTTGGGGTGCTTTTTCTCCTTCATACCTTCTGAAAATGAAAAATTTTGAGCCAGAACTGCATTTTTGTGTAAAAAAATGTAATTTTTCATTTTCACTGCCCACTTGTATCAAAATTGGTGAAACCCCTGGGGGTTTGAAATGTACACTATACCCCTAGATGAATTCCCTGAGGGGTGTAGTTTTCAAAATGGGGTGACTTGTGGGGGGGTTCCACTGTATTGGTGCTTGGGGGGTCTTGCTAATGCGACATAGCACCCACCAAAATTCCACCAGAATCTGAGCTGCAAAATCCAAAAATCACTCCTTCCCTTCTGAGTCCTGCCATGCACCCAACTGGTATTTTTTGGTCACATGTGAGGCATTGCCGTACTCGGGAGAAATTGGGGCACAGATTTTGGGGTGCTTTGTCTCCTTCATACCTTCTGAAAATGACAAATTTGGAGCCAGAACTGCATTTTTGTGTAAAAAAAATAATTTTTCATTTTCACTGCCCAGTTGTACCACAATTGGTGAAACCCCTGGGGGTTTGAAATGTACACTATACCCCTAGATGAATTCCCTGAGGGGTGTAGTTTGCAAAATGGGGTCACTTGTGGGGGGGTTCCTAACTTTTAGCATCTTATGGTGCCTTGAAACCTACATGGTGCCTAAAAAATAATCTCATAAAAAGGAGGCTCCAAAATCAAGTAGGTGCTCCTTCTATTATGAAGCCTGTGGTTTGGTCACCGTGCACACTAGGGCCACATATAGGATATTTATGAAAACAAAAGAATTGGGGGAATCAATTTTTAGTCACATTTCTCTAGTAAAATGTACTGTGTTCCTTATAAAAATGTATTAAAATTGCAAATCTGCAAAAAAAAAGAAATTTTGAAATTTCACCTGCACTTTGTTTTAATTCCTGTGAAACACCTAAAGGGTTAACAAACTTCCAAAATGCTGTTTTGAATACTGTGAGGGGTGCAGTTTTTGAAATGGCATCATTTATGGGGGTGTCTCACATACAAGTCCCTCAAAGTTACATCAGAACTGAACTGGTCCCTAAAAAAATCAGTGTTTGAAATTTTCTTGAAAATTTGAGAATTTGCTATTCATATTGTAAGCCTCCTAGTGTCCCAAAAAATTAAAAGGAAGTTGAAATAATGATGTCAACATAAAGTAGACATATGGCCTATGTTAGTTATTCACTATTTTGAGTGGTAAGATTATTTGTCTCACAAGCAGAAAATTTAACATTTTGCAAATCGCTAA
This sequence comes from Crinia signifera, assembly GCF_055691185.1. Lineage (NCBI taxonomy): Eukaryota > Metazoa > Chordata > Amphibia > Anura > Myobatrachidae > Crinia > Crinia signifera. The sequence goes on from NC_139217.1 coordinate 46,124,293, forward strand.
ATTTTCCATTTTTTCACGATATTTTGGTATTTTTCACAAAAAAACACAGACTGTATCGACCCAAATTTACCACTAATTTGAAGTACAATGTGTCACGAGAAAACAATCTCAAAATCACTGGGATAAGTAAAAGCAAAAAAAAGTTATACCCACTTAAGTGAGACATGTCAGATTTGAAAAAAAGGGCTCTGTCAGGAACGCAAAAACTGGCTCTGTCAGGAAGGGGTTAATATGTGTAGATGAGGCACCGTTGTAGTTATGGCTAAATTCAACTAAATGTCTAAAGAAACTTTTTCAGAGCCTTAATAGTTACCGTTAGCAATTATTTCACATTATACTAAACTGTTGGTTTCCTGATAGTGTAATAAGCAGTGGCTTCACCAGTGGGGTGCTTGTCAAATCTTTTCAATTGGTGAAACCTAAATTCAGACTCCTCCGCAGTGACAGGAGCCAGATGCTGCAGGATAATATCACCCTGCAGCACCTGACTCCTGTCATTAAGAAGGAGCTGAAAGTACTGTAAGGGTCTCATGGAGCAGCCTGTTCATCCCCGAAGTGAGGTTATGCGCTAAGCCACAATCCTTTTAGTGATGCCATCTGGGGCTCCACAAGGACACACCCCTTTCACAGGAAGACATTTCCTCTTTTCTTGGCTGCACAGTGTCACTGACCAGTCATACTTTCCATTTGTCTTTTTCTTCCGTTCCAACTTCCACATTCTCTATTTTACCGCCTGCCATTCTGCCAATGCCCAAACATCACAACTCCTTGAGTTCTAGTTTGAGACGTGAAAATAGGATTATGGCCGCCATCCTATATTTAGCCTTCAGCTGTAAGCTCACCGCTATAAATATCACGAAAACACCTACAGATGGCATTGGCGATTAAGTCCCCATTGCTGGCAGTGGTGATGCCAACTTTGCTGAGTACACACTGCGTTGATGTGACATGTGTGGGCAACCACCGGGTATCTGTATTTGACAGTAACCCATCTCTGGAAGTATTAGGCCACTGGCAACACAGTATATGACTGAGACATTTCTTGGCATCGCTGGACAGGTAAGTGATGGTGAATACCTGTGGTTTATTGGTACAGATCACTGTGAGATGCAGTGATGCTATCGTTTTACTGCCACTAACTAGTTTTAGCGGTACTTGTGTAGTTTCACAGCGCTGCCGCGCGCACAGTCTGTTACAGAAACTTGGCAGCCTGCCAGAGGCTCTGTTTAACTGTGCGCGTGCCGCTCTAGCTGTAAGCTACGTATTGACAGCTACGTTAACAGCATAGTGGCCGGGCAGCAGCAGCAGCGCGCTGCCCAGGCGCTGACAGGTCACTGTGGTACTTGTAGTTCCACAGTGAAATAGGCAGCGCTGACAACGGGGGCAAGTGGAGACACCCCGGGCACAACGCTGACGGGATGTAGGCGCTAAAGCCCCTGGATTAACACTCCCTGCAAGCCGCTAAGAAGGAAGCTGGCGCCTGGATTCAGACGCAAAAGCGTCTGAATCCAGGCGCCTTGCAAGCCGCTAAGAAGGAGGCGGACGCCTGGATTCAGGCGCAAAAGCATCTGAATCCAGGCGCCTGGCTCCCTGCAAGCCGCTCAGGTGGTGGGGCATCTAAATCCAGACGCTAAAGCGCCTGGATTTAGTTGGGTGTAGGGGTACATCTAAATTTAGACGCAAAAGCATCTAAATTTAGCTGGGTCTAGGGGTACACCATTAAAACCCACCCACAGTGCCACTAGTCGACGCAGCAGCTGTCCACCTTGTAAATCCCACTATCCACGCCAACCCGAAGTGTTGCGAGCGCAGCGAGCCCCGTGACGCATACTACGCGTACTACGACCTTTTCATACCCCCACTATCCACGTCGGCGTGGAGTTGAGAATAGAAAGTGTGGCGAGCGCAGCGAGCCACCGAGCCCGAAGCCTGGCGAGCGCAGCGAGACCCGCGAGGGGACGCGGATACCTTCACAGGTATCTGTGTCCCCTTGCGGGCTTCACAGGTGTCCGCGTCCCCTCGCGGGGCTCGCTAGGCTCGCCACGCTTCGGGCTCGGTGGCTCGCTGCGCTCGCCACACTTTCTATTCTCAACTCCACGCCGACATGGATAGTGGGGGTATGAAAAGGTCGTAGGACGCGTACCGCCGCCCCTCGCGGGGCTCGCTGCACTCGACGCGCTTCGGGTTGGCGTGGAAAGTGGGATTTACAAGGTCGACAGCTGCTGCGTCGACTAGTGGAACTGTGGGCGGGTTTTAATAGTGTACTGGATTCAGACACTTTTGCGTCTGAATTTAGCGTGTACATGGGGGACACAGCGGTGTGCCGGGTTGTGTAGTTTAGAAGCCCCGGCACGTCAATGTTGTGACTGGGGTGACTCCACTTGCCCCCGTTGTCAGCGCTGCCTATTTCACTGTGGAACTACAAGTACCACAGTGACCTGTCAGCGCCTGACCAGCGCGCTGCTGCCCAGCCGCTACGCTGTTAACGTAGCTGTCAATACGTAGCTTACAGCTAGAGCGGCACGCGCACAGTTAAACAAAGCCTCTGGCAGGCTGCCAAGTTTCTGTAACAGACTGTGCGCGCGGCGGCGCCGTGAAACTACACAAGTACCGCTTTAGCATTAAACAGAGGCTAATAAATGAATAAAATAAATAAATTAGGTTCTTCTTTAGAACAAATTAATCCGTGTATGAAGCCTCAGTGGCTCATTTACAGTATCAATGTGTGATAAAACTCATTACATAAGATAAAGGGTGCTCCAGCCAATCAGATTGTAAGGGGGAAATTTACTAAGATAGGAGTTCTATTCAAGATGGGATGTTGCCCCTAGCAACCAATCAGATTCTACTTCTTATTTAGCACCTTTTAGAAGATAATAGATAGACTTTGATTGGTTGCTATGGGCAACATCCCTTCTTTAATAGAAAACCCATCTAGTAAATTTACCCTGTCATATGTTATGCTTCTAAATGACTTGTGCTTGAAAAATGACAGTTGGCTGGAACACCATTTATCGTATGTAACAAGTTCAATAACTCGCGACGAGATTTATCACGCGTTGATAAATGGGCCTTTGAGAGATACTGTAAAGGACCAGTCAGCTCCTAACTGCAATGTTATTGGCTATGTTTGAAAAATAGGAGCTGATTGGCTGATTGTGTACTTCATATCGCCCCACTTTCTCTCTGTCCAGGGTTTGATACATCTCCCCCTCAATACCTAATGTGACAGAGACCTTAAGGCAGGCATTCCCAAATTATGGCCCGCCAGCTGTTGTGAAACTACAAGTCCCATCAAGCCTAGCCACAGCTTTGCTATTAGGGAATGCTAAATCTATAGCAAGGCATGCTGGGATGTGTAGTTTCACAACAGCTGGAAAGCCATAGTTTGGACATGCCTGCCTTAAGGGGATCACATCTTTTCCCTAAGCCTTGTGCATTACATGGTCTCCTGAAAGTCTGTACCCCGCAGATGTCAGCCCCTGCTCAATGTCCCACCCGCAGCCTGCTGGAATCATCCAATTTGGCAGCTCACACTTTCCAAAAGGAAGTCTTACGCTGCGCTCGCACGGTATTGATTGCACTGCAATGCTTTTCATTTTAAGCAAATTAAAAGCAAAACCTCCACTTTCCTGTAAAAAGAAATTAAAAATCCATCAAGTATTAATTTCCCAGCCTCGGGCGAGGACGGAAATTGCTGATTGTTAGCCAGAACAATCATCGCCTGAGATAGTGTTTGGATATTGTGGTGCAGGCAGGACTTACTCCTCTCCCTTAGTCAGCGGCAAACGCGTGGAAATAAACCCAAAGCTGTTTTATTTCTTCTGGTTGAGGTGGAAAGGTCACTGCCAGCACTGCACGTTTCACTGGAGCAAGCAGAGCGGAGAGCCAGGTCCTCCAGATACAGCCTACAGGGTACCAGGAGCAGGGGGAAGAGGAGAGAAATAATTTGATGGACAATCAAATGATTTTTTGTCTGGTCGGCCAGGTCGGGGGGGGGGGGGGTTCTGAATAAGGCCCATTGTTTGTGAGATCATATAACAAAGGTGTGAATTTAGACTGATACCAATTGGGACCAGTCAATTCACAATACCTGGCGTTCTGAATATTATTATAAAATTTATGTGCCCACAATGTGCACCAATGTAATTAGATTAAATTATACCTGCTGCTGCACGTGTTAAATGAGCTAGCCTTTGCTCCTAGGAAATGGAAAGATTGGGAGATTTTAACACAATTGCGCTGCTAAGTGATATGTAAGCTCTGAGTAGTGATTTCTGACCAAAAATGACACTGGACACGCTCTGTTAGATTATTATTTGTATTTTATAAAAATATGAAAAAAGAAAACCTATAATTTAAACAGTACAATTTATATAAAAAGCACCTAAATGATAAAAAGCATAAATGTCAAACAAGTGTGTCTCCAAGGGGTAATTGGGCTCTCCAATGATGCAAACAATCAAATATAAGTGATATTTTGTCCGGAATCTTTCTGGGTATTTCAAATATATTTTGTTTAGAAATCACAAGTTTCCAGCCCGCAAATGGTGTTACTAATGCCAATTAGCATGTATACGGAACATGCACTAGGTGTGAGGCAGTTCATCAAAGGTAACAATATTTAGTTGAATTTGTAGCAATAAAGTTTCTCACCTACAGATAGTTGTAGCAGCGGGGAGCAATACTTATGCTGTGTACACACGGTCCGATTTCCTTTCCGATGTTGATGATATAGTCAACATCGGATCGGCATCGGATCAACATCGGATGCAGATCGCAAGGGTTTTAACCCTTGTGATCCCGATCCAATCCCGATGCGCGTTTACGTATCGGAAGCCAGAACGTCTTGGCTGCCTTGTCTATATAGTGCAGATCTGCACTATATAGTCAAGATAGGATGCAAATCGGATGTGCCTTAAGATCCTATCCACGATCCTATCTGGTCAGATCGTGGATAGGATCTAAAGGCACATCTAATGCTGTGTACACACTTGTACAATCTGCATAAGATCCAGATGAGATTTTGACTATATAGTCAAAATCTTATCTGGATCTCATGCAGATTGTATGGGTTTTATCCCAAGCGATCCCGATGCGCGCTCCCGTATCGCAGCCAGAAAGTCTTGGCTGCCCTGTCTATATAGTGCAGATCTGCACTATATAGTCTAAATTGAATGCAGATAGTGTAAATTGTAATCGCATCTGGATCTCATGCAGATTGTACAAGTGTGTACACAGCATAACGTGTGTACACACCAAGCTCTACCCTGATGTGAAGTCTGTAAGGTGTGGACTCCTGGATCGGAGTTTCTCCGTTTCAAATGTAGCAAGATTGTGATGCTGCAGCTGACAGCCCCAATGTGTTGTTCCAAGGAAGCAGGCAGGTCAGTGACAGAAGTCTCTCCACACCAGCCGGGGCAAGATGGATCAGACCGGCGCCGCTGTATCTGGTGAATAGCTGGCGGGCAGATGTAGTGAGAGCGGCCGCAGGAAAAGCGGTGGCCGTTCGTGCGGCTGAGGGAGAGCCGTGCCGGAGGTTCAAGGAGGGACTTCTAAGCCTTGGAGACACGTCCAGATACTCGGGTGTGACGTCAACGCGTTTCGTACCCACAGTGGTTGGGAACTTTTGTTGATAATAATCTTACAGAGCGTGTCCAGTGTCATTTTTGGTCAGAAATCGCTACTCAGAGTTTACATATCACTTAGCAGCGCAACTGTGTTAAAATCTCCTAATCATTTATAATACTGTATTTTTTTAAATATTGTAACAAAGGCATCGCGTAATTCACATGGAAAGACGGCATCTCCTCTGTAGTGAAATACCTATACCATTACCATTATTTCCAGACTCCTGGGTCCCTTAGCATGCCATGGAAGATGAATGCACCGTGCTGGCTTTGTGATATTGAGCAGCTGGTTTTGGCGGTGCCAATTGCTAACAAACTCTGCCATGGAAGTTTTCCGGTAGGCCGATATGCATGTAGGACCGTCTGTGACCGGGAGACGGTAGAAGGGGACAGACTGGTAGTGTGGGTGTGTTAAAGGGTAAAGGGCAATGGCCGTTGTTACCTATGGGCTGCAGTCCTGCTGCACCCCCCCCCCCCCCAGGTAAAATCCACCACTGTGCTTTGCCTAAGTGAAGCCAGATACAGGGCGGGATGTTATATTACAAAAATGCAGTAAGATCCCCGTTGTCGGGGTTTTTACTGCATTTTGGTATGCCAGAAAGCCCAAACACCGGGTTACTGCGAGGGGGGGGGGGGGACTATTGCCAGCAAAAGCTGTCAATACACCATAGAAGCCTATGGGCTTCTTACTGCATCCCTCACCGCCCTGCTGCCACCCGCACTGTCCATGCTGCTCCCCCCTCACCTGTGTCCTGGCAGCCTCCTGCTGTGCTGCCTGGACCAGTGACCTCCTCCTCCCTAGCCCCGTACTTCCCATTCCAGGTGCAAAGAAGTGGAAGAGAGCCCTGCAGCAGCAGCCGGGCACAGCAGGAGTAGACCTGTTCACCTCCCGCTGGCTGCTTCGCAAAGGGCAGCTCTTATCGCAAGAGCTGCCCTTTGCGATACTAATCGCATATGTTATGGCATATGCACTTAGTGTCGATGTGGTAGCCAGCGGAGAAGGGGGGGGGGAGGGGGGTAAGAAGCGGTGGATCTTAGAGCATCCCGCCCTTTGTCTGTGAGGCTGCACTGGCTCCATTGTGACTGGCAGTGACTTTCTATTGGAAGTTTGACCGGCCAGTCACCCAAGGCAGTCTCATTGGGAGGTGTTCCCTCCCTCCGGGATGCCTCTATGGGCTGCCTCATCTGCAGCCCTCGGGTATGCACATGCGCAGCACTAAAGGTGCCCATACACGCAGCGTTTTTCCCGGTGCGATCCTATGCGATGAGATGCGCGCTCCCACGGCATCCCATTGCACAGTACAAAAAGAATGTGCTGCACATACTTTTTGTACTGTCTTTTGATCGCATCGCATTGCATGCACAACACATGCAATGCGATTTAGCACAAAAAGTACCGGGTAATCGGTAGGATGGTCTGAGCCTTGGAGACACTTCCGGAGACACAGGTGTGACGTCAACGCGTTTCGTACCCACAATGTTTGGGAACTTTATCAAGACATATCATATTACATACGTAATGACAGATGTCTTGATAAAGTTCCCAAACATTGTGGGTACGAAACGCGTTGACGTCACACCAGTGTCTCAGGAAGTGTCTCCAAGGCTCAGACCATCCTCCTCTGAACCAGCCGGCTTGTTCTCCCTCAGCCGCACATACGGCCGCTCTCATCACACCTGTCTGCCCGCCAGTCACCGACTTCTACAGCTACAGCGGCGTCTGTGTACCCAATCTCGCTCCCGCTGGTGCGGTGAAGCTCCGTTTAGAAGACTGCTACAACTCTAACAGTGTATCGGGTCGAGCCGCAACAAAGTAAGCTCCCCGTCACTAAAATCATCTGTGGGTGCGAAATCTTATTGCTACAATTGAGCTACCACTTTTGTTACCATTGTTGCCTTTGGATGAACTGCCTTACAACTAGCACATGTTTTGCTTACATGCTAATTGGCATTACAATCACCATCGCCGTGTTGGAAACTTGGGATTTATAATTATTATATGTGAACTGCACTTGGAAGTCCTGGCTGATCATTGTCCACACATGATTGCTGTGGTCTACAATTCCTAAACATAACCCACTAGATTGTGGAATTTGTGATTTTGTTTCATTGGAGAGCGTAATTAACCCTTGGAGACACATTTGCCCCATTATTGAGCTATCTGTGCTTCTAACATACCTCCCAACTTTCTGAGCGCCGGAACCAGGACACTGCTGATTTTCGGGGGCGTGGCCTTATTTCGGGGGCGTGGCCTATACTCGCAGCTCCTGCAAGGTCACGCCCTGATTTTGCCACTATGGGGGCATGACCCAGAGGCTCTGTGAGCCTCTAGCCATGCCCCCAGCCCCCTGGCTGTGGGAATAGACGCTGTGCGCATGCGCACAGCGTCTATTCCCCGCTGCTTAGCAGCCGACAGGGGGGACTCCCAACAGCCCCCCTCCTCGCGGGACACTGCCGCCCGCGGGTGGGACAGCGGGACAGGCCCTAATAATCGGGACTGTCCTGCTGAAATAGGGACTGTTTGGAGGTATGTTCTAATAATTATGAAGGTGCTTTTAGTCTTGTTGTTTAGATTGTACTATATTATAAAATTGTATGCTTTTTTCTTTTTTACTATACATAAATAATATTTAAAATGGTGAGTGATACACAACCAACCAATCAGCTCCTGCCTGTCATTTATCAAACACAGCCTGTGACATGGCAGGTAAGAGCTGATTGGCTGGCTGTTTATCGCTCTCCATTTTATCACTTTTTGAGCTTAGTGCATTTGGCCCAGAATCTTTAGTAAATGTACCCCTCAGTTACCTGTTACAGCACTTTCTCTGCACTGAACGTTAAACTTGTCATTCCGAAGACCCCAGCGTTGTCTTCAGACTGACGCCGCTGGTTATACACGTTCCAGGAGCAGTAGGTATGTGGTAATGTAGAAATATGAGGAGCGCCTCTATGTTCTGGGCTGTGTGGTGACAGTCTTCCAGAGTTAATATTTGCTTAGTCAAACAGGCATATTTCCTATGAAAATAGCGCTTATGGGTGGTCAAAATAAAATGTACAATGATGGTTCTTGTCTCATCACCAGAGGTAATAATAGAACTCTGTGGTGTTTACTTTGCAGTTAGAAGTATGGCAACGTTACAGGACGGAGAAACGCCGGACGGCACCTGAGTCTCAGTATATTAACATCTTTGGGTTTCCAAAAAAATACAGGACAAAACAAAAACAGGATTGTGCAAAGAACTATTTATTTGTGCTATTTTTGATTCAAATGGTGGCTGTTGATGCAGGTGATTGGATAAATCCAAATCATTCGCACCATATCCAGACTGTGGCAACTGGAGGATTATGGGAGAGGGCGATATACATTGTTACAGAACAGTTTTGCTATTTGACAAAATGGAGTCCATTTACTACAAAGTAGAGACTGTGCGGGTTCGTTTGACTAGGATTTTACGATCCCAATTTGAGAACCGAGTAAAACCGAACCCGTACTCATCTCTACTACAAAGTATTTCTCAATATCCACATTTAGTCAAACTCTTATGTTTTTCAGATGGGGTCACTCACCCCGGAGCCAATCTTGAGTTGAATAAAAGCACTGGATTGCAGGAATGTAGAAGGCTAAAAAAGAGAGATGGTTGTCCTGAACCGGCAGAACCAGTGGCGCTTGGTGGTGCTCAAGAATAAATGAACCATCTTCTCTGAAGGCCCCATATCTGATCTTCCGAGTATGTTGTCCATTCAAGGGTTTACCACCTATTTTTTTAATCAATGGCACCATCAAGACATTCCATCAATAGCAAAACAACATTGATGGAAAATCATCGATCGATGATAGGGACACATGACAGTGGTGAGCCAATCAGAAAAAGAGGGCAGGATTGATGTATTGAGTCATCTAGTGTGCTATAGACAACTGTGGGCAAAAAAAAACATTGTTATATAAGAATTAGACCCCAATATTGATGGTGGAGAAATATTAGGCATGCACCAATGCCAAAACCATCTACCAATTGCAGAAACTGATCGTTGTCAACCATTGATGGCCAATGTCCGGTCTTACAGTGGAGGCAGTTTAGGAGCAGACCAGGGACCTTGGTGAAGTCCACCACAGTGCACCTACCTTACTGTATGCTATGGACACTGGTTATGCACATAGGACTCTAGTAAAAGTGACTTCATAGAGATGCAACATATACAACCAATCCCAGATCACCATGAGAGTTGCCTGTACAAACAAATTTCCCTGATATTTCATTACAGAATTCCAGGGAATCCGAGACTGCGGCTCACATTAATGTTTGTTATTGTTAACATTGTGCAAACATTTAGTTAACGTAATGCCTCGGGCTCAGAGTTACTTCTGTGGTTAATCCGAGAAGAAGTTGAGTCTACAACGGCCATTTGGTACCTCATAATTCCGCCCTCGCTATTTAGCCTGGCCGAGTGCCCCACTGTGATAAGTGTCAGGATATGTCTCCCAACTCCAGAGGTTTCCTGTCATCGGCTCTCTCACACACTCACTGGCTATGGCTGTCTAGATAGGAGAGTTTAAAGCAGTTTTCATAAGACAACAGCCTTTACATATATAGGGGGGAGGTTTATCAAAGATTGGTGAGACTGAAATACAGTGGAGAGAGATAAAGTACCGACCAATTAGCATTTTTAACTGTCATTTTTAGAGGTCATGGCCATGGGGCCTAGGTACTGAGGGGTAGATTTATTATAGCGGCGCTAAGAGCGCCGCTATAACACTCCCAGCTTCGCCTCAGTAGCGAGGCGAAGCAGGAGGGGACACCGACAAGATCTACTAAGATCTTGCAGCCGAAGCGGGGGAGCGCTAACTCCCCCCTCCGGCGATGTTCCCTCCAGCTGACAGCGCGTCAGTTAACACTGATAAAAATGATAACACAAAAAATGATAAAATGGAGAGTGATAAACAGCCAGCCAATCAGCTCCTACCTGTCATGTCACAGACTGGGCTTGAAAAATGTCAGGCAGGAGCTGATTGGTTGGTTGTTTATCACTCTACATTTTATCACTTTTAAAGCTTAATACAACTGGCCCTTAGAGAGATAGATAAAGTAGATGGAGGTAGAGTACCGACCGACCAACCATCTCCTAACTGTGATGTTAAAGGCTGTGTTTGACAAAATGACAGAAGCTGATTGGCTGGTACTTTATCTCTCTACACGTTGTAAAACATCTCCCCCTGTGCATTGATAAATCTCTCCCATGGGTACTGAGTTATACTGTAGGTGCGTTTCGCTTCCTAGCATCATACATTCTTGTCCTATCTCATCTTTGACCTATTTGTCTCCTTTGTATTTTCTTTATACTATTACCTCCCCTCTCTCCCTCCCAGTACCTATCTGTATTGTATGCTAGATGTGCGGTCACTCCTTTCTATGTCAGTCCCCATGTTTGCTCTCCTCCCTATCCTATTCTCTGCAGCTACAAGGATGGATGAGCTTCTTGTTTGCTTGCACTGAAGTCTTGTTTTTCATGCCTCACAAATCTGTCAGTGAGAGTTTATTTTTTCATACCCTATAGGTCTCTCTGACAAGGCAAACTAATTACCATTAGTGGTATGAGGGGTAGTACATATGGCACAAAACATATCCTACTCGGAATTATAAAGGTATTGTAAGGTGTTGTTTTATATAACAATTTATTAAGACTACGGAATGAGGGTGTGGTATAACACCCCAACAGTCGGGATTCCGACAGTCATTTGCCCGACGTCGGAATCCTGTCTGTGGGGACTCAGACAGTGGGGGGGGGGGGGGCGCAACAAAGCCCCTTGTGGGCTCGCTACACTCGCCACCTATTTTATTGTCCCTCTATGGGGGTGGTGGACCCCCACGAGGGAGAATAGCCGCTGCCCATGTGTCAGGCTTTTAGCAGTCGGGATTTCGACATCATGGACTGTCGGAATCCCGGCTGCCGGCGAGTCCTCCGGCACCCATTGTAAGTCTATAAGGGATATATGCATCATTCCATAGTCTTAATACATTGTTATATAAAACAACATCACTATATTGTTTAATATATACCAAATGAACAGTCACATATACTAACACACCTGTGATACAGAAAAAGGGAACTGTGTCACCCATTTACTATTGGGAATTGCTGGTGTGTAGACACAGTGGCGCAACTATAGAGGGTGTAGGGGATCCAACTGCTATGGAGCCTAGCGGCTCGGGGGGCCCCAAGTCCCAGCAAGCACCTCCCTGCAACCTTTTTACTCATATTTTTTTAAAATATTTCCTTGCTGCCGTCCTTTGCCCTCCACCCTCTGCAGAAGTTTCTGCCATCATCGGGGCACAGGACACTCATCACTGGAGCAGAGGAAGCACTCCCCTGCTGGAGTCGATGCCAAGGACACCTGCCGTGGCACAGGACACCCATCACCTACACCGCTGGGGCAGAGGACATCCACCAGCGCCAGGCAACAGGACACCTGCCAGTGCCGGGGAACAGGACACCACCGCCGGGGTGTATGAGATGAGAACAAGACCTGCCTCAGCCTGTTTGCATTTGGGGGGGAGGAGAACAAAGTGATTCTGATTCACCTTTAAACCCCTGCTATCCCTCCCCTTACCTCATCCCCCTAGCTTTGTCTCCCCTCAACTCCCATTGTCTCCGCTCACCCCCTTTCCCCCCTCCCTGACCCCTTTCTTCACTCCCCCTCCCTCTCTGTCTCATCTAACTCCCCTCTTTTTCACTCTCTCCCCATCCCCTTTTCTCTCTTTTTTTCTCTTTCCCCTGCCCCCCCCCCTTTCTCACTCCCCTGCTCTCTTCCTACTGCCCCCTTCTTTCTCTCAACACTCTCACTCCCCTTCCATCTTACTTCCTTTTTATCTCTCACCTCTTCTCCTGTCTTTCTCTCTCCCCGATGCCCACTCTCTCACTCCCTGTATCACATCCTTTCTCTCTCTGACCTCCCCTCTCTTTCCCTGACTCCCCCTCTGTCCCTATCTCTCCCAAATTATCTCCCTGATACTATCTCTTCCTGGGCGGGATGTTCTAACATCAGCAGCCCAGCTCCGCCCACCTTCACCACCCATCGCATACATAATTATCGCATATGCTGTAACATATGCGATAATTATGGCAAAAGACAGTTTTTGAATTAAGAGCTGTCTTTTGCGGTGAGTCAGCGGGTCCCATCGGGTCCCCCCTCCCTCCCTTACCTTGCTGCTGCTGCTGCACTGGGCTCTCCTCCTCCCTGCACCCGGAAGAGGATCATAGTGCAGGGAGGAGGAGGTCACAGGTCCGGGCAGCACAGCACTGTGCTGCCCGGACACAGGTGAGGGGGGGTCGGTGCGGGGCGGCGGGGGGCGGTGGTGGGTCAGTGCGCGGTGGGTGTGGGTCACGTTAGAGGCCCATAGGCTTCTATGGGGCATTGGCAGATTTCTCTGGCGATGCCCCTCGTCACGTTAACCCGGCCGGGAAAGCTTAGAGCATCCCAAACTGCGGTAAAAACCCCGATAACGGGGGTTAGTTTAGAGAATCTCCCCCTCTGTCTCATTCTCTATCCCTCCCCCTGTCTTGCCTCCTTTCTCTACATGACACTCTCTCTCTCTCTCTCTCTCTTGCTCCCCTCTTTTTCTCTCTCTCTCTCTCTTACTCCTGCTCGCACCCCTACCTTTCTCTCTCTTTCTCCTCCCCCTTTCTCTCTGATATTCAATGTCTTGCACCTCTCTTTCTCTCCTTCCCTCTTTTTCCCATTAAGTCCCCTCTCTCTCCCTGCTACCCCTCTCTCACTCCTCTCTCTTTTTTCTCTTTCCCTGGATGTACCAAGCAGCGTGTGCAATGAGCAAAGCAAATGAAAGCTCTAAATATGAGAGCTGCCCTTTGCGATCCCCGCCACTGCCTGGACTTCCGGGTCTGTGACACAGGAGTCTCCCTGTGCATGCTGGAGAGGGCTTTAGTGGATTCAAAATTGCTGCGTTATTAACGCATTTCTACTTTAGTACATCCCAGCCATTGTCACTCACTCCCCTCACTCTTTCTTCTGTCCCCTAAGGGGCGTTTTAGTGCATACTTGCCTACTCTCCCGGAATGGCCACCCTGGAAGGTGGGCAAGTCTCCCGCATTGTGGCCACTGCTCCCCCTTCCACATGGTAAAAAATTCTGAATATTGTGGGTCCACGGACGGGGCTAAATGACACGAATCGCGTCATTTTGCCTCATTAAGCGCCTCCCCCCCCATCCACGAACCAGCAAATTGATGTGGCTGCCGGTCGTGGGGGCGGGGTTTAGTGACATCAGCCTCGCCCCGCCCCCAAAATGGAGCCTCACCATACACTCCTCTCCAGGCTTCTCCCGGAGAGGAGTTTTCAAATGTAGGCAGGTATGTTTTAGTGACAATGATGGGGGTGGGGGGCCACAAAGTTCTAGTTGCACCCCTGTGTAGACAGGTCATTCCCTGGCAGTGCCCCCTACTTCTATACACCTACAGTAGGATACACTTTTCATGGATATTGTAATAGTCCAAGGAGAGATGCCAAAAACTTGTTGTCTTCCATACTGTACCAATTGTCAGGACTACAGGAGTCAGGACAAAGGGCGAGATGCACCAAACAAAAAATGCTGTAAAAACCCTATTTTCGGGGGTTTTACCACATTTTCATATTCTGCAGGGGGTTACGCCTGTTCTAGATGGCTTAACCCCGTAGAAGCCTATGGGCTTCCCTTCGCATCCCCCGCCGCCCCGCGCGACCGACCCCCCCCCCCCCTCTCCCTTACCTGTGTCCGGGCAGCCTCCTGCTGTGCTGCACAGACCAGTGACCTCCTCCCTGCACCGCTTCCGGGTGCAGGGAGGAGGAGGTGGAGCCCTGGCCGAGCAGCAGCAGCTGGGTACGGGTCCAGGAAGGGAGGGGGAACTCGCTGCACATCGCCGGCCACAACGAACGCCAGAGCTGTCCTTTGCATTAATAATCGCATATGTTAGTGCATATGCGATTATTAACAATGCAAATGCGATGTGTGACGGAGAATGTTAGAGAATTCCGCCCAAACTGTATTAATGGTCCAGTTCCCTTTGGAGGGATTCTGTCCACTGGATCTCCAGGGAATCACTAATAAAATAGTTTTATTTATTTTTAAAATATTTTAAATATGCTCTATTTACCAACAACTGATAACAAAGCCGGCATTATCTTAAGTAATGCTTGAGGTGCTGTAGAGTCGATCACTGAAAGTAATCAAGGACACGCAATAGGGTGGCCAATCCCGGGATTGGGATCGGCGGGATCCCAGGATTTGAGCCCAAACTCGCCGGGATTTGAATCCCGGGATTGAAGCTTCCAATCCTGGGATTCGTGGAAATCTATGCGCAAATTTAATGCTGGGCAGTGCTAAGCACACACTCCAAGCTGCTTGCTCCAAGCCAGGCTGCTCCTGACTCTGGCGTGGGGAGAGGTGCATCAGAGGTGCCACACCTCTCTGCCTGCCACCGCACTTCACTTACCTCCTCCGCCCACCACCGCACCTCTCCCTGCTGGCTCTAGCTCTCTTCTGCACCACACCCGCTGGCTCCACCATGCTGCTCACGGCCAGGTGGTGGTGGTGGGGGGGGGGGGTTTACCCAATACCAGGGCTGAGAATTTTTACTGTCATATTTGGGTAATACCCCTTTCACATCACTGTGCCGGGTCGGTCCAGGAATCTCGATCCTGGGTCCTACCCGTGTCCAGCCCTTTCACATTAAACCTCGCCCATTATACAGCCCAGGTTTAACCCTTCTTATAACCAAGGTCGGGATGGTCAACCGGCAATAAGTTATGGTGCCTTCACACCGCACCTTGACCCATGTCGACATATCAGCAACACGACAATAACCCTGGCCCGGGGGGCGGTGTGAAAGAGGTATTAGACAGACAGGCTACATATGAAACAGAGGTTAGAGGAGGCCCTGCTCCAGAGAGTCATTGTCTATCAAAGAGTATTTCTCTAACACGCTCTGTTTTCTTTGAATGAAAAGTCTTTCTGGAGCAATGTCTAACCAAACACTGAAGCCTAAGCATGTGTTTCTGTCACTGGTCTACCTTTCGCATCTGGAGCAATAATTAACGTGTGGTCTGTAAAAGAAAACCTGGAAGAGACGTTTGGCCCCAAAGTTTACGTGTGTTTTTTTGCCCAAATAAACCGACATTTAAGAAGTAACTCAGACTTATTGGGAGCCTGTCCATTTACACGGAGTAACGAAAGCAAGTCTCATAGACTGGGGCAGGTATATAAGAAGCGAGGCTCTCGTAAATATTATTTCTCTGGGTCCCTAATAAAATACGTTGTAAAAAAAAGGGTCTGAAGTGAACAAACATATGACAATGAAAGGGACACATTCTGTTCCCTGTTAGGAGATGCTATTTAATTACTATGATATTATGGCGGGACTGTAAAATGTAATTATTTTGTATTGTTTTTAATAATTATTATTATTATTATTATTTATATGTAGTTGTTAAAACGGTAAAAGTTGTGACCCGCAAATGTTAATTAGTGAGCCTTAAAAGTGTACCTGTTGCCTATCTGAGTCAGCCATTTCGGTGACCATGCCGATTCCTGTGTGAATACAGTTTATCAATTATACTCATTTCAGATATAGGCGGTGGTGATTTCAGAGGAGGTGCTGCCGCACAGTCCAAAATACAAGTAGGGGAGCCACACCCACTGCCACCAACTGTCATTCTACAATCACTCACATGCAGTTGGAGTGGCTATCTAGAGCCACCACTGGTCATAAGCATAAACCTGGGATATATCCGGGGCACAGCAAGTTGACCTGGGTCCTGCTGAAAGGGTCAGACCCGGGGTGACAGTCCAGTCTGCGACCCTGCAACCAGGGTTATTCCCAACCTAGGACAGTGCACCAACTTATGTGTGAACGGGGTGTCCCAGGTCTGGGTGACCTGGGTCATGCCTAAAAGGAGTTCAGTGGCAGCCACAGTAGTGTCTGGAGATGACATCATCTACAAGCGTCCACTGTAAGACCTGGGTCTGGTTTGAAGGCTGACAACCCAGTTAAGTGCTGAAATCCTGGCTTCCGCCCATGCTCTGTGTCCAGGGACCAAGCCTTGTTAAAGCTGGGATTATTAGTTAGGAACTAGTTACTATCGATGAACGCCGGGGCCAAAGATTTGGATTAGTTGCCAAGATTTGGATTTGGCTTTGCCGAACGGCGGTAAAAAGTTTTGGATTTTTGAAAAATGTTTTTTTTTTGCATTTTTTTGTCCCTAGAGTAATTTTAACCCCAATAACATTAATTTCCAGCCCTTCCAGACAATTTTGACCAATTTACACCTCACAATACTGTTTTTAGGGCAAAAGGTTGCACCGAGGTAGCTGGATAACTATGCTAAGCCACACAAGTGTGCAGCACAAACACCTGGCTCATCTGGGAGTGTCACTGCAGCGGCAGACAGGATGGCAGTTTGAAAAAGTAGGCCTCAAAAAACCACATAATGGCAAAAAAAGAGGCGCAAGATGGAATTGTCCCTGGGCCCACCCATGCACCCTTAGCTTGTAAAAAAATGGGCAAACAATACTATGGGTCCATCTTCTGACAGTATATACTATGGGTGCATTACACACAAAGTATGAATAATTATAGACGAGAAAAACTGATTAGGATTTTTTAAATTTAATTTGTTTTTAATGTGCAGCTTGGACAACGCTGCTTGGACGCAGAACAATCACACACGCAACTTGTGCAGTATACAGCAAAAAATAAAGAACAGCAAAATTTATTTTTATATTGTATTTTTTCATGGACAGCCCTAGGATAACACTGCATGGACCGTGGAGGCAGAAAAATCACACATGCAACTTGTGGTGTATAATACTATTGGGGTGCAGTTACAGTATACAGCAAACAAATAAAGAACAGCAACATTTATTTATATATTGTACTTCTTTTTTATGGACGGCCCTTGGATAACACGGCGTGGACCGTGGATGCAGAACAATCACACACGCAACTTGTGGTGTATACTATATTGGGGTGCAGTATACAGCAAAAAAATAAACAACAGCAAAATGTATTTTTATATTGTATTTCTTTTTATGGACGGGCCTTGGATAACACTGCGTGGACCGTGGAGGCAGAATAATCACACACTGAACTTGTTCTGCTTCTTCTGACAGTATATGGTGTATAGTCTGCACTGCACAAGCACACGTTCACAACACCCCTCTGTAGTCTGCACAACACCCCTCTGCACACTAATGTAATTGTAATGATGACTGAGTGATTGATGATGACAACAACAAGTACAAGTTCAAGTCTAAGTTAAATACCCCAGTGCCAAACCCCTCTGCAGTCTGCATGCACTGCACACAACACCCCTCTGTCTGCACTGCACAGCACCCCTCTGCACACTAATGACTCTGAGTGATTGATGATGACAAGTACAAGACAAGTTCAAGTTATGTTAAATACCCCAGTGCCAAACCCCTCTGTACAGACAGCACCACTCTGCAGTCTGCACAACACCCCCCCCCCCCCCCCCCGTTAACTGAGGGGGTAACTGAGAAATGGCGCCAAATTCTCGGGACGCCGAGCTTTTAAAGACTTGGCGTCTCATGAGAATCCAACACCAGCTTCCCGTGCTCGGCCGCGCTCAGGTTTCCGAACAAAGCCGGAAACTCGTGAGCACGGCTTGCGGGCACTCGTGTCGGCTATGTTCGGAGTGGTTCGGAATCCGAACCGCTCATCTCTACTAGTAACCTCACTAAGGCAAGTGGTACAAACTATGCTTTATGTTTCAATGAGTCACTAAACCCTTCTAAGTTCATCAGCTGAATATTGGTTCAGCTGACAAAATGGCCGCCTCTCGCTGCGTGTATTCAACGATCAGAAGTTAAACGATTTTGGAACATACATAAACTTTACATTTATTTCGCTTCCCTTTTCCTGTCTTTTACAATTTATCATTTCTTTTTTCTGGGGTGAAGCCCAAAGCCTGGAATTCCAGCTATGGATAGACTTTGTGACTTGTTGGTCCTGGCGTCTAGCAATGGCAGGAAAGCCAGTCTAAAGGGGAAGCGAAGCTCTGCAGAAACTGCGAGTCAGCACATACCTTCCCAACGCCAGCGACGTCTTAGTACCTGATGTGCAATTACTGCAAGAAATCTCAGAATTGTTGTTCTTAGACTAGGATTTCTGGGCGCTCGTGTTAAGCGACCCCTTGAGAAACTATGTTGTTACAGAATGAAATATAGAATAAAAGAATAACATAGCAATAGATTAGGAGCATTTTCCGTAATGGTTGTTATATTTCATACCAGCCCTGCATAGTGTATCATAACGACAGCGACATTCCCACATAAAACGGTTTCAAATCTGGGGATGGCTCAAAGGGTCAGCTGTCAACAGGTCAACACCAAAAGGTCAACAGGCACAAATTCGACATGGAAAAGGTCAACATTGACAAAAAAGTCACCACCGGTAAAAGATCGCCACATGAAAAGGAAAAAGTCCAAGGGAAAAAATTGTAAGAAAACACGTCAGCATTTTCATGTGTCAACCATTGGCATGTCAACATTATTCCGCTGGCGGCCATTGGTGGGTGACGACCTCTTTTTAATGTCCACCTATTGACTGTCAATCTAGACACTGTCAGTCTATAATTCGGATTACTCCAAATGTTTAGGTGTAAATTTATCAAAACTTGTAGAACGATAAAGTGCGGTGTTCAATCCCGGATTATGACTTGTGGAACATCCTGACAGTCGGAATCCCGGGCCGTTTTCACCCAGCTCGACTGAAACTCCACAGACGGAATTCAATGTTCCGGCTGTGGAGTGTTGGAAAGCGGGAGTGTCGGAGAAATCGGCCGCGGATTGTCGAAAATCGTCCGTGAATTTGACAATCCGCTGCCGTTCTGACAAAACAGATCCGACTGTTGGATCTGTTTTGTCGGAATCTGCCTTCAATGCTGTCGGAAATGGCAGCATTGAATAGGCTGCTGACGCTATTTCCACCGGTGTAAAATAGCATCCGAGATTGAATACCCCCCCCCCAAAATGTAGAAAGAGATAATAGGGGAAATTCACTAAAGGAAATTTGTAAAAAAATAGGTGTATTTGTATCCAGAAATACGCTCATTTTTGACATTTAGGGGGAAATTTACTAAAGGAAATTTGTAAAAAATAGGTGTATTTGTATCCAGAAATACACTTATTTTTGACATTTACTATCCCGAAAATACGGCAATTCGTATTCGTATTGATGTGCTATCAATACGAATATGAATTGCCGTATTTTCGGGATAGTAAGGGGGACATTTACCAAAATGGATTCGTAGAAAAAAGGTGTATTCGTAGGGAGAAATACACCTTTTTTTTACGAATTTGTATTTTCGGGATTTACAATCCCAAAAATACAACAATTCGTAGTCCTAAAGATGGAACATTCATATTCGTAGTTACAAATACGAATGCCCTACACCATCGATAGGATACGACAGAAATCACCATTCAAAAGAATGGTGGTTTCTGATTTACTAAGCAGCCGTACTGATAATACGGCTGCTTAGTGGTGTAAAACACCCACGCAAATACGACAGGAAAATAGAACACCATTTTCCTGTTCTATTTGCGTTTTAGCCTGCACGGATCAGTCAGATCTGTGCAGGCTTCAGTGTAAAAAAAATAGAAAAATTAAATAAATAATAAAAAAAACGGCGTGGGGCCCCCCCCCACAGCCGAAACCAGCACCAGGCTGACAGAGCCTGGAGCCGGTAATTAAAAACTAGGTGATTCATCGCGCCCTACGGGCGCTCTTCACACCGTCGTAAGGGGCTGCGCCCCCTTAATTTGTGAACGTTTGTATATGAGAAATATGGTTAGAATTGTATGAAAGATGCCCTGTATTGCAACTTAGGTGTCCGCGAATCGCGGGAGGGGGGGGTCGCGGAGGGTGCCGCGAATTGCAGGAGGGGGGGTCGCGGGGGGTGCCGCGAATTGCAGGAGGGGGGGTTGTGGGGGGGTGGATGCTGCGAATCGCGGGAGGGGAGGGATTGCAGAGAATCGCGGGAGGGGGGTCGCGGGGTGGGTTGCCGCAAATCGCGGGAGGGGGGTTACGGGGGCGGGGGTTGCGGCGAATCATGGTAGGGGGGGTCGCGGGGGATGTGCCGTGAATCACGGGAGGGGGGGTCACGGGGTGGGGTGCCGAGAATCGCGGGGGGTGTGTGTGTGCCGTGAATCGCGGGAGTGGGGGTTGCGGGGGGGTGGGGGGGTGTGACGCGAATCGCCACAAGAAAAAATCAACACAGAAAGGTCAACACATGTAAATGTTGACATAAGTGTGGCACTTCATTGGTGTCCATGTCGACACATGAGAATGAATATGAAAACATTCAAAAAATGAAAAAAATAACTTCAAAAACTCATGTCAACCTTTTTCATTGTCGACCATAGCCATGTCAGTGTTTTCCATGTGCAATTTAATTCTGGAGCTGCCGCGAATCACGGGGGGTGCCGCGAATTGCGGGAGGGGGGGGGTCGCGGGGTTGGGTGCCGCGAATCGCGGGAGGGCGGGGTTCACAGGGGTTCCGGTGGGGGGGGTTGCCGCGAATTGCGGGAGGTGGGGGGTCACGGGGGGTGCCGCGAATCGCGGGAGGGGGGTTTGCGGGGGGGTGTGACGCGAATCGCCACAAGAAAAACTCAACACAGAAAGGTCAACACATGTAAATGTTGACATAACTGTGCCACTTCATTGGTGTCCATGTTGACACATGACAATGAATATGAAAACATTCAAAAAATGAAATAAATCTTCAAAAACTCATGTCAACCTTTTTCATTGTCGACCATAGCCGTGCCAGTGTTTTGCATGTGCCATTTAATCCTGGGGCTGCCGCGAATCGCGGGGGGTGCCGCGATTTGCGGGAGGGGGGGGGTTGCGGGGGGTGGGTGCCGCGAATCGCGGGAGAGCGGGGTTCATGGGGGTTCCGGTGGGGGGTTGCCGCGAATTGCGGGAGGGGGGGGGTCGCGGGGGGGTGCCGGGGTGCCGCGAATCGCCGGAGGGGGGGTTGCGGGGGGTGTGACGCGAATCGCCACAAGAAAAAAATCAACACAGAAAGGTCAACACATGTAAATGTTGACATAAGTGTGGCACTTCATTGGTGTCCATGTCGACACATGAGAATGAATATGAAAATATTCAAAAAATGACAAAAAAACTTCAAAAACTCATGTCAACCTTTTTCATTGTCGACCATAGCCATGTCAGTGTTTTCCATGTGCAATTTAATTCTGGAGCTGCCGCGAATCACGGGGGGGTGCCGCGAATTGCGGGAGGGGGAGTCGCGGGGGTGGGTGCCACGAATCGCGGGAGGGCGGGGTTCACAGGGGTTCCGGTGGGGGGTTGCCGCGAATTGCGGGAGGTGGGGGGTCACGGGGGGTGCCGCGAATCGCGGGAGGGGGGGTTGCGGGGGGTGTGACGCGAATCGCCACAAGAAAAAATCAACACAGAAAGGTCAACACATGTAAATGTTGACATAAGTGTGCCACTTCATTGGTGTCCATGTCGACACATGACAATGAATATGAAAAAATTTAAAAAATTAAAAATAAATCTTCAAAAACTCATGTCAACCTTTTTCATTGTCGACCATAGCCATGTCAGTGTTTTGCATGTGCCATTTAATCCTGGGGCTGCTGCGAATTGCGGGGGGGGGGGGGGGGGTGCCGCGAATCGCGGGAGGGGGGTCGCAGGGGGGGTGCCGCCAATCGTGCAAGGGGGGGTCGCGGGGGGGTCCTTTTTGCCGCGAATCGCGGGAGGGAGGTCGCGGGGGGGGTGTTTTTTCCACGAATCGGGGGAGGGGGGGGTCGCGGGGTGGTGGTTATGCCGCGAATTGTGGGAGGGGTCGTGGGGGGGTTCTTTTTGCAGCGAATCGCGGGAGGGGGGGTCGCGGAGGTGTTTTTGCTGCGAATTGCGGTAGGGGGGGTCGCGGGGGAGCGGGTATTTTTGCCGCAAATCGCGGGGGGGGCGCGCGGGGGGGGGGGTTTGCCGCAAATCGCGGGAGGGGGGCGCTCACCTGGTGGCTGTGGAGTAGCAGTGCTGGGCAACATGGGAAGGCAGTGGGTGTCTGGCACTGTCTGTGGGCTCACTGGGCTGGTTCTCTGTCACATACCTCCCAACATGACCCTCTCCAGGAGGGACACAATGCTCTGTTTCTAGACTTCCCCTTAATGTATGATTGCCATCACCTGTTTTAAACAGGTTAATTTCTCAGAAAGGTGTTCAGCACAGATGAAGGTAATCACACATTAAGAGGAAAGTCCAGGAACAGAGCGTTATAGACACAGACACCCACTTTGAGTGACAGATGTAGCCAAATATATAGGAGATCAGGGAACCCGACAAATAGGGGCTCCCCGATTTTTAACAACCAGCCCCAGGCTCCAGGTCCGGTTCCCAAAATACGGGGGACAAAATGACTAGGGGTCCCCCGTATTTTAAGAACCAGCCCCAGGCAAAACCAGCCAGCAGGGTAATGCCACAGCCGGGGGGAGACTTTTTATGCAAGTCCCCCCGGCCAAAGCATTAACCCTACCGACCAGTCAGCCTGGCCAGGGGCCCTGGGGGAGTGGGGACCTCCCCAATAAAGGGGTCCCCCCCCTCCAGGACTTACCTGACCAGGCTGAAGCCTGGTGCTGTCCTCGATGCCCCTGGGCGGTGGGCATCGAGCTGATAGCGGTGTAAAAAATAGAAAAACCATTGTTTTTTACTGTGGCACTACAAGTGCCAGCAAGCCTCCCCAGCAAGCTGGGACTTGGATAACCACAAGTCCCAGCCTGCTGGGCATTAAAGGGCCCGCTGGGTCTTGTAGTGCCACCGTAAAAAAAATAGTTAAATAAAACACACTGACACCCGTTTTAAATAAAAGTTTAATACACACATTACATACATACTGATACTTACCTTTCTTGATCCCGTAGGTAGCCCTGGTCCTGATGTCCTGTGTCGTCCTCCAGGTCCATGTCGGCTGTCTGCGTCGTCCTCCAGGTCCATGTCGACGGTCCGTGTCGTCCTCCAGGTCCATGGCGGTGTCCGGGTCCGAAGAAATCCATGTTGGAGCTGTGGAAGGAAATCCTACTCACCTGGTCCTGCGCTGAAGAAGTCTTCTCTTGATCCGATGTAATCCAGGTACTCTTCAAGCTGTCGCCGGTCCCCGCTGTCTGCGCTGTCTCTGCATCGCGCTGAGGAGAGATGCTGAGAAGTTTCATATTCGGCGCCTCTCCTCAGACTGAATTCTATTGTCCGCTTAGCAGGCCAATCAGGAGCCGACTTTCTCGGCTCCTGATTGGCCTGCTAGGCGGCCAATAGAATTCAGTCTGAGGAGAGGCGCCGAATATGAAACTTCTCAGCATCTCTCCTCAGCGCGATGCAGAGACAGCGCAGACAGCGGGGACCGGCGACAGCTTGAAGATTACCTGGATTACGTCGGATCAAGAGAAGACTTCTTCAGCGCAGGACCAGGTGAGTAGGATTTCCTTCCACAGCTCCAACATGGATTTCTTCGGACCCGGACACCGCCATGGACCTGGAGGACGACACGGACCGTCGACATGGACCTGGAGGACGACACAGGACATCAGGACCAGGGCTACCTACGGGATCAAGAAAGGTAAGTATCAGTATGTTTGTAATGTGTGTATTAAACTTTTATTTAAAACGGGTGTCAGTGTGTTTTATTTAACTATTTTTTTTACGGTGGCACTACAAGACCCAGCGGGCCCTTTAATGCCCAGCAGGCTGGGACTTGTGGTTATCCAAGTCCCAGCTTGCTGGGGAGGCTTGCTGGCACTTGTAGTGCCACAGTAAAAAACAATGGTTTTTCTATTTTTTACACCGCTATCAGCTCGATGCCCACCGCCCAGGGGCATCGAGGACAGCACCAGGCTTCAGCCTGGTCAGGTAAGTCCTGGAGGGGGGGGACCCCTTTATTGGGGGGGTCCCCACTCCCCCAGGGCCCCTGGCCAGGCTGACTGGTCGGTAGGGTTAATGCTTTGGCCGGGGGGACTTGCATAAAAAGTCTCCCCCCGGCTGTGGCATTACCCTGCTGGCTGGTTTTGCCTGGGGCTGGTTCTTAAAATACGGGGGACCCCAAGTCATTTTGTCCCCCGTATTTTGGGAACCAGCCCCGGACCTGGAGCCTGGGGCTGGTTGTTAAAAATCGGGGAGCCCCTATTTGTCGGGTTCCCTGATTTTTAATTACCGGCTCCAGGCTCTGTCAGCCTGGTGCTGGTTTCGGCTGTGGGGGGGACCCCAGGCCGTTTTTTTTATTATTTATTTAATTTTTCTATTTTTTTTTACACACTGCAGCCTGCACGGATCTGACTGATCCATGCAGACTGCTACAAATAATTCGTATTAGCAGCCGTATATACGGCCGCTAATACGGATGGCTACACCATCGGAGGGTTACAAAGCAGTCGTATATGACTGCTTTGTAACTGATCCTCCGGAACACGAGGTTGCATACGACTTAAACAGTCGTATGCAACCGTAGGGAAAAAAACAATACGAAAAACTAGGTTTTTCATATTGGTAAATTTCCCCCTAAATGTCAAAAATAAGTGTATTTCTAGATACAAATACACCTATTTTTTACAAATTTCCTTTAGTAAATTTCCCCCTTACTATCCCGAAAATACGGCAATTCGTATTCGTATTGATAGCACATCAATACGAATACGAATTGCCGTATTTTCGGGATAGTAAATGTCAAAAATGAGCGTATTTCTGGATACAAATACACCTAATTTTTTGCAAATTTTCTATAGTAAATTTCCCCCAAAGTACCAACCGGTTCCAAAAAACTTTGCGAAACTAAGATAAGGGGGGTTATTCAGAGCTGATTGCCGGGCTGCAAAGTTTTGCGATCAGAGTGAAATCCCACCCAGTGCAAGCATGTGAATTG
Source organism: Crinia signifera (assembly GCF_055691185.1). Lineage (NCBI taxonomy): Eukaryota > Metazoa > Chordata > Amphibia > Anura > Myobatrachidae > Crinia > Crinia signifera. The sequence continues at coordinate 46,149,866 of NC_139217.1, forward strand.
CTTAGCAGGGCTTGTGAAAAGTAGCTGGATCCGCGATCCCCTGCAAATCCATTTGGAACTACTCACCATCGAGTTTTCCAGTGTGTGGAGTCTGTGTGTAGCCCAGGATTTACTCAGCAAGTGCAATAGAATCAGTTGGATCAGAGATGATGTCATATGCCTTCTACTAAAATGCCTGGGCACTTTGCCTGACACCGCCAGAAAATGGGCAGTTACCACCCCCAACGTCCTGTCAATCAACTTGTGAATGGCAGCGATAAAAGAAAGTAGCCGGATATTGTCGTAGGACAGCTGAGTTTTACGATCCGTCCGCATGTGCAGCCTATCGATAAATGCTTGGCCTACGAATTTCGCAGCTGTGCGATCTGGTCTGAATAACCCCCAATGTGAAAAAGGTGTGAAAAACAAGTACAAATAATGTTAATAAATCTTCCATGTAAAGGATAAAATTGTATTGTTATAGATGATTGGTTACACAGTCATTATTGGCGTTTAAAAGCCTTGTAATAAATACAATTCTAACTGTTGTTAAAGTAGGGTTGCCTAGGTTTCAGTTGCCCACTGCTGAAGAAGGGGGCGTGGCCGGAGGTGGGGCTGAAACGATGTGCAGTATTTCGGGGCATGGCCATTCATCGTCCCCCACATTGCCAGTATTTCAGGCATTGCAGAGCGGGGGCAGGGCCACAATGATGGGATTCCCGCGGAGCCCCTGCCGAGTTGGAATTGTGGAAGGCTGGGGGGGGGGGGGATTCCGGGAGGCTTGCCTGCCTTCCCGGGAGGCGGAATCGATTTCCGGGAGGCTCCCGGCCATTCCGGGAGGGTAGGCAACGCTGTGTTAAAGTAATCCCAAATATAGAATAAAAAGTTCATGCAATCCCGTTACTTGTGTATTACTGGGATAAACCGGGTGGAGAATTCTGGGTTGTAAAGCCAGCAACATTTGGAAGCAAACATGGTAATAAAATATACTTGTAACTGAAAAATACGTCTTCTTCAATGACTGTTTCCTGTCTGAGAACAGTGACTAATCCCCGCATCATATCCAAACATTTCCTTGAAAACTTCCCTAAAATCTCTGAATATGTAACAGTATCACCTAGTAGCACAGTGCTCATCTAATCAATGTCATCAGTTTGTTAAATGGGGGGGAAATGTAGTCACTTTCCGACAGGCGACCTTGGTTTAACCCTTGCTTAAACCCAGGTCAAATTGCCGGGTTATTTGTGTGAAAGGTGTATTATTAGTGACCCAATTTTAGTCAATATACATCAGCAGGCATAATTAGTTATTTATTTTTTAATAATACTTTATTGGAGTTTCAACAGAACAAACAGCAATTATGAGACCCAGGAGTCCGGCTGTGGGGCATGCTGGGAGGGATCCGTGATGGATCCCTCACACAGCGCTGCGGAGAAAAGCCCATTGGCTTCTACAAGGTATCACCAACAAAGGCGGGCGATACCCTGCGCAGCGCTGCAATGGTGGAGGGGGTTTGGAGAATACAAAAATGCGGTAAAAACCCTGATAATATAGAACAAGGGCCGCATAGGCTCGAGTGTATTTAAGAGCCTGTGAATTTGTGATTGTTAAATAAAGCTATAGAAAAGATAGGATAAGGCCAAAGGAAATCTCAGGTGAGTGACAGTTAGATCTGCCAATCAGGTAGCATAGGGGTGGCAGCTTAGAGAGGGGTACATATAGGCAAGTGGATAGGAAGGACTTCCTCTTTGGGGGCGGGATGTATCAACATACATCGCCGCCCTTCGCATGGCAGCCGCCGCGATGCTACCGCATATGTACTAACATATGCGGCCAGCATCGGGCTGCGGTAACGGAGACCCCCGCGATACCTGTGATGTTGGCTGCAGGGGTCTCCGTCACCTACCGGCGGCTGCCAGCGTCCCCCTGCATCTCCTCCTCCCCCCTGAAGCCGGATGTCCTCCCGGCTGTGACACCAGGGGGAGGAGATGATCACAGGAGGACGGGAGGGGGTGGGCGCGCGGACGGCGTACGTCGGGCGGCGAAAGAAGCCCATAGGCTTCTATAGGGTATCGCCATCCTCTGGGTGGCGATACCCTGGCCTGCGAAAACGGGGCGAACCGGTGATGATACATAGGAAAATGCGGTAAAACGGGGGTTTTACCGCATTTTCCCGTTAGTACATCCCGCCCTGAGTCTGGATTCCCACCCTCCCTTCCCTTTCTCTGTGCTACCTGGCTTACGGGCCTTTCACCAAATTTGATTTATCACTTTAATTATAAATCGGCGAGAAGGCGCTCTCGACCAGCATTCAGGTGGGGTGTCAGGTGGTCTCTGTGCGGTATGGCTCCCCTCTGCCTGGACGGCGGGCGAGTCCCGACTCAACGCGGTGGAGCGTTGGGCACTTCCTGGAGGTGTCCTCGTCCTAGTGCATCTCATCCCTTTTGCCTTTTCTGTGAAATCTCCTGCATTAGACTATTGTTACATAGCGGGGATAAATAAAACTTTTGCAGAAACTGATAAACTATATTTCTCCGCTTTGGGATTTATTGTAACATTTATTTTTGTCTTCTAATGAAAGTGAGACTCTGAGGTATTCAGTATGGATAATGACGGCGCTAGGAGAGGGCAGGAACAGTGTTTACGGAAAGGGCATCTGCAAATAGATTACCACACAATGCCAGCGGGAGCATTATTATCTGCCACAGGGCATAGCTGGGTGTCTAATGGGGCCTACGCACGGTGAGATTGCTCAGCACACAGCGATGTTGTCAGGGCTGTTCTCACCGGAGAACACTGGCCCTGACCGGCGATTAACTAGATTTATCCAGCATGCTGGTGAATTATTGCCGGTCCATAGTGCCATGCAGGGCCGTGTATCGCTATGGGTCGGCATTAACAAAAAGTCACCACCGATAAAAGATCGCCACATGAAAAGGTTGACATGAATTTTCATGTTTTTTGGTGTCCATGTTGACATGCCCCCCCCCCCCCCATTAGTGTAGCCGCCTTCACTTGCCATGATCTACAGTTCCCAATTCTGGTCCTTGTGGATCGCAAAAGCATGAAAAAGTCCAAGGGAAAAAATTGTGAGAAAACGCATGTCAGCATTTTCATGTGTCAACCACAAGGAGTGATGTGGGGGCATTTTCTAGTGAGATCTTTTAAGGCCCCCATACACTAGCCGATTTTGGTCAGATTTCAGCCAGATCAGTCGGATCTGGCCGAAATCGGACCAAAATCGGCTAGTTTTGATGTCCCCTCAGATCCGATGCGCGGTCCCGTGCGCATCGGATCTGCGTCGGGTGGTCGGACCTGCTGCACGTCCGACCACCCGACTTGGGACCTAGTGGGGCGGCGCGGCGGTAGAGGGAGCAGGGGGGGCTTGGGACGCTGCGGGGGACACAGGCGGCATAGAGCCGGGCAGGGGGAGCCGACGGGAGCTGTCAGTACGGAATAAAAAAAAAAGCCCATACAATGAATGGGCGGCCTGTGATTGGCTGAGCGCTCTCTCAGCCAGTCAGCAATTGGCTGAGAGAGCGCTCAGCCAATCACAGGCTGCCCGTTCATTGTATAGGCTTTTTTTTTCTAGCACTGACAGCTCCCGGCTCTATGCCGCCTGTGTCCCCCGCAGCGTCCCCAGCCCCCCTGCTCCCACCAGCAGCCCTGCTCTGTAGCCCCCCACCCCTGCTCCCCGGGTTTTTTACATGTGATAAATCGAGACGATTTATCACATGTAAAAAATGGCACATCAAGTGCCAATCTAATCAAGCTCCCCCGGGGAGCAGCCGGGGAAGCTCAGGGGGAAGTCGGGGGCGACTTGTCCTAAGGACAAGTCGCCCTAGTGTATGGGGGCCTTTAGAAAATGCCCTGAAATTACCTCGTGTACAGACCCCCTTTACCGTCAGCTCTCCTGCTGGCAAATGTGTTCAGTCATCTCAATCTCTCTTGACTAATCTTTTACTAATTCTATCTCACACATCCATCACGTGCACCTTATATAACACAAAGAAGTGACAGAGATTGTTTACAAACTGCAAACTGAGCCACCACATCTGTCAGAGGCGCACACAGATCAGGTAGCCGGACTCCGGATTACCATTAATGGGCTCTTACATTTATTTTTCCCACTGTATTTATGTGAAAATGTGGCCCCGTTTACAACTGTGGGATTACTAAAACACTTTACAGGGGATGGGGGTCAAAAGTGCATTGTGCGTAAAACTAACAGAGTGATAACAGATTGTCTGTGTGTTAGAAGTGCCATCACCTTTGCCATCAAACAGATGTGGCGGAATTCAATTTAGTCTCTGCTATCTCCCAGCCCGTTATCAACAATGAGCATTGGGATAAAGGGATAATCCGCTCCATTACCCCGCAGGATGCATTAGTGTGTTACCAGGGTAATTGTGACCAGTGAGAAGGTGACTGCACTCACTGGGTGTCCCACCTGCCCTGCAGAATAGGATTGTGGTAGACTACGTAGAAGTGGGATACACTTTGCTCCAATACACAAATCGGCACATCTCACGCCACAATATATACCTCATCTCTTGGTAAACTAATCAGCTCTTTTGGATTTCAGTATGATCTGTATGCGGATGATATTCAGCTCTAACTATCCTCCCCGGACCATCTGTATTGGGCCGTGTCACTGAATGCCTTTCTGCTGTTTCATCTCTGTCAGTTGGAGTTCCGCAAGGCTCAGTCTTAGGTCCTCTGCTTTTCTCCATCTATACCTCATCTCTTGGTCAACTAATCAGCTCTTTTGGATTTCAGTATCACTTGTATGCGGACGATACTCATATCTATCTATCAACCCCAGAGTTGTCACCAGTGGTCTTGGGCCGAGTCTCTGACTGTCTCTCTGCCATCTCATCTTGGATGTCTTCTCACCACCTCAAACTCAATATTTCCAAAATGGAATTACCTATATTTCCACCAGCCAAGAACCATCCTGATATCTCCATAACTCGACAATCTACCCTACCCCACAAGCTCGTTCCCTAGGGGTCATCCTCTACTCCGAACTGTCCTTTGTTCCCCACATTCAATCTGTCTCCAAATCATGTTACATGCATCTAAAAAGCATATAAAAAATACGACCGTATCTCCCACAAGACACTACTAAGTCTCTGATCCATGCACTCATTATATCCCGCATTGATTATTACAATAGTCTCCTAAATGGTCTTCCCAAGAACAGACTCTCGCCACTGCAATCCATTTTAAATGCTGCTGCTAGGCTGATCTTCCTAGCTAGATGCTCATCGTCTGATGATCAGCTCTGCCAGTCCCTCCATTGGTTACCTGTATCTTACCGTATTCAATATAAAACACTTCTATTCGCATATAAGCTTATATTACTAATCACAAAATATCTCCCATCTCGACCACTCCGCTCTGCACAAGATCTGCAACTCTCTTCTGCACGGATCACTAGCTCCCATTCACTATTACAGGACTTTCATCGGACTGCTCCCATCCTATGGAATGCCCTTTCACGCACAATAAGATTCTCCACTAGCCTCCAAACTTTCAAGCGTTCCCTGAAAACTCACCTCTTCAGGCAAGCCTATCATATTTAAGTTCTACATGCATAACCCTCTGAGGCACTTATGTATTATATAGCTTCCCTTCTGGACTTGTAACTTGGTGGGACTGCTATGCTATTACTGATGCCTATCCTTGTGTTTCCCTCCTATGTCCCTATATATTGTAAGCTTGCAGCAGGGCCCTCCTACTTTCATGTCTGTCTGTTGTTACCCAGTTTGTTCTATCACTGTCCACAATTGTAAAGCGCAACGGAATCTGCTGCGCTATATAAGAAACTGTAAATAAATGTCATCTTGCCACCTCAAACTGAATATTTCAAAAACAGAATTAATTATATTTCCGCCAATAAATAGTAGTTAACAACCAGATATCTCTATCGCTGTTGAGAATATGACAATATGACAATCACTCCTACCACTTCCGCTCGCTGCCTAGGTGTCATCCTTTGATTCAAAATTCTCCCTTACCTTACAGAAGACACTGCAAAAACTCTAATCCGTGCTCTCATCATCTCACGCATTGATTATTGCAATAGTCTCCTTATTGGCCTTCCCCAATACAGACTCTCACCACTACAGTCCATCATGAATGCAGCTGCGAGGCTAATCTTCCTAGCCAGACATTCCTCATCTGCAAAGCTACTCTGTCAGTCACTTCATTGGTTACCTGTATTCTACCCTACTCAATACAACATTATTTTACTTACACACAAAGCCATAAACCAAACTACACCAACATACATATCTTCTCTTATCTCAAAATATCATCCAACACGACCTCTACGCTCCTCCCAAGATCTGCGTCTCTCATCCACACTCATTACTCGCTCCCATTCCCGATTGCAGGGCTAACTTCGGGCTGCACCCACTCTGTGGAATGCCCTCCCAAGCACAATAAGACTCTCCTCCAGTCTCCAAACCTATAAGCGTTCCCTGAAAATTCACCTTTGCAGGCAAGCTTATCAAATTACAGAACCAGCCACCTAACCTTCATATACCGTTCCTATCCAATCACATCCCCACTGTACAGGCCACACATATCCACTCTCTTCTTTTTCACATTTTCCATCCTCCTGACACCTGGCCAAACTGCTGGGTCACCATATCTTACAGCACACTAGGAACCTTTGCATTCTGGTGGACTTTCTACAATAAAGAATATCTATCCTTGTGTATCAATGCCTATCTCCGTATAGATTGTAGGCTTGTGAGCAGGGCCCTATTGTAAAGTGCAACTAAATATGCTGAACTGTTAATAAATAAATGCCAAGGTTAAGCGGACCATTGAACATACAATATTTGCGGTTATGCCGGTGGCTAACTGCAAATATTATGTATTCCTGGAAAGTAATGAGGGATGCAAAGATCTGGAATACACTTAGCTCTAATGCACCATATTAATTTATTATTTATTCATTAACACCACGGGACACTGCCGGGCCAGGGTGGGATGCGGGATAGTCCGGAAAAAAAACGGGACTGTTCCGTGAAGATAGGGATAGTTGTGAGGCATAAAAACATATATCTCACATGTTATTATGCCTTATTTATTTGGTGCCACAAGGGTTCCACAAAGCCCTTCAAAGTACAGAAACATAAACAGTGCACACAAAACAACAGAATAAAACAAATAAAGGCTGAATACTTCCAGCACAAAACATTGCAGAAAATGAGACACAAGCAATATAAACAAATTCAGTCACCGCATACCTCAGATTTTTGGTAGAAGTGAAAGAAGCACATTGCACGCACCAAAGTGGACCAGCGGCACGGGGGTGTGGCCTATGCTCGAGAACCTCCAGCGAGGCCACGCCCCCGTTTTGCCGCTGTGGGGAAATGGCTACCGCCTCTGTGAGCTGCTGACCAAGGCCCCAGCATCTCTGGCTGCATGAATCGACATGGGGAAGGTCGACAGTCAAAAGGTTCACCTATTTTCTTGAGCCGACATGTGCCGACAGGCGGTTTTTCATACGCTACCATCCACTAGGGTGTGGTGGGAGAATAAATTAGTGTGTCGAGCGTAGCGAGGCATGAGCCCGAAGCATGGCGAGCGCAGCGAGCCATGCGCGAGGGGATGCAGTGCACTTTTTTAGTGTTCATGTTGACTGTGTCGACATCCGTGCCAAAAAGTGAAAAAATCCATGTCGACCTTTTGACTGTCTACCTCATTTTGACCTAATGACCGTGTCCACCTAACCCCATGTCGACCTTCAGTCATGTCAGTGGTGTTGACTTAATGCTTGTCTATCCAATGATCCATTCTGTATTTAGAGAAAACAACAGGAAATAAATGTTTAGTGTAATATTATATATATTTTATGTATTTTCTATAATAATCCCGTCATTCGTATGTCTCCCACTGCCACCTATTATCACCAGCGCTGACGTTATTCAGAGGTCTGCCACATACAGTGACTCCCTGTACCCTGCACTACAGCTGCGTGCGGTAATTGGCTGACATGGGACATGACCTCACAGACAAGGGCTCAGGGCTCTCTGTGGTAATAATCCCAGCCCTGGCCCCACTGTAAATGTCAGTATTCCACGTGCCTCTCCCTCTATTGTGTCTGCTGGCTTTATACAAGTGCTGCTCTCATAGCCAGACATGTTCTAAATGTACAATACTGTTTTCAAAGCCAACTACACATACACTGGGGCAGATGTATTAAGCCTTAACAAGAGATAAATGCAATGGTGATAAGGAGAGATAAACTTCCAGCCAATAAGCTCCTTACTGACTTTTTTCAAACACAGCCTGTAACATGGCAGTTAGCAGGTGATTGGCTGGACGTTTATCTCTCCTTATCACCCTGGCATTTATCTCTTGTTAAAGCTTAATACATCTGCCCCAGTGTTCAGAATCTAGTATTGTATGTTACGCCAGCTATAGTGCTGCTGTGTGAGGGATCCGACACGGGTCCCTCCCAGCATGCCCCACGGCCTACAGCTTCTCTACGCATGCGCAGTTGGACTTCCCTGTCAGAAACGAGGAAGTCCTAGCAGCGGCGGGGATCACAAAGGGCAGCTTTTATCGGGAGAGTCAGGGATCGCAAAGGGCAGCTCTTATCGGGAGAGTCGGGATCACAAAGGGCAGCTTTTATTGGGAGAGTCGGGGATCGTAAAGGGCAGCTCTTATCGGGAGAGTCGGGGATCGCAAAGGGCAGCTCTTATCGGGTGAGTCGGGGATCGCAAAGGGCAGCTCTTATCGGGTGAGTCGGGGATCGCAAAAGGCAGCTCTTATCGGGAGAGTCGGGGATCGCAAAGGGCAGCTCTTATCGGGAGAGTCGGGGATCGTAAAGGGCAGCTCTTATCGGGAGAGTCGGGGATCGCAAAGGGCAGCTCTTATCGGGTGAGTCGGGGATCGCAAAGGGCAGCTCTTATCGGGAGAGTCGGGGATCGCAAAGGGTAGCCTCTTATCGGGAGAGTCGGAGATCGCAAAGGGCAGCTCTTATCGGGTGAGTCGGGGATCGCAAAGGGTAGCCTCTTATCAGGAGAGTCGGGGATCGCAAAGGGCAGCTCTTATCGGGAGAGTCGGGGATCGCAAAGGGCAGCTCTTATCGGGTGAGTCGGGGATCGCAAAGGGCAGCTCTTATCGGGAGAGTCGGGGATCGCAAAGGGCAGCTCTTATCAGGAGAGTCGGGGATCGCAAAGGGCAGCTCTTATCGGGAGAGTCGGGGATCGTAAAGGGCAGCTCTTATCGGGAGAGTCGGGGATCGCAAAGGGCAGCTCTTATCGGGAGAGTCAGGGATCGTAAAGGGCAGCTCTTATCGGGAGAGTCGGGGATCGCAAAGGGCAGCTCTTATCGGGTGAGTCGGGGATCGCAAAGGGCAGCTCTTATCGGGTGAGTCGGGGATCGTAAAGGGCAGCTCTTATCGGGAGAGTCGGGGATCGCAAAGGGCAGCTCTTATCGGGTGAGTCGGGGATCGCAAAGGGTAGCCTCTTATCAGGAGAGTCGGGGATCGCAAAGGGCAGCTCTTATCGGGAGAGTCAGGGATCGCAAAGGGCAGCTCTTATCGGGTGAGTCGGGGATCGCAAAGGGCAGCTCTTATCGGGTGAGTCGGGGATCGTAAAGGGCAGCTCTTATCGGGAGAGTCGGGGATCGCAAAGGGCAGCTCTTATCGGGTGAGTCGGGGATCGCAAAGGGTAGCCTCTTATCAGGAGAGTCGGGGATCGCAAAGGGCAGCTCTTATCGGGAGAGTCGGGGATCGCAAAGGGCAGCTCTTATCGGGTGAGTCGGGGATCGCAAAGGGCAGCTCTTATCGGGTGAGTCGGGGATCGTAAAGGGCAGCTCTTATCAGGAGAGTCGGGGATCGCAAAGGGCAGCTCTTATCAGGTGAGTCGGGGATCGCAAAGGGCAGCCTCTTATCGGGAGAGTCGGGGATCGCAAAGGGCAGCTCTTATCGGGTGAGTCGTGGATCGCAAAGGGCAGCTCTTATCAGGTGAGTCGGGGATCGCAAAGGGCAGCCTCTTATCGGGAGAGTCGGGGATCGCAAAGGGCAGCTCTTATCGGGAGGGTAATGAAAATTCATCCCCTCACATGCCTCTGCTGCAGGAGAAATCATTCGATGTGGCGTCAGCCACCCCCCCCCCCCCCCGACAGGCAAAAGCCTGCCCACCCATGGGAACACACAGCCCTCCCCTGCAACGAATAGACAGGCAAGTGCGTAACTCGCAAAGCCCATCGTTGCCGGGGTCTGCACATTCGCAAATACGCGCTTGCGCATTCGCATGACCCCCAAACATCAGAACGGGTCCAAACCAGAATCAGGCCCTTTATCTCTTTTCATTATATCTCTCCAAGCTTTGATACATCTGCTCACAGTCTGATGTTTGCAGTTCTCAGGACTGACTTGGTGCAATGGAGCACAAACACCAGAGAGCAGCTGTCAGCAAAAACAGACAGGTGCCTTCCCATGAGAATGTGCTCTTTAGTTCTGACTTCTAATCGTTTAGGGGTGATTGTGATAAAGGAGTGAATATGTTGCCAATAGCAACCAATAAGCTTCCCCTGAATCCTTTTATAGAATGTACTAGGTAAATTCTACGTTTAAGCTGATCGGTTGCTATGGGCAACTTCGCTACTTTAAAATGTTCACTATATTTCAATAACTAGTGGCATAAACTAGAGACAAGTGTTTTGGTTCTGACTCGTTACATATATGAAAATGTCATTGTCATCTTATAGGTTCCCTGGCGCTCAGGTGTTTTGTACAGCCAATAGGAAGACGTTTTTCAAATATGAATTTAGGGAGAAAAAAAATAATCAAAAGTGACTGGCTCATCAACTCCTGGGGTTTCTCTAACAATTGGAATATGTAGAGAAGGAAGAAAGGTTAATACAATATAAACAGCAAATGTATCCGTCACTGCGGAATGTTTGAATGTAAGTGATGTATCTGTATCATACAGACTCCCACCTCCCGCTGTGAGACCAGCTATACTGTATGTTATTATCCCCACTTTACCCATCACAGATAATCTGGGCAAATGGTGTCTACATTCCCAGATAAACTGATTGTCCTGACACTTCCCATTATCTGGGGGAAAGGCAGACACATCCATCAAACCTCCATGTGAGTCATTCCTGAACCCTTGTGGGACCAGCATGGTGTGTGATACCGTTACGGAGAGACCACTGTGATGTGTAGCCAGGCCGGCTGCTCTGGTTACGTCACCTACTCACCCAGAGCGGATATTGTACAGGGTACTTTGCTCTTTTAGGGGCCCATTTATTATGGATCACATTTTCGATGCGATCTGGGAAGGATCTTACCTAAGGGAGTCATTTTTTATTTATTTATTAACAGTTTCTTATATAGCGCATACATATTCCGCAGCGCTGTACAGAGAATATTTGAACATTGACATCAGTCCCTGCCCCAGTGGAGCTTACAGTCTATATTCCCTACCACATGTACACGCACACACAGACATTCTAGGGTTAATTTGTTCGGAGCCAATTAACCTACCGGTATATTTTTGGATTGTGGGAGGATGTCGGAGTACCCGGAGGAAACCCACGTGAGCACAGGGAGAATATACAAAGTGCATAGTTAGGGCCATGGTGGGAATGGAACCTCAGTGCTGGAAGGCAGTAACAATAACCATTACACCATCCGTACTGCCCCAAATTCTTATAATTCTGTAATACTGATTGACTCAATAAGCTGCAAAGCTTGCAGTTTACCGAGTCCCTGTGACACCGCCCATTGCTCTGCCGAATACCCGCCCCGCCGTATCCCCTCCGATGGTCTCCCGCAGCAGGGGAAATCATTTGATATTAGGAAGACACATCTTCTACAGTTAATCTACAGTAATTAATCTCAGACCCTAAATTATTCAAAGATTCACTTGGCAAAACAAATGAATAAATGAAAGATGGAATTGAGAAATCATATTGAAGCATATTCTGGTCTTTCATTTACAACTGATAACTTTTTCCAACTTTCTGAAAGTTCCCGGGAGAATTTTACATCATGAATACAAGTCCAGTGCAAGTTCCTCTTCCTTGGAGTCCTGGCTGGGGTTCAGCAACTGCCGTCACACACAGTAACACATAACATGCACAAGGGTAAGTCTTTATAGCCAGCCATATAATATATAATTGGAGAATGCCATAACATCTGTTATTATTTGTTTTGCACATGTAACCGATTCCTTGTGTCTGCAGGATACACTTGTTCTCAGTCTTGGCTTTTTCCGTGCTGGCTCTATAGAACGCATTGGATTAAATAGTGGAGCCGCTCCAAACTGATGTGTGTTTTTGATAGTCGTCTTGGATAAAATTAGATTTTTACAGTTTTTAAATGATCAAGTGCTGCGCTGTTCTGTAGTGATCCCAAGTCAGTTGACTGTTCAAAAACAAAATTGAATGAAAGACTTGGGTAGAAGAAATGCCGACTTCCAGATGCCTCCATACATTTAAAATGAATACAGAGCCAATCCTCCAAAAGGTGGCAGCATGGCCTCCGCTCATTGGTGTTCACGGTCATATGACTCCAGTGGGAGTGTCAAACATGTCTAATGCACCGGACCGATCAGAATTTCCCGCCCATCACCAAAATGCAGGCTTGAACTTTTATGCACTCAGTCCATGTTCTGAGATGTATAGGCACAGACCAGGAGATGTCTCATATGAGCTGCCCAGTTACTTAACCAGTGGTGTTGGTTTATTGAATGATAGTAGGTACAGCCGTACTCACTGTTGCATGTACACTTTTGATAAAGTGCAGCTTGAGCAGAGTGGGATTTCATAGAGCTCACAGCTGGCAAATGTATTCCGCAAAGCTTTGGGCTCTCTCCTTGGTACAGGGTAGGCACAGTAGGGAACAGGAGAAGGAAGACCTTTGCCGGCAGGGGCCAATTAAGGCTTGGGGGGCACTTAAGATTGGGTGAAGGGTGTATATTTTATCCCTCCCGGATGGGTCATGTTGGGAGGTATTGTTTGTGTATATTACATTGTAGTATATTAGGAAATTTGGTAAATGAACTGGGTCTCCCTGCGCACCCCTCAATGCAGCCCTGGAATGATTCTGGGTGTTTTCTAGGACACCCCAATGAGAACTGGTATGGAAGAAATTGAATAATTCCTTGGGCGCAAATAGGTAATTTATTGGAAAAATATATAAAATCATCACATAAAAAACATCAAGGTAAAGTGCAATAAGAACAAATGACATGAATGAATCCCTCTCATCCAGTGTAGGTGGTGGAGCCAGAGGCGGAACTAGCACGTTGTGGGCCCAGGTGTGAAAATATGCTTTGGGCCCCCCCTCAAAATGGGAACAGTGTGCGCCAAAGATGGGCTGCAGTGTGTGTGTGTGTGTGTGTGGTTAGGGTTATAGGCTGTGGGGGGGGGGGGGGGGGGTTATAGGCTGCGGGGTGTGTGTGTATGGTTAGGGTTATAGGCTGCGGGGTGTGTGTGTATGGTTAGGGTTATAGGCTGAGGTGGGGTTAGGGTTATAGGCTGCAGTGTGTGTGTATGGTTAGGGTTATAGGCTGCAGGGGGTTAGGGTTATAGGCTGCGGGGTGTGTGTGTATGGTTAGGGTTATAGGCTGCAGGGGGTTAGGGTTATAGGCTGCGGGGTGTGTGTGTATGGTTAGGGTTATAGGCTGCAGGGGGTTAGGGTTATAGGCTGCGGGGTGTGTGTGTATGGTTAGGGTTATAGGCTGCAGGGGGTTAGGGTTATAGGCTGCGGGGTGTGTGTGTATGGTTAGGGTTATAGGCTGAGGTGGGGTTAGGGTTTTAGGCTGCAGTGTGGGTGTGTATGGTTAGGGTTATAGGCTGTGGGGGTAGGGTTATAGGCTGCGGGGTGTGTGTGTATGGTTAGGGTTATAGGCTGCAGGGGAGGGGGTTAGGGTTATAGGCTGCGGGGTGTGTATATGGTTAGGGTTATAGGCTGGGGTGTGTGTGTATGGTTAGGGTTATAGGCTGTGGGGTGTGTGTATGGTTAGGGTTATAGGCTGCGGGGGGTAGGGTTATAGGCTGGGGTGTGTGTGTGTATGGTTAGGGTTATAGGCTGCAGGGTGTGTATGTGGGGTTAGGGTTATAGGCTGCGGGGTGTATGTGTATGGTTAGGGTTATAGGCTGCGGGGTGTGTGTGTGTATGATTAGGGTTATAGGCTGCAGGGTGTGTATGTGGGGTTAGGGTTATAGGCTGCGGGGTGTATGTGTATGGTTAGGGTTATAGGCTGCGGGGTGTGTGTGTGGTTAGGGTTATAGGCTGCGGGGTGTGTGTGTGTATGATTAGGGTTATAGGCTGCAGGGTGTGTATGTGGGGTTAGGGTTATAGGCTGCGTGGTGTGTGTGTGTATGGTTAGGGTTATAGGCTGCGGGGTGTGTATGGTTAGGGTTATAGGCTGGGGTGTGTGTGTGTATGGTTAGGGTTATAGGCTGCAGGGTGTGTATGTGGGGTTAGGGTTATAGGCTGCGTGGTGTGTGTGTGTGTATGGTTAGGGTTATAGGCTGCGGGGTGTGTGTGTGTATGATTAGGGTTATAGGCTGCAGGGTGTGTGTGTATGTTTAGGGTTATAGGCTGCGTGGTGTGTGTGTGTGTATGGTTAGGGTTATAGGCTGGGGGGTGTGTGTGTATGATTAGGGTTATAGGCTGCAGGGTGTGTGTGTATGATTAGGGTTATAGGCTGCGTGGTGTGTGTGTGTGTGTATGGTTAGGGTTATAGGCTGCGGTGGGTAGGGTTATAGGCTGGGGGGGGGGTGTATGGTTAGGGTTATAGGCTGCGGGGTGTGTGTGTATGGTTAGGGTTACAGGCTGGGGTGTGTGTGTGTATGGTTAGGGTTATAGGCTGCAGGGTGTGTATGTGGGGTTAGGGTTATAGGCTGCAGGGGAGTGTATGGTACGTTTAGGCTGCAGGGAGGGGGACTGGTGGGGTTAGGATGCAGATGGTTAGTGAATTGTTGGGCTGTGGGGGGGAGTGTGTATAGCTAGGTTTAGGCTACTGGGGGGTGTATAATTAAGCTTAGGCTTCAGAGGTGGGGGTGTAGTCAGAGCTGAGCTGCAGGGGAGGGGGTGCATGGTTGAAGTTAGGCTTTTTTTTTTTTTTGGGGGGGGGGGGGTGTAGGGTTTGTGCACCGTGATATTCAATTACTTTTGTGGCCCCCTGTTCTCTGTTAAATTTTAAGTGTATTTTTTTTGGCCCCATCATGATTTTAGAAATGTATGGGTCCCCCATTGTATTGTGCCCCCTTATAATTTGAGGTGTGTCTCACAGTGCCCCCCCTTCCCATGAAAGTAACTTACCTCTGGCAGCATCTGCCATTGCTGCTTTTCCTGTTGCTCCTCCTCGAGTCCTCCCGTGTCAGCCTCAGAGCATCAGCAGACAGGAATCCACTTCCTGTTTTACTCAGTGACTTAGAGCAGCAACAGGCAGCCTTGCGAATGGCTGCCTGTTGCTGTGGCTACCGACAACCAGCTGCCAGTCACACTCACAGCTCACAGGACTGACAATTCGGAAATGGATGCAGAGGTAAAGAGCACTGCTGCCGCTGCCTCTGCTCCATCCATATATGTCTCAAATGCACCAGCTGCCCTGCCCGGCCGCATACCCCCTGCTACCAGACCATATACCCCCCCCCCCCCCCCCGCTGCCTGGCCATATAGCCCCACAGCCCGGCCACATACCCCCTGCTGCTCTGCCGCATACCACCCGCTGGCCGTGAATGCGCATAGTGCCACACATTTAAAAAAAAAAAATGACATAACTTTGACATGCCAGGCAGACGGCGGCACCGGGCCCCTTTAACCCCTTGGGCCCCGGTGCACTGCAGCGTCTGCACCGGCGGTAGTTCCACCCCTGGGTGGAGCCACAGATGGCAAAAGCAGAGTGTTCCCAAAAAAAGATCCACCCTGCAGGCTCCACAGGCTTAGCACTGGGCTGGGTCCTTAGGAAGTAGCAGCAGTCCTGGGCCAACGCGTTTGGATTCTCTGGGAATTCGCCTTGACAAAGTGGAGTGTTCAGGGAGTTAGCTAAAGGGTCTTGTGCGCTTGTACACAAGCACCATCCCAGACAATGAATGGCCCAGGCCTAAAGCACAAGCTCTGTAGAAATCTCAGTGGCCATCTTGGGATAGGGTATGAAACCTTACCGGAGATCAGGAAGACCTGAGTGTTCACTTTCAACGTTCCCAACCAAAAATCATTCATTCATAATCCTTATTTTCCCATAACTCCTTATGCACCAAAATAAAGGAGATGAGGAAGAATTTCCCCATTTAGAGCCGGATTGAGAACCTGTACGCCATGATGCGTGTAATTGCAGTCTAGTGAACAGATAATTGCCGCCCACCCAATACTCGCCGAAGGTGTTCACAAAGGGTCTACTCTTTGCACGTCCACAGTTGAAAACGGAGCCAATTTCGGTCCTAATCCTGTCTTTACTGACTACTTTTTGGTTACTGGAAATTCTACGTCCATTTCTCTCACCTCTCAATAACATAAAACTACTACAGAAAATAAAAGAGTGGACCAGGATTTTTGTACTTTAGTGTAAAGCAGAGCAGCAACACGTTCTACTGCAACATTATCAGGGTGAGATGAAGCCCCCGATTCTTGGGCCGTGCCAGTCTCTTCGTTACTCATGGATTCTGCATTTGTCAACCCTATGATCCTGCAGGATGAGTTTCCTTTGCTTATATGATTCATTCATAAAAAAAACAACCTCAATGATTACATGAACCTGAAAGTCTGGTCTTCTGGTTTCATTCAGCTGTGATCTGACTTTCATACCCCTTTCACACTGCAGCTCTTAAATGGTAATTTGCCATTTTTTTTAGCATTTTAAAACGGGTCGAGCTGCAGTGTGAAAGCTCCAGGGTGCTTTAACCGTTTAACAAATACCGATATTTGTTAAATGGTTAAAAAGCAGTGTCCTACCCTTTTCAGAGCCGTTTTTTTGGCAGTGAGAAAGGGTCTATTTCTATGGCTTGAAACGTGTTCCTTGGGGGTTAAACGGGTTGAATGTGTAAATTGTATTACATGCTATTTAAAACGGTTTTCACCTGCAATGTGAAAGGGGTTTAGTGGCTCAGACCCGTTTTAAATACCATTTTCAAACACATTTAGGCAATGTGAAAGCAGCATTAGGGGGTTTGCCATTATCTAACATGTGAGTGCCAAGTAACATAAAGATATGTCACAAAAAAACGCATCACCCTCTCTACCACTGACTTAGGCCCTTATTCTGATTCGAGCGGTACGGCCCGCGTGCGGCCGTACCGCCGATGTTTTCCGTCTGCACATGCGCAGAGGTCAATCTGCGCATGTGCAGGCGAATTCGCCGCACATAACGTTACTACGCCGCAAAGGGGGCGTATAGGGGAGTGAGGGGCTTCATGCCCTCATTTCCCTATGTATACGCCCCGCGTTTCATGGGCGTTCCCATGCAAACGCGGGGCGTACGCATGCTAATGAGGGTATGACGCCAGTGATGGGGGCGGAAAGCTGACGTCGCCGGATGTCAGCTCTCAGCCCCCATACAAGCTATCACACGGACGATTGTCCGTGTGGTCTCAGCTTGCGGGACCTGGTGGGGCGTGCGGCCCTGCCTTCGATGGTCGCCGACCATCGAATGCAGGGGGCAGCTCCCACCATGGTGGAGGCGTACGCCCCACCATTTTCGTGCGGATCGCCAGCCGTCCGTGTACGGACGGCCGTGGCGATCCGTCTCGTGGGCGGGGATTGGTTTGTGCGGCCAGAGCACCGTGGCCCTTATTCTGATTCGAGCGGTACGGCCCGCGTGCGGCCGTACCGCCGATGTTTTCCGTCTGCACATGCGCAGAGGTCAATCTGCGCATGTGCAGGCGAATTCGCCGCACATAACGTTACTACGCCGCAAAGGGGGCGTATAGGGGAGTGAGGGGCTTCATGCCCTCATTTCCCTATGTATACGCCCCGCGTTTCATGGGCGTTCCCATGCAAACGCGGGGCGTACGCATGCTAATGAGGGTATGACGCCAGTGATGGGGGCGGAAAGCTGACGTCGCCGGATGTCAGCTCTCAGCCCCCATACAAGCTATCACACGGACGATTGTCCGTGTGGTCTCAGCTTGCGGGACCTGGTGGGGCGTGCGGCCCTGCCTTCGATGGTCGCCGACCATCGAATGCAGGGGGCAGCTCCCACCATGGTGGAGGCGTACGCCCCACCATTTTCGTGCGGATCGCCAGCCGTCCGTGTACGGACGGCCGTGGCGATCCGTCTCGTGGGCGGGGATTGGTTTGTGCGGCCAGAGCACCGTGTGCGGCTCTGGCCGCACCAACCAGAATAAGGGCCACGGTGTGCGGCTCTGGCCGCACCAACCAGAATAAGGGCCTTAGATATCCACAGATTCATATAAGTGTAAAAAAAAACTTGAGCGGCAGAGTGAAAGAACATAAAGATGGCGGTTGGGGTCATTTCCCAACTGGAAAAATTTATTTTATTATTTTATTGACATTTGTTTATATGGCGACAACAGATTTCATTGTGCATAATAATTAGGAACAAAACAGTAGTAAAACAAGACGGGGTTATAAAAGGCCGATAAAGAGTTAAGTGGTCAGTACTCACAAGCTTGTAATCTATTGCGGACTTGTAGCATAATATTTTGAATGCATAAATGCGTCTATATCAGTAGCAGGTTCACAGGTATGCTGCCGAAGGGGACTCTTAGGGCCAGGGTGCCCCCTTTAGTCCCAGATTATTTTCTTCAGGGGAGATAGAGTTTTTGGGTTTGTGCCATAGCTGAGTAAATATCTTTTTTTTATTATTATTTTTGAGAGTTTCTAAATATGGAATGAATAAAAAAAATTATTCATTTTACTAGATAATTTTGTCAACTTAAAATTAACCCTTTATTTTATTTTACGACTTTTCATCTTTACAGAGATGCCAAGATGTGCACTTTATTGTTGTTAATAAAACAAGACATTTATATTAAAAAGTATTTGTGTCTATTTAATTTGTTTTTATTTTTAACTCGCAACTATTTTATATCTTTTTTTTATTACTTTATGTTCTTTTTGGAGGAATTGAACTAAACAAAATTGCAGAAGAAGAATTAAAAATGCGGGGTGGGAGATTTCGGGGTGGAACGTCTCTAGATTGTTGTGGATTTCCTGGCGATGGGGTACTTTAAGGGCCCTATTCAGGTTGTGAAGTTAAGCAGCGAAATTAGCCGCTTACTGAGCCCCCCTCCGTGTACGCTGACACATCCTTTTGCATGCGGGCGTATGGGGAAAGATCATTCGATGTTAGCCGACCATTGAATGATTTTTTGCCCGCTTTCAGATAAAAGTCAGTCTCACTCTCATCTGACATTTGTCTGGGCCAGAGATGGCCAAACCAGGCACGGGCGCTGATGTCCTGCGACGTCAGGCGCCCGCCCGGTGCAGGCTTTGACATGGGGATGCCCAACATTTTTCTAGGTGCACCCACCGTTTTTGTGGGCACACCCAGGAAACGCTGGGTGTCCCCATATGCCAGCCCCTGTCCACCCATTACCCACCCCCCTCTCTGTACGATGCTTCAGCGACTATGATATTTGCTGAAGGCATTCATACAGCGGCCCTACACATGCCTATATTTGCCTATGCGCTGGGCCGCATGGGCAACATCTCCACTGTTAAAAATCTGCATTTCATTAAATATACCCATCAGAGTTTTGCTACTTTGGGACAGCTTGGGACTTCAGCTCATAATTCTCCTTCCAATAACTTGTTAGAACCTTGCTAAAACGAATGTTTAGAGATTCAAGTCTGCCCAACGGTAGAGATTCTGCCTGGCGGTTCCTTAACGCTCCGCCGTGGTCCTGCTGTTGCTAATCTCCCCACATCTATCACTTTATTCGTTCCAGAACTTTTACATTTTCATGTTTCTAAAAAAAAAAAAAAAAACACTTGGTACTGGGAACTGCAGCAGCAATAATCCGCCTTCAATGTCGTCTTTATATTCTTCATCCGCCTGGACGGCGTTAAAGGAAATCTTTGTGTTCTTTGGCAGAAGTCATTATTGCCAATTACTATTCTTAAATTATTGCTCATTTTGTACCCCCATGTAACACAATAGTATCTTTTTACTTTGCCATAAATGACATCCGGTAAGCGGGCGAAGGGCCAGAAATTCCTTTTATTGCAATAAAATCTCCCAAGTAAGCAAGCTCCTGGCTGCGAGTACTAATAAGTCAGCACAACTCTTTCCATGGCTGCGAGTATTCCGCAATTCACACTTCAGTTTCTCACGAATGAAAATATGTGAAGAACAAAATTTATAATGAGGAACATTAGGCTGTCATTTCACTACGCTTCCACCCAAAGATGACTCTTCACCCGCTTCATCCCAGCTGAATAGAAGCGCTGTAACTGGCAATCACAGAGCACAATAACACTGCAATATAAGTACCCCCTCTCTCTCTTTTCTGTCGCCGAACCAAGATGGTTATAGAAAATTAAATGGACAGTTGTCCAGACCAGATTTATGTTGAAGCAGGAGAGCTTTAGGGAGGCTTCATTCCCTAACCAAGATGGCCACTGACTGTACTTCTGCGGCTGTACGGCACCATCTTGTCACTGTGTAAAAGGGATATTGTAAGTGGGAGCTCGGTGAGACTCTGCATTTACCGCTTGATCCACAATCTTACAACCACTGTTACCGCTTGCCGAACTGTATGCTCCTCCTTTTATTTCATGGTACTGAGTTTCCTGCCTGGTTCTGCCCATTTCATGGTACTGAGTTTCCCACCTGGTTCTGCCCATTACATGGTTCTGAGTTGCCTGCCTGGTTCTTTCCATTTCATGGTACTGAGTTTCCTGCCTTGTTCTGCCCATTTCATGGTACTGAGTTGCCTGCCTGGTTCTGCCCATTGCATGGTACTGAGTTTCCTGCCTGGTTCTGCCCATTGCATGGTACTGAGTTGCCTGCCTGGTTCTGCCCATTTCATGGTACTGAGTTGCCTGCCTGGTTCTGCCCATTTCATGGTACTGAGTTTCCCGCCTGGTTCTGCCCATTTCATGGTACTGAGTTTCCCGCCTGGTTCTGATTCATTTCCATTGACAACGCTCCAGTAGGCCTCACGGCGCCCAGTATACAGGGTCCACAGTGAGGGCCTGATATGTTTGACTCTGTGCTTCTGCTCTGGGTCTATGCTACCCTTTTAATTATGGTCATCCTCAGCATTCCAGTCAGATATATCGAAAGTAAATAAACCCCGCACTGAGCACCCATCCCGCCTGCTGAACCAAATTTTTATTCATGCGCACATAAGCCCTCCTTCCTTGTTAGCGGGGCCCCTCAAGTCTTCCATTTTAACATGCTGCTGTGAGCCGGACTGCGGTGGGTGCAGGGAGGTTGCTGCCACTGAGCCACAACAGTCTCCTCTGCCTGCATGATATGCATGGAGGGGGCGGGGTGCGTGATCGCACTTTTTGCCCCACCAGGATAGGCCACTGGCTGAGGGTCACACAGCCACATCACCCTACTCTACAGCCCTGGTCACGGCCATAAAAATCAATGGGTGGTGCGTGTTACCCCTTGCATACACACAATCCCCTGCATTAGTTGAATGGAAGCTAGCATTGAATGGGTATTCCACGGCTGCCCATAAATGCAGCTACTTTGCTGGAAACTCAAAATCAGCCACAATGGGGTAGATGGGATGAGAGATGGGAGTTCTATTTAAGGTGGGATGTTGCCCATAGCGACCAATCAGATTCTCCAGATGGAGCACCTCTCAGCCAGCGCCGGGGCTCACCAGAATGCCCGTACTGATGAGCGCCGGCGGAGAGATGCTCCACCTGACTGGGACACACGAACGTCTCACACACACACACAGCCCGGTTTTCGGGTGGCGGGGGACGGGAACCCTGCCCGTCTCCGCTTCAGGGTTAGGGGGGGTGCGGGAAGGCAGCAGGGAACGGCGGACAGTGACAGGGAGTCGGCGGGAACCAACGGGGAGCTCCGTCAGAAGGGGATGTGCGAGTGTGTCCCCTTCTGGTGGCTGGGGTGGGCTGGCGGTTGGCGATCCAACTGCCAGACCCCTGCTAAACGAGAGCATCTGTATCTATTATCTTCTAGAAGCTGCTAAATAAATAAGAAGTAGAATCGGATTG
The DNA here is from genome assembly GCF_055691185.1 of Crinia signifera. Classification (NCBI taxonomy): domain Eukaryota; kingdom Metazoa; phylum Chordata; class Amphibia; order Anura; family Myobatrachidae; genus Crinia; species Crinia signifera. Next base: position 46,171,998 of record NC_139217.1, read on the forward strand.
GTTGCTGCGGGCAACATCCCATCTTCAATAGAATTCTCATCTTAGTAAAATTTACCTCAGAATATCTCATCTTTTATTACAAGCTAAAACTATTACACTCTAGTCTAATTCATTAGAGCAGAGAGATTCATGGAGGTGACAATATAAGGAACAGTTACACTGGGAATATTTACAGTTTAAATAAAAAAAATATATATACAAAAACCTCCTTGCGCCGTTTTTATACCTCCTTCCCATATCTTCTCATTTTGAATGATTGAACTTTATTGAACTTGCAATTTTTAAACAATAACAGTTTTTGTTCCTGCAAGATTTTTACAGTTTCGTGAAGGTTTTTCCCTAGACTTGATCCCGTCTGCAGACATGTGCCTTTATATGGTCCTGAAATTCCTTGGCGACATTTATTATCGTTACAATTTACACTAGGCGCTATTTTATCCACGTTTCTGATTTACGCATCTTGCGGCCTACAACATACGTGTTGTTCAGTGAATTATCACTATCATTCTACACGGATTCCTTCCTGACATCTATATTACCGCAAGGTTTCCCCGCGACCCGGGGAAAATATACTTTAGCAGTGCAGTGTGTATTTTCAGTAGTCCTGCTGTTTAATATTGTAGTCATGATTCTAGGCGTACATTTGTTTAACTGTTGAACAAGTCCTTAATCATGAAACGTCTGTTACTAAGTGCTGGAATACAGGAAATGATAGATATCATAGCAGCAGCCGCCTCGCCTAGCAGTAGTTCAAGTACAATACACAAGTCTATGGCGCTAGTGACCCGTATCACCACCACTGAGAGACCACTATCCGGTGCAGCTACACAGATGTTTTTGTAACAAGAGACCAATTCACAACATTTTGCTACATTAAAGGAACGTTTAAATAATGTACTGACCTTCGTCAGGCCTCATGGAAACAAACTTATGTGAGGCAACAAAGGTTCAAAGAACTGCCACTATATTTTTCTCAGGGGTTACGCAGTTTTTACAATTCTCTGTAAATACCCGTGGTTTGTGGGATGCAGTGTCGAGCAGATAGCCATATAATTGTAAGCTCTTGGGTGTGCTGTAATGGAACCGGTTATCAGAGCACCTTTGTCCGTTTAATCCCTGATCTGCTTTCATTTCTGGGAGAGAAACTACCGAAGCTCAGGTCACTAATGTCTACAGTAGTGTCAGTCGCGTAGCTAGAATTTTTTCTCCCCCCTGCCAAAAAAATTTCCGGCGCCCCCCCCCCCAAGAAGGGGAGAGGCGCTGGACTACGGTCGCCGCTGGCTGAGCTGACAGGCGACCCAGGCAGCAGTGAGTGCTGAACTGGTCCCGCCCCGTGCATATCTAATGAGCGGAGACCCAGTGCAGTGCATTTTCAATGAGCGGATCCTCGACCCTCTCATTACATATGCAAGGGGTGGGGACCTGCTCATTCAATATGCACTGCACTGAGTCTCCGCTCATTACATATGTACAGGGCTCGACCAGCTCAGGGCTCACTGCTGCCTGGGTCACCTGTCAGTTCAGCCAGCGGCACCCACCACAGACCCTGCTGGTGCTGCTCCCCCAAGCTGTAGCAGGGTCTGCCACATATCTAGCTATGCCACTGAGTATTGTGTAATTGCCTTGATACCAGATTCACTATATGGGGCATGTTTAGAATGGAGGGAAATCCTGCAAAATGTCAATTATTAGGGGATACCCACAAAATGTGGGTGTCTCCAGAATATATTATGGGGGTTTCGCAGCAGATATTGACATACCCTCCAACATGGCCCATTCCATTAGGTACAAAGTGCTCTGTTTCTGGACTTCCCTGGCAGTGGACAGTTGCAGAGGTGGGGCTGCAGCACAGTCCAATATTCAAAGAGGGGAGCCACTCCAAACATCACTGTCCTGGACTCACTAGCAGTTGATGTGTCCCCCCTGTGTGAATTTTGGACTGTGCTGGAGTCCAACCTCTGTAACTGCCACTGGCAGGGAAGTCCAGGAACAGAGGATTTTGTACCTAATGGAATGGGTCATGTTGGAGGGTATGTATTGATGGTCGGCATGGTCAAAAGATCGACACAAGTAAAGTCGACATGGCCACATGAAAATTTCAACATAAGTTTTTGGGGATTTTTTTTTTAAACTTTTTTATACTCCACATGGACTCTGACTGGAACCATTAAAGTGTGCTAAGTGCAGCCAGGGGCGAAGCACGAGCTCCGGGCACTGAAATATCACCGGGTGCCGGAGCCGTGCACTCTGCCACTGGCTCCCCGCCCTCCTTGTCCGCTCCCATGCCCCCAGCTCGCCCGCTCTGCCTGGCGTCGGAGTCTGCCGATATTTTCAATTAAAGTGACCCACTGGACCGCTAGCCAATAAGCACTTGCGGTTCAGCAGCCAATCAGAAGCAGCATTGGCTGCTGGAGTGCAAGCGCCTATTTGCTAGCAGTCCAGTGGGAGAATTGAGCTCTGGCACAGCGGGGAGCTGGAGAGCTGGGCGGGCGGGGGAGTGGGATGCATTCTCCCTTGGCAACAAGAAATTTCAGTGCCCCTTGGCAACGAGCAATTTCAGTCCCTTTTGGCAATGAGCAATTTCAGTCCCCCTTGGCAATGAGCATGAAGCCCCTTAGCATCAAGCATGAAGCACCTTGCATAGAGCATGAAGTTCACTTACTGTGTCAAATGTGCAATGGGCATTACAGTTTGTTATATAGTACGTAATGGACATTACTATAGATTGTAAGCTTGTGAGCAGGGCCCTCCTACCTTCATGTTGGTTTGTATCTACCCAGTTTGTTTAATCACTGTTGTTTCCAATTGTAAAGCGCAACGGAATATGCTGCGATATATAAGAAACTGTAAATAAATAAATAATCACAGTTTGTTATATAGGGGGAGATTCTCTAAGAATATCCGCCCCCCTTCGCCGCCCATCGCATTTATAATTATCGCATATGTTCTAACATATGCGATAATTATAGAAAAGGACAGCTCTTGCATTAAGAGCTGTCCTTTGCGGTGAGAGTCACCGGGTCCCAGCAGGTCCTGGCGGCTCCCCCCTCCCTCCCACACCCGGCGCTGCTGCTGCTGCGCCGGGCTCTCCTCCTCCCTGCACCCGGAAGAGGATCAGTGCAGGGAGGAGGTCACAGGTCCGGGCAGCACAGCTCTGTGCTGCCCGGACACAGGTGAGGGGGCGATGCGGGGCGGCGGGGGGGTCGTTGCGGGGCGGCGGTGGGATGCGGTAGAAGCCCATTGGCTTCTATGGGGCTTTGCCAGATTTTTCTGGCGATGCCCCCCGCCGCGTTAGCCCGGCGGGGAATGCTTAGAGCATCCCAAAATGCCGTAAAAACCCCGATAACGGGGTTTTTACCGCATTTCTTGTTTAGAGAATCTCCCCCATAGTATGTAATGCGCATCATGTGTGACCTTATGTGTAATTGGCATTACGGAATGTGGCTTTATCTGTAATGGGTATTACAAAGGGGGGGTAGGGGGGGGGAAACATGCCCTTGCTTCGGGCAACGTGGCACCTAGCTACACCACTGAGTGCCTCTGTAGCAGAGAAGCGGTACATTAAGAGCGGATAGATATGTTCAGGTGTCGACATTGGTACCAAACAAAAACACATGAAAAACTCAAGTCGATCTTTTCATGTGGTAAACTTTTCTGCGTCAACCTTTTTCCAGTGTTGACCATGTGCATGCTGAGCTTTTGGTATTGACATTTTCAGTTTAATATACCACAGCCCCAGCTAAGCTCTGCAGTAATTGCATTTCATTTAAACTGAACTCCTTAGCATCGGCAAGAGCAGCTGATTTTGTAAAACAAAGCCTTCCGATCCTGCAAGATGAAAGTGTCGCAGGCGGCAGGTAAAACTGCAGGTATTTGCTGGCATCTGGGAATGACAACCAGTTATTCAGTGTGCAGGTGGGGCTGACCTGGAAGCAGAGACGCCTGAGGAGAGATCGCTCGGCTTATTGAGATTTTTAGCAGAAAACTGTGCATAAGCTCTTTCCTCTGCATGCGGTGCTGACGGGTGGTCTGTCGTAGTAACTGGCCTACAGGAGGGTACTGCAATGTAATGCTGCTGTGCTATGGTGCGGGCCTAGGTGTGAGGGGGATAGAGGGCAGAGCATGATCTAGACCAGAAGTTCTCAAAATCGGTCCTCAGGACCCCACACAGTTCGGGCGAAATGTAATGGGAGGCGATTTTTTTTTTTGCGTTTTTTTCCGCAAAATATGCCGTTTTCGGGCATTTCCCGAAAATCGCATCTTTTATAGGGGGCGATTTGCGGCAAAAATCTCATTTGTTACAGGTGCGATTTTTAGTTAGACTAAAAAATCGCATCCAGATGTTTTCCCATTAAAAAGTATAGAACTCGCATATTTAATGGTTTGCGATTTTTAGTAAAGGTTTTATCAGAAACATGCACAGATCATTGAGATCTGTGCATGGTTCTGTTGTAAAAAAAATAGTTAAAAAAAAAAAAAAGCAGCGTGCGGTCCCCCCTCCTAAGCATAACCAGCCCCGGGCTCAAAAATCCAGTGCTGGTATCATAAAATCAGAGGGACAAACAAATAGGGGTTCCCTTGATTTAATGAAACCAGCACCAGGCTCAAGGTCCAGCGCTGGTTCCCAAAATACGGGGGACAAAATGACTAGGGGTCCCCCGTATTTTAAGAACCAGCACCAGACCCAACCAGCCAGCAGGGTAATGCCACAGCCGGGGGACACTTATTATATAAGGTCCAGCGGCCAAAGCATTATCCCCGTGGCTGGTCAGCATGGGCAGGGGTCCTGGGGAAGTGGGGACCCCCCCAATGAAGGGGTCCCCCCCCTCCAGGACTTACCAGCCCATGCTGAAAGTCCGGGGCTGTCCCCGATGCCCCTGGGCGGTGGGCATCGGGCTGATGAAAAGTGTAAAAAAAGAATAAAAACTATTGTCTTATACTGTAGAACTATGAGTCCCAGCAAGCCTACCCCGCATGCTGGGACTTGGAGAACCACAAGTCCCAGCATGCGGGGCATTAAAGGGCCCGCTGGCACTTGTAGTTCCACAGTACAAAAATAGTTAAATAAAATACACTGACACCCTGAAAAATAAAAGTTTAATACATCCACAGTCCACACATACTGATACTTACCTACTTTGAGCCCGTAGGTCGGTCCCTGGATCCTGGGTCCGGGGCTGAAGAGTCCGGTTCCGGGGCCTTGGTCCTGGTTCCGGGGCTAGTCCGGGGCTCCAGGGCTGAAGAGTCCGGTTCCGGGGCCTTGGTCCTGGTTCCGGGGCTGGTCCGGGGTCCTGGGCTCCAGGGCTGATGTCTCCGGGGTCCAGGATCCGAAGTAATCCAAAAGGGGTACCTAAGGAAGGAAATCCTACTCACCTGGTTCCCGGAGACGACCCCGGCATCTTCTCCGGCAGACGCGCTGCTCCCGGCTAGTACCCGCTCACGGACTGGAGAGGCAGACTGGAGAGGTGGACTGGAGAGGCGCAGAGATGTTTCATCTTCCGCGCCTTTCCTCCGGATGATTCTATTGGCCGCCTAGCGGCCAATCAGGAGCCGAGAAAGTCCAGAGGAAAGGCACGGAAGATGAAACATCTCTGCGCCTCTCCAGTCCGTGAGCGGGTACCAGCCGGGAGCAGCGCGTCTGCCGGAGAAGATGCCGGGGTCGTCGCCGGGGACCAGGTGAGTAGGATTTCCTTCCTTAGGAACCCCTTTTGGATGACTTCGGATCATGGACCCCGGAGACATCAGCCCTGGAGCCCAGGACCCCGGACCAGCCCCGGAACCAGAACCAAGGCCCCGGAACCAGACTCTTCAGCGCTGGAGCCCTGGACCAGCCCCGGAACCAGGACCAAGGCCCCGGAACCGGACTCTTCAGCCCTGGAGCCCCAGACCCCAGACCAGCCCCGGAACCAGGACCAAGGCCCCGGAACCGGACTCTTCAGCCCTGGAGCCCCGGACCAGCCCCGGAACCAGGACCAAGGCCCCGGAACCGGACTCTTCAGCCCTGGAGCCCCAGACCAGCCCCGGAACCAGGACCAAGGCCCCGGAACCGGACTCTTCAGCCCTGGAGCCCCGGACCCCGGACCAGCCCCGGAACCAGGACCAAGGCCCCGGAACCGAACTCTTCAGCCCTGGAGCCCCGGACCAGCCCCGGAACCAGGACCAAGGCGCCGGAACCGGACTCTTCAGCCCTGGAGCCCTGGACCCAGGATCCAGGGACCAACCTACGGGCTTAAGGTAGGTAAGTATAAGTATGTGTGGGCTGTGGATGTTTTAAACTTTTATTTTTCAGGATGTCAGTGTGTTTTATTTAACTATTTTTTGTACTGTGGAGCTACAAGTGCCAGTGGGCCCTTTAATGCCCCGCATGCTGGGACTTGTGGGTCTCCAAGTCCCAGCATGCGGGGTAGGCTTGCTGGGACTCATAGTTCTACAGTATAAGACAATAGTTTTTATTCTTTTTTCTTTACACTTTTCATCAGCCCGATGCCCACCGCCCAGGGGCATCGGGGACAGCCCCGGACATTCAGCATGGGCTGGTAAGTCCTGGAGGGGGGGGGGGGGACCCCTTCATTGGGGGGGTCCCCACTTCCCCAGGACCCCTGCCCATGTTGACCAGCCACGGGGATAATGCTTTGGCCGCGGGACCTTATATAATAAGTGTCCCCCGGCTGTGGCATTACCCTGCTGGCTGGTTGGGTCTGGTGCTGGTTCTTAAAATACGGGGGACCCCTAGTCATTTTGTCCCCCGTATTTTGGGAACCAGCGCTGGACCTTGAGCCTGGTGCTGGTTTCATTAAATCAAGGGAACCCCTATTTGTTTGTTCCTCTGATTTTATGATACCAGCACCGGCTTTTTGAGCCCGGGGCTGGTTATGCTTAGGAGGGGGACCGCACGCCGTTTTTTTTCTTTTTTCTTTTTTTTTCAACACACCGCACAGTACTGAAAATGTGCGGATTTTCATAACTGAAAATCGCACATTTTCAGGACTTAAAAATCGCCCGAAATCGCACCATATCGCACTTTTTTTCCCGCAAATTCGCATCTCATTACATATGCGAATTCGCGGCAAAAAACTTGATTTTTAAAGGTGCGATTTGGTGATTTCGGGCACCAAATCGCACCTTTAAAAATCAAGTTTTTTGCCGCGAATTCGCATATGTAATGAGATGCGAATTTGCGGGAAAAAAAGTGCGATATGGTGCGATTTCGGGCGATTTTTAAGTCCTGAAAATGTGCGATTTTCAGTTATGAAAATCCGCACATTTTCAGTACTGTGCGGTGTGTTGAAAAAAAAAGAAAAAAGAAAAAAAACGGCGTGCGGTCCCCCTCCTAAGCATAACCAGCCCCGGGCTCAAAAAGCCGGTGCTGGTATCATAAATGGTGCGATCGCGATTTGGTGCGATTTTTTTTCTTACGAAAAAAATCGCACCCTATTACATTTCGCCCTTCATGTTTTCCCAGTCACCTGTCTGACACATTTTGAAAGATCCACAGGTGGAGCAAATTATTTCACTTAATTCTGAGAGGAGACCTGCAAAAAAGGAGCACTATGTGGGGTCCTGAGGACCGACTTTGAGAACCTGTGATCTAGACTTTTTATCACAGCGATACTATTAATGAGACATATCCTAAATGCTGCTACAAATGCAACTCATATCGCGGCCACTGACATACACTCACTGCACTCGCCACACTGCGGGCTCGGTGGCTCGCTTTGCCTGCCACAGCTTCTATTAGCCCCTATGAGCCGTTATCCCCCCCTTTCGGAGTACCGTCAGTCGGGATACTGACCGTCGGGATCCCCGTGTCAGGCAGTCATCCGTTGCACCTTGGATCGTGGGAGCCTCTGCATCACCTGTAGATGAGTACGTTCGGTTCTGGGTGACACCACGATGGCCTCACAATCACCATGGTGGCAATATCGCAGGAACCACCAACTGTTCCCCCTGCCATGAATCATCTCTGAGCATCCTGTAACATGGCCTTAATGTTCTGCGTTAGTTGTGTGTGGGACACTGAGCGTCGCTCTGGGTACAGCTGCATTCCACGCTGATGGGCCGGAACGCTATTTGCCGTTATGCTCATTTCTACAACTTCCTTTGATACAGGTTTTCCTCCTAGAACACAAAGCATGAAAGACTTCCTGTAATAATTCCTGGTTCTGTGTAACGTCATCCGTGCCGACTCCTAAACACTTATATCGCTTTGTTACAGCCCAATAAACAGGCAAACACAGTGAAACACAGCGGCACCACTGATCCCCAGCACATATATTACATACTTGCCTACTTTTAAACAGACTGACAGCATCATTTCTGGGGACGGGGGCCTGATGGATGTAGACATCCTCATTTTTCATTTGAATTTATATAACAAATGTGAGCGACGCCGGCATTTTTAGCGGACATTTTGAACATCTCTCACAGAGATATTGGCACTCAAAGGGTTAAACAATATGGCCGTTTCTGACCGATCGGAACGACCAATAATTTAAAAATGTAGTCATTGTGTGTGTGGGCTCGATGACGATCCAATGCGGGTGCCCACGGGTCGTTCGAGTCTGCTGATCCCTTCAGATGAATGACCCATCAAATGAATACGGTGGCCGCTGATTGGCTGAGAGAGCTCTCCCAGCCAATCACTGAAGAGCTCTCACTCAACGATTGAGTGAAACCCTCTGATCATTTACTCAATCGCTCTGTGTGTGGCCATGATCAGGGGTGTTCTGGATTTCAGAGGAAATTGGATAGATATCGGATTGGATCCGATATCTATCCATGTGGAGGCACCTTCAGATTTGGGTGAGCTATATTGTTTCTGTGCCGGGTAAATTCTGGCTGCTAGATTTTATATCAAAATTTTGATTTTAATTTATAAACTGAAACCAGGGCAATTGTCTGTAACATCTGAAACTTCTGCCCTGACGTGATCACATTTGCATATGTATTCATGAATATATTACAAGACACTTTTGTCCCATTGGTTCATATTTCCACTCTGCATAATGGTACTTGTGTATTTTGGCGGCGCCCATCGCATCGCATACCATAACGCATACGATGGTATGCGATGCGACGCAATATCGTACGATAGTGCACAATGGCATACAATTTTGAAATCGTATGCCATTGTACATGGCATACGATGCCATACGATGCGATTAAACATTGTATAAGCACCCTAATGGGTGCTTATACAATGTTAAGCACCCAAATGGGTGCTTACAATGTTAAATGCACCCCCACGCCACCCCCCACTATAAACGTGAACCCGAAGCGTGGCGAGCGCAGCGAGCCCGCGAGGGGCGGCGGTACGCGTCCTACGACCTTTTCATACCCCCACTATCCACGTCGGCGTGGAGTTGAGAATAGAATAGTGTGGCGAGCGCAGCGAGCCACCGAGCCCGAAGCGTGACGAGCGCAGCGAGCCCCACGAGGGGACGCGGATACCTGTGAAGCCCGCGAAGGGACATGTTTACCTGTGAAGGTATCCGCGTCCCCTCGCCACGCTTCGGGCACGGTGGCTCGCTGCGCTCGCCACACTATTCTATTCTCAACTCCACGCCGACGTGGATAGTGGGGGTATGAAAAGGTCGTAGGACGCGTACCGCCGCCCCTCGCGGGCTCGCTGCGCTCGCCACGCTTCGGGTTCACGTTTATAGTGGGGGGGTGGCGTGGGGGTGCATTTAACATTGTAAGCACCCATTTGGGTGCTCAAAAGCACCCTTTAGGGTGCTTATACGATTTTTGGTCGTATAGGGGGTCAAAATCGCGTCGCATCGCATGCCATCGGGTGCATGGCATGCGATGCGATGCGATCTGTTCGTCGTACGACGGATATCGGGGGCGCCGCCAAAATACACAAGTACCTGCATAATCTCCTCCAGTGTAACAAGCGGGAATCACACAGAAGATAAGTGGGTACAATGTACAATTTGGCGAAATAAAAGCGACCGTGACAGAGGAACAGATGCACGCAGAAGGACAGGATGTCTGTGGGCATCAGGAAGAGCAGGACCCATCGGGAAAAATACCAACAGGGTTCCTGAAAGGACGCATCCCAGAATAAAAGGAGCTTATTGTATCAGGATGTAATGGCCGGCATTAGTATTCAAACATTCCAACATATTGTCTGCGGAACGGACGGTTCAATTGTGCAAAAATAATGTATTTAACTTTGAATGAAAGATCCATCAATTCAAAGCGGCCAACTTAGAACCAGAGCAGCGTATCACATGATCCCCGCCCCTCTGTGTCTGCTCTCCTCTGTTAGGTGTCCATTGTCCGCCGGTAACAAAGTTAGTTTTGTCCCCTCTGTTGGGGAGCGGAGGATCTCCGAAAGGGTCAGGACAAGGCACTGTCAGGAAGGCGAGGCACCGCTTCTATTAAGCACTATTATGTTCCTGTGACCTATTTTGTTATAAAAGAGAGAAGGGCTGCTGGTGGCCTGGCTCCAAGGCAATGAGAATTGCCATTAATATATAACAAGGAGAACACCATCCCGCTACTAGTGACTTCTGCATTGGGCTGATCCCCCTATTTGTCTGATAATAAGGCGCAATTAAATATTCTGGTGCTGTATATATAAACGTTAACAAACAGACTGTATTGCTGGATATATAAAAGAATAAAACACATAGCAAATGCTAATGTATTATGAAAAGTGATATATGCATTGTGCATACTATACTACTGTATATGTGCGTTTGACTTGTTACAACTATTTTATAACGGAAATATTTATAAAAATTCAAAATCCTATATTTTTCAACTTGATTATTATATACTTGATTATTATATATTATCTCATATACCAACTCGTTAAAATCTTTTATGATTATGTCTAGCAGTCAGTGGCTTCGGAGTTAGAATTTTAAAGCCGCATACAACATACGTACCCAGGGCCGGTGCTAGGGTGTCCGGCGCCCTCCTGCACACCATAAATTTTGCGCCCTTTCACAATGCCATTGCAATAAGCTGAAGCCCGGTTGTGGGATCATATGCAACATGTGATCCTATGGAGGATCTCGGGTGCATGTACATGTATGCATACACCATCTCAGTGCTGTGTCCGCAAAATGTTGCAGGCAATAAAGGTGCGCATACACGCTGCGAGAATCGCACACAGTATGGGCTAGATAGCATCGCACGGCATGCATGCAATGTGTGTGCGATACGATCCGAAAGCAGTACAAAAAGTATGTGCAGCACATACTTTTTATACTGTGCGATGCCCACAGGAGCGCACATCGCATTGCACGCTGCTATTGCAGCGTGTATGGCCACCTTTAGGCACATAACCCAGCCCATTATTTAAAAAGTGTTTAAATTAATATAAAAAATCTACAATTATTAAAAAATGTGTTATAAACATGTATAATAAAAGACTCACTGTTCTTTTGCTGTTTAACTCTTGTGCAGTCCCTCCTCTTCTATCTTCGTAGGCAGGACGCGGAGAACGCCAATACACCCCTCTAGTGAGAAGGGGAGAGAAGGAGGAGATGAAGAAGAGGGGAGGAGATAGAGGGGGCGGAGTCTTGAGGACTAGCAGTGGCACTGGCACAGCACACTGAGGGAAGGAAGGGGAGGCGGCACTGCTGCCTGTTCGTCATTTGATTGACAGCTGACAGACACAGGGAGCAATGGGTAGGGGGCGGATCCGGACATGACATGTCATCCAGGCATTCACAGACAGCGCTACATGCCTCAGCGCAAGTGTCCCTGAGAAAGAGGGGCAGTTCGCAGGAGGACAGTGTGTGCGCGGTGCAGGGAGCTGCTCAGCCTCTCCATACTGCCGCCCACTGTCAGACAGGCGCTGCGGGCGGCGTGCAGGAGGCAGTGACAGTGAGGGCTGAGGCAGCTTTAGCAGAGCAGGGAGGGAGACAGCGCCTTTTCAGCATGGCGCCTCCCTTTGCAGGAGCTGCTGAGTGGGTAGCGCCGGCCCTGTACGTACCTACTCTCCAGAAAGACCGGGAGTCCCCACAAAGGCCCGGAAATGGTCACCACAGAGGCCTCATCCTACTGCAATCCCCCTTGGTAGGAGGACCAGATGTGGGGACCAGATGACGCGATTTCCCCTGTTGTGCCATTCCTGTAATACCGGTATTGCACAGCAGAGGGGGGGGGGGGGGGGGGGCTTGGCCATGGTAACGCAATTGCAATGGCCACACCCCACCCTGCCTTCAGTCCCACCCACTTTTTTCCGTAAGACCAGCCGGCCTCGCCCCCTACTTCCTCGAGCTGGCTGGAGAGGTCAGCCTAAAAGTTGGCAACCCTACCATACATATTAGATGAAAAAGTAAAAGATATCGCTCAGTATCTCAGTAGTGCCGTTCTGAGCGATATCCTTTACTATCTTGTCTAGTGTGTACACTCAACATCGTTAATGATGGCCGCCCATGCATTGTTAATGACCCCCTACCTCAACTGAACAGTTCAGATGAGGGAGGACCTTGTTAATAGTATGGCTCCAGCCAGGGCCGCCGAGAGGTATGCCGGGCCTCGGTAAAATTTTGGGGGCATGGCCTAATCATTTAGAATTTGATTTGTTTTAGAATTTTCAGGATATTTCTCCTGTGCACCTATATTGAATATAAAGATGTGCGCAGATCCCTGTGTTTTGATTTTGGTAATACCACTCTCAAGGGTTTAGTGTTTGTTTTTTGCTGTGCCGTGTTTGGGATTTGTTTCTGTTCCTACACTATTATTGACATCAGCACCATTAATTTTCAGTCATTTCCAATGGTACCGTAAATGATGAGGGAGGGAATTACACGCCATCAAAAACACATTGGATTTGGTTTTTAGATCCGAGATCTGACCCCAACATGACGAGCTCAGTTCGAATCAAAACCCCCAAATGCGGGTGTGTTCATTTTTTATCAATACCAAATCAACGATCCCCAGTGTGTCCCACTACCAAGCAGGAATCTCTGAGGAGGAAGCAGAGATGGTTACACACAGAAGTAGCACTCAGTATTTCTCCTATATTCAGACTCATGTAGGGCCCTGGTGGTCAATAGTAGCATATGCACCTGATTTACACCAGTCACACATGGGTGTGGTATGATTCACCGACAGTCGGGATCCCGACAGTCATTATCCCGACGTCGGGATCCCGACAGTCATTATCCCGACGTCGGGATCCCGACTGCCTGGTCTCAGACAGCGTGGCCAGCGCAACAAAGCCCCTTGCGGGCTCGCTGCGCTCGCCATGCTGCGGGCATGGTGGCGAGATACGCTCGCCACCTATTCTATTCTCCCTCTATGGGGGTCGTGGACCCCCACGAGGGAAAATAGCTGACAGCCATCGGGAACCCGGCCGTCAGTGTTTTAACAGTCGGGATCCCGACGTCGGGTTAATGACTGTCGGGATCCCGACTGTCGGGACCCCATCCGGCAGCCTCACACATTGCATCCCATTTCTACCTATGTTGCACCCAAAAAATGTATTTCTTTAAACATGTCGATGTCCCTGCCCCTTTTGTCAGTCCTGGACCCCACAATTTCTGATGGCAGCCATGCACCTAACCAGGAGCAGGCAGGCGTAAGTGGCAGACTAACCTTATACCCTTTTCACACTGCAGCTCTTAACCGGTATATTGCCCATTTTTTAGCCTTTTAAAACGGTTAGAGTTGCAGTGTGAAAGCTTAAGTCTGCATTTACCGGTTACAAATAACGGGTAAAAAGCAGAGTCCTACACGGTTCAGAGCTGTTTTTTATGCAGTGTGAACGGCTCTGAACCGATATTTAGGACTCAGGCAGCACAGACACTGAGACAGCGCAGTGCATATTTAATGAGCGGCCCGCTCATTACATATGCGCATATGTAATGAACGACCCGCTCATTAAATATGCACATATGTAATGAGCGGACCCGCTCATTAAATATGCACTGCTCTGTCTCAGTGCTACTATCTGTCCTGTTCTCCTCTGCTTGCACACTACAAACCTGCTTGAGACCCAGTATTTACTGCAGTGTGAAAGGGGTTTAAAACGGTAATATACCGTTTTTCACCTGCAATGTCAAAGGGGTCAAGTGGCTCAGACCCGGTTTAAATACTGTCTTAAAATACCGGGTCTTAAACCTTTTGGCAATGGGAAAGCAGCATTAAGCTGATGGCAGTGTAATGGTTAGCATTACTGCCTCACAGCACTGAGGTCATAGGCGTGCGCGCAAAATAGATTTTCAGCAGCACCCGCGGCGGTCAGAACTGCTGCATGACTTGCCTGCCGCCGCCGCCGCCTATCTCCAGCACGCCAAACAGATCAGGTGGCTGGGGACATAATGGGTGTTGCTGCTACGTGGATGGACCTGCGGCGCTGCCTCGCTCAGCTGCATTTCAGCCCCCCGGCCCCGCTCTGACCTTTAGACATCACGGCGCACAGCGCGCACACCCGCTCCGTCCCACAACCCGCCTGTCTGGTCTCCTACCTGCTCTATCCCACCTCCCGTCTGCCTGGTCTCCCACCTTCTCCATACCACCTCCCGCCCACCTGGTCTCCCACCTGCTCGGATTCAGGTCACCTCAACTCCCTGTCACCTGAAAGTTCTGCCTGAAATTGTGCCACACCGAGCAGGAGCCAGCTGCAGGCAGTGTTCATCCTAGGTGGAGGAAGATTGCTCTTTAAAAATTAATCCCCTGGGCAACTAACACCTTGGCAGCAAGCATGCAAGTCCCCTTGGCAATGAGCATGTAAGTCCCCTCTGCAACAATATTACAGTGGGTGGAATGATGTGTACTGGGCATTACAGTGGGTGGCATAATGTTTCACATAGGCATTATGGTAGGTGGCATTATGCTTGATGGGCATTAAAGTATGTGTCAGTATCATACCTCCCAACTGTCACGATTACAGCGGGACAGTCCCGATTTTCGGGTCCTGTCCCGCTACCCCACCCGCAGCAGGCATTGTCCCGCTGCGGGGGGTGGCAGTTGGGAGACCCCCCAATCTAATAGAATAGAAGCTGTGCGCACGCGCACAGCGTCTATTCTCGTATGAAAATGAGGTTGCGGCTAATTAACATAAGCCGCACCCTCATTTGCATACGCCCACCCCCTTTTCGGGCGCTCGCGCGGCTTCGCCGCGCTAGTGTCCCTATTTCGTCATCAGAGAAGTTGGGAGGTATCTAGTATGTGGAATGTGAGATGAGCTTTAATGTGTGATGGGCATTGCAGTGTGTGGCATTATATGGAATGGGCATTACAGTGTGTGGCATTATATGGAATGGGCATTACAGTGTGTGGCATTATATGGAATGGGCATTACAGTGTACATTTTTGCAGCGCGCCTTTGGCACGCACTGTCCAGATTTCTAGTGTATTAAAGGGGTATGATTCTTTCTACAGTGCATATACATAAATTAGTCACCTTGTATTTTGTGTGCATTGATGCCCAATAAGAGTTTATAGACATGCCCAGAAGGCGGTGAATGACACACCCCTCCAATGGTGCACCCCCTAAAACAGTGGGCTGCGTATGCCTATGACTGAGGTTATGGGTTTGATTCCCACATCTGTGCGGAGTTTGTATATTCTCCCCGTGCTTGCGTGGGTTTCCCCCGGGTGCTCCAGGTTCCTCCCACAATCCAAAAATATACTGGTACTGTAGGTTAATTGGCTCCCAACAAAATTAACCCTAGAATGAATGTGTGTGCGTGTACATGTGATAGGGTATATAGGGGGGTTAATCTGATTGCTTTGCTCCCCCCCCCTTCCCCCGCAAGCAACGTTTAGCATCTGCAAACAGGGCGTGGGCTGGCGGCAACGGGCTGAGCCCATGGGAACGCCCAGCACTCTACTGGGGCAGGGACTGATGTGAATGTTCAACTATTCTCTGTACAGCGCTGCGGAATATGTGTGCGCTATACAAAATAACCGGTATTAAATAAATGTTCTGGACTAGCAAAGTGTGAAAACATGCAGGAGACTACATACTGTATAGTGTGCACTGGCTCTGCATCTGTCCCTTTCTGCTAATGTAGATTATAATTTTTTCTGAATTTTCCATGTATTTTCCACTTGTAATAACCTAGGCTAAATTAAATAATTGATGTTGAAAACAACTTTAGCATCAATTATTTAATATAGCCTAGGTTACATAGAGAAAATAAACAGAAAACAGGGGTGTAATAATTGCACTGTGCGGCTCGGATTGGAAAGTATGAAAGTATAAGGCAGCCACTGAATTAAAGGCTAGCTCGACTCAAACATGAACTGAAATCATTATTGCAGGTGCTACAAATCACTGGATAAACACCTGATACTTAAAGTAGCACTTCTGCCTGAAATTGTCCTGTGTAAACTCAGAAACAGAGGAGGACATTTTCTAACATCCCCGATTGCGGCCGATCCCATGTACGAATGGGTACTACTGGGATCAGCCGAGTTTCCCCAGCAGCCAAATATGGATGAGCATGAATCCTCCTCGTTTAAAACATAGAAAACAATAAATAATAAAAAAAAAACTGTGTGGGGTCTCCCTCCCACGAGTATAACCAGCCCCGGGCTTTTGTGGCGTTGCTGGTTTCTTAAGTACCGAGGGAAAAATCAAATAGGGTCCCCCCGTATTCAAGACACCAGCACTGGACTCTTGGACTGGTCCAAAGTTGGCAATCATCAAAATGGCAAATTAGCTGAATTCGTCTGTTAGTAATTTAGCCTGGCACCGGGTGTATTTTAAATCAAATGGGTATGAATGGGTGCATTTGTACCCTTTCGATCTTTGTAAATTTATCCCACAGTGTTGCTGCTATTTGACAACTATTTTGGTTGGGATTGAAGAACTTCCTTAGCAACATCTGTAACCATAGAAACAAACTGTAAACTACACTGATTGCTTCCAGGGCAACAGATGTTACTAAGGAAGGGCAAAGGTTTATCTCATTTATCTGTCAAATAGTCTGTTTAATCCGTCAATTTTAATCCAATTTTGTTAAATAGGCTTTCCTGTATAACAAGATTTGCAGCAGTTCATTGCTCTTCCGAAAGCACAGGATAGCAATAGGAAAAATACTTTTTTTAAAATACTTTTTTCTATTGCAAGGGCACCAGGGGCCACATTTAATAGGGTGTGAGAATCAGAAAGGTAAAAGCGGCAATCATTTACACAACAAAACCACCCCAAAGCTCTCACTTTCTGATTCTAACACAGGGTTGCTGACTGCAATATTCTCCTCTCTGGGAGAAGCCCGGAGAGGAGAGTTTCAGCAGCTGCTCGTGGGCGGGGCTTGAGCGTGACATCACTAAGCCTCGCCCCATTATGTTAAACATGTGAATTTGCGTATCTCCGTGAAGGGGCGGGGCTAAAATGATGTTATTTTGCCAGTTTAGCTCCGCCCCCTCCTCTGAGACCCGTGGATTGTGGCATTTAAATGCCGTGATCGGGGGACCCGATTTTTGGGAGACTCCGGCCATTCCGGGAGGGTAGGCAACCCTGTTCTAACACCCTATTACATTTGGCCCCAAGCTACAGTTTTTATATATAAATTTTGAATAATTTAATATTTTTTTTTTTAAATAATCTTTTTAGAACTACGCATATACAGTATATACCCATATGTAGGATAATTCCTACTGACAGGTGAACCAGTTAAGCTGGGTACACACTAGTAGATATACTGTATCTGCAGATCAATTGATCTCCTTACACACTGCCCAATCCGTCGTGATTGACATCAAAACTGGGCAGGTGCAGTGAGCTCTCAATCACTGGTGGCTCCTGCAGCAGCTGCACGGGTGGTTGGCAGATCGCTTGCACACACAGAAATAGGCGCAGATATATCTGGCATCAATCGTGTTGAGTCAGTTCACAGATATATTGATGGTACACATTGACCGATGGACTGTTGATATTTATATATTGTTCATTTGAACAGCCAATATATTGGCCAGTGTTTACGCACCTTAAAAGTACTTTCTGATTTTTAATAATTGATTTGCAATATAAAATCTGTGTTTTCGCTGGATAACATTCATTTGCAATAATGGAGATCAAGCACGGAGCTATCACCTAAATAATTCACAGCTGCTTACAAGGAATACTAAATAGGCCCCTAAATTCTGTACCCAAGAAAGAAAGTCGAACATCGCTAATTGGAAGGTATTTTAATGATGGTACTTGTTGCTTAGCACTGCGCCAGCGATTTTAATTGTATCCATCGGGTCCTAAAAAATCGCGTTGATCGCATCGCATGCAACCAAATCGCATGTGATGCGATCAACGCGATTTTTAGATTGGAACCAATGTTAAATGCCCCCCAGACCCCAATTTTCATTGTATAACCACCCTGATGGGTCAAATGCCCCCCCCCCCATTGTTAACGCCACCCCACGATGAACGCCAACCCGAAGCGTGGCGAGCGCAGCGGTACGCGTCCTCCAACCTTTTCATACCCCCACTATCCACGTCGGCGTGGAGTTGATTTTATATAGTGTGGTGAGCGCAGCGAGCCACCGAGCCCGAAGCGTGGCGAGGTGACGCACATTACTTCATAGGTATTACGCGTCCGCTCGCCACGCTTCGGGCTCGGTGGCTCGCTGCGCTCGCCACACTATATAAAATCAACTCCACGCCGATGTGGATAGTGGGGGTATGAAAAGGTCGGAGGACGCGTACCGTAACATTGTTCCCTATGTAAAATCGGGTCCATCGCATTGGTCGCATTGTATGCCATTATAATGGCATACAATGGACCCGATTTTACATAGGAATTTAACATTGAGTACAATGCATTCAATGTTAAATCGCGTCGGTCGCATCGCATGCCATTATGATGGCATGCGATGGACCCGATTTTCTGAGCCCAAAATCGCGTCGGTCGGGTCCCATCGCATACCTTAACTTAAGGTATGTGATGGGACCCGATGGGCGCCGTGCTAGGAAACAAGTACCTTAATGACTTATACACATTATAATATGATGAATTAGAATTGCACCGGTCGCTGTGCTTAAAATAACAAGTTTTATTAATAATAAACAGAAAAATTAGAAAAAAATAAATACATTTAGTAGGAAACTGGTGCCCTCTAATATTCCGAAAGATATGTCAATATGTTTTACTAATCCATCTTTATATTTGACATATTTTCAAAAATGTCCGGGCTGTATAGAGTTTAAAAATAGATCTGAGCACCTCTTTGCTCCGCTTATATGGTGCTTCTGACCGCTATATGCTTATATATATTGGCAGTTCTTATCCAGCATCACAGGGTTCTGGTGTGGGTGCTCCTTACTCAATGACAGCCGGGGTATAAACAGTTCTTTTGTTGGTACTTGATGCGTTTCTCCACCTTATTTGTCTGATTTGTATTGTGGTTACTGACAGCCACATCAACTGCCACCAACTGCCATTTTAAACATACTCACTGACAGTCAGTGTGGCTTCCCTATTTGAATTTTGCTGCAGCCGCACCTCTGGAGCAGCCACTGGTTGCTGACACTTTTGTTCTGATTCTTGTGTCATACAAACACAATTATGGTCAACTATGGATCACGCAGGTGTGACATGGCTTACAGACCATGTCTAGGTCTAGGTCAAACCCAAAAGGTCGACAATGACAAAAAGTTGACACAAGCAAAAAGGTATGAAAATGTTGGCGTGAGTTTTTCACAATTTTTTGGTGTCAATGTCAACATCTGGGCACGTGGACAACGAATTAGTCTACTGCTCAGTTCATGTGGATTGTAAAGTTATTTTCATGGTACTTTTTGCTTATGACTACCTTTTGCAACTGTTGACCTTTTGGTGTCAATCTACACATTTGTCAGATATCCGGATGCTGGGGCTGCATATGGGATGCTAATGTGCCTAGGGCTGCAAATGTTCAAAAGTCTATTGTGAGAAGCTGAGGGTGTGTGACCAGTGCTGTGTGGGTGTGGCCAGTGGTGCGTGGGTGTGGCCAGTGCTGTGTGGGTGTGGCCAATGCCCATGCATGTACATTCCTTAAGGCCCCCATACACTATACGATTTGGGGATGATTTCATCCGATTTCGGCACTTTGGGCCGATAACCTGATGAAATCGCCCCAAAATCGCAGGTGTGTGATGTATGATCCGATCCGATGTGCGGTCCCGTGCGCATCGGACCGGATCAGGGAGGTCGGACGGTCAGCACATAAGATCATCCGACCTCCCTGTATGCTATGCATATGCCTGCCCACCTGTCAGGCATATGCATGCAGACACCGGGGGGCGGGGGAGCATGGCGGGCAGACACACTGACCTGGCTGGGCAGCTGTGATCACAAATAGCAGCGCTGCCGCTGCGGGACGGGACGGGACGCACAGTGGCGGCTATTAGATTTTTAAAATCCCTGTCAAATGACCGGCCGTTCTGTGATTGGCTGAGAGCTCTCTCAGCCAATCACAGAACGGCCGGTCATTTGACAGGTATTTTGAAAATCTAATAGCCGCCACTGTGCGTCCCGTCCCGTCCCGCAGCGGCAGCGCTGCTATTTGTGATCACAGCTGCCCGGCCAGGTCAGCATCACTCGCCGCCGCCCGCCCCCACTACTGCCGCCGCCCGCCCCCACTACTGCCGCTGCCCGCCCCCACTACTGCCGCCGCCCGCCCCCACTGCTCCTCACCGCCCTGCAGCTCCCCATTTGTTTTACATGTGATAAATCGCAAGCGATTTATCACATGTAAAAACTGGCTCATCAAGTGCCAAATTGTATTTGAGCCTCCCGGGGAGCTGCCGGGCGGCTCACAGGAGAATTGGGTCCGACTTGTCCTAAGGACAAGTCGGCCTAATGTATGGGGGCCTTTACACTATCAGCCCCAATGTCTCCTCAAATATGTAAAAGTATAAAAAACTGCTCCATTTTGTGAGGAAAACAGAAACACAATTTTATTATTTATGATTTATGACCGATTGTGGGGTAAATTTACTAAGATGGGAGAGCTATTGAAGATAGGTGACCATCATGCTGTGATTGTGATTGTTATTTGGAGACCTGGAGTTCCACCCCATACGCCCCACTGTCACTGTTAATCTGTGCCCTGCCCATGGTGAAGTAAGCTGTCTCTAGAATAGTGCAGTGACAGGAAAAATAAACCAGTTAGCAGCACGAAGAAGTGTGTGAGTAGGGAATGGGATAACCTATCACAATCTAGTTTAGTTTTATTGTACTGCCCCACATCTCCCAGTTCTAATGCACAATTTGCAGTTTGTGCCTTGCACTGCTTTATTCAGTGTCAGGTAGAGTTTGCTGCGGATGATGATGACACATTCTGAGGGAGAGAGATATTCCCCCCAGTGACCTAAGGAGCATTGGAATTTCTCTGCAGCAGTGTTTCCGCTATGCTTCAATTTAGCCACTAGAGGGTGCACATGAGCACTAATATCCTGTGCGATTGGTTGTGATAAATACCGTATAAACAGAGGCAGAACTCTGGGAGGCAATGGAGTCATCTGCCGCCGGGCTCCTGCTCTCAAGGGGGCCCCTCTCCACCATTGCCAGTTTAAATCCATTAATTGAAAGTCATCAAAATCACTTCTGGAGTTCTGAAATATATATGTATGTGTTTTCTCTCTCTCTCTCTCTCTCTCTCTCTCTCTCTCTCTCTCTCTCTCTCTCTCTCTCTCTCTGTATATAATATATATTTCATAACAGACTATATATATATATTGAATATCGTTATGTGTGTGTGTGTGGGGGGGGGGCAACAATATTCATCTTGCCTCCGGGCAACTGGGACAAACTTACACCACTGCGTATAAATCAAACGTTTTGAAATGCTGCATGAATTCAGTTCCAATAAAAATATACTGTAAAGGTGCCCATACACGGTACAATTGCTGGGTGTGATGAGACGCACGCTCCCAAACATATCTCATCGCACAGCTCCAAAAAGCATTTGCTGCACATACTTTTTGTGCTAGATTGCATCTCATTGCATTGCAAAACATATGCGATGTTATTTAGTCCAAATGGAATACAATAATTATACCGTGTATGGGCACCTAAACACAATTCACTGATCGTTGTACCTCAAAAAGTTATTGAAGCCTTGGATACCTGCAGCATTATGAGCAATGATTAGATAGAGCGAGCGCCGCATAGGTCAGAGGGAATTTAAGAGCCTGGGAATTTGTTGTCCATAAGCAATGTTAACAGCAACATTAGCCAAAGCCAAAGGAAATAGCAGTGGAGTGGCAGGTAGACCTGCCAATCAGGGTGCAAGGGGGCGTCAGTCTAGAGAGGGGTATATTAGGGATTGTAGCCAGGAAGTAAGCCTCTTTGAGTCTGGATCCGGAGCTGACCTGTTCTGCTGGTGCTTCCACAGCTAAGTTGATTCATTCAGTCTCAAAGCCCTTGTATTATCTGCCATGTCCGGCCGCCCAAGACGCTCGGCGCCCCCCCCACGCTGGCTTGCTGATGCCGCCCGCCCGCTCTCCACCGCGGCGTCGCGGGGCGGGGGGCGGGCGCCGGCTGGTGCCCGCTACTAGGCCGGGCCTTCATCTGCAGCGTCCACTCCCGGGTCCCCCGCGCGTTCCTACGCGCTGCCGCCGGGTACAGGCGCGCTCCGTGCGCCCGTCTCCCCCAGCGGTCGCAGCAGCGTCACAGTTGGCGCCGAGTCCCTGCTACCAGCCGCGAGTCACGTGGCTGAGGGAGCGGGCGGCAGCGGTACCCATAAGCACACAGACGGCACCCCGGTGGCCGTGTGGGTGGCCCCCCCCGCCGCCGGGGGAGCTCCGGGTTCAGTGGTGGGGTCAGGCCTTGCTGCCTCCAGCCCACACCAGCTACCAGGTCTGGGCCTAGGCACTCCCAGGACATCCCGCAGGTCCCCTCCCTGGCACTCCCAGGACATCCACTCCGATAGGGAGCCCCATACAGCTCATTACCGGGGGCCCAGCCAGGAGTCCTATTCCCCTCATGGCTGGCCCGGTCGTAGCATTTACCAGGGGCGGGGGCAACCCCATTCCTAGCAGGGGGGAGGCAGTCTCAGGAGTTTTTCCCCTCGCTGCCATGGTGCTCCAGGTGCAGCAAGGAGGCACAGGCCGTGCACAGGCCACGGCTCCCGCCCCTCCTCCTGCCCCAGCATACCCTCAGCAACAGCCCTGGTATCCGGGCATGGGACCGGGGGCAGGTTACTCTGTGGGTTTCCAAGGTCCCCCTCCAATGCAGCATGGGGCATCTGGTTTAGGGCCCCACGGGTTCGGGCCCTTTCAACACCACACTCCCTCAGAACAGTTTCCTCAGGTGTGGTCTGGTGCCATGCCACTGGCGGGTGCTAACCAAGGCTACCAGCCCGCACCGCAGCAGTTTGCACATCAGCCAGCCTGGGGCCCCTCACCGGGTTTCCCATATTTCCCTGGCACCTGTGGCATGGGAGGCGGGGTTTCAGGCCCTCCCTGGCAGGGGTACCCTCCACAACCAGCGCAGCATTGGCCGACCGGCCAGCAGCAAGTTTATCAAGGCGGCAGGTACCCCCAAGCGCAGCAGCAGCACGCGGCACCAACCCAGCCCCATTTTTCATCTGCCGGTAGCGCGTCAGGCGGGCAGTTCGTGGGGTATGACCAGGCGCAGGCTTCCCATTATGGCTCAGCCAGTAATATCTTGCCTTTGTCTCCCGAGCGTGACGCAGGTGCTGGTCGCGATGCAGTGGCTAGAGGGCCATCCCGCAGTGCCGTCAACGTGACTGTCCAGCAAGCAGCTCCACCACCTCGACCACCCACACCGCCGGCCTCTGCCTGCATGGAATCCGCCGGCTCTACGTCAAGTGATCACCCGGTATTGGGCTTGTCATCGGCAGCTGCCGACACAGTACAGATGGGGCAGGCCTTATGCTTGCTGGCGAATCGCCAGCAGCATGCCGCTGGCGATCCGCCAGCAGCACGGCGCGCCATCTGACTGAGACGCGCGTGCGTCCCCCACGCACGTGCGTCTCAGTATCCGGGCGGCCGGCGGGCGAGGCGGACGCAATACTGTCCGCCTCCCGCTCGAGGGGGGCTGGGGGGACCCGAAGCGGCTGTGGGGGGGTGCGGGCGCCCGGTGTGGGCACCGGGCGCCCGTCGGACGAGGACGGCAGCACCGTCGGAAGGGGACGCGCGCACACCTCGTGCGCGCGCGTCCCCTTCCGACACACAGATGGCGCCGGAGCAGGGAATGGCGAATGGCGTCGCCATCGCCATCCCCTGGAAAGATGAGCCCGGCGCCATCTGTACCTTCGACAAGGCGAGACATCTATGGGTGGTGAGCATACTGGTTCTTCTATGTGTGATTCCTCATCTTATCACTCGTCTGCCAGTAGTGACGGGTCTGGTTCCCCTAAGCGCCCGCATAAGCTGGCTAAATTAGTAGCACGCGCGGTAGCGAAAAAGGTCAGGGGTACTAAGCGTCCCAGGAGGGAGAACGCCCCAGCTGAGGCGCCCCCCTCCGGGGACATGGTGCATTGCGCTAACACAGCTGTGTCGCGAGGTTTGCGCAGGGGGGTCAAGGACAGGATTAGAAGGGGCAAGTTTGTCGACCTGTTCGCACTCACCACGGACATGAAGAAGGACCTGGACAAAGCCAAAAAAGCCTCAGGCAATGGTGAGCTCGCCTTTAAGAGCTTTCACAATAGGCTGAAGGGGTTCCTGGTGTTCCCCTCGTGTTATCTTAGCACCAGGCCCGAGGAACACATGAAGGTCATCCGTTACCTGTTCTTGATTAACGAGACCTTCATGTCTTACAAGGCGAATGCTTGGCGTGAATATGACGAGAAGTTTCGCCTTAATCACGATGGGTCCAGGGTTATGCCTATGGGGTGCAAACACGTCGAAATCTGGTTGGAGGTGATAGGCAAGAGGCAGCCCTCCACAGAGCCCACCTCAAAAAAGTCCTTTCCAGGGGGGAAACCCGGGGCTAAACTCGGCGGCAAGGGGAAGTGCTTTGCGTTCAACGACGGCAAGTGTGATCGGGGCGCAAAATGCAGCTTCCGTCACGAATGCCGTTATTGTGGAGCAGGCCACCCGGGCAAATCTTGTCGAGCGCCCGGGCGCCATGCCGACCAGGGCGACGCCGGCACTAGCAATAAATAAGGCCCCCTCCCCGATAGTGGTACGGGAGCTGGTGCGCCGCCTGGCCGGTTATCCCAACAGGGCCGACGCATCGTTCCTGGGCCAAGGTTTTACCCACGGTTTCCACTTGCCCATCCCTGAGTCAGTTTCAGTAGTGTCCCACAAAAACCTCAAGTCAGCGAGGGACTTCCCCGAGGTGGTAAGACTTAAAGTAAGAGCTGAGATAGGGCTGGGCCGCATGGCGGGGCCTTTTCAGACGGAGCCGTTTCCTGGGATGTGTTTCTCCCCTTTGGGAGTGGTTCCCAAGAAAACACCCGGCAAATACAGGCTTATTCAGCATTTGTCTTACCCCCACGGGGCGTCCATCAACGACGCCATCCCCGACTACTATTGCAGCGTGCGCTATCAATTGTTCGATGAGGTTCTCGGCATGGTCCGAGATTTCGGTAGGGGCGCCCTTATGGCTAAGCTAGACATAGAGTCGGCTTTCCGCCTCCTCCCATTACACCCACAGTCTTTTAAGTTCATGGGTTTCCGTCTGGACGGGGGGATATATATAGACAAGTGCCTGCCCATGGGGTGCGCGGTCTCCTGCTCCTATTTTGAGAAATTCAGTTCCTTTTTACATTGGTGCATTCAAACCGACACGGGCTGTCGAGGAGTAGCGCACTACCTGGACGAATTTCTCTTTGTAGGGCCAGGTGACCGGGGCACTTGCGCGAACATATTAGCGTCAGCCATGGAGATCATGGTTTCCCTAGGGGTCCCCATCGCAGCAGACAAGACGGAGGGCCCTACCACGGTTCTGTCCTATCTGGGCATAGAGATAGATACAGGGGCAGGTTGTTGTAGGCTCCCTGAGGACAAAGTGGTCAAACTACTCGCCCTCATAGGTGAATGCAGACAGAAGAGGAGGGTCCGGCTGCGACTGTTGCAGTCTCTGCTAGGATCGTTTAACTTCGCATGCCGCATCATCCCCATGGTTAGAGTGTTTTGCCGTAAGCTCGAAAGGTCCACAGCAGGGGTAAGGGACCCCCATCACACCGTTAGACTTTGCAGGGAAATGAGGGATGACCTGTTGGTATGGTCCGCATTTCTGGAACATTTCAACAGGGAGCTCATCTGGCCTTCTGACCCCGCCTCTAACGTAGAACTGCAATTGTTCACGGACGCAGCGGGATCGTCGGGTTTCGGGGCGTACTTCCATGGGGAGTGGTGCTCCGCAAAGTGGTCGTGGGTTGACCGCGGTTTTACGGTCAACCTGCTGCTGCTGGAACTTTTCCCGATCATAGTCTCAGCAGAGCTGTGGGCCTCGCGTCTAGCGAACCAGCACATAATGTTCTGGTGCGACAACCTCGGGGTCGTGCACACCATTAATAATCAGTGAGCGGCCTCCCCTGAGGCCTTACGCCTCCTAAGGCATTTGGTGTTACTCTGCTTGCGGCACAACATTCACTTCAGAGCCAGGCATGTCCCGGGAGTGGATAACAGTGTAGCAGACGCTCTTTCGAGATTTCAGTTTGGGAGGTTTCGGGAGTTGGCTCCAGAAGCTTCACCACTGGGGCTTAGTTGTCCCCCTTCTGTGTGGCAGATCATAGAGCCGGCATGACGGACCTGGCTTTATTGTCCTTGGCCCCTTCCACTCGTAGAGCTTATGGGGCTGCTTGGCAGGATTGGTCGAACTTTCAGGGCTCTCCCGAGGCCAGCGGTAAGTTGGTCAATGACCGGTTACTCGCTTTCGTTTGGGGTCACCATAGGCGAGGCAGGTCAAAGTCGGCTATGGCGGCGGCTTTGGCAGGCATCGTTTTTCATTTGCGCTTGCGCGGCGACCCCGACCCCACAAGGTCCTTTGTCCTGTCTAAAGCCATGAAGGGTTGGGCTAAGGTGCGTCCGGTGCCCCCGGATTCACGCAAACCCATCGACGAGAACTTGCTAGGGGAGCTGATAGGATGTTTAGCCTCAGTAGCAGAGAACGCGTTTGAGGCGTCTTTATTTAAGGTTGCATTCGCATTTGCGTTCTATGGCGCATTTCGCATAGGCGAGCTGGTGGCAGCTAGCAAGCACTCCCCCACTGGACTCCTCGGGGAGGACGTAGTCTTACGAGGAGGACAGGTGTTGTGCAAAATCAAGAGGTCCAAAACGGACCAACTAGGCAGGGGCCATTGGGTTACCCTGAAAGCGCAGGCTAATGCTGCTACATGTCCAGTGTCCTTGTATGAGGACTATAGCTCCCGCAGACCAGGGGCTGCCTTGCAGTTCCTAGCACATGCGGATGGGCTACCGCTGACCCGATTCCAGTTTTCGGCTGTGTTTCGGCGATGTTTGGGTGAGTTGGGTCTGCGGGAGCATGATTTCGGAACGCACTCTTTCCGAATTGGAGCAGCCACTTGCGCAGCGGCGGCGGGGCTTCCACCTTCCACTATTCAGGCGGTTGGCAGGTGGAAGTCTTCCGCTTATAAGAGATATGTAAGATTAGATAAGTTAGATAAGTAGTAGATTAGGCGCCTGTTGCGCCGGCCCAAAAACGATTGTTTACAATCGGTTCTGGAATGCTAGCGTTCCGGAATCGACGGTGTGAAGGGAATTTTTTAATTTTTCCTTCTATTGTGGACTAATTCAATTGGCTCCCCCCTAAAGTTCACAGGAGGTTTTTTAAGTTTTTCACCTTCACTTGGGTCGTAGTAAATGTATTTCTGTTGTGTGTACAGTATATCATGATGTTAACCACTAGGTTTCTTCTTTTTCAGCCCCTTCCCCCTCCGAATTGACTCTGGGTAGGGTTTGGTTCGTAGGGCACTCCTTTATTTTCTGGGCTGCTAGGCACCCACTAGCCTCCGGGGCTACTGTGATAGCGAGGGCACTAGAAATACGCTGGTTTGGTGTCCGGGGCCTACAGTGGGTCTCTGGGACCTCATATCCGCCAAAGCCCGTAGGTGGGGCCGCCCCGACGTGCTAGTCATCCACCTAGGTGGCAACGACTTGGTAAAAAGTACTGGTATTGATCTGACGATCAAAATCAAGACAGATTTGTCGCGCTTGTTGGAACTCTGGCATGGTTTAAGACTTGTTTGGTCTGACGTCATTCCACGCGTTAACTGGCGTGGGTGCCGGAATGTGATAGCAATTGAAAGGGCCAGGAGGAAGTTGAATCACGCGGTGACTAGGCATGTTGTCGCTATAGGCGGCACGGCGGTTAGGCATCCCTCCATAGTGAAGGGGTCTCCCGGTTTGTACAGGCCGGACGGGGTCCATCTGTCGGACACCGGTATGGCGGTTTTCCTTCAGGACATTTTTGCTAGTTTAGGTTAGTTTTAGCGTAGGTTTGTTATTTGTTTGGATGGCGGGGCCTGGTTCTGGGTGACGACCCCTCGGGTCTTTGGAACTCAGGCTGTGGCGAGAAGGCGCTCTCGACCAGCAGTCAGGTGGGGTGTCAGGTGGTCTCTGTGCGGTATTGCCCCCCCTTTGCCAAGAAGGCGGGCGAGTCCCCATGCTCCGGCTGGGGGCGTTGGACACTTCCTGGAAGGTCCGCGTCATGCAATAGAAGGGGGCGGTATGTCCGTCACAGCGCGGGCTGTACCCCACAGGAAGGGGTGTTGTCAGATTGGGGCGCTACGGTCGCTACCATGGCAACACCCGGAACTGGTGCTGGTCTCAAGTGTTTTCTTTGCCATCCCTTACACAAATAGGGGTCATACCATTTCAATAAATAATTATGACCTTTTAACCTTACGCAGTTGGTGTCCGTGTCTTATTTTAGATAAGGTGTTTGTGTCAGTTATTTCTAGGCATAAGAGTTAAGGAGTGGTATACATAAACAACAACAACATAATTCATTAGGCGCCTTAGATAGAGCGAGGGCCGCATAGGTCAGAGGGAATTTAAGAGCCTGGGAATTTGTTGCCCATAAGCAATGTTAACAGCAACATTAGTGCAAAGCCAAAGGAAATAGCAGTGGAGTGGCAGGTAGACCTGCCAATCAGGGTGCAAGGGGGTGTCAGTCTAGAGAGGGGTATATTAGGGATTGTAGCCAGGAAGTAAGCCTCTTTGAGTCTGGATCCCCACCCTCCCTACCCCCTTTTTTCCTCCGTTCTACCTGGCCTGACGCCATTCCACCAAATTTGGCATTTATGCTATAGCTTTAGTTAACAATCGGCGAGAAGGCGCTCTCGACCAGCAGTCAGGTGGGGTGTCAGGTGGTCTCTGTGCGGTATTGCCCCCCCTTTGCCAAGAAGGCGGGCGAGTCCCCATGCTCCGGGGCTGGGGGCGTTGGACACTTCCTGGAAGGTCCGCGTCATGCAATAGAAGGGGGCGGTATGTCCGTCACAGCGCGGACTGTACCCCAAGGTAAGGGGTGTTGTCAGATTGGGGCGCTACGGTCGCTACCATGGCAACACCCGGAACTGGTGCTGGTCTCAAGTGTTTTCTTTGCCATCCCTTATACAAATAGGGGTCATACCATTTCAATAAATAATTATGACCTTTTAACCTTACGCAGTTGGTGTCCGTGTCTTATTTTAGATAAGGTGTTTGTGTCAGTTATTTCTAGGCATAAGAGTTAAGGAGTGGTATAGATAAACAACAACAACATAATTCATTAGGCGCCTTAGTGACATAACTAGGATTACAGCCAGTGCCGTAACTATGTTGTAGCAGCCCCAGCTGTGGCTTGGGGGAGCCAGTGGTCTCGGAGCGCACTGAAAAACACCTGCTGTCCTATACGAATACACAGTTTGCTGTCACTCAGTAGTAGTGGGCAGCGGTGGCTGTGTACTGTAGCTGTGTACCGTAGGTGACATCCCGTCCCCCCTCCCCAGTCTCCTCGCCTCCTCTGCGCCTGGGGGTGGCCGGTGTCATTTCCCGAACACACTTCCGCTTGTTTCCCCGGTCAGTACTTGGAAGCTGAGGCTAGTGACAGAAGGCTACAGTATGTCAGTGGACGGGATGTCCTCCCTGTTACGCCGCAAGGGCGCACGTCACTCCTGGGGAGCAGCAGCACTACACATGGCGTGGCACAATGGCCCAGGTAACCTGTCTGCACTATTGTCATAATTTACTAAAGAATGGGGGGGGGATCCACAATTTTTTGGGCAGGGGGGGAGCTAAATTTATAGTTACGCCACTGATTACAGCACCCCTCCCCCTCCCGCCAGGAAGTGTCCAGGCTGGAGCACCATTTCCTTATAACATACACACTAGGGGTGACATTTAATAGAGTGCGATTTTTTGTAACGTTTGGAAATCGCACCTTATCACATTTTCTGAAATCGCCGCTTTTTTTTTTAAAACGACAATTTAATGGGATGTGAATTGCCAGCTGAAAAATGCGATATGGTGCGATGTGGCGCGATTTTATGACCTGGTCATCTGTGAATTTCCAACCAACCGGAATGCGTTTTCAAACACTACCTTACCAAACCAAACAAAACACACACCTATTGGCCCACCTAAGTCCCCTAGAATAGAAAGCTAGAGAGGAGAGCAGCACGGACAGAATGGGAGAAGGAAAAAGACCCAAGCAGTGAGAGAGGCAGTATGGTGGCAAGGATAATGCACGCACCACTATGATGCACCAACAGCAAATGCGGGAGGAGATTACTGGGGCTGTGAATGCCATAAGCAACCGCAAGCGCAAAGTGCGCAATGTGAAGAAGGGATTCAATAATATAAAAGCGGCTTCACAAAACTAAAATGCAGGTAAGTCGCACAGGGGGCGGAACCAGCGTCAAAGTGACCTACACTTCCTATGAGGAAAAACTAAAACACATCATCCCACCAGAGGTCCTTCATATTACTGACACTGACAGACCGGCATCACCACCACAACTGGGTAAGTGTTGGCATATCTACACAGACAAATATCCATTGTAATGTAAAATACATATAATGCTGTGTTGGTATGTATTATACAATATAGTGCTGATGTGGCACTACAGATCCCAGCAAGGTGGCCTCATTTAAAGCTAATGTTCCAAATAGAAGTTTTGGGGGCATGCTGGTCATGTAGTTCAACAACTGCTGTTATTGTAATAAAACATTAAATAGTATCGGAAATGTAGGAGTTCCACATTTTTTTTACATATTAACCCCTTGAGTGGTATGCTGGAAATTTTCCGGGATCAGCTGCGCTGCCTTTAGACTCTAGAGTCTAAAGCATACTTGCCTACTTTTGAAAAATAGTTTCAGGGAGATTATAGTTGGCAGTCAAATTTTGCACAGCACCCCCTCGAGGGGCGTGTCATGCTCCACCCAAAGGGCGTGTCTAGTTCCAGATAAGGAGAGATTGTGAAAAGAAAATGTGAAAAGTGCCTAGTCCCCTCACCTAGAAGCGTGGCTGTGTACTGCTACATCTGAGAGAAATCTTGTAAAATGACTTATATCCAAATGTAGATGAGCCCCAAAGCAGTTAGTAAGAGCTACTATACTTGGTAAAGTGCTGGGAAATGGTGCTGATGATTCAATGTAAATATATCTATATCTCATTCCTTTTTTTCCTTTCTTTTCCCCCAAAAATATAACCGTGTAATGTGGGCTAGGTGAAATGAGGGAGATTGCTAGACTAATGAGGGAGAGAGGGAGATTACTGCTATTTCAAGGAGTCTCCTGCAGAATGCAGGAGTGTAGGCAACTATGCTCTAGAGCCCCCCCAGTCATTCCCCCCAACCCTCCCATCACCTGTGCTCCGGCGATCGCAAGTCGGAGCTCTTCTAACTCCGCTCCCCCTGCCGATTCCGCCTGCCACCATACTTTTAGTAGTAATGATGTAGGCGACAGACTCGCGGATGTCCGGTGTGGCTCGGGGGGACTCGGGAGCACTCACCAGAAATATGTGTTCATGCATTCTGGCTCCAAATGTCCTTAATGCAAATAATTTAAACAGTGTCCTCCATTTTGATTACAGCTCCACATCTCAGCAGGCCTTCTGCTACGCAGACTACACAGCGTGTAAGCCAGGATTCACAAGCTGCAGGTGAGTAATTGCTGGTAAAATGTACAAACACACTATTAATATGTACACAAGCATGCAACACTGAGGCATCAGTCAAAGGCATCAAAAACACCCCAATTTCCTTGCTGAAACATGCACATAATAAATGTCCAAGGTGGGTTTATGTCAGGAAAACTGCGGCCCTCCAGCTGTTGTGAAACTACACATCCCAGAATGCCTTGCCATAGATTTAGCATACCCTAATAGCAAAACTGTGGCAGGGCATGATGGGACTTGTAGTTTCACAACAGCTTGAAGGCCATAGTTTGGACATGCCTGGTTTATGCGGTCCAAATAGAGAGCATTACTGTGGGCGATGGTATGCATGGCACTTTTAAGACCAACACCCCATTACTTCAACACTATATTATTAATAATAGGGGAATGGCCACAAGATATTTCTACATCACATCATGTAAAAATAAAGATGTTAAAAAAACAGTATAAAGGAGTTTTTGCATATCCCAACATTGTGGCAAAATTCCACACTAAAACTCAGTAATGTGAACAAATTTAACAATTCTCTCTCAGAACCTCAGAACTAGAGTAACCACACTAGCACACTGGCACACAGTATTTTCAGGTTGGTATCACATACCACCTGCACGTTGAGGGAGTGACGCCCATGTCTATTGACATAGACGTACCCCCTCATGTGTTATGTCCGAATCCCAATGTGGGTGCAGTCCATGGGCTATTTCACAGTCTCCGGCTCCTGCCAGGCGGTGAAACCCCCGTACGGGCAAATGCCGCGCCGCACACAGTAGTTATTAATGGACACGATTGTCCCACCACTGGAAGGGACGGCTGCCAGGCTGTGACCATTGCCACCATTGAAAACTTCTGAGTGCAGCACGGCTTCTTGGCCGTGCGGGGTTTCGCCGCCCGACAGGAGCCGGAGCGTGTGAAATAGCCCTATGGCTATTAGGGAATGCTGGGAACCGATAGAATGCCACCTTCCGGTCATCCCACTCTGAGAACGTGGGAATGTGATATATGTGTGCCACCACAGCTTCTTACAGACCACAAACTTCCCTGCAAGATGTCTTGATTACTAGACTGGTATAGACCCATCTCACTATTAAATGTAGACATCAAGCTATTTGCCAAAACTTCTGGCCAACCGCTTGGGTCCGCTCCTGCTGGGAATAATTCACTCTGACCAAGTAGGCTTCGTGCCACATAGAGAAGCTAGAGACAACACCATTAGGGTGTTTGTCTTAATAGCGCATGCACAGGCCAATAAATCCCTGATGATGCTGCTCTCCACTGGTGCCAAGAATGCCTTCAACCATGTGGATTGGGCTTTATGGAGGCAATACTATGGAAATTGGGTCAGGGCAACACATTTCTTCAAAAGATACTCGCACTCTATTGAGCTCCATTTAGTTAGGGTAAATGGGACCCTGTCTGATCCAATAAAAATATATATCCAATGGAATCCACCAGAGGTGCCCACTCTCACCCCTGCTCTTTGTGCCGGGCATGGAGGTCACAGCACAGTCCAACAGAATCCCAACATTACGGGCCCTTACTGCAAAAGATAAAGCAGGAGATGGTACAGTGGCTCACCCAGAGATTCCTATGGCTTGGCCGCATGAACATAATTAATATGAATGTATTGCCCAGATTGTTGTATATCTTCCAGACAATTCCCCTAAACTTCCCCACCGTTTCTTGATAGACACACACAAAGCAATCACCCACTTTGTCTGGGGAAGGGAATGGAAGGGGAAGGGGGGGGGGGGGGGGAGAGACCCAGGTTCAAGCATACTCACCTATCTAGAAGTAAATCACAAGGGGGTCAACAATTACCCCCTGATCTCAGCCTACTACCAGGCCTCAATACTTTAGAGAATTCTGGACTGGAAACACCCGGAATCACTTAGTAAACCGTGGGTAACACTTGAATCTTACTCATCTCAAATAAATGTCCAGTACATCCTCTGGCTCCCCAAAATTGGGAAACATTCACACCCCACAGTGGGCCCTACTCTAGATGCATGGAAATCAATCAGGTTTAACTCTGATATTTCATCCAGTACGTCGCCTCTCCTGCCCATTTTAGGTAACCCTACTTTTTCACCAGGGTTGTCGGGAGCGATAGCTACCAGATGGAAAAATAAAGGAATAGATAGGGCACACTGTATGTATACTCAAGGTATATTTCCACCCTTCTCAGCACTGTGTGACACAGAAGGTATACCCCCCAGAGACTTCTGGTTCTACCTACCACTCTGACATTTTGTCCAATCACAAGTTAGGGAATTTATTCCCTTTGAGAAACTATGCACAGAGACTTCAACCCCCACACACATCGGAGGGTATTCTGGTCCATTCGCACGGACCGGAACATTCACACAGGGACCGATGGGCTTTGGG
This sequence comes from Crinia signifera, assembly GCF_055691185.1. Taxonomy (NCBI): domain Eukaryota; kingdom Metazoa; phylum Chordata; class Amphibia; order Anura; family Myobatrachidae; genus Crinia; species Crinia signifera. The sequence goes on from NC_139217.1 coordinate 46,206,371, forward strand.
TGGGGGGGGGGAATAATGTGGGCGTTCACCCAGAGGCTGCGAATGGTTGTTTATGTTTAACATCCATTTGCAGGCCCTGCGTGCAAACATACGCTGCAAAGGGGGTGGGTACCTAAGTTACAAAAGAAAGCTACTGTCCAAATTTTCTTGATAAGCCAGTCAGTATTATTTGGATTTTATATATATATATATATATATGTAGATTTATTAATATTTTCTATTATGAATTTGTCGTTTGCTCTGTAGTGTTTTACAGTTGGGGACGGAAGGTTCTTTCCTGCATTGTAATATCTAAAAAAGATAATAACGTGAAGACTTTGTTGTAAAGGGCAAGCGAGATAAGTGTCCCCTCTGCAGCCTGGATGGGCCCTGTAGGGAAATGACTTCTGAGACTTGGTCTATTCCAAGGATGAAATCCAGGCTGTGCAATCCCAAGACTCAGCACAAGGCTGACATATTCCATGGTGGAGCCCAGCCCCGTTTCTTTTCCACTTGATGTAATGGACGTAGTGTCACATTCTGCTCATCCTGTCTGCCATGAACACTCTTCATACTGGGGGGGGACACCAATTATGACCAGTGAGTCACAGCGGAACAGATGGGGCCGTCTAACTATCTGCAGCAAGGAGCCCAGGAAAATAAAATAAATACGAAGTGACTCATAGTAATTCTATCATGCTTCACAGAGTTCCCTTTAATAACAAGCAACATGTAACATTAAAGTGGCCATCTATGAATACATATCTGATGTCTTAATATAACCCAGTGGGGGAATCCTTCCATGGAAAGAGGTTCCGTTACACTGGTGTCGGATCCATAAAAAGCATCAAGGCTTCCACGTCTGTGCACCCTACTTGTCTTATGCCAACACCCGCCTTATAATAAGATATGTATGAAATGGAACATCTCAATTACCACACCTACGCTCAAATCGGCCAATCACGTGACAGCAACGCACTTGGTAAAAAGTATGAAGACTTGGTCATGCACCATCGTCTCTAGAGCTCATCGAGAATGGTACCCAGTACTATACAGGTGAGCTCCGGAGAGTATAGTATAGAAAAACATCTCCAGAGATATGCACTAAATGGACAAAAGTATTGGGCCACACCTGGTAATTATTTAATTCAGGTGTTTCCATCAGAGCCATTGCCACAGGTGTAAAAAAAATCAAGCACCTAACCATGCAGTCTCCATTTGCAAATATATGTGATACAAAATGGCCCATGAAGTACTCAGTGACTTCAAGCGTGTGATAGGATGTCAACCTTGGGGGGTACTGTGATAGGATGCCACCTTTGCGTGGTACTGTGATAGGATGCCGCCTTTGTGTGGTACTGTGATAGGATGCCACCTTTGCGTGGTACTGTGATAGGATGCCACCTTTGTGTGGTACTGTGATAGGATGCCACCTTTGCGTGGTACTGTGATAGGATGCCACCTTTGCGTGGTACTGTGATAGGATGCCACCTTTGCGTGATTCTGTAATAGGATGCCACCTTTGTGGGGTACTGTGATAGGATGCCACCTTTGTGTGGCACTGTGATAGGATGCCAACTTTGTGTGGCACTGTAATAGGATGCCACCTTTGCGTGGTACTGTGATAGGATGCCACCTTTGTGTGGTACTGTGATAGGATGTCACGTTTGCGTGGTACTGTAATAGGATGCCACCTTTGCGCGGTACTGTGATAGGATGTCACCTTTGCGTGGTACTGTGATAGGATGCCGCCTTTGTGTAGTACTGTGATAGGATGCCACCTTTGTGTGGTACTGTGATAGGATGCCACCTTTGTGTGGTACTGTGATAGGATGCCACCTTTGTGTGGTACTGTGATAGGATGCCACCTTTGCGTGATTCTGTAATAGGATGCCACCTTTGTGGGGTACTGTGATAGGATGCCACCTCTGTGTGGCACTGTGATAGGATGCCACCTCTGTGTGGTACTGTGATAGGATGTCACCTTTGCGTGGTACTGTGATAGGATGCCGCCTTTGTGTGGCACTGTGATAGGATGCCACCTTTGCGTGGTACTGTGATAGGATGCCGCCTTTGTGTGGCACTGTGATAGGATGCCAACTTTGCAATAGGACAGTTCATGAAATTTCAGCCCTGCTGGATATTCCACAGACAACTCTTAGTGATATTATTAGGAAGTGTAGGCATTTAGGAACAACAGCAAATCAGCCACGAAGCGGAAGACCACGTAAAATCACAGAGCATGGTCAAAGACTGCGAAGGAGCATAGTGCGTAAAAGTCAACAATGCCATGCTGGTTCCATAGCTGAAGTGTTCTGAAATTACACTGGCAATAATGTCAGCACAAAAGCTGTGTCGGGAGCCTAATGGAATGGGTTTCCATGGACGAGTTGCTACAGCCAAGCCTCACATCACCAAGTCCAGTGCCAAGCGTCAGATGGAGTGATGTAAAGCACGGACACTGGACTGTGGAGCAGTGGGAACGTGTTCTGTGGAGTACAGAATCACGCATCTTCTTTGGTAGTCAGGTGGGCGAGTCTGGGTTTGGCGGATGCCGGGAGAACGTTAGCTGACTGATTGCATTATGCCTACAGTTTGGTGGAGGAGGGATAACAGCTTGTGTAATAAGAGCTGCCCTTTGTGAAGCAGCTGGCGGGGGGGGGGGGGTGAGCGGGTCCCCATTGCCTCTGCCCCCTCCTGTTGTCCCTGGCTGCCGCTGTGGGGCTCCGCATCCTCCTCCCTGCACCCGGAAGGTTCTAGGGAGGAGGAGGTCACTGGTCCAGGCAGCACAACAGTAGGCTACCCAGACACAGGTGTGGGTGTAGCGGCGGAGGTCTGCTTGTGCTGAGATCTGCTTGGTGGAGCTCATCATATGCTTCTCAGGCCCATGAAGGATAGCAGCAGCAGCTGCCTTGTCATGGGAGGGTTTTTAACCAGAGGCACCACTGAGCCTGCCAAGGCTCCTACAGAGTAAGGTACAGAGGAACAAAGGCTTTTCATGTGGTATTATATATTTATATCAAACCCCCCCCCCCCCACCCCTGCAGTTGACTATTGACCAAGTTTATACTGCTTTTACTCTGTGTTTTGACAGTGTAATATTCTCCCGTGCAGTTTGTGTCCAGTAATGACAAGTAGGAGGGGGCCCGCCTTTCTAAACTGCCCCGGGCTTGATCCGGCTCTGGGTCCTGGGTCCGTCCCTGGTAATTATTAGAGACAGCTTGGAACTATATGAAGCAGAGTTTATTGTGTGCTGTTTGTGGAACTTATCATGCAGGCTTTCATTGGGCATGCTCCCGGACCAAACATATGCAACTACAGCTGGTCTGGACAGGGTGTGTTACCAGAACTGCAGGCTGGGCAGAGCTGTGACATAGAGATGCATACTTTGCACCAAGTACATTGTGATGTGGTACAGGGATACAGTATCTGAGATACAGTTATGGACTAACCCCATATACACTATAGTGAAGTCTCGCTTGGTGAAGATTAGGTACATTTCTTATATGAACTGCAACTGAGGCCCATCACAGCAAGTAACTGTACAGTACATTCTCGCTCATAACTGCCTTTCTGTAAGCCAGTGTTCCCCAACTCCAGTCACCAGGGACCCTCGGGGTGCATGTTCTGCAGATCTCCTAATTAGTGCACAGGTGTTCTCATCACTGGCTGACACACTTTATAAGATACACAGGTGGAGCTAATTGTTTCCTGATGCTGGGTAGATCTGTAATACATGCACTGTTATAGGTCCCTGAGGACTGCGGCTGGGAAGCGTGGCTGTAACCTGATGTTGGGCTGTCTGTCCTGTTTAACCTCCCTCTAAATCATCTTTACCTTTATCAGCGATGGTAGAGGTGGAATGTGTATTCCATCCTGCTGCCGTTCAACCAATGTCTGCATTTCAGGTGTCCGGGAACTGCAGGCTGGCTACGCACACTCACTCAGGGCTGTGATTCTTCCCTCTAGTCTACAACAGGGCCGTAACTAGAGGTCCGCTAGCCGTGCCACCGGACAGAACACCGGGCTGCGTGGGCATCACCGTAGCTATTTCACAGCCTCTGCTTCTGGCTGGGTGGGTGCTTGGATTGGGGTTAGGCCTTTTAGATCTATAGCAGGGGTCTTCAACCTGTGGCCCGCCGAGTTGTTTTAGGTGGCCCACCAGTGAATTGCGTTTTTTTAATTAAATGCCGTGCTGATTAAAAAAAAAAATAATAATAATCCTTCCGCGCGCTGTCACCTTAAAATCCTTCCGCGCACTGTCCCCTTAGCAGTGGGACACGGCGGAGGTGGATGTGCTGGTTGGTGCGGGCGGGACTGTGCGTGGATATGCGCGTTGTGTACTTCCTGTCGCCGTGCACCCATCCCGCCCCGCCTGTGACCTTTCAGACAGCCGGGAGACTGGAGTGAGTGTGACAACCGCCGGCAACTGCGCACCTGTACCTGCCTGCTCCTTGGCTGTTAAGACAGCCGCCGCCAGCAGCAGCAGCCCTCTGAAGGAGACCTCTGCCAAGGAACACTAAGGCAAGTGTCTCAGGAGAGGGTGATGCCGGCTAGCTACCGCGGTGCTGACTAGGGGGGAGGGGGGGCTGGCAGTGCAATGTGGCCCTGTGTATGGGGGGGGGGGTTGCTGACTATGGGGGAGGGGGGGCTGACAGTGCAATGTGGCCTGTGTATGGGGAAGGTGCTGACTATGGGGAGGGGGGCTGGCAGTGCAATGTGGCCTGTGTATGGGGAGGGTGCTAACTATGGGGGAGGGGGGGGGGCTGGCAGTGCAATGTGGTGCTGACTAAGGGAGGGCTGGCATGCTGTGCAATGCAGCGCTGACTATGGAGGGCAATACTAGGGCATTTTGTGAGGGACACTACTGGTGGCATTTTATGAGGGACACTACTGATGGCATTTTGTGAGAGGCACTGCTGGGGGCATCATATGCATAAGCAGGAGTATTGGGGGCCTTATAGTGCAAGGTGCAATGGGCATCATGGTGTGAGGCATAATGTGCAATGGGTGTCACGGTGTGTGGCATAATGTGCAATGGGCATCATGGTGTGTGGCATATTGTGTAATGGGCATCACGGTGTGTGGCATAATGTGCAATTGGCATCACGATGTGTGGCCTAATGTGCAATTGGCATCACGGTGTGTGGCATAATGTGTAATGGGCATCATGGTGTAATGGGCATTCATGTTTATATGTCACTGTGCGGCCTTTAGACAGCCAACTTAAGCGTGGAAGGACAACAACCATTCCTGCCGCAACCAATGTCTGGTCATGCAGGTAGCAAAAGTGAGGTGTCAGGTAATTTTTTTCCTGCTAGTTCACACTCTTATAATTATACCACGCTCCTTATAATTAGGTCACACCCCTTTTTTGGGAGCGCGCGCCTACGGCCAAATTATGTATGGGGGGGGGGGCTGCATTTTTATTCTGTTCACACTGGGACCCTAATTGTTTAGAAATAGCCCTGGTGCTGACTATATTGGGGGCAGGGTTTGTGTGTATGGGCAACTGTGCCAACTATCTATGCGGGGGCTGTGCTGTCTATCTATTAAGAGCTTTGCTAAATACCACAGCAGAGTTTAGTGGCCCTCGGGCTTCGTTTAATTTTGTAATGTGGCCCACACGGTCTTAAAGGTTGAAGACCCCTGATCTAAAGCATGATTTTCCCCGGAATGGCACCATGCAGCCAGTATTGCTGTGGCAGTGCCAGATGGAGCTTTGGACAATCCAGACAGACAGGCACCCTGGATTCGGGCGCCATGCATCTTGGGTGGCGAGGCCAGCACCCGGCGCTCTGGAGCCATGTTGCATGACGGGTATACACTATGCTTATTCCATACTGATGCAAATTATCTCCAGTGGTCACACTATACCAGCGGTAGCCAACTCCAGTCCTCCAGAGCTACCAACAGTCCACGTTTTCCAGACAACCCAGCTGCTGCACAGGTGCACTCATTACTGACTGACACATTTTAAAAGATCCACAGGTGGAGCCAATTTCACTTGTGATTCTGTGAGGAGATTTGGAAAAGTTAACTGTTGGTAGCTCTCGAGGACTGGAGTTGGCTACCCCAGCACTATACCATTTTTTCATGTATGTTTTACTAGTATTTGCTGTCTGTTAGGGCAACTTCTCCCCTCGGATAGGTCACCGGCAATCCCCCCTTTAGCCACCTGGGGTAGAATCACATGTGAATTACAGGGTTTGGAGACTTTTTCACATTTTTTTAAATAAATTAGTCTCTGTCCCCATAGAGATCTAAGGTACCCATGCTATGATGTCCTTTTCCATATCATATATTATTTATTATTTAACAGTTATATATATGCAGCATATTCCATTGTGTTTTACAAAGGAGACGGTGATACAACAAACTGGGTATTAACAAACATTCAAAGGTATGAGGGCCCTGCTCGCAAGCTTACAATCTATAGATCAGTGCTGAATGAAGAGAACGTTTGGTTCAACCACTGTGCGCCACTTTCTGCTCTAGCCTCAGTGTCTAGTTAGGAAATGACATGATTGGACGGTTTGGGTTTGACCCATGCCCGACTGTCAGAGGTCATTTTGCCATTGGCAGCAATATGTCCTCACTACTCCTGTATGTCCCAGACATAGGACTCTAGGGAAAGGGAAGGGGGAACACATTAGGAAAAACAATACTTTTTTTTTTTCCGATGGATGGCCATTTTTAGTTGTTCAACCATAAAAGAAATTAAATAAACCAAAATAAACACGGTGCAAAAAAAAGGGAAAAAAAATGAACTTTCAAAAAAATTTTTACTCTCTCTCAAAAAAAGTTGGCTCCATTATTTAACACCATTTACCCAAACAGAATACTTGAAATGCTTTTACCCTTACAGAGCCATCCCATGGCTTCAGAGTAGATGTCAATCTTCCAGTTAAGTTTCCAGTCTATTTTTTTCAAAGGAGGGTTTAAATGGATCCTTGAAATGTTTGTGCTGACCTCCGGGGTCGGACCAGTAGAAGAACAGCTGTTTTAAGTCTTAGGGCTTCTGACAAACCTTTGTGAGCCCAGTGCTGGAGCTGACGGATCCCAGAACAAGATTAAAACAAATAGGAAATCAATGAAGGTTCCTGTGTCACTGACATTGATTAAGAAGCTGCGTTCAGTGGACAAATATTTGTGCTGGCTGGGCCTGAAGACATTCGCTCTGTGGTCAGCAAAAAGCTTCTTTTTCCATTAAGGCTGCATGATTAACATAAATAGTCCCCATTCCAAGTGACATTAAACAAATACGTTTGTATGAGGCAGGTCAATAAGTAAGGTAACAAGACCCTCAGGTGTGTAATCAGCTGTATTTCATTCTAATTTCCCACCTGGTCAGCGTAGGTAGGCCAAGGATTCCCCTCTTGAACATTAGACTGCACCACATGAGTTCTATTGTCCCAAAATCATCTGTAATTCAGACTCAGCAGCTGAAATTCATGGCGGTACTTGTGTAATATATGGGTGCTCAATTTTTTCATTGCATATAGTGTGGCGAGTGCAATGAGCCACCGAGCCCGAAGCGTGGCGAGCCCCGCGAGGGGACGCAGAATACATGTAAAGTAATCCGCGTCTGCTCGCCACACTATATAAAATCAACTCCATGCGTAGTTGGATAGTGGGGGTATGAAGTCACCCATGGGTGACTATACAATCAAAAATTGGGTCTTTACAATGAAAAATCGCATTGCATCGCATCGCATTGCATGCCTTAAGTAGTGGCATGCAATGATAAAATCAGGCTCCCAGATAATACACAAGTACCTTCATGGCCAACGTGTACAGGTTTATGGTGATACGGGCATGTCGAGGAAACATGTTTGGGTTAGGTGCAATGCATTTGGTAAGGCAGGAGAGACTTTCCAGATGAGCAGCAAACCAGCGGGCCAAGCGTGTCCATTTTATTAGGGTGTGCACCATCAGAGGTGCGTGTCTATCATCACCTGCTAGGCATCAGTGTAAAAAATAAAAAAGAACATGACTTATTTATGTATATGGTCTTTAGAATGAATCATCAACCCCCCCCCCCCCACACACACACACCAAAGGTGCACTGCAAAAATGTGCACTGTAATGCCCATTACACATAATGCCACACACCGTAATGCCAATTACACATAATGCCACACTCCGTAATGCCAATTACACATAATGCCACACTCCGTAATGCCCATTACACATAATGCCATGCACCGTAATGCCACACATTATAATACCCATTACACATAATACAACACACCATAATCCCCATTACAAATTAAACCACACACCGTAATGGCTATTACATATTATACCACACAACATAATGCCTATTACACATTATACCACACACCGTAATGACTACATATTATGCCACATAAGTGTCACTTACCTATTCTTTGCCAGGGGGAAGTTATATGCTTGTTGTTCAAGGGAGGGGGAGTTTGTATGCTCATTGCCAAGGGGACTTGCATGTTTGTTGCCAGGATGGGGAGAATCGAAGAATACAAATGATATTTATGAGCCTCAAGCATGAAAAAAAGGATCAATTGTGACATGACTATAAGATACTTGTCTTAAATCAATGAAAATATTCCCTTTAACCCTTTGAGTGCCATGTGGATTTGACAAACTATTGTGACTATTGCCAAGCAAACATTTTTATGCATAGAAACATAGAAACATAGAATTTGACGGCAGATAAGAACCATTTGGCCCATCTAGTCTGCCCCTTATTTACCCTTCAGGTAAACTCAACCCTTTTTAATCCTTATTTCTTTGTAAGGATATTCATATGCCTATCCCAAGCATGTTTAAATTGTTCTACTGTCTTAGCCTCTACCACCTCTGATGGGAGGCTATTCCACTTATCCACTACCCTTTCTGTGAAGTAATTCTTTCTAACATTTCCCCTGAACCTACCTCCCTCCAGTTTCAGTGCATGTCCTCGTGTTCTGTTACTTCTTTTCCTTTGAAGAAAATTTCCCACCTGTACTATGTTAAAACCCTTGATATATTTGAAGATTTCTATCATGTCCCCCCTTTCCCTTCTCTGCTCCAAACTATACATTTAGTCTATCCAGGTAAGTTTTGTGATGTAGGCCATGAACCATTTTAGTTGCCCTTCTTTGTACACTCTCCAATGTATTTATATCCTTCTGAAGATATGGCCTCCAGAACTGGACACAGTATTCCAGATGAGGTCGTACCAATGACCTATAAAGTGGCATTATTACGTCTTTTTTTCTGCTACTGATTCCTCTCCCTATGCAACCAAGCATCTGACTAGCCTTCCTCATTGCTTTGTTACATTGCCTCCCTGCCATGCATCATACTGACCTACCACTTTCCCTACGAGTCGCATTTAGTACATAGCGGGGATATTTTCATTAAAAATTGAAATATCCACCACAAAACATATTGTTAATAATAGAGGCAGTGCTCAGTTATTAATACATAGGCCCCTGGACCTGGTATTTCCCTTTACTCTGGCGATAGGACAAGAAACTCCGCTAGAATTAAAAATTGCAAATATGCAAAGCATTGTAATCTTCTATGCAGACTGACCTATTTCTATGTTTTTAGATTCTGCTTAAATCCGTCTCCTGGAAATATCTTACTGGAAAGCGGATGAATGTTATCCGTAAGATCAAAGCTAATTGGAAACATAGAAGAAGTGAATTGCATGTAAACACCTCAGACATAATTAGGGTTGTTTATTAAGTACGGCTCAAGTGGATTGGAGTGCAATTGTTGCAGATAATTGCAAATCAATAATTAGGGTCACTCACGAGAAGACAGCACAAATGGGAAGGGCTGCGATTGATGCGATTATGATGTGACTGTCTGTATAATATTTCCAGAATTTTTAGGAAGCAATTAAAATGGAAGTGCTGAAAACATCAAACATTTATTTATGGTCTATGCTAAAATCATGAAGTTTACATTTTGTTTAAAGATTCAGATCAGGGTTGCCGACTTTATTATTCTCCTCTCCGGGAGAAGCCGGGAGAGGTTCAGCAGCCGCTCAGGGGGCGGGGGGCTTAAGAGTGACATCACTAAGCCCCACCCCATGATGGTAAAACACCGAATTCACGGATCTCAGTGGAGGGGGCGGGGCTAAAATGACGCGATTGTGCCGTTTTAGCTCCGCCCCTCCTCTGAGACCCGATGATTGCGGCATTTTAATGCCACGATCCGGGGGACAGCAGGGGTCGCCCACCCTTCCGGGGGGCCGGGAGGGGGTCCCGATTTTCGGGAGACTCACGGAAATTCCGGGAGGGTCGGCAACCCTGATTCAGATTAAATGAAAATTTTGTTTGGAAAAATTACAGGAGCTGGTTGGTTGGACCTTTTTTTCCCAGATGTATCAAGCTTCAAAAACACTGATAAAATGGGGAATGATAAACAGCCAGCCAATAAGCCCCCAACTGCCATGTTACAGACAAAACAATGACAGTTTGAACCTGATTGACTGGTTGTTTATCACTCTTCAATTTATCCTGACAGTCTGGATTCTTCCTCACTGCAATGTTGCCTACCCTCCTCCATTCTGCAGGAGACTCCCTGAAATAGCAGCAATCTCCCTCTCTCCCTCATTAGTCTATCAATCTCCCTCATGTCACCTAGCCCACATTAGACTATTACATCATAGTTGCCTACCCTCCTCCATTCTGCAGGAGACTCCCTGAAATAGCAGCAATCTCCCTCTCTCCCTCATTAGTCTAGCAATCTCCCTAATTTCACATAGCCCACAATACACTGTTACATTTTTTGGGGGAAAAGGGAATAAGAGATAGATACTCTCCATATATGGGACTAGACACACCCTTTGGGTGGAGCATGACACACACCCTCAATGGGGCACTGTGTAAAATTCTACTAACAACTATAATCTCCCTGAAACTAGTTTTCAATAGTAGGCAAGTATGCCTCACTGCCTGGGATTCTGTACCCAGCCCAGTGTATAGTATTGTAAAAACAGTATTCTGCAAGTTATTATTTTATGTTTTTTGGTGGGATCTGATTCTTTGTTCTTTAAAAAACAAAAAAATGCCAGGATTACAACGACCCAGTTTTTTTGCTCTGATTATACAGTAATTGCCAGATGAGCCTTAGGTAGGTTTGTTTTGATGATGTATATTTGTGGTGACATGCCTACTTTTTATGTTGTAGTTATTGTTTAATCTATCAGCCGATATACGCCTCACATCACTCACTCCACACTTATCGAAAGAAAGAATGACTCAGACAACCATATTGGCAGTAACATGGATGACCTTTTATTGAAGGAATTTTAATTTTAAACTTAGCTATACTATGGTATTGTGGCGGGGCAAGAACAGGCTAGCTTAAGCACCTGACATAACTAGGGTCCAACTGCCCACACAGACAAGATGTGGCCATCTGCCGACATACCGGCACACAACTCGTAATGCAAGGTCCCACTGCCACACCCATCACCCAGCCAAAATATTGATGAGGTCAACTGCCATCATCGCCAACATCTTGACGCCCCCGACCCTACCAGGTGAAGGCAAAAGGCCCACCTGGACCGAAGGTGCTCTTGCTCTCAGTTGACATTCACCACTAGCCAGAGCCCCAGGGATAAAAACATAAACCAACCAATAAAAGCTAAAGGCCGTTCTTAACAGGCCACCCCGAACAAAGTCGACACCACAGAAACAACAACAACACTCAACCAAAAAGGGTTGGTGGGTGTCAGTGGTGGCTCAAGAGGTTGGGCTGCAGCACAGTTCAAAATGAAAATCGGGGAGTCACACCAACAGACATTGAGTCAGTTTGGAATGGCAGTTGGTGTGACTCCCAAATTTGAATTTTGAACTGTGCTGCAGCTCCAGCTCTGGTGGTTAATGAGCAAAACCTAAAGAGACACTCAACTCCATTGGTCCAGACAATATAAAAAACCCTGACTTTAAAAGCTTACTCCTTTCCTGCATCCAATAGCAGTAAGTGTGTACAGGCCTGGAGGCTTATTACAATTGAGCAATGGCTTCTGTGTTCTTTCTTATAGTCAGCCTTATTTTTTCCCTCCTTTTCTGACTTACCCTCTCTATGGCCCAGCAATAAATGCATTGTCACCTCCGCCGGCGGCAGCAGCAGCAGCAGCAGAGAATATCTATAGCCCCATGTCTACTGGTCACATGTAGAGCACTCGCAGAGGTCATCCGGCCGGTCTCAGCTCCCACCTCCTGTTATACAGGACATTCTGCAGACTCTGCACACTGACCTGGAGCCTATGATCGGCATCCACACAGAAATGCCACCGCTGAAAAATAACTGGCTGTATGACATCTCTGTGGCTGCCATGCACGTCCTTTGCTGAAATGGGTACGGCGGGCATTCCTATCTCAGTGACCAGTTTAGCTGCCGTCATGTGTGCCATCCCTGTGCCAATAAACAGCCCTATAATATTGCTTACAAAACAGACTGTGCTATTAGGCTATAAAGTTAGTGACCCTTTGGCAACGGCCATCCCTGATATTTCTATATCGGTGACTGACGTGGGCCTGTATAGGGAACCAGCCAATAGGGTACAGTTCACAAACTGATCTGATAAAACAGTAGGAGTCACAGAGATGGACAAGTGACATATACAGAACAGCCTCCAAATGATCTGAATCAGCACCCATGCATCACTGGTACCAACATACTCCTACACGGCCCTTTTTACTTCATATTTCCTCCACACATTACTCCCCACACACTCACCATAAAATGCCCTCACACACTATCAAACCCCAAAACTCTAATGCAGAACTTCTAAACATATTCCTGAGACTTCCTCACACCCACATGCCATAGAGCCCAGCCCACATGCCACTTATTATACCCAGAACTTCTCACACGCTTCCACATGCTACACAGACCACCCGACAGGCCACGCAGACTTCCAAAACATACTTGCCTACCTGACCCTCTCCATGAGGGAGAAAATGCTCTGTTCCTGGCCTTCCCTGGTAATGTAGGATTGCCATCACCTGTGGGGAGACACCTTTCTTATCAATTACCCAGCTCCCCACAGGTGATGGCAATCCTACATTACCAGGGAAGTTCAGGAACAGAGCATTTTCTCCCTCATGGAGAGGGTCAGGTAGGTAAGTATGTAACAAAGCCTAATCAGGTGAGCATTTTGTCTACAAATAATGGGTATGAAGTCACATAATAATTATGATGCATATTTTAAGAAAAACATATTGCCCGTCTCACAGCAAGAGCACAATACTAAATTCCAAAAATTTACATTTTTATGTTCTGAATTACACAGGGTTATCTACCTCAGTGCACGTTTTCCAGGTTTCCACACAGAATCACAGGTAAAATAATTAGCTCCACCTGTGATCTTTTACAATGTGCCAGTGAATAATGAGTACAGCTGTCGGGTGACCTGGAAAACATGCACTGGGGTCCGAGGTTGAGAACCACTTGTCTACCTGACCCTCTCCTTCAGGGATAAAATGCTCTGTTCCTGGACTTCCCTGGTAATATAGGATTGTCATCATCTGTGGGGAGCTAGGTAAGTGATAAGAAAGTTGTTTCCCCACAGGTGATGGCAATCCTACATTACCAGGGAAGTCCAGGAACAGAGCATTTTCTCCCTGAAGGAGAGGGTCAGGTAGACAACCCTGGAATTGCAGCAAAAAAAATGTATCACGTGCATTAAAATGCTAATTATATTAATAAGACCCAATATTCCCCAAATACAAATAACAATTGGAAACCAATTTAACCCCCTTCACAAAATAGCTGGATGCAAATAACGGTCACGGTTTCTAGACTGCCCAGATCACATGTTCCAGGTCACCAGTCATTTGCACAGAGAGAGTTCACCAGCTGTCACATTTTTCCAGAGCACAATGATGATGCATTGTAAGTGTCAGGCAGCCGTTTTGACACTCAACTCCAAAAACGACGCAACCAATTACATTGCCAATACTTTTATGAAAATCTATGGACCTAGAGCTTTAAATTAATAAATGATGATAACGGCATCATAAAAATAACTCATAAAAGTTGTTCTGCTATTAATATATAGCAGCAGCAATAATAATAATAATAATACCATAGCAGTTTGGGGGTAAACTAGCCTTTTTCCTCTATTCCACATGAGCATTGTGTCATAAGATTGATAACTGTTTATGTCAGAGGTTACACATAGCTTACTGGCAGTGGGGTGTTAGCCACAATATGTCACCTTTTAAAGACCTTGCTAGAAAAGTCTCCTAGAGCTGGGTGCAGTGCGTATTGGGACTGAGGAGAGGATTAGACATATCTGTTCTGTTGAGTTTTGGTGCTTTTCAGTAACATCCCCTATCTGCAACATTCCTTATTCAGCTAAATATGGGCTTCAAGGACGGTGTAATGGTTAGCATCACTGCCTCACAGCGCTGAGGACATGGGTTAGATTGCCATAACTGTGCGGAGTTTGTATATTCTCCCCGTGCTTGCGTGAGTTTACTCCGGGTACTCTAGTTTCCTCCCACAATCCAAAAATATACTGGTAGGCTAAATGGCTTCCAAAAAAACAACAACCCTAGAATGTCTGTGTGTGTGTGTCTATGTGGTAGGGAATATAGATTATAAACTCCACTGGGGCAGGGACTGATGTGAGTGTTCAAATACTCTCTGTAAAGCGCTGCAGAATATGTGTGCGCTATATAAGAAACTGTTAATAATTTAAAAAAAAATGTGTTTTTTTTTTTTTATTCAGCAAACAAATGTTTCTTTTCTTCTAAGCTGCAGTGTAAGACCTGACTGTGTGGCTTTTGCCCACCAATACTGCTGTCACATCACACTGTACAGATGCTCTGGGTAAGGGTCACACCAGGTAAACAACTGTCCTGACGAAAGGGACTGAGCTGTGTGTTGTGACACAGTTGTGGCCTTCCGCCTATCGCTTTATATCCTTCCCGGTAACATTATCTCACTGGAGCACAAGGAAGCAGGAGAAATCTTTCCTTTTCATACATATTCTTTTTAAAAGGCGTAAATAATTAGCGGGGCACAAGTGACAGTCTATCTCGGTGCAGAGTGCTCTCCCAGCTGCTGCGGGACGTGGCTTCAAAGCTTCCCCCAGGAATGTGCGGCGTGGAAGTCGAGCGCCGGTGGCAGCTGTACTGCGCGGAGTTGGTTTTCAAGCCTCCTCAGTGCAATTTGTTTCACATCACTTAGGACAAGACATTGCTAATTAAGTAGCAAATAAGAAGAGACAGCGGCATCCCAGTTCTTGTAGTATCAGCTCCCGCTGCAAGAAAATCCAACAAATCTGTGGGGGTTATTCTGGTTCACCTCCTCTGGCAAATTCCTTCTTAGATGGACAAAACCATGTGCACTGCAGGGGGGCAGATGCAACATGTGCAGAGAGAATTAGATTTGGGTGCCTTATTTTGTTTCTGTGCAGGGAAAATACTGACTGCTTTAATTTTACACTGTAAAACCCACCCAAATCTAATTCTCTCTGCACATTTTACATCTGCCCCACCTGCAGTGCACATGGTTTTGTCCATCTAAGAAGGAATTTGACAGGAGTGAACCAGAATAAGGCCCTATATTTCGACCATTGTTAAACAGAACAGCGTCAATCCTTCTGTTTATGTCCTGTTCTGGACAATTAGATTGGCAGCATTCTAAGGACTTTGGTCTGTACTTAATACAAAAAGCACTGCCATATTCCTGTATTAAACATAGGGGCCGATAACATCAGCCCAATCCACAATGCGATAATTTATTACATCGTACAGATGTATCAATTATCACCTGGAGCATGCAAGAAAAGTCTGTCCCTGCGATGCCACACCACAGTCAAATCGGGGTATTTTTCTCTACCAGCACCATCAGAACCCCCCCCCCCCCCCCCCCCCATAGAAGATTGGGAGTACAGGGGATGTCGTCTCGTAAAGAACAAGCCCTTTCTTGTGACCAGGATTCCCCAAGTCATTTGAGGAGGCTATCCCATCATTTGAAAATTAGGACTGACAGTTGGGAAGGAGGGTTCTGCTGGCTTGCAAGCATACTTGCCTACTTTTGAAAACTATATTCAGGGAGATTGTAGTTGGTAGTAGAATTTTGCACAGCGCTCCATTGAGGGGGTGTGTCATGTTCCACCCAAAGGGCGTGTCTAGATCCATATATGGAGAGAGATTGTGAAAAGAGATTGTGAATGTGGCACAATATGGGTATATATGGGCGATCCTTATATGGAGAGAGATTGTGAAAAGAGATTGTGAATGTGGCACCTAGAAGCGTGGGTGTGCACTGCTACATCTACGGGGAATCTTTTAAAATGACTTATATCCAAATGTAGATGAGCCCCAAGTGCTGGGAAATAGTGCTGATTAATCAATGTAAATGTATCTATCTCTTATTCCTTTTTTCCTCAAAAATGTAACAGCTACCTAATGTGGGCTAGGTGACATGAGGGAGATTGCTAGACTAATGAGGGAGAGAGGGAGATTGCTGTTGTTTCAGGGAGTCTACTGCAGAATGCAGGAGGGTAGGTAACTAGGCCAGGGTTGCCGACCCTCCCGGAATTTGCGGGAGTCTCCCGAAAATCGGGTCCTTCCTCCCGGCCCCCGGAAGGGTGGGCCCCCCGATCGCGGCATTTATATGCCGCAATCCGCGGGTCTCAGGGGAGGGGGCGGAGCTAAAATGGCACAATCGTGACTTTTTAGCCCCGCCCCCTCCATAGATAACTGTTATTCTGGCTATTTGTTGTAATGGGGGCGGGGCTTAATGACGTCACAGTTAAGCCCCGCCCCAAAACGCGTAATGCAAGATTCCTCTCCGGGCTTCTCCCGGAGAGGATTTTTTCAAAGTCGGCAACCCTGAACTAGGCAGTCATTACTTCGACGTCGGAATCCCGACTGCTCCCTCGTGGGGGTCCACGACCCCCATAGAGAGACCGTGCCCGCAGCGTGGCGAGCGCAGCGAGCCCGCAAGGGGCTTCATTGTACTCCCCCGGCTGTGCAGTCGGGATTCCGACGTCGGAGAAATGACTGTCGGAATCCCGACTGTCGGTGTGTCATTCCACACCCGGTAACTATGCTTGCAAGACATGTGCACAAAGCAACGCAGGGGTGTTTTTACACTTTACAACAAACAAGGCTTCATATAAACAATCAAGGACCTTTTGGCTAAGATCAAGTGTAGTATCTGTTCTTATCAGTTGGGTCTGGACTGCCCCCTGGCAGAGAATAGAGAAAAGCAGTACCGTAGCATCTTGTTACTGAGCCTGAGGATAGCAATCATCCTCAGGTTCTGGGTGAGTGCTAGGAATGGCTGAGTATTGATGCCCTGCTAGGGAGGGAATACCATTCTTTCCACTGGTAGGGAGGGTAGTAGCATCGGGCTTTGAGATGGGGCTCTTGTTTAGGGGTCTTTGCCTCTGTGGGAGAGTCACTCGAAAAGCCCGGTCTAGTATCCACTCCCAGGAAGAAGGGAAAAGCTGGGACCGAGTAGATTGCTCTCTGGTCCGGGGGTTACATGTCCCCCCCCCCGGCCAGGGAGAGAGCGAAAAGCCCAGCCCAGTACTCAATCCCTGGGAGAGGTGAAACATCGGGACTGAGTAGGTGGTTTCTTCTTCCTCAGTTGGTCTATTTGGGCCTCACCGAAAAAGCCCGGTGGAGTATCCATTCCCATGCCGGGGGTCGGAAAGGGCCTACTGGTGGAGCGGAGAAACACTTGGTCGAACGCCGACTGGCCGGCTGCCTGGAGTCCGAGGCTGCACTGTGCCCTCGGGGAAACTCGGGGGTGCTGAACCTGTACGGGTGATCCCCAAAATCACCTTGCACAAGTAAGCACTTGCACTGCGCACTTCCCCTCTAGGATAGGCTGCACGTCCTTACCTCGTCTTTTTGGATGGGGTAGGACAATTTTTCACACCCCCACCCCGGCCTTCTGGCTGGGGTCCTCTTTATTATTTATTTCTCTTCTTCTCCACGTTCGTGCACTTTTTCACGTTTTCTGTAGTGTGTCACTGTTTTTTTTGGGTTGTGTGGTTGACCCTTATGGGCCTACCATTCCCCAATGTGCCGAAGCTCTCGCCTTTTGGGGAGAGCTTCGGTCCCCTCGAGGACTACCCCAAGCCGCAAGGCGGAGGGAAGTCTAATGCGGGTCTCTCCAAACCTTCGGGTGCGGAGGACCCACCGTCCTGACCCTTCCAAGGGTTGAGGAAAGAGGGTCTCTCTGAGCTCCGGCGAAGAGGACCCACCGATCCCTATTTTCCCCTTCTCGGTCTTATGGTTGAGAGGGGTTAGGGGAAAAATGGGGCCCTTCTCCTTTGGGAGAGGGTCCATTCAATCGCACGACCCCTATGCACGTGTTTAGGCACAGCGCTGGTGGTGGGAGCACACCTCGGGCTCCCTGAGTTTCTTCAAACTCATCAAGGAAAGATATTTGTCCATGCAGCGCTCTGTGCGTGCGGTGCCTCCGGGCACTGGCAGTCCAAATCCCTGGCGCTACCATACTTACTAACTGGCCCCTACCAGGCATCAGTGCCCTGAACAGCAAATTAAGTAAGGTTTGTACCGCAATTAGCCCACTTCCCATCTGTGGCTGTGCAGGTCTGAAAACCTGGACCGGAGCGGTGAGCTTGAGAGCCCACCGTCTCTCCCCCAGGCACACCTCAGAGACCCATTCCTGGCTTTGCAGTGAACCAGGTTCTTTTACCTGGCTGAAAAGCACTATCTCTGAGGTTGGACCTAGGGAAGCCAATCACGGGGCATTTTTTCAGTCCTGGGATTCGGGATTGAAAAATGCTCAATCCCGGGATTCCCAGGATCGGCTTTCCTAATAAAAAGACTGCCCCACAATTACTTGATGGTTGCCGGGTGGAGGGACGGGTCGTCCATGCCGCTGGCGTGCTGGCTTCGCGCTGGCTGGGTGAGCGGGTGGGCGCGCTGGCTGGCTGGGTGGGCGCTTGGCTGGGCGGGTGGGCGCGCTGGCTGGGCGGGTGGGCGGCGTGGCATTAAAATGCCGGGCGCGACCTCTGCCTGCGCAGCGTGACCTCTGATCTCACGCTGAGAGGTCACGCTGCACACAGTGCTGCCGGGAGATGTCGGGCAGCGTCTGAGCGATGCTCAGACACTGCCCGGCATTTGAGTGCGCGCATGCGCAGTCCAATCCCGAAATCCCGGGATTGGAAACTCCAATCCCGGGATTGAAATCCCGGCGTTTTGGGGGCCAAATCCCGGGATCCCGCCGATCCCGGGATTGGCCACCCTAGTTGGACGGCTCCTTAACCCTTTACAGGGCAGTTGTGACAAAAAAAATATTGTACTCTATGATGGAACTAACGGTCAACAGCCACTCACCAACTGTGAGGTTCAACTGCCCAGCAATGCATTGCCACCAGCTGTGGCGAGGATTCCTCTGGCACCTTGAATAGGGTGAGCCGCCGGCGAGGGGGTTAGATGGCGAGGATGTCTTGTTTTTGGCGATCCTCGGCCACCCTTGCTGCAGAAACCCCCTCGCCGGTGGCATTGAATACCTCCCTTTGAGTCTACCAGATATGTCCTCCACATATACAACTCCCATACTCGTTACAAGCCAATTAGATGCTCAATACAGAATACAAGACAATGGATTTGCCAGTGCAGGACTTGTGCCCATACAAGGTGAGGTAAGGGTCAAGTGGGCTTAGTGGAAGGGTTTGTATGGCCGCCATTCTGCTCAGATGATTATCAGATACAAACAAGTGGTTTAGGATTCCTAGAGAGACAAGAATGTACAAGGGGGAGAGTAAAGGACACAGCACGAAGCCATGGAACACCCACATTGACTAGGGGATAAATAAAGAACAAATATTGGGCTCAGCGAGAGATAATCCAGAGGGATAGGGAGAGAGATCCAGCCAGAGGGATAGGGACTCATCCAGCTCTGTACCAAATGCTCGGAGAGTGTAACATATTTGTGGGAACAGAATGGTCACCAGTGTCCAAAGCAGCAGAGAGATCAAGGAGGATTAGCCGTGACCTTTCCATCCAGCAAAGCGCACCACAGGGCAGCTTCAGTCCAACAGGCATCGTGCAATATGTCCAAATGGCTCAGAAAATTGCTGTAATTGCTGCAGAGCAGCCTGCAGGAACCTTATGGTTCTTTTGTCGTTGCTTATCTGTTTATAAATGACTAAGGGGCCTATGTACTAAGCCTTGGACGCAGATAAAGTACCAGCCAATCAGCTCCTAGCTTGAAAAATGACAGTTGGGGGCTGTTCGGATGGTACTTTATCTCCATCCACTTTATCTCCATGGCCATTTCAGGGCATTTTGTAAACGATCTCTCTGTATCTACACTACATCGCTCCGCGTGCAGGAACCACAGTGATAGTGATGCGCAGCCCCGCGTGTCGCTGTCGCACGGTGATTAATATCCAGCATGCTGGATAAATCTAGTCATCGCAGGTGTCAGGGTTAGTGTTCTCACGGAGAACGCTTTCCCTGACAGACCGCTATGTGCCATGCAATCCTGTCAGTGTCCAATCTAGGCGCACACACTGCCATTGTGATGTAACAGAGCACACAGATATTTGCAGGATATGCGCAGCACAAGATCCACGTTTCAATACATCCCACACTCTTTAGTCATCTTCATCCTGATTGTTTCCATTTGAAAAGTTTATTTTACAACTATTATATCAGTCTGCTATCACCGGTAATGTACATTCGACTGTACTGTATAGATTGTTTTCCCGAAATGTTTCCTAATAAATAAAAACAAGTATTTTCCAAACACCCAAATCCAGGGTGTGTGTGTTTGAGGGGGGGGGGTTGTGATTCCCCTTCCTCTTGGCCATGGACTATTGCTGCGTTCTCATTGCCACCCCTGCAAAATCCTAGGTTTTTGGCGGGGCACAGAGCATCTTTGCTCTACAGACCCCATTCATACTGCACCTTAGACCCGGGAAATACCTGTGTCTGCCCCGTTCACACTGCTTCCCCTGGTATGCCTGCCATCAAGTGTGTGTGGTATCTAAGAGCAGCTTTGATTGGATGTTTAAAAAGTATCTTTGATTGGCTGTTTAAAAAGTAGCTTTGAGCAATGCAATGAACTTGCTTTTTTTGCATTTTGTGAGAAAAACCCGGGTCTAACCTGTTCACACTGCCATACACCCGTGTATTACCCAGGAAAAAAACTGCAAAAACCTGTGTGTAATTCCCAGGGCATAACACCCGGGAATTTCACAAAGACCCTTTCACACTGAGACAGGACACGGGAAATTACTGCTTGCCCTGGCAAAAACCCGGGTTTTTTGGCAGTGAGAATGGGGTATAAGGCTACTCCCCGGCATTAAAATGCCGGGTACTGCAGGGACGGACCCCCGTTCTCACTGCAAGGCAAATTCCCGGGTGAAGAAGTTAACACGGGTTTTTCTGCAGTGTGAACAGGTCAACCCGTGTCTGCATACCAGGATCTCAAACATGGGTAAAAATGTGTTTTACCCGTTTTATGAGATCCGGGTATGCGACCCGTTCACACTGCAGAAAAACCCGTGTTCAAAGGCAAATTCCTGGGTCGACATGATAGACCCGGGAATTTGCCTGCAGTGAGAACGGGGTATTAGTCAATAGTATACAATATAATAACTAGAGATGGAACCACAACACAGAGTTTAAAGGATGGAGCAGAGCTGCTGCACATGCCCAGTGGGAGCAGTTTCTTTTACCACATATCGGGCGAGATTCACCAATAATCCCCGGTGCACATCGCAGGCATTCGCATAGTTAATAATCGCATATGCAGTAACATATGCGATTATTAACGCAAAAGCGATGCCCGGCGATGTGCACCAGGTCCCCCCCTCCCTGCCGGAACCCTTACACAGCTGTAAGGGCTCCGGTTCCTCCTCCCGGCACTCAGAAGTGGTGCAGGCAGGAGGAGAACACTGGTCCGGGCAGCACAGCAGGAGGCTGCCCGGACACAGGTGAGGGGGGTGCGGCGCAGATCGGCAGGGGATGCGAAGGGAAGCCCATAGGCTTCCATGGGGTTACGCCAAATAGGAACTGGTGTAACCCCCCGCAGCGAAGCCCCAGCAATGGGGCTTTGCTGCATATGAAAATGCGGTAAAAACCCTGAAAACGTTTTTACGGCATTTTTAGCTTGCTGAATCTCGCCCTTGGTGTGTGTGTGTGTTTTTTTCATTATGAGATGTTTTAAAATACTGGGCAGTACAGATGGTGCAATGGTTAGCATTACTGACTCACAGCGCTGAGGTCATGGGTTCCATTCCCACCATGGCTCTAACTGTGTGGAGTTTGTATCTTCTCCCCGTACCCTAGAATGTCTGTGTGTACATGTGGTAGGAAATATAGATTGTAAGCTTAACTGGGGCAGGGACTGATGTCAGTGTTCAACTACTCTGGAAAGCGCTGCTGAATATGTGTGCGCTATATAAATAACTGGTAATAAATAATAATTTACTTGGCCACTTATTTTATTTATAATAGTCAAATATGTTTGATAATATATACCATTTATAGTGTTAAACATTAATACTGGATTCCATACTGTTTATAAGAAGAACAATGTTTATATTAATGTCCAGGGCATACTTGCCTACGCTCCCTAAATGGCCGGGAGTATCCCGATAATTGGATCCGCCTCCTGGCCCACCAAATGGTGGGCAAGTCTCCTGCTTGCTTCCCAGAGCCCCCGCAACCCCCTTCCCTGCTGCCTCAAACACCACATTTGTGGGTCCGCGGAGAGGGGGCGGAGCTAAAATGACGTAAATAGTGTTGTTTTGCACCTTTAAGCCCCGCCCCCTGTTCAAGGACCTGCGAATAATGAAGTTTGTGTGGTATGGGGCGGAGCTTAGTGACATCAGCATCATCCTCGCACCCCCGATGTGTTGCCTTTTCCAGGCTTCTCCCAGAGGCAACTATAAAAGTAGGCAAGTATGTCCAGGGTCAGTACTAATTTTTTCTACTGCGTCCCCAGATTCCGGCTCCAGTGTTCCACAGACTTGGAAATTGTGGATTGCATTTGGAAATGCCCCCGTTAGAAATTCTACATTTGCCCACGCCAAAATGTAAGGGGTAGTAGATGGGCTGCAGAAACTTCACAAGTCACGAGGGAGTTCTACTGAAGATGGGATGTTGTCCACCTTCAGGAAGATGATAGAATCTGATTGGTTGCCAGTAGCAACTTCCCATCTTCAATAGAACTCCCATCTTAGTAAATGTACCCCTAGCTTTCCCCAATTACAGGAATGCATTTACACAACATACTTGCCTACCCTAACGGAATGGCTGGGAGGCTCCCAAAAATCGGGTCTGCAACCCGCCCCCCAGGGAAGGTAGGCAAGTTCCCCACAATTCCCCCAGCCTCTGCAATACCCCCTCGGTGATGATGCGAATCATGTAACCATACCTCCCAACTTCTGTGTTGGGGAAATAGGGACACTCGTGCGAAAAGGGGGCGGGGTGTATGCAAATGAGGGCACGGCTTATGCTAATTAGCCGCAACCTCATTTTCATACGAGAATAGACGCTGTGCGCATGCGCACAGCATCTATTCTATTAGATTGGGGGGTCTCCCAACTGCCTGCCGCGGGTGGGGACAATGCCTGCCGCGGGTGGCAATGCCTGCCGCGGGTGGGACAGCGGGACAGGACTCGAAAATCGGGACTGTCCCGCTGTAATCGTGACAGTTGGGAGGTATGTGTAACTGTGGTTCCGCCCCCTGTAATACCTGCATTTCACAGTGGTGTGGGCATCGTGATGCAATCGCAATGGCCATGTCCCCACAAAAGAATCAATTTTGAGCTCCGCCTCCTTCCCTGCCCCTTTTGCTGCACCGCCAGAAGCCCCCGCCCCCTGCTTCTTCTAGCTGACTGCCCTCTACTGGAGAGGACAGCCTAAAAGTAGGCAACCCTTATTTAAACCAATACTGAAAACTGCCAGCACTGGCCCCGCAACTGATGTGGGACAGATACAGCCAGCTGAATCCCATTATTTAATACAATTGGATGAGAATTTACAACACAATAGTTCACAGAGGAAATCATGTTAGTTAGAGCTACATAATTGGTCTATGCCCAATCACATGACACTATCATACAGACCCTATTGCCGATGAGTCGCCAAACCAACCACACCAGGCAGCCTAGATAGTGCACATTGCCCTCAAAGGAGTTTCCTGTGGCCCTTTTTGACCCTTTCCTTGTGATCGCATTGTGTTTGATTGATCTAAGTACATTCATCTGAACTTTGTAGCAGGGTAAATAAACATGGCCGGTCAAAATCTAAGCCAGCCATAGGTTAACCTAAACACTTCATGTTGCCCCTCTTATCTCATCATATGTGGTAGTGGACAGGACCCACAGGCTATTTCTGTATAATATCACCAGCACTATAACCAATAACATAAAGGGGGAGATTTATCAAATTTTGGAGAGAAGTAAAGGGGCATAAATACGTACCAAAGTGTAGAGAGAGAGGCAAAGTGGATATAGATAAATTACAACCAATCCGCTGGCAGTTAGGATTTGATTGGTTGGTAATATAGGGCCTATGCACTTAAGGGATGTACACATGGTGAGATTTTGAGTAGATAGTCAAAATCTCTGATACCCCGTTCTCACTGCCACAAAAACCCGGGTATTTCCCAGGGCAAGCTGAAAATTCCCGTGTCCTGTCTCAGTGTGAAAGGGTCTTTGTGAAATTCCCGTGTGTTATGCCCCAGGAATTAGACACGGGTTTTTTGCAGGGTTTTTCCTGGGTAATACACGGGTGTACATCAGTGTGAACAGCACAGACCCGTGTTTTTCACACATGATGCCAAAAAAACAAGCTCATTGGGGGATGTAATCATGTGATATGTGACATCCATTATATGCTACGCAAGTACGTATACATTATACGCAATTATTATACATATACAATATACGCATTATACAATATACGCAAGTACGTACACATTATATGCTATACAAGTACGTATATAGTGAAAATCACTTTAATGTACATATGATTAAAATATGTAAATAAAAACATAAATGTCTTGTCCTTATTATTAATATTTTATTAAATGTTGTAATAGCCATGATAAAATCTATTCAGTGTGCTGGTGAAAAAAGCCCTATTTAAAATGACATAATCTTTAGGCAGCCAATAAAAGCTGTTTTTAAACAGCCAATCACAGTAATTAGTACAAATTTCCCAACAGCCAATCAAAGCTGCTATTACATTCCACACACTTGTTGGAAGGCAGACCATGGAAAGCAGTGTGAAAGGCAGACACAGGAAATTCCCGGGTCTGAGGTGCAGTGTGAAGGGGGTCTTTTGAGCTGAGAAGCTCTGTGCCCCCCAAAAAATCCGGCAAGAAAAACCCGGGATTTTGCAGGGGCGGCAATGAGAACATGGTATTAGAAGTTTAGCCAAAATCTCCATATTTTCTCCTGCTTAGTCAATATTGTCTAGCATAGATTGACTGTGCAGGCAAGCCAGTTTTGACTAGATCATTACTTAGACAAAATCACTTAGCCAAAATCTCTCTCGAAATTACATAGTCAAAATTGCTAAGTCAAAATTGGCCATTAGTGAATATCTCGCCGTGTGTATGGGGCTGAAGCCTTGGAGAGAGAAAAAGTACCAGCTAATTAGCTCCTAACTGCTATGTTACATACAGAGTTAAAAAATGAAGTTGGTTGATTAGTACTTTATCTCTCTTTAATTTATCACTCTCCAAGCTGAAATATCCCCCTAAGGGTTCAGTACCACAGCCCTTATTAACTCTTTAAGTGCCAAAATCTCTGTCAGCGATGTGCAAAACATCCGCTAAATATGCCAGCGTCGCTCACAATTATATCAATTCAAATATACTATGTAAGGTAAACATTACAGGTCATTATGATGAATAAAAAGGTTTATTTGACAATTTTCACACCTCTTTTGACAAATTCACTTGGCACTCAAATGGTTAAGGGAATACTGGTGTTGCTTTACCAGCTGCCGGGCCGATACCCCCGGCAAGCGATCCGTTGACGACATATGCTTGCACAGCGATTGAAACGGCAAGAAAATGATGCACAAGAATGTTTGTATCGTTCCTTGGTTCCCATGTGGACACTGCACACAGAACAGTATAGGTATCTGCAGATCCCTGGCTGGTAGCATTTACCCAGCAGTACCCTAACAAGACACCTATGTCATCAGTGTGGTAGCACCCTGGACCACATACCTCCCAACTTTTGAAGTTGGGTGGTCGGGACGTGCGCTCCCGAAAAGGGGGCGTGGTCTAGAGGAAAGGGGGCGTGGCCTCACGGGGTGACGCGAACTCCGTCCACGCCCCCGTTTTCGCCGCTCGTCGGCGCTGAATAGACGCTGTGCGCATGCGCACAGCATCTATTCTCGGCAAGCTGGGGGGGCTCCCAACTGTCCCCCCCACCGCGGGACAATGGCGGCCCCGGGCGGGACGCGGGAACGTCCCCAAATATCGGGACGTTCCCGCGGTAAGCGGGACAGTTGGGAGGTATGGGACCATCATCAGGAATGTGCGCACATTCCCCATGGGAATAATGATTAGCTTGGGATGTAAAAACAGAAAATGAGGGCTGTCCCGGTGTAACTCCTAACAACACCCTCAAGTATTGTATTCGGGATTCCTCTGGCCAGAAAGAATGTGTTAGCTCAGCTGATCCCACAGTTGAGTGACACGGGAGTGTGGGGAGACTCACACCTCCACCACACATCAAGCATCTCTCCTCAAACAATGGCAAATGCAGATGTTTATCTGACCTCATCAGCAGAAAGGGGCACTGGGGGATTATTTTAAGTTAACTGTATATCATTAGCTACCTGCTCTATACACATAAATCCCACCGGAAGTAGCATAGGTGAAATATATACATTTATAGATTATTTCATGTGTCGCTCTGTACATAACATAGTATCATAGTATTATTCAATAAACCCTCCGCATGGTGCAATAGGAAATTTGAACAAATATATAGTTTGTCTTTGATGCATGAGATTTATAGTGAAGGTCAGCCCTTCAAATGGTGACTGAGAGGTAAACAGTGTGCAAGAAAATCAAACAGTAAAGTCCACCAAGCAGCGAGATAAGAGAGACAGGAGTTTATTACCCTTGTGTATTATTCCAGGGCTACCAGAGTTATACAGCTGAAAGTCATTAGGACATCAGGTGTTAACCAGTTCAATGTTGGATACTTAACCTAGGGCAGGTTGTGGCTGACAACCTGCCTCCTGGTCAACACAACACTTAAGGTGCGTACACACGGGGGCGATTTTGTGTAAAATCGCGGGCAATATGGTCGCTATTGCCCGCGATGGGAGTGCGCACCGGTGATATATCGCCGGGTGCGCGCTCACGTTTTTACCCCTGTAGTGGTAGCTGGTCGCAGGAACATCCTCCTGCGACCAGCTGATTTCCACTGCCGGGCTCCCCCCGGCAGTTTCTTTTCCATCAGCGACCATCTCTGAACAGCTAGCAATATATTGCTGAGCAATATATCTCCCCCGTGTGTACGGGCTATAGTTGCCTAGCCTCCGGCATTCTGCAGTAAACTCTCTGACATAGCAGCAATCTCCCTCTCTCCCTCATTAGTCTAGCAATCTCCCTCATGTCACCTAGCCCAAATTACACTGTTACATCATAGTTACCTCCCCTCCTGCATTCTGGAGAAGACTCCCTGAAATAGCAGCAATCTCCCTCTCTCCCTCATTAGTCTAGCAATCTCCCTCATGTCACCTAGCCCACATTACACTGTTACATTTTTGGGATAAAAGGAATGAGAGATAGATACATTTACATTGAATCATCAGCACCATTTCCCAGCACTTTACCAAGTATAGTAGCTCCTACTAACTGCTTTGGGGCTCATCTACATTTGCATATAATTCATTTTACAAGATTCCTCTCAGATGTAGCAGTACACACCCTTGCTCCTAGGTGCACCATTCATAATCTCTTATCACAATCTCTCCTTATATGGAACAAGACACGCCCTTTGGGTGGAGCATGACACACCCCCTCAATGGGGCGCTGTGCAAAATTCTACTACCAACTATAATCTCCCTGAAACTAGTTTTCAAAAGTAGACAAGTATGTATGAGTTTAAAGTGCACAAGGTATTGGGGTAATTGGTGGCAACTTGCACATGCTTATACATGCTGAGAAACAGCTTTGCAAGCCCATAAACGGGCAGATTTATCACAATCCACATATGAGGACCCATATGCGATGTAACATCACCCTCAAAGCAACTACTGTTAGTGCCCCCCCTCACATTGTGACCCTCCCCTTTGTACTGATCGGGTGATCGGCGCTCTTCTCTGGTCATGTGCAAAAGTAAGGAGGGGGCTAAGCGATGTTCGTTTTTAGGGGTTTTTGGCTTGTTGCCAGGGGTTAAGTGCTCACAGGTGTACCAACGCTTTCAGAATTTGGGTACCACTAGCATCTGTCTACCCCAATGTGGCTGCCATTTTTGAAGGGTTGTTTTCCGCAAAAGCCGATTCCATTCGGTCAATATATATCACTTCTCCTACACCTCCTGGTGATATTCCCTGCGGATGGCTAAAATGTCCCAATTATCCCTCGTTAACGAGTTAGGGGCTAGCCTGCTGGCAGAACCTATGGTATTGATAGGTGCGTCAACGATATGATGGATCTGTTCACATGGCAGATACCTTATTCAGGTGTATTGGTTTTTATTATTTATTTACTGGCAGATAACAGGGTTTATGCCGGTATGCACCTAGAACTGGTACCACCAGATCCAGCCGCGAGATGAGAAGGTGAATGCAGATAGTGTTTGTTTTAGGGCATTATATATCCATACCTCCCTACATGACCCATTCCAAGATTCTCTGTTCCTGGACTTCCATGCCAGTGGCAGTTGGAGAGTCCAAAATTCAGACAGGGGAGCCCTATCAACTGCCACCCTAAACACCACAGTCCGGGAATGCAAAGACAATATGTAAAAGGGCTGACCACAGTCCGGGACTCACTGGCAGGTGTGGTTCCCCTTTTTGAATTTTGGACAGTGGTCCAGTCCCACCTCTGCAGCTGCCACTGGTGAGCAAGTCCAGGAGCAGAGCATTGTGTCCCTTCTGGAATGGGTCATGTTGGGAGGTATGTATGTCCAGTGGTGTTAATGGCTCTTTAAGAGTAAGCAGTGATAACACAGTGGCGCTTGTGGTGCCTCCGCTGTATGATCCAGTCCCCTGTGCAGTGAGATGCTATGGGGCACGTCTGGCCTCAGTGGAGAGGATGAGCCACACATGGCCAGTAGCGCACTGAGGTCAGAAGTTGGGCTGTTATGTCACGTCTCTCTGGGCCAAAATAACAATGGGGCTGATGGAGCTGCAGCATAACAATAGGCCCATGATCACCTGGCCACAAATCATCAGTATTTAAATTATATTTCTATTTTCCAATTTAATTTTTGTACGTTTATATAGTTAGGGAGACACTGGGGCTTATAGTGTATGGGTTTTACATGCCTACATGGCATGGGCCTCACCTCCTCCCCTTCTTATAATAGGCCCTTGTCAATTAGGCCTTAAATTCGGCCTAGGTCTTAATGGGACCCACAGGCAGTGTATTATTGCGTCCGATTTGATCTTTATAGTTCAAATCGCATGATGTCTAGTTCAAAACATACCGTATGTATTTGCCTTGTGATGCCGATACGCGGCCCTCATGGGAATTTGACTATATTGTGTACAGTCTAGTGTTCTAGTATAGCCAAAATTGGCCAGTCAAAGGGGGGTATTCAATCCCCTGTCGCTATATCCGGTGGGGAGGCATCTCGGCAGAACGGACCCGACTTTAAAAACAGTCGGGCCGGTTCTGCCGAGAACGGCTGTGAATTGTCGAGATCACGGTCATATCTTAATGATCCACGGCCGTTTCTCATAGACACGCCCCCCTTTCATAGTTCAGCAGGCAGGACATTGAATCCCACCTGCCGAATATCAGTTGAGCGGGCCGAGAATGGGCCAGTGTCACAACTGTCTGGACGTCCCGACAGTCGTGACCTGGGATTGATAGCCAATATCTCACCGTGTGTATGCACCTTTAGTTATGGAGTCCCGGACCTGGCGGGAGAGACAGTGCGGAGCTTGCTCCACTTGGAACCTATGCGCCCACTGTGTATAAAAAGAGGCTCGTAGTTCATAAAAGGTGGATACTTGAGGCGTAAGTACAGATTCAGGGAACAGCACTGACCCATACATGTCAGAGGGATCACTGAGAGTGCAGGGTGGATCTACAGTACCTCACAGCAAGTATGCTGTTATCTGTGAGCTGTAAAAGTCCTTGTGTGTACTTTGATTGCAGATAGTTCAGGGCAGGCATGTCCAAACTGCAGCCCTCCAGCTGTTGTGAAACTACACATCCCAGCATGCCTTGCCATAGTTTTAGCATTCCCTTAAAGCAAAACTGTGGCAAGGCATGATAGGACTTGTAGTTTCCCAACAGCTGGATGGCTATAGTTTGGACATGTGTGGTTTAGGGGCTCAGCTCTAAGCTGCACAGATGCAAGTGGTGAGTGAATGTGAATTTAGTTTTTTTTTGCATATGTCCTCTGTCCTATTCTGAGTTGGCAGCATGGAGTAGACAGTAGGCGGGAGGGCCCTGCTCATGAGATCTTATATATTAGAGGGAAAATGGATGGAGAGAGTAAAGAGGAGCATCATGTACTGAGGTGATTAGAGTAGTGATGGCCATCAAAAGGGTCAACTATTGATTGGTCATCAATGCTTAACACTGATGGCATGAAACCATCGACAGATCCATCAGTGGTTTGCACTAGCAATGACGGCAACCATTATGCGGGATGATGAACCAATCAGCAAGGAGGGGCTGAGCTTAATGACTTCATGAGGGGCGTGGCTATGCACATTGCTCCCTCCAGCAGGAACAACATAACATCACTACCTCTGAGTCACTGATGGTGGACAGACCTAAGAACATCTGCATCTATAACCCAGCCCAGTTTACCAATTAATAACCATTGTCTACACCAAGCATGTCCAAACTGTGGCCCTCCAGCTGTTGTGAAACTACACATCCCAGCATGCCTTGCCATAGTTTTAGCATTCCCTAATAGCAAAACTGTGGCAAGGCATGATGGGACTTGTAGTTTCGCAGCAGCTGGAGGGCCATAGTTTGAACATGTTTGGTCTACACAGTCTCGTAGAAGATCTGACTCCAACAGCTGTGTGAGCTTATGTCCACGGAACCAATCAGGATATTTTAAACTTCACCTATATATGACCCTTTTAGGGACTGAAGCTGCGCATTTCCGTAGCTGCCTTTGAAACACCTGTGCCTTTAGCTGTGATACAGTAGATGTATAAAGCATATAGCTTAGGAGGATGGTGAAAGGGGCTTCGTTCTGGGTCCTTCAGTCACTCAAGCAGCACTCTGCCTCCCGTGAGCCTGTCTGTGTTTGTCTCCCAGCCATTGTGTTATTGACTAAAGAGCTGAAAGATTTAACGACGGCAGTCTTAGGTCAGACATGTTTTAATGTGTCGAGTATGCAGCCTCAAAGTTTTATTGTGCCCCGGCCTCCCCGCCCTAAAATGCAGTATAAATGTTTTAGCCGTGTGTTATAGGACTGATTAAAATCCACCTTGGCTTCTGGATATAGCGACTGATATTCAAACATTATAGCATCAAGACAAACAGGAATGTTTTGCGGCATTGAGTTACCATTGTGAACGCTCGCACTTAGTGATTTCATCGTTGAATTGGCAAAGTTCGGAAACAGTCAGTAGGGTTCTAGGAACAGAATGCAGGAGAGCGTCTGCGGAACATTACACACCCGTCATAAAATGTGTCACGCTGCACCTAATTTACCATTGCTGGGAATTAATATCACCAGCAGGAGTTACAGAAATAACAAAAGTGGATGCTGGAGGACAAAATCTGTACGTTCTCTGGTAAACGCGTCTGTGGACTGGTGTGGGTGTAGCCTTACCACACTGTGGGGGGGGAATGTACTAAGATGGGAGTTCTAGTACACAAGGGATGTTGTAACGGGCAACCAATCAGAATCTACCTCTAATTTATTGAGCACCCTCCAGAAGATAATAGACAGGATCTGATTGGTTGCCCATGGCAACATCCTATATGAAATAGAACTCCCATCTTAGTAAAAAAAAAAACATGTCTTAAATCGGGACACTAATGAATTACACAGGTTCTGAGGCGGGCTTAGTCAAAGACAGCCAATCTGGGTTCCCGGGGTCACAAAAATAAAAAAATAAATAGAGAGATAAAAACTATTTTAACCCTTTGAGTGCCAACATTATGTGACAGATTTTAGAAAATTCCCCCTACAAAATGCCAGCGCCGCTCACATTTGTTATATAAATTCAAATAAAAAAATATTCTGTCAAAAACAATTATATTTCCTATGAGGTAAACATTACAGGTCATTATGAGGAAAAAAAGAATGTTTATTTTGCCACTTTCCACAGTCACTTGGTACTCAAAGAGTTAATATGATTTTGAGAAGAAAATATGCTTTAGTTAAATAACTAGTTAAAAGCTTGTTAAAATGACGTCTTCTGCAATGTACTTTCACTTTGAGCCGTGACAGTTTTACTTTCACTTTGAGCTGTGACAGTTTTTAGCACACAAACTCTCCACCCCACCCACAGTCCCTATCTGCTCCTACCTCCAATCTGTCTTCGCAGCTCCCTCTCTCCATATACAGCAAGTTTGAAACAGATCAGTGTCCCTGCAAAAATTGCTTTCACTTTCTGTTAAAGGGTAATTTGGAACGTTGAGTGACCTCTAGTGGTCACTAAAACCACTTTACCTCATGGAAGTGAGAAGTAGTTAGCCATATATATATATATACATTATCTACCATCACTACCCTGAGATGGCGGTAGCACAGCAGGACAGCTGGTACTTGCCATGTCCTTATTAAATACACAGAAATGAGAGTTATGAGAGCTTCTGAGACAGCCACCACTAACAATACCTAGCAATGGCTGTTGCCCCTCATTAACGAGTGAGATTTTAAGTGTGGCGCTGACACCGTAATGGTGGGCTAGTACAATTGTTGGCTAGTACAGCTGCCTAAATAAATGCATACTTGAAGATTTTGCTTCCCCCCCTCCAGTGTAGTGGGGGAGTGAGCGGCAGGTCAGGGACGTGGCTGGCGCGTAGATGGCTGGATCAGGGCATGACCACACGATCCTGTCATCATGGCTCCTCCCCCTGCCATACAGCATTGTACAAACAGGCGCTGTATAGTACCAGTTCCAGTGCGAATCACATCATCGGGTTCCCCTCGGTCTACCCACGTGTGTTCTGTAAGTGGGTGGCCGAGGGGGGTGCGTGGAGATCAGGAGGGAGGCACAGGGGACTTGCCCACCTTTCCAGGGGGCCGGGAGAGGCTCCTGATTTTCACGAGCCTCCTGAGTATAAAGGGGCACCATAATGAAATTCAGAATCACACCCCACCCTACAAAAAAAAAAATTGTTTTCAATTAACATACAATATACAATGGTTCTGGTGCCTATAGATGCATCTATGCTTTTATGTACATATATGTCACTGGCTGGATGAGAAAGCATGTGGCAATATAATCTATAGATTGTAAGCTTGCGAGCAGGGCCCTCCTACCTCTATATCGGTTTGTTACTACCCAGTTTGTGTTTCCAATTGTAAAGTGCAAAGGAATCTGCTGAGCTACACAAGAAACTGGAAATAAATAAATAGTGTGAGTAAAGTAAGTCAATGTGTGCACCTGAGGGGGGCCCAAGGTTCTGTGGGGCTGTAACGGTGGGTCCCAGAGATATCAGTGTATTGGGCCCAACGATTTCTGTTGCTGTCCTTGGCTGTCTGTATAGGGGCAGGAGGGGGCCGGCGTGACCTGGGACCCAGTGGCATAGCTTGGGTTGGGGCGCCCCCCCCCCCCCCGCCGTTAATGGGGGGGCGCCTCCCCCCCTCCCCACCCCCCGTGCCCCCCCGCCCGTGCCCCCCCCCATCATCGCCGCAGGCTTACCTGTCCGGACTGAAGCCAGGAGGGGAGCCGGGACACGCAGACAGGTAAGCCTGCGGGGGATGGGGGGCGGGGGCATTACTATAGCACCGCAGCCCCCCGACGCCCCCACATGCACAGCGCGCGACTGCGGGGGCTGCGGTGCTATAGTTACGCCACTGTTGTGACCCCTGCAGAGCCCCTCTTATTACTATAGACAGACATAAAGACATGAAGATAATGCAGTATGTAGTGCAACGGTTACGCAATGTCCTAGACCAGAGGTTCCCAAACGCGGCCCTCAAGGCACCCCAACGATCCAGGTTTTAGGTCTATCCATGGCTCAGCACAGATGGTTAAATCAGACTGACTCAGCTACTTATTAAGTCACCTGTGGCCAAGCATGGATAAACTTAATACCTGGACCGTAGGGGTGCCTTGAGGACTGCGTTTGGGAACCTCTGTCCTAGACAATATCATAATATTATAAAACTGTAATAAAGATAATGGTTATTTCCTGGCATCTGATATCTCTGCACCATCTGCTCATATCAAGTTCAATGGTCTTTGATACGTTTTCCTAGGTTCATGTTTATATATCGCTCTTTCTTTAATAGGACTCAAGGTGCTCAACAAATAGAATGAATGTAATACAGTACAGGAACACTTAAGTACAGAAAAGCTTTTCATAAACAATACTTAAGGGAATGAAGGAAATGCGTGAGTAAACAGGAAAGTCTTGAACCCCATGGCTGAAAGCTCGACCACCAGATGAATTACAGGACTACAGTACCGTAAAGGAAATGCAAACCGAAAATCACTATCTATACCCGAGCTCTTGAACCTAATAACATCACACTGGCCTACTCTCCCTGAGTTCCTGGGAGACTCCCAACATGTTGAAAGCTCATCTGTATCCCTGCAAGAGAAGACCAGGGACAGCTGCTTGGGGACCACTGGGCATGCTCCTAAACAGGTCCATGTCATGAGTCCATGTTCGGCAGGGCGACGCTTACCCAGTGGCGTAACTACCGAGGGTGCAGGGGGTGCAGCTGCTATGGGGCCCGGACTGTCCCAGGGGCCCGCTGCATCCCCTGCACCCTGTCACACCAGACCAGCGAGTGTGCAGAGCAGAGCGCAGGAGCGTGCCGGGGAGGTGTCCGTCATGGAGGGACAAGCCCGCCCTCCTGCTGCAGCGCACAGAATGGTCTCGGCAGTCGGCACTGGAGGGGGAAGGAGTATTGGAGGAGGAGGTGGATTTTGCGGTGAAGCAGCAACGGCCCCGCCAATAGGACTGGAGCCAGAAGATGGACGGGGCGGGGGAGCTGGAGGAGAGGAAGGTGAAACTAAGTGCCGGTAATTTTAAATGTAAGGGCAGCAGCGCGGATGGGACTCCAGCGCTCAGCGTTAGAAGCCCCATTCACTGACCTGCAGTTAGTGGATGGGACCTCTGGTGCTGAGCGCTGGAGTCCCGTCCACGCTGCTGCAGCAATGATAGTTGTAGTAAACACTTTTCTCCCCATCGCTTTCTATCTACTGTCACCGTCCCTCACTCTCCCCCAATCGCTGTCACCTACTCACCCCATCGCTGGGGGGGGGGGGGGGGGGGGGCGGGGGCTCTTGAGGGTACTTTGCTATGGGGCCCATGAGGTTCTTGTTACGCCTCTGCGCTTACCTGTTTGCTAGTATTCGAACAGGTGTGAAACAGGCCCTTATTCAATGGCACAACAAAAGTGCCGCAGACTCCGCAACGCCAGGGAGGTGCTGACTAAGGGCTAGATTCTCTAAGCTTCAAAAGTGATAAAATGGAGAGTGATAAACAGCTAGCCAATCAGCTCCTGTCTGACATTTTTCAAACACAATCTGTGACATGGCAGGTATGAGCTGATTGGCTGGCAGTTTATCACTCACCATTTTATCACTTTTGAAGCTTAGAGAATCTAGCCCTAAGTGTGGGCACCGGGGGTCTGCGGGACTATTGTTATGCTGCCGCTGCATCTTGGGCCGGGAGTTGGGACACGCAGATCTACTAGTCTGGGTCCCGGCGCTTCTCCTGGCTCCTTGTGAAAAATGACCCTCACCAAAATGGCCGCCCACTTACAGCAGACAGTTTTTGAGGATGCGAAAGGAGGCGGCGACGGCCTCCTCTAGCATCCTTAAAAATGGTCTGCAGTTAGGAGGCGGCCATTTTGTGAGGGACATTTTTCACAAGGAGCCAGGAGGAGTGCCAGGACGCAGACTAGCAGATCTGCATGTCCCGGCCACAGACCAGAGGGGGTTAGAGTGGTGGTGTCTTAACTGGGAGGAAGGGGTGCAAAAATTTCCGGCAGGGGGGTGGGCGCGCAAAATTTGTTGTTACGCCACTGCCCCTATTTTCTACAAGGGTTCATTTGACAATATAGAAACAAAGCTGATGTCTTATTATATTGTTTGTGTGGCCAAATTCCTGTCATTTGTCAAAAATCATCTCTGTAGATGCCCCCCCTGTATCGTTTCTGCTTATTACACATTAATTAAATCCTCACAGTTTTCCTTGACACACCGGGCCCTGATCCAGTTTTATAGATGAAAATCTAATCAGCAGAAAGCTGTTTGTGATGATAATTTGTGCAAAGCTCTAAACATTTTAATGTGTTTATGGAAATCTAGAAAATAACTTGTTTATTGTTTGACATCAGGCGTAATCGCTCCACTTTGTTTTTGGAACTCGTGACTGCGAGAACATTTTAATTGCCGCACGAACAATGCAGATTGCATTTCATTGATCTCCGTTTCCGTTCTGCCGCCATCGTTTTGGGATAATTGCGGTTACTTGATGCAGGATGAAATAGAAATCTGAACTGTCACCTGATGCCCAATTTATTCTGCACTCCATCTAAGCAGTTTATGCCGTGATTAGAAGAATTGCATTATTCCAAGAAACAAAAAAAAAACAATACACCTTCAGGGCAGCTGTGAGGAGGACTCCTGGATAAATTCAGAAGAACACAAAGGGCGGTATGCCGCCGCGAGGGAGGTAAATGGCAAGGATCGCCAAAAAAAAAACCACCCTTAACCCACCGGGCCGGCCGCTCACCCTATTCAACATTCCGGGGGAATCCTGGCTGGTGAAGATGCCCCCAAACGGCGAGGTTCGCGGCTAATGCAGGTAGCCCGCTGCATTTAGCCGCAAGCCTCGTGGTTTTGGTGGCCACAGACGTCGTTTCCACCTTGCTGTAAATACCCAGTGAGGTGGAAACGGCGGGTGCAGTCGGTCAATTGAATACTGACCCGCGAGCTGTGACGGCGAGCAATCAGCAATGCTTACCGTCACAGCCAACTAAAGAGCATTGAATACCGTATAAGTATTCGCTTAGGGGGATGCAGCCACTGAGCGATATTCAATAGAAGTGCCGATAGCTCGCCATCAGGCTATTTAATGAATTCTCGCATTTTCCTTGAGGCGAGGTTCACTCGCCGTTTGCCTCCTCGTCCGTTCCCTGAGGCGAGGTGGAAGCGGCAAATCTGGACATTAAAATGGCGAAGATCGCCACAAAATGCAGCGGACTCGCTGCATTTGCAGCAAACCTCACCGTTTAAGGGGATCCTCGCCAGCCTCTCATGGTAAGGATTTGGCCCTTACATTGAATGCGGCGAGGCGGTTTGATGGCGAGGATGGCTTATTTTAGGCATAGTCATAGGTATATGAGATATACCGATTTTCGGTATAAGAGACGGTCCCTGGAAGACAAGCTGCGGTCACCGAGGAGTGAGGACAATGTGGTCGCCATGGTGACAATGGTCCAGGCCTTTCATGGGAATCCATCCAGCTTGATACTCCACAAGAAGCTTGGCCTGAGCATAATTTCTGCAAGTTGGGTGCATCGTCAGCTGACTCAAGGGCAAAAGGATGCTTGGGGAACTTGGAGCCGCAACATGCTAGCCAGGTTTTTTTGGCAGTTGCTGAAACTCTGGGAGGTCAGCAGTGGAGATGAATCTTGAATCTACAGTTTTTGACCCCGAGATCAACCAACAGTCAGCACAGTGGACTACGGTTAGAAGTGCACCATCACAGAAGTTCCGATATTAGCACAGCGTGGCCAAGCAGATAGTGGCTGGTTTTGTGGCAAAGACTGGTCACATAGCTAATATACCACTCGTGCAGCAGTGCACAGTCACTGGAGACTGGTACAACATCCAATGCCTGCGCAAGTGCTGGAAGCCATTTCCATGTACTGGTCAAGAACTCAGGGTGCCCTTCTCCATCGCGAGAATGCACCTGCTCGCAAGTCCAGGAAAGTGGTGGCTTTTCTGGACCAAGAACGCAACCGGAAGCTGAGGTGGAGACCTTCATCCGGGTAAATGCCGTGTTGTTCACAACACGCATTGTGAGCACGGCATTACCAGAATATCCCCAGGGAGGAGCTGCTTCCATGAGATACAGCCAGAATATCCCCAGGGAGGTACTACTTCCATGAGATACAGCCAGAATATCCCCAGGGAGGAGCTACTTCCATGAGATACAGCCAGAATATCCCCAGGGAGGTACTACTTCCATGAGATACAGCCAGAATATCCCCAGGGAGGAGCTACTTCCATGAGATACAGACAGAATATCCCCAGCGAGGTACTACTTCCATGAGATATAACCAGAATATACCCATTGAGGAGCTGCTTCAATGAGCTATAGCCAGAATATCCCCAGGGAGGTACTACTTCCATGAGATACAGCCAGAATATCCCCAGGGAGGTACTACTTCCATGAAATACAGCCAGAATATCCTCACGGAGGTACTACTTCCATGAGATATAACCAGAATATCCCCAGGGAGGTAATCAGAGAGATATAAACATAGGAAAAGTCAGCTCTTCGATAATAGATATATATTCTGTCTACGGCAGTACAGTCAATGTAATCTTTATTTAAACTGACATCCATGGATATGCGGTAGATGTTCAGTTCCTAAATGACATATGTATGATGGCAAATAGATGCTCATAGACTGGGGATTAAATTGTACCACTAATCACCTGTAGTTCTAAATTGCCGTGCAACTTGTTCCAATAGATTTTCCACTTCAGATGTTTACATTGTGTGATTTATAAGGAAGCACTAAGACACGACAGGCCGTGCATTAAGGGATTGAGATGCACACCCTGGGTGTGGTCCACAGCCCTCAGCGCCTGGAACATGCGTCTTAATCCCCTAACGCGCACCCAGAAGCGTAATAATTCCCTAACAAACCAGAAAAACGATTATTTCGCCAAGGAAATTTAGAATTAGTTGTGAAAACAATTAGAGTAAGAGGAGTAATAATTACCTGCAAGTACTTCTGTAAAAAAAAATACAGCGTACACTCACACCCAGGCCACTGTGAAACAAAAAGCGAGGAATATTAATGCGATACTAAGTCACAACATAACTATCTTCTGTCACAACCGCTAAACAATGTTGCTATTACCAGTATTTTAAAGTGGGGCATGGCTGCAATGATGTCATTTGGTGCAAATTGTATCATCAAGCCGCACAGACTTCACATTGGCTGCGGGCAACCTCTGGAAGACTTGACTATTCTGCTTGGAGTGTGGGAGAGCCACCACAGTTACAGGAGTCTCCCACACCTTCCTGGGAGTATGCTGCAAATATGTGTACAAACCACTGATGACCTCACCCCTAAAGGGGAAATTCAAGTGTTGTTTGTGTCAGAAACCACTAGATGGCACCTGACAGTGCAATTCAAGCACATTACTGTTACGTTGTTGTGTCATTTTGAGGGTCTGGTAACTAGTATTTGGTATGGATCATTAGGTCGACATGCAGAAAGGTTGACATGGGTGTAGTTCGACATGTCATTAGGTCAACACAAGCATTAGGTCGACATGAGCGAGGTTGACAGTGAAAATGTCGACATTTTCACAGTTTTTTTGACCCGAATGCCGACACAGAGTCGACATGGACACTGAAATGTAGCACTGCGTCCCCTCACATGACTTGCCATGTTTCGGGCACACTATTTTATTGTCCCGCCACACCCTAGTCGATGGTAGGGTATGAATTACCGGATGTCGGCACATGTCAGCTCAAAAACAGTTAAAAACCCCATGTCGACCTTTTGAATGTCGACCTTGCCCATGTTGACCTAATGCTTGTGTTGACCTAATGACATGTTGACCTACACCCATGCCGACCTAGACCCATGTCAACCTAATGGTGTCGATAAAATGCGTGCCGACCCAATGCTTGCCTGCCTAATGACCATGGGCAAGATTCTCTAAGCTTCAAAAGTGATAAAATGGAGAGTGATAAACAGCCAGCCAATCAGCTCCTGTCTGACATTTTTCAAACACAGTCTGCGACATGGCAGGTAGGAGCTGATTGGCTGGCTGTTTATCACTCTCCATTTTATCACTTTTGAAGCTTAGAGAATCCCTTAGTATTAGATAACACAGCAACAGTCTAAAGGCCTGATTCAGAACTGCTTGCTAGGCTGCATATATGAACCTAGTGAGCAGATTAACGCCACCCCGGCGAATACGCTTACACATCTTTCACCCAGCGCCAGCCCAGAGGTAAAATGATCTCATGGTTGCTCACCATCGAATTACTTT
Organism: Crinia signifera; assembly: GCF_055691185.1. Taxonomy (NCBI): domain Eukaryota; kingdom Metazoa; phylum Chordata; class Amphibia; order Anura; family Myobatrachidae; genus Crinia; species Crinia signifera. The sequence continues at coordinate 46,246,915 of NC_139217.1, forward strand.
TCCTCTGTACGCAGCAGAAAGGTAAGCCAGGACTTACCTTTCTGCTGAAAATCGGAGGTGGGCTCTGACGTCATGTGACGCCATCCGTCCGCCCTGAGCGTTCACAGCGGCCTGGCCAGCATGTGCAGACCCCTACTATCGGGACGGGGTATGAATTGGCCCCTCATTTCTCTGTACTGGGACCAATGAAGTCATTTCAAGTCACTTAAAATAAATATAATTGTCTGAAAGATGACACAGCTAGCCAGATATGCAGGCTGTTATTACTGTATACACCTTTGGTACAATAGCATCTATTTGAATTCCGGATGATAATTATTTTCATTATTATCCTTTTTCAACCAGTTCAAAGGCTCAAGACCAGATTCCTGTATCACAGACGGGCGTTTTTATACAAAACGACTAACTTGTGTCAGGCCGGCCTCAATACAAGATGAAAGCTGCTGATTTATCACCACATACTCATTGGTGACCCCAGTCCAAGCCCAGGGCAGTTTGTTTAATCGCGACAAACCTTTATGGGGACAATACATGAAATAAACAGCTGTGTTTCCCATTTAACGTATATATCTCCAGCCTACTCGGTCATCAGCTCCTCCTGTCTCCAATATGTTGGTGACACTCAAATTTACCGATCCTGCCCAGACCCCTCTCTCCCCAGGAAGGTAGGAAGAGGGACAGAAAAGGGCATCCTTATACTAAGGGGAATGGTAAGCCGTCACCTATTTACGTCACTCTCGTGGGGTGCTCTCCTCCGCACTCTTTACAAGCCTATGCAGAGCCAAGTAAGAGAGTCCACCTCCAATCTTTCCCCCACCCTGGGGGACACTGCAGCCCACCGGTGGATTGGCAGGAAAGTATGCCAAAAACCTGTATTTTCCCGCCAAAACATGACGGTGGGGTGGGGGGGGGGGTCAATGTAAGAATAAAACAATTCTGTTGGTGGAGACAGTTTCCAGAATTACATTTTTTTCAATTCATGAGGAACTGTGCAATCACTGAGGCATGAGGCACCTGATGCCTCAGTGGCGTCACCAATTCCTGGTGAAATGAGTACCTGGCTCATTTACAAAAGGTTCCAATGCACAAATACAGTAGACAGCCAATAGGTCAATGCCTTGGGGTCAAGAGGTAACAGATAGACAGTGCTTAATGAAACAGGTACAAAAGGTCAACAGATTTAAAAAGTTGACACACACACACACACATGTATGGGCTGGCACAAGTTTTTGGTTCTGCTTGATTTTCCATATCTAACACATAATGCATGTCGACCAGACTGTCTAACTAATTCCTGTAGATCTTCTAAACCACACCTGTCCACATAACAGCACAATAGCAGCCTTCATTGTGTACAGGCCCCCAGTGTATTTTGAACCTCGGATGGGAATGTTGGTTTTTAGAGAACGTAATGTATTGTTTCCTCACATTACAGAAAGAGCATTGGAAGAAACAACTGTTTTAGACAATATTTACAGTACGCTGAGTTCCGAGTCCTATTGTACCGCAGCGCATTGTTTTGCAAACCAGCTACGTTTGCCTTAGTCACAGGTTGCGGCAAGTGGTGGCCCGTACATTGTCACTGCAAAACTGCACACGTCACTTCATGATGGACTTAACAACGGGACCAAACCTAGGGGGGGATGTACTAAGCCTTCAAGAGAGCTAAAGTACCAGCCAATCAGCCCCTAACTGCCATCTTTCAGACTGTGGTGTAGCTGTATGAAGCAGCGATAAGGGAGGAGAAGTGAGCCAGAGGAGTAGTGGCACATGGCAACCAATCAGCTGTTCTTTATAATTTTATATTATGCAAATTATAGATGTTACTTCAGTGCTGATTGGTTGCCATGGGCCACTTCTCCTCTGGCTCACTTCTCCTCCCTTATCACTGCTTCATACATCTACCCCTCTGTTGGTTGGTGCTTTATCTCTCTACCTTTAACCCTAGGATGTCAGGAAGCTTTGGGAGCTGATTTTGGAAACCACCGTACTTGCATTCACTATAACAACAAGCCTGGATAATCAGCTCTGCAGCGGTTTCTTCTATGGAGGTCATTTGCAAAGTAGAAAAAAATGCGTCAGTGCTTTTTATTTTTCTCTTGCACAAATGCAGCTATTCCAACATGGCCGGATCACGGCTGGTGGGGGTCCTGGGCAACAAATGTGTGGGGCCCCCACCATTACATTTTTTTGTTAATATTTGTTTAAAAAAAAAAAACACGTTTTTTTTCCCAAACATCGGCCGGGAACATCGCATCCATCGGAACATCACGACCAATCAGGACATCCTTTTATTAACAGCAGGAACAGCCAGGTACAGAGGGGGGGGGGAAACGATGGGACTGGCTTGTGGGGAGGTTAATTTACACTTCCCCAGTGGCTGCTATTGTCTGCAATGATCAGCAGCAGGGCAAATGCTGGGACTGGGAGAGAGCACGGGGAGGCAGAGGGACCGGGAGAGTGTGCTGCCTGTCCCTGGGGGCCACACAGGCTGCTTTTTAAGAGACTTCTTTGATTTATTAAGTAGTCTGTGGGGGGCCGTTAATGAGTGGGGGCCCCAGGACGACCGCCCCTGTCACCCCTTGGATAATCCAGCCCTGTATTCCAGAGCCAGGGGCATACATGATGGCAGAGTGGTTAGTATTGCTACCTCACAATGGGCCTGATTCTGGTTCACTCACAAATTCTCTCTCTAATGGACAAACCATGCTGTACTGCAGGTGGGGCTGATGTAACATATGTAAAATAAGCTTCCTCTGGGAAACACTGCAGCAGCGGTATGTCTACAAGCAGAACCCATTTATCCCAGACACGTCCTGCAAATCACCTGTTATGACCGGGGGTGCAGGGCGCGCACAGCACTGCAGTTCTGTTCCGTTTACAATTTCACTTATTTTCATCACGGGATCATATGATGAAAGCAGAGTCTTGCTGTGCTGTGCTATCATTACTCTAGTATAAACAGCGCATCAAAGCCTGGAAAATAATCCCGAGCAATACATATTTGTGTCTGGCATGGCATGCACCGGGTATCTGTGCTATGCATTGCTGGGGAGGGGTCCAGAGACGGTCTGTTCTCTTGTGTCAGAATATTATGGTCTGCTCTCTCGTGCCTGACATATTGGGCTCTGATATATAATGTATGGTATATAGTACATGATGCATTGTTGCCTCCCCTCCTGCAGGAGACTCCCTGACATAGCCGCAATCTCCCTCTCATTAGTCTAGAAATCTCCCTCATGTGACCTAGCCCACATTACAGTGTTACATCATAGTTACCTCCCCTCCTGCATTCTGCAGGATAATCCCTGACATAGCAGCAATCTCACTCTCTCCCTCATTAGTCTAGAAATCTCCCTCATGTCACCTAGCCCACATTACACTGCTACATCATAGTTACCTCCCCTCCTGCATTCTGCAGGAGACTCCCTGACATAGCTGCAATCTCCCTTTCTCCCTCATTAGTCTAGCAATATCCCTCATGTCACCTAGCCCACATTACACTGTTACATCATAGCTGCCTACCCTCCTGCATTCTGCAGGAGACTCCCTGACATAGCCGCAATCTCCCTCTCTCCCTCATTAGTCTAGAAATCTCCCTCATGTGACCTAGCCCACATTACACTGTTACACCATAGTTACCTCCCCTCCTGCATTCTGCAGGAGACTCCATGACATAGCAGCAATCTCCCTCTCTCCCTCATTAGTCTAGCAATCTCCCTCATGTCACCTAGACCGCATTACACTGTTACATCATTGTTACCTCCCCCTGCATTCTGCAGGAGACTCACTGACATACCAGCAATCTCCCTCTCTCCCTCATTAGTCTAGCAATCTGCCTCATGTCACCTAGACCACATTACACTGTTACATCATAGTTACCTCCCCCTGCATTCTGCAGGAGACTCACTGACATAGCAGCAATCTCCCTCTCTCCCTCATTAGTCTAGCAATCTCCCTCATGTCACCTAGCCCACATTACACTGTTACATCATAGCTGCCTACCCTCCTGCATTCTGCAGGAGACTCCCTGAAATAGCAGCAAACACCCTCTCTCCCTCATTAGTCTAGCAATCTCCCTCATTTCACCTAGCCCACATTACACTGTTACATTTTTGTGGGAAAAAAGCAATGAGAGACAGATACATTTACATTGAATCATCAGCGCCATTCCCCAGCACTTTACCAAGTACAGTAGCTCTTACTTGCTGCTTTGGGGAACATCTACATTTGGATATAAGCAGTGTCGGACTGGGGCATGAAGGGCCCACCAGGGAAATGCACTCACAGGGGCCCACCAAGGGGCGTGGTCTTTTTGAAGGGGCGTGGTCTTTTTGAAGGGGCGTGGTCACCTGACCAGAGAGGGGTGGCTTTACACTATGCAATTTTGGGCCAATTTCATCCGATTTTGGCACTTTTGGGCTGATAATCGGGCAAAATCGGTGTCAAAATCGCAGGTGTGTGACATCCGATCCGTAAATCCCCCACCCTGATAATAAAGCACATAGGTCCCACATAGCCCCCCCAGATATTACAGCACATAGTTCCTCCACAAACAGATAATAGTACAGCACATAGGCCCCCCCATATAGTACATTACATAGATCCCCCACTCAGATAATAGTACAGCACATAGGCCCCCCATAGGCGAATCTAGAATTACGGTAATGGGTGGTCCCAAATCCAAAGTTACAGGTAGGCGGTACCTTTGCGCGGCGTAGCCGCGCGGCGAAAAGGGGCGTGGCCTCATGGGGCAGGGGCGTGGCATAACAAAATGGGGCATGGTATTACACTTTAGACTACACTCCGTAATACCCATTACACATAAATCAACATGCCGTAATGCCAAATACACATGAGGCCACACACCATAATGCCCATTACATACTATATAACAAAACGTTATGCCCATTACATATTTGACACATACAGTAAGTGCAGCTTACCTACGTGCTCATTGCTAGGGGGTTCATGATCAATGCCAAGGGGGCTTCATGCTCGATGCCATGTGGGAATACATGCTTGTTGCCAAGGGGGGGATGTCTCATGCCGCTGGACTCACTTAATTGTAAGAAATGACAGCCAGGCAGAGAGCGCTGTGCTCGGCTGTTTAGTCTTAGGAATTGCTTATTGCCAAGGGGGATGTTACACGCTGCTGGACTCACCTAATTGAAATAAATGACAGCTGGGAAGAGAGCGATGTGCGCTGCCCGGCTGTAGTCTCTGCAGGAGCATCAATATTTTCAGTTCTCGCGCTGGGGTCTGGCAGCCAATCAGGAGCAGCTACCAATACCACTCCTGATTGGCTGCCAGCAGTGGCTGCCAGCAGTCCAAAGGGAAAATTGAAAATATGGATGCCACTGCTTAGACTACAGCTGGGCAGCGCACATCGCCAGGGCCGTCTTTTCATATGGGCTTAATGGGCACTTGCCCAGGGGCCCTAGGTGTATAAGGGCCCTATTCTGATAGCTGAGGATCCCCTTTTTCCAGGGATACCAGAATTTTGAAAATCGGCCCTGGGGAACTGGAGATATCCAACTTCAAAGCAGCAGTCCACATCCGACCTGTTAATTACAATTCCCTGTTATATTTCTCAGGTTTTCTCTGACATAGAGTTTTTCTGAGAGTATATTCCAAAACCTGGGACTCTCCCCTTTCTGAAGACACTATCGGCTTGTCTCTATCATGCCCAGAACCAGAGATATCAGCCTTCCAGCAGCCGGTCCCTGCTCCAGCTCCAAACGTCTGGTGTACAGTTTTATATTTTTGTCAATGGATTGCTCTGGCTCCTGATCTCTGATACCCAAGTTCCCAGCACCTTCTGAAAGTTAGGACTCTAGGTTTTTATACTAGTGAAGGCTAAGAAATCTATTTCCAGATAATGGCGATATCTGCAGTCAACAACCTGCCCTTCCACCGGAAAATGACGAATATTAAGCCCACTCCGTTATCCAACCTTCCCCTGCGTATAAAACACCCCCTACCTCCCTGGAAGTTATTTACAGGGGACCCTTCATTCAGCTCAGGGCCCCCTTCCACACGTTAGTGTTCACCCTCCCACCACCTGTGCAGTAAAGGAGTAATTAGCAGAAGTTACTGCTCCAGGTCCTACATGTTGAGTGGAAGGGAGAGCATCCCCTGCCACCCGTGGGACATCAAAGCTGCTGCTGCAAGCACCCCCCACCCCTAGGAGGGGAGAATGGGTAAGGGCCCCAGTGCATTGCTTTGCCCAGGGGCCCACACTGTTGTTAAGATGGCCCTGCACATCGCTCTCTGCCCGGCTGTCATTTCTTTCAATTAGGTGCGTCCAGCGGCGTGAGACATCCCCCTTGGCAACAAGCAATTCATTAGACTAAGCAGCCGGGCAGCACACAGCTCTTTCTGCCCGGCTAATGCATTACATAGGTCCCCCCACTCAAATAGTGCAGCACATAGGCACCCCATATAGTACATTACATACATATAGGTCCCCCCACTCAGATAATAGTACAGCACATAGGCCCCCATACAATACATAGGTCCCCCCACTCATATAATAGTACAGCACAGCACGTAGGCCCCCAATAAAATACACTACATAGGCCCCCACTCAAATAGTACAACACATAGCCCCCCCCATATAGTACAACACATAGCCCCCCCCATATAGTACATTACATAGGTCCCCCACTCAAATAGTACAGCACATAGGCCCCCATATAGTACAGCACATAGGCCCCCATATAGTACAGCACATAGGCCCCCATATAGTACAGCACATAGGCCCCCATATAGAACAGCATATAGTACAGCACATAGGCCCCCCATATAGTACAGCACATAGGCCCCCATATAGTACAGCACATAGGCCCCCCATATAGTACAGCATATAGTACAGCACATAGGCCCCCATATAGTACAGCACATAGGCCCCCCATATAGTACAGCACATAGGCCCCCCATATAGTACAGCATATAGTACAGCACATAGGCCCCCCATATAGTACAGCACATAGGCCCCCCATATAGTACAGCACATAGGCCCCCCATATAGTACAGCACATAGGCCCCCCATATAGTACAGCACATAGGCCCCCCATATAGTACAGCACATAGGCCCCCCATATAGTACAGCACATAGGTCCTCCCTACCCAGATAATATAGCACATAGGTCACACACACACACCTAAAAAAAAAAGATACAGCACCAACACATGGTTAGGTTAGTTACCTACCATTTTGCAGAAGGGGTCCAAAAGCAGCAAGCAGCTCCCTCTTCACCAGCCGGGAGGTCTCGGTACATCTACCCCCGCAGTTCTTATCCTGCAGCCGGGGGAGGTGGTTACCATGCGGGCGGGGATCTTTGTTGGGGCCATGGTGGCAGTTGCTCCCGTCCCAGTGCAGAGTCCTGTGCTGCGCCGGCGGGAGTCGGGAGAACTGTCTGTGGCAAGTGGCTGCGGCGTCTGATGTCATGACGCACGACGCAGCGCAGCACAGCAGTCAGTGTGACAGGGTCCCAGGCAAGGCTGCCGGGATATTGCTACTGTACTGTGGCGGCGGGGGAATAAAGAGCAATAGCCCCGCCCCCCTAAACAAGTGGGCGGGGCTAGAAATCACCGGGGCCCACCGGGGGATTCCCCGGTTTCCCGCCAGGCCAGTCCGAGCCTGGATATAAGTCATTTTTAAATGATGTAGCAGTGCACACTATAAAGCTTCTAGGTGCCACGTTCACAATCTCTTTTCCATAAATGGAAGTAGACACACCCTTTAAGTGGAGCATGACACGCCCCACAATGAGGCGCTGTGTAAAATTCTGCTACCAACTATAATCTCCCTGAAACTAATTTTTTAAAGTAGGCAAGTATGATATGATGTGTGCAGTGTCTGCGCTGTTCCCTATAGTGTGTATTGCCCTGTAGTGAATCGCTCAGAATGCTGAGCACAGCACTGCATCAGTGATGTGTGCTGAGCGATCTGTCACTGCCTGTGTTATCAATAGAGAGAACACGCTTGAAATATCTAGCCCAGCAATATCGCTATGGGGCACACACACACACACAACGATTTAGTCAGATCACTTAGAAATGTGGCTTTGTGCCCCAATCTACTGAAGAGGAGAGGGATATAGGTGCCACTATTTCAGGTGAGGTAATGTAAAAAAAGCAATGAGGAAGACAGGTCAGATGCTTGGTTGCATAGGGAGAGGAATCCACAGCATAAAGAAAATAGTAATAATGCCACAAAACAGCATGGTTTTACTGCAGGGAGATCATGTCAAACAAGTCTCATTGACTTTTTTGACTCCCTGACCAAAATACTAGATGAAGGGGGGGCTGTAGATGTGGCATATCTAGACTTTAGTAAGGCATTTGACACTGTCCCACATCGCAGGCTGCTAAATAAACTTGAAAGTGTGGGATTTGATTATAAAACAATTAAATGGATAAGAACCTGGTTGCAGGATAGGAAACAGACAGTTGTAGTAAATGGAGTGCATTCTATGGAGGGACATGTTACCAGTGGAGTACCCCAGGGATCTGTACTTGGACCAGTGCTCTTTAATATCGTTGTTAGTGACATTGCAGATGGTATTGAAGGGAAAGTATGCCTTTTTGCAGATGACACAAAGATATGCAACAGAGTAGACACACCAGGAGCGGTAAATCAAATGACTGATGATCTAAGTAAACTTGAGAATTGGTCAAGAGAATGGCAACTACAGTTTAATGCTAAAAAATGCAAAATTATGCACTTGGGACTCAAAAACCCAAAGGCTCAATATAGTATCAAGGGTACTATAATGGAAACGGTACTTGTGAGTTATCCGGGCGTCCGATTTTTAAATCGGGTCGGATCGGGACATCGCATCGCATCGCATGCGACCATCGGATGCGATGCGATGACCCGATTTTTCCATAGGAATCAATGTTAAAATGGACTGAGTCCATTTTAACATGGAATTCAATGGGAAAAAGGGTCCTTTTCATACCCCTACTATCCAAGTGGGCATGGAGTTGGATATAAACCTGTGGCGAGCGTAGCGAGCCACCGAGCCCGAAGCGCGGCGAGCGTAGCGAGCCCCGCGAGGGGACACGGAATACCGTCCCCTCGCGGGGCTCGCTTCGCTCGCCACGCTTCGGGCTCGGTGGCTCGCTACGCTCGCCACAGGTTTATATCCAACTCCATGCCCACTTGGATAGTAGGGGTATGAAAAGGATCCCTTTTTCCATAGGAATCATTTTAACATTGATTCCTATGGAAAAATCGGGTCATCGCATCCGATGGTCGCATGCGATGCGATGCGATGCGATATCGCATCGCATCTGATTGTATGCCTTAACTTAAGGCATACAATCAAAAAATCGGACGCCCGGATAACTCACAAGTACCATGGAAACTACTGAGGAGGAAAGAGATCTAGGAGTCACTATTTCAAGTGACTTAAAGGCAGGAAAGCAATGTAGCAAAGCAATGAGGAAGGCTAGTCAGATGCTTGGATGCATAGGGAGAGGAATCAGTAGCAGAAAAAAGACGTAATAATGCCACTTTATAGGTCATTGGTACGACCTCATCTGGAAAACTGTGTCCAGGGCCGGCTCTACCACTAGGCAGCTTTAGGCAGCTGCCTAGGGCGCCGGGATCTAGGGGGGGCGCCACCAAGTCTACCTATCAAAAAAAAAAGGATGTCTGTGAGGATCCTTGTTGTACTTAATGCAGGTCGGTTGCTGTGGAACCTCTACGACCTCACCCCCATACTTTCTCTTGAGGCATACTTCCCTATTTTTCTGCCCTCTCTTCCTATACTCTGTTGTGGGTGGCAAAGGGGAGGGTTCTGGGGGCCTTCAGGGGTCTTTCCCACCTACCTGGGAGGACCACTCAATTTTGGGAGTCTCTCTGCCATTCCAGAATGTTAGGCAAGTGTGTATTAAGGGGTTGGAAAATGGTTATTGGTGGCAGTAAGTTTTGCCTAGGGTGCTGAGAAGCCTTACACCGGCCCTGACTGTGTCCAGTTCTGGAGACCATATCTTCAGAAGGATATAAATACATTGGAAAGTGTACAATGAAGGGCAACTAAAATGGTGCATGGCCTACATCACAAAACTTACCTGGATAGACTAAAAGATCTTAACATGTATACAGGGGTGGGGTCCTGGGGTGCACACCAATTGAGAGGTGCGACCCTGCGGAGACCTTTCAGTAGAACTGCATACAAAGTCAAAGGTGCAGGTGCACAAATTAGACTCCCAATTTTAAAATTTTGCAATAAAATTTTGCATTTTTAGCGAGGTTCTTCGCTTATTTATGGCTTGCCCACCGCGTCCAGGTGACCTCATTAGTCGGGCAAGTCCCTAACATTTTGGGGGGTACAAATCTAGGGCACAGGGCACCCCAAAATGGTACAGCCGAGTGACCCCAGGGCAACACAAGACTGAAAGAAATATATAGTGAAACAAAGTGAGTATAGGTTAGTGAGAGAGGCTGCTAAAGATAGCAGGGGTAAGTAAGTGAGAGGTAAAAAAATGAGAGATAAAGTAGTGAGAGGTGAAGTAGTGAGAGGTAAAGGTGAGAAATGAATTACATTGAAATAAAACACACAATAGGGATGAAAGTGAATATAAAAATAAGTGTTAATTTGTGTTGCTCCTGAGGCCAAACAGTCACACCAGTCCAGGGGGACCCACAAACCAGAAGTGCTGCTCCCTACAGTATAATGGATGCAGTACCAGTGCTGCTCCCTATAGTATATGATGGATGCAGTGCCTTTGCTGCTACCTATAGTATATGATGGATGCAGTACCAGTGCTGCTCCCTTTATTATATGATGAATGCAGTGCCAGTACTGCTCCCTATAGTATATTATGGATGCAGTGCTATTGCTGCTCCCTATAGTATATGATGGATACAGTGCATGTGCTGCTCCCTACAGTATAATGGATGCAGTACCAGTGCTGCTCCCTATAGTATATGATGGATGCAGTGCCTTTGCTGCTACCTATAGTATATGATAGATGCAGTACCAGTGCTGCTCCCTACAGTATATGGATGCAGTACCAGTGCTGCTCCCTATAGTATATGATTGATGCAGTGCTATTGCTGCTCCCTATAGTATATGATGGATGCAGTGCCAGTGCTGCTCCCTATAGTATATGATGGATGCAGTACCAGTGCTGCTCCCTATAGTATATGATGGATACAGTGCATGTGCTGCTCCCTACAGTATAATGGATGCAGTACCAGTGCTGCTCCCTATAGTATATGATGGATGCAGTGCCAGTACTGCTCCCTATAGTATATTATGGATGCAGTGCTATTGCTGCTCCCTATAGTATATGATGGATACAGTGCATGTGCTGCTCTGTACAGTATAATGGATGCAGTGCCAGTGCTGCTCCCTATAGTATATGATGGATGCAGTACCAGTGCTGCCCCCTATCGTATATGATGGATGCAGTACCAGTGCTGCTCCCTATAGTATATGATGGATACAGTGCAGGTGCTGCTCCCTATAGTATATGATGGATACAGTGCATGTGCTGCTCCCTACAGTATAATGGATGCAGTACCAGTGCTGCTCCCTATAGTATATGATAGATGCAGTACCAGTACTGCTCCCTACAGTATATGATTGATACAGTACCAGTGCTGCTCCCTATAGTATATGATGGATGCAGTGCTATTGCTGCTCCCTATAGTATATGATGGATGCAGTACCAGTGCTGCTCCCTATAGTATATGATGGATGCAGTGCCAGTGCTGCTCCCTATAGTATATGATGGATACAGTGCATGTGCTGCTCCCTACAGTATAATGGATGCAGTACCAGTGCTGCTCCCTATAGTATATGATGGATGCAGTGCCAGTACTGCTCCCTATAGTATATTATGGATGCAGTGCTATTGCTGCTCCCTACAGTATAATGGATACAGTGCATGTGCTGCTCCTTATAGTATATGATGGATGCAGTGCCAGTACTGCTCCCTATAGTATATGATGGATGCAGTACTGCTCCCTATAGTATATAATGGATGCAGTGCCAGTACTGCTCCCTATAGTATATTATGGATGCAGTGCTATTGCTGCTCCCTACAGTATAATGGATACAGTGCATGTGCTGCTCCCTATAGTATATGATAGATGCAGTACCAGTGCTGCTCCCTACAGTATATGATGGATGCAGTGCCAGTACTGCTCGCTATAGTATATGATGGATGCAGTATTGCTCCCTATGGTATATTACAGATGCAGTACCAGTGCTGATCCCTATTGTATATGATAGATGCAGTGCCAGTGGTGCTCCCCACAGTGAGTTCTGCAGTGCCTGTATGGTGTAATACAGTGTGAAGCAGTGCTCCCCTGTGCTATATACCTCACTGCTGCTCCTGAGTCCTGGCTGCACTGTGCATCACCCTCACCTCGCGCAGGGGGAACTCCCACAGTCCTGGCTCACCAGCCGCGGCGGACTAGGGGTTAAGCGCCTGCCCGCCGCTATAGGCTTGGAGGGAGAGCCGCAGTAGCCCATTGGCTGGAAGTTTCCATGTGGGCGGACTCGGCGTGCTGCAGTCCGCTGCTGCTGGGATCACAAAGCCTGCGGGGAGCGCACAGTGCGAGGAGGTTGCTGCGGGGGCTCCCGGTGTCCCATTGTCTGTCCCAGCAGCACACCGGCCCCGGGGCCAGGGGAGAGAGAGCAGCGGGGGATGAGAGCCGTGTGACAGAGGCCGGAGTATGGTGTCCCTGCACAGCCTGGAGGTGGGTCATCAGCTGCACTGTGTATGTCTACTACACACTGTATACTTCTATTACTGCTGCTGCTACTACTACAGCAGCCTCTGGCCACCCCTGCACCTCCTCTTCCCTGCATGCTGCCCTGTGTCTATAGATGTGTATGTGTGTGTGTGTATATATATATATATATATATATATATATATATATATAATATATCTAATATATCACTGTGTGCTCCATTCTGACCATCTCTGCCCTTTCTCATCTCTGCTGCTTACTGCTCTCACCAGGGCATGACCCCCTCTCACCCTCACATGTGACCCTCTGTCCACCACCCCTGACCCCTAGAGAAAGCCTGGTAGGAAAATGTCTGTAATAAATTCTGCATATAGTAAATGAGGTAATTATTATACAGTAGATACCTGGTAGTATTTATTGTTCACTGTAATAGGGGCTATACCAGGGTTAGAATGTATCCAACAGACTGACTCCTGGTCATATGGATTAAATAGAGGTATTCCTAGTTCCATGGGCAGCAGGGCTGTCACTGTGCTTGGAGACAATGGAATATGGATCTCTGTGTAACACGTTTAATGTGGGAGAATGTCACTGTGCTGTTGGAATGAGTGGTCTCCTGCTCGCCATATGTTTCCCGGTGTCCCTTATAGTGTCTTCTGTATGAGCAGGTTAGAATATCTTGTAGTGTTTGTCACAGTAACTTTACACCATAATCAGGATTCTGCTGTCTATATATTAAACTCTGTGAAAGTCGCGTTTGATAATGTGTCATTCATTTTATTTTAATTCCTTTATCCCATATTAAAGCGATCAATTCTGTATATTGTGGAACAGAAATGATTGAAGGTTCCTGGTAGTTTCTAAACTTTGCCCCCTTCCCCCCCCCCATGATCAGCCCTGTTTATTTTTTGTTTTATAGATTTTCTTAAAATTAAGTTTAATCTAAGGAAGAAAATTTTTGTTTTAGATTTATGGCTCATTCAAACTTTTCAGCAATTTTTTTTGCAAACTCTATTTTTTTAAGTTGAATGGCTTGAAGGGATATTATTTGTTTTGGAGCCTAGGGAGGGGGGGGGGGGTTTGATATTTTGACTAGCGAAGCCAAGCGACATGCACAAGACTAATAAAGAGCGAAGCACAGAGCTGCATTCATCGGCTGCCCTCAGCAAACGTGTGTACTGTGGCTTAGCTCTGGCTCCCTCAATACAGCTTTTCATTCTTAATCATCAATGTGACCGGGTTAGTATAGGAAGCCGGAACGTATATAACACGTGGGGATATTTATACTGCAAAGGGGGTGGGGGGGCTCTTTGCATAGGGCAATGTGGGCGGATTAACTCTTTGTGCGCCGAGAGGCCAACGAGGGATTTGCTCAGACTTCGGCTGACGTGGGGTTAAGGAGAGCCCCTCCGCTGCAAATTTGTACGCCAAATACTAGGTGTAATTATTTAACTTGTTGGAATCAATACAAGGATTGTTGTGTGTCCCCAGGGTAGAAAGCGTTTACAAGTGCCAGGAATTCAGACACTGTTTAGAGAGTGAGAGTAGAGCAGTGTATTTGGCTGTAATTATTGTACACCTTTGGGCTGTTTTCGCAGTACATTTGTAAACCCTAACGCCCTTTGACATGTATTTTGTAAAGTTAATTGGCAGCAACATCACATTGTCACAACTGTCACACATGGGACGGAATGAGCTGTAGAACGGAATCTAACCCCCCCCCCCCCCCCCCCACACCAGACCCACAGTTCTATACCCGTACATAGATGGATCTTAGCCTAACCGCCACCGTAACCTTTTGCACTTTGCAGCAGAACACCTTGCGGAGTTCTCCGTACCCTTACCGCTTTCTGTTTCAAAATTATGCCTTTCTACTCCGTGACTTGATATTATTTTGGTTAATGTCAAAATGAAATTGTCCTCTGCTCCATTAGGACGAATTTTATCTTATTTTTATTTATTTTTTATTTTTTTCAGCATGTCTTTTCTATTATTTCAACGATATTGAATTCAGATGTTTTGTGTTTTTTTTTTAGGTATTTATTAAAAGACATTAAACAGCGCTTCGCCATGGAATTCCAGTTCGCTCTCCTTATTGTTGGGATAATTGCGTTTTCCGACTCGGCAAGAGGTAAGCGTGATAATTGTAAACATACAAAAATAGGCCTCCCGCTGGCACATAGTAAATACCATGCACTGTTTCTTTGTTTTTGTTAGTTTGGGTACGAACCATCCTTAGAAAAACAGATCGACTCCCAAACGAGACCCCATTTTTTTTCAGCGCCTTCCTTGTAATATAACCAATGTGGTTTCTTATCGTGCTATTATCGGAAGTGTATTGCGAGTCAGACGAAGGCCCTTCTCTTAAGACTTAAATAATGGAGACTAAAATGATTCCACTGAGTTAAATTTCAGAAGGATCCTCTAAGCCTCCTCCTTTTTATATCTGTTTTCCTTAGTAAACCAAACAAGCAATTATGGCACTCTCCTAAGTGGCAAGTCCCACAGCTCCTATGTTGTCACCTAAGTTATCAACGGCAGGAGATAATGGCTTTCTGCAAACAAGGATCCCACAGATGTCTGAGTGCATCATTTGGATATCTTGGAGGAGACTGAATGCTAAATGGTTTATAGCCCTTTAGAAATAGGCCAGATTGTGTGAATAGTGGAAACTGTGAAGTGTTGTGGATTCGGCGGTGTGGGTCCTTCTGTACACTACACCTGCCTAGAAAAATGCTAATGTTATTGGGTTAATGAACTGTCCAAGGAGTGCACAATACCCAGCAAGTTTCACCCAATGTTGTAATGCTTCATCTTATCCACTTGTGACACTTTAGTAGATCCGCTGTTGATAATTAGTCCATTTTATAGGGTGTATTATCCAGAATGAATGGGGCAGGTTGTACAGATTATCTGTATTATTCTGTGCCAAACAGAAAGTATCCTAAATAAACTACGTTTACATTTTTAACAGTGATCTGTATTGGTGATCATCACTATTTCAATAGATTGTAAGCTTGCGAGCAGGGCCCTCCTTCCTATTTGCCTGTCCATAGCTACTTAGTTTGTTTCCAATTGTAAAGTGCAACGGAGTTTGCTGCTCTCTATTAGAAACAGTTAATTAATGACAAATAAATAACAATAACATTATTACTGGACTAGAGTTATTTACTTTGCTGTTGACCTTTTTATCTTTTTTTATTTAATTCTTTATCTGGATAAAGCCGCTCCAGACAAATATGAGATCTAGATTTTGTAAAAAAAAAAAAAAAAGTAAAAGCGTAGGTGTTACATAAAACAGCCAATCAGATTCCTGCTATAATTACATTACAGTGTAGAAAATGTTAGCTGGAATCCCATTGGCTCCTGATGGAAAACCCGGTGTTTCTCCTCTCCTTTCCCAGCGTAGAATGTAACACGTGAACCTGAAATTTGTGCTCAGCTTTCAATCTGATTACATTTTCCTATCCTCCTGGTCAGCACCCCTCTCCCCTCTCCCCTGTTTGGCTCCCACACAACCTGTACAGAATGTTTTACTGCAGAAGTCACGTTCACTGAAGCATACCATAGAAAAGTGTGAAACTGCACAGATAGTTAGAATTGAGTGGAAACCACTGAATAAGTAGAGAAGGGGGGGGGGGGGGGAGCCACCCACATCTGGCTTAGTTTCAGGGTTGCGCTAAAATTGCTGTTGAATCTGTAATTCGCTTGCTGTGCCGCCGCGTACCTGGTACAGCGGGATTGGATCGCGTTTGAGATGATTGTTCCACACAATAGGGCTTTTGTCTCGTTCCTGTAGCACATGCACCCTACAATTTATTCCCGTTCAGCCGCCGACTGTTGTTTTTAATTCCACACCGTCCTCCCCCCCTCCCCTCACACATTTTTCGTGTTGGGAATGTTTTTGATGCATGTGTGAAATACTTTGCAGCCGTGGCTCCCTGTGCCAGCCCGGACGGGAAGCGTACTGTATAAAGGACGACCCGGCATTTCTGCGCCATAGAACGCAGTGGGATATATATATACGCTACCTAGGCGAGACGTTTCATGTTAGGGAATTACAGTTGGTGTCTTGATAGACACAATGTCAACTGCGAGCCATTCCTTGAGTTCTATTGCCAGTCTGCCCCTGGTGCACGCAGACGTATAGCCTTTATTTCCAGCAGGGCTCAGTTACGCAGCTGTTAGTCGCAGTAGAAGATATGTCCAGTGTACGCGGTATAGCCGAAGGTAATCGAAAAAAGGAGATTAGTTTTAATAGATCCCTTCCACTTTAAAACGACTCTTATTCGGGGGGGGAAAAAGTAATTTTTTTTTTTTTTTAAATTGATCGTTTATACCTACAATTTTTTTTTTTTTTTTTTGTAACGATGTGTAAAATATCGCCCCATTAGGATTTTTCCTGTGTTAACAATTTTGGTGGCCATGATCTTATCTGACAGGTTGCTGGGTGTTTCTTTTGGATGGATAAATTTGGCATTCCGGCAGCGACCGAAATAACTTTTTTTATTTGTATTAATACAAATTCGACAGATGTTTTCTATCATTAAAGTTTTAAAGTCTTTGCTATGGATTTTTCAAAATATAGACCGTGCTGCCATAATTACAGGTTGCCGACCAAGTCGGCGTTGAGTGTGGTTGTAATGCTGTGATTTTAGTTTTGTACTGTTTATCCTGGATGCAGCCCTTGTGTGGATAACTCGCGCCTTCTCCAGCAGAGACGGTGATTTTTATTCTGTTTTTCTTTTAGATGTTGGGACGGGGGGGTCAAAGTTCTTCTATACTGTTTATTTAACGTGGATGTGTGTCTTCAGAACAGTGCCCCCATGTTAGTTGTGAATTTGCGGGTTCTTATGGTTTTCCTCAAATTGGACTTTATAGGTGCAGGATTCTGGACGCTCTGACTTTTTTTTCTTAAAGAGGCCATGATTTACCTGGAAATGATTGCCGCTTTAAGAAAGTCTGAGATCAACCGGCATCCCGCACCTCTGGAAAAGTTTTAAATTGGCAATGTTTCACCATGCAAAACCTGTAAAGCATGGGTCCTCAAACTGCGGCCCTCCAGATGTGGTGAAACTGCAAATCCCAGCATGCCTTGCCACAGTTTTCCTATAAGGGAGTGTTAAAACTGTGGCAAGGCATGCTGGGAATTGTAGTTTCACAACATCTGGAGGGCCGCAGTTTGAGGACCCATGCTGTAAAGGATTACCGCTTAAAAAAATAAAATAAAGGTCAAGATTGTTCGGCAATTCCGAACCATATTACTTATGCTGCATGCTATCAATTAGTCCATCTTGCCCAGAATAGATCGATCGAGTTACCAAATTGATGGGTTTTTTTCATATATGTAACTTCATATACATTGTGTTTTCTCTCACAAGATGGATGCCTGTGGGATTTTACTGGTTCCTCGTGAATTGCGAGGTTCTGTGAACAATGGTTCAGTTTTCAAAATGGCCGCCTTCCCTTTTTCCGGTGACAGGTGAAGCCTAAAGGAGAGCTTTGACCGGCGTGGTTTGGCATCCGCTTATGTACCAGCGATCGTTAAGAATATCTGTGAATGCAGTTAGACCTCTCCTGAATGTCAAAATGCATATTTAAAGCAAGAATATCCTATCTTGGTTCGGTATTGCTAAATTTGGGAATAGATGGTTTCCAATGGTCGTAAAGCTCGTCCGATCAATGTCATGGTTCTCTTGAGTACGGTACTTTGCCACCAGTTTTAAATTTAACCGGTTTAATATACTTTTTTAATAGAGCAAAGCAGTTTGCATTTAGATGTAATTATTCCTGTTTGGGGAAAATGGCATCATTTTTGAGTGCACAATCTTTTTGATTAGCGCCGTCTGTTTAGGAGGTGCCCTAGAACCTCTTTCAGTAATTGGCTAGAATTGTGGGGTTAGGTAAATACCCCTGTGTGTTTTTGTTGCTGCTTAGCGCTTTCACAAAAAAAACCCACGTGGTTCCTTCGTCTGCATATTTATCTGGAGATGGTGTCGCTTCCCTCGCAGTTGCGTATGCAGCGAATGTGTTGTGACATGAGCTGGAAACGTCAGCCATTAATTACACCTTTTTGTTGGGTGGGTGGCGTGAAAATCCCCTTTATTGTTCCAGAAGTAGAATGTCTCAGACTGCCTGCGTGTCGCCAGCAGTGTTTATCCGTCCGTGGCTGCTGGTGAATCAGACGCTGGCGCGACTGCAATGGCCGCAGCCGGCGAATGAGTGCAGCGTCTCTGCTTACGGAGCCATTTGGTGTATAGGACTAATGATACTGGATACGCATAATACAAAGTCCCTGATACAGGAGTCCTATAAGCTGCTGGAACCTGGCTCTTACCATTAATTTAAGAAGCCAGTCAGAGTCAGGGGGTCACTGTTCTGCTTATCCAGTCTTGTAATTAGTGTCAAACAAGTGATAAGATTTGAAGCAGATAATGGACTCTGGGATTAGGGCCCTGAACTTTTTTTCTTTTTGTGTGGACTAAACCTGTCATTTGTCAGTTAATCTGAAACCTGTCAATGAATGTTCTAGAACATAAATTTTTATTCCGTTAATAACAAGGTATAATTCTAAAGTTTGGGACGTACTCTGAACATTTTTTATTTTTTATGGGATGGGATGACAAATGAGCTGATTTTTATAGTTTTTTTTTTTTTTTATTCAAACCCAATATCTGTGCTACACATTATGCAATTTTTGTTGCTTATAACGATTCTACACCACACTGATTTTGCATGTGACCGCCTACAAGGAGGATGACTTGGCGACGAGAAAGCCTAGGAAATGTGGTCAGATTATTGAGAATGCGTACATACTGCTCAATATCGGAATTGCAAGATTTTTTTTGGTCTAGACCAATTGATTAATTGAAGGTATGCATTTGTGGACGTGTTTTATCGTTGAAATGCTCACGCCTGCACACTATACATTAAATAAAGCCGATCACCTGATTATCGGCAAATCGGCCCAATCCTTTTACTAGCTTAAGGGGTTCATGCGATTCAGAATTTCACATTCGCTTCAAAAATAGAAGTAAAATTTGTGACTTATTTAAAAAAAAAAAAAATTCCATTTTAAAAAGTGACCGTTTAACGTGGCTGTTTGTAGTAGTATTATTATTATTATTATTATTAGACTGCGTAAACAAAATTACTGACTTTATAAAGCTTAGGGGGGTATGCAATATGCCACCGCTATTTCCTATGTGGGAAATAGCGGCGGCTCCCTATTCAATGCTGTCATTAACGACAGCATTGATGCAGGATCCCGGCAGAACGGGCCCGACTTCAGAAGCTGTTGGGCCCGTTCTGCTGATAACGGCCGTGGATTGTCATGATCGACAATCCACGGCCGTTTTCACGGCCACGCCCCCTTTGCGCCCATCGGCAGACGGGACATTGAATCCTGTCTGTCATTATGCGGTCGATCTGACCGCAAACGGGCCTGGTTCACGGCTGTCGGCGGGGATCGACAGTCGCGATCCCAGATTGCATACCCCCCCCCCCCCATAATGTGATAGAAAGCCTGTTTTCAGTAATACCGCTGAATGCAGGTGTAGTTTCTCAGCAGGTATTTTTATATCTAGGTACAGTTTTTTTTTTTTTTTTTTTATCGATGCAGGAAACCAATCTATGATATCTGGTGCTATGTAACTGGGCAGTAGAGCTTGCTTTTTTTTTTTTTTTTTTTTAATTCCCTGGGACAAGGAGACAAAGGAAGGTTGCAAGAAGATGGTTCATGATATCCTACAAATGTATACATGTCATTGTTATGGAATTTATTTATTTTTACCCACAGGGGAATTCTAATTACTGGTGGTGTTAGTTGTATTTCAGGTTTGACGTTAAGTTTGTAAACGAAGTTTAAGATTTATTGCATTGCTGAATAGCAGTGTGCGCTGTGTTTTGAGTAATGTGAGGTCTGGTTCTAGGTTTTTTTTAAAGCCTGCTACCTGTCTTATATCATCAGGTAGTGCTGCGCACAGTTGGTTAAACCACAAGCATTTTTTTAGGGGTGGGAAAGAAGAAAAACAGGTGTCCGGAATCCCCTATGTATACATGAACCAATACTTGGGATGTCGGCTGAAATATGTAACTCTGGGGTTGCAGTTCCACCTTTTCTCCATTAAGGGGAGACGTAGAGTTCGCTCATCCTTCAAATTGATTTACAGTCTTACCAGATGACCTATTTCGGGGAAGAGTTTAACTTCTGTGTGGTGCTGGTGATGCTGTATCCGTGGCGATTCTGTCTGCCAGGTAGTCAAAACTCATTCAGTACTGGAGTCAAGGTTTTTAGCATTCTGTCCTGGGACCTTTCCAGTCAAAAAATATGTATGTAGACAATAACCAAACGATGTCTACCGTTGTCTGGGGCCGCCCCTACACTTCCATTTGTGCCCGAGATCTTAAAGTTATGGTCGATGCACCATTCTATACTCTGACCTTTGCTTGAAGTGACTAATTATATATTAAAATATCAGTAACCCCCACCCCCCCCATAAAGTTATTTATCCACTCGGAGGAGTGACTACGCCATCGGTCTGAACCGAGTTTTCATGGATCAGATAAGAATCCGCCTCTGCTCTTATCAGATGTGAGAGTTATCACTGTTGTTTACTGTGAGCGTACACCTATTACCCAGGAGCTACAGAGTTAATGGCGTGCCATTATTCTCGCATCTAAAAATACATCTCCGATGACATCACGTGCCCGGCCGTGTACTGTTCAAAATTGACTACAGAGCTTGTGACATGAAATAAACCCAACAGATGGTATCCATTAAATGGGGGAAAAAATAAAATGACTTGCCATTTGTATGGGTTTGCGCCGTGTTACGGCCGTGAATAACCTGATTTGGCTTGCGCTGTACGGCTGATGCCGTTCGGCAGAAGCGGTTTGACGGTTTGGCTTTGCATTACTCGCCAAGCCCCCAGCAGTAGCATAGCGAGCGCAGGTCTCTGGAGCCAGATCAGAAGTGGTGTTTAAAAAGTTAATAGATGCTGTGTTCATTCACAGTCCTGATACGTTTTTTTTTTTTTTTTCTCCCCTTCCGAGTCAAACAAACATCAGCTGTATGGTGTTTGGTTATTTGCACTGATTGCACAGTCCACCCATTGTATCCCACAGTAACGTATTATTCGTTCGTGCTGCAAATAACCTGGGATTTTGATTTCATCAAAGGCTCTTCAATTTTCAGGGGGAAATCTGGCCAGTTACTTCAGGCTATACGTCTTCCATTAAGTGTGTGAACTGCTGTGTTTTTTTTTTTTTTTTCTCCCGACATTCGATGCAGAAAAAGTTTTAAATTAGTAACAGAAACTCTTTACTAAACGACTTACTCGGTTTTCTCTTCAAATATATATGTATTTTATCCCCCGTCTGCGTAACTGTAGAAGTCAAAGTGTTTTTTTATTTTGGCAGTTGGGTGAGTTATTTTCCCTGTTCCTAGTAGCCCCCCCTCCCCACCGCCCCTTCTTCCCATCTGGCAATTGACTATGCTTTTGAGAGCTTTACAGGCAGTCTGTGAGGTGTCACCTCACCAGCGTCTATAGAGCAATAGGTGGCACAGACAAAAAGAAAGAAGCCACAAAAATTGCACCTCGTTTGACCGCTGGCGTTCATTTTAAAGGTCTTTGAGAAAGAAAGCGCACTGTTTTGTGGAAATGTTTTCCCGTTACCCACAAATATGACTCCAGTCGTATATTTTCGTCGTATTTTATGATGCCAGTAAAGCTGTTTAAAGGGAGTTTTGGCAGGCAGCGAGTCCGTACACACTGAGGCTATTTATAATGTCCTAGGTGCGTTGAATGCACCTTTTTATAACTATAGGCATGCACAACCTAAATAGGAGTGAGGACGTATAATGGGATTATTTGAGATATGAGGAAAGCGTAAAAAATAATATAAATATTTACGTGTGGTCCGAATGGAATGAGTCTTAAACATTCTGTCACGAGTTCACAAAGGGAATGCGGCCAGAGATGCAGTGCTATTGGATAGACCCATGCGCTGCAATCACAGGAAGGATCACTTGCGTTGGGGGGAAATCGCTGCACTAAACGTACAGTATGGGGCTGTTAACATTGCCAACCAACTGTATTCTACTGTACCTTGCGTTTTGTTTAAAAAAAAAAAAAAATACAACTTTTGGTAAATCTGGCCCATACATTTTCCCCCATTCCGCCAATGGCTGACTCGATGATTTTGACCAAAAAAATGGCTGATATCAGTGAATGATGGATTTTTATCCTGCAGAGATTCCCTCATATATCGCCAATCATCAATTTTGGTTTGGATCAGCATATCTGATGAGTTTCGGGGAATTACGGTATAAATATACGACCTGCATAATATGGAAGTACCTAAGGACCCCCCGCCTTATCTCATTCTACATGGTTTGAATGCATAAATACAATTATTTGTTTTTATACCCCCTAATTAATTAAAACTGTAATCGTTGACACCCTCCCCCCCTAATGAGAACATGATTTTATTTTGACTTTTTTGTTAATTCAGCACCCATGAAAGAGCCAAATTGAATGGAGTGGGGGTGAGAGGGGGGGACAACAATTTCACAGCTATTATCTCTTTAAGGTCTCAACCCATCCCAAGCGTCCACTAGATAAAGGGGTTAATTAGACAAATAATATGATCACGCTCCCTATTTTGTGCATTAATTCGTTTTGGTATTACTGCCCAGCATGCGTTTTATAAGATGTTTGTTTTGCTAACCAGTTTTGATTGAATGAGACACACTAGCTATAAACCAATTGTGAGAGAATGGGCAAATGCATGTGAATTACTGAGCTCTATCTCGCTAGCGAGGAAACTCTAATGGGTGCATTCATTGCTTGCCAGCCCCTCTTATTTCCCGGGCTCCTTCTCTGCCGTGTGAATGCCTGAATGAGTTTCTAGCCTTGGCAATTAAACAGCCCCATTGTCCTGCCAGTCTGTGCCCTTTGCAGTTTGTGATGGATTTCTGAGCCTGTCGCTCTCTTAATTCACCACTTGCTGCTTACCTACTGATATTAAATGTTTTTTTTTTTTTAAAGCTGGCGTTGATGTGGTGTGTGTTTTTTTTTTTTTTTATATATTTTTTTTATATTTAATACTAAACTGCAGCCGCCACGTACGTACAGTGGGCGGTGGCCATTTTGTAATTTTGTACCACATTGGAATTGAGTGGCCCAAATCTGGGCATTGTGCATTGGTGGAAATGGTATCACCGCAGCTCCCAACCCTTCCCACTTGGACTTTTACTCTGAGGTATAAAAAGTAGGCAAGTTTGGAATGTGAGAAGCCTGAGGTTTACTATTCATGGCCTCAGTGCGGATAAGTGGATAAGGGCCTGGTGAATACAAGTCACACCTACTTCATATTTAACCATAATTCAGTTCAACGATCAGGTTTTCCAAACATGCCCTGTGCGGAACAAAAGCAGCCTTTAATTACCCCGCTGCAAAGGAGTCATTTGTGAGACCCCATCTAAATTCATAATCAGTGGTGGTGGGGGGGCAGGGGGCATTTGTTAAGACTCTCTCAGTGCCTATGTAATTGACTCTTGTTTATCCTGTCCGCCCTTTTCCCCTCAGGTTTATTACCACTGTTTAGCTAG
Source organism: Crinia signifera (assembly GCF_055691185.1). NCBI lineage: Eukaryota > Metazoa > Chordata > Amphibia > Anura > Myobatrachidae > Crinia > Crinia signifera. The sequence continues at coordinate 46,271,251 of NC_139217.1, forward strand.
AGGAAATGAATTAACATAATTTACTGTTTTTAAAACAAGACACACCGTGAACTCCCCCTTTTCCACCTCCGAGCGTGTTTACCGAGTCTGGGGCCATTTACACTGAACAATAACATGATTATGAGGCAGAGACTTTCACTAAAGATATCCAGAGGAATTTGGTGCCCCCCCAAAAAATTGCTCCTGCGGGTTTTTACTGGTGGCCATTGGGGATAATGCAAAGGAAAAATTCCTTTAAGCTAACAATTATTCTTCTGTACTTATTTGTACCTGGAGGGTTGGAGCTGGCTGTGTGTGTGTGTGAGATGTCGGCAATGCAATGACACGGACGTGATTTGTGATGTGTCGCTCGCTTACAGGTCTGGTTATTAAGCAGAGAAACGTGAGCTTTCTGTGTGTGTGTGTGTGTGTGTGTGTGTGTGTGTGTGTGTGTGTGTATGGGACGCCTATTCTGCAGCACTTTATAGAAAATATTTGTCATCAGCCGCTGCCCCTGTTAAAATCTATACTCCCTATCACATGGACACAGATTCCAATTCAATGGCCAGTATGTTATTGGAATGTAGGGGAATGATGACATATACGACTAGCGTCGACAAGACCGATGTCGGAATTGCAACATCAATGAGGGTGCTGATCTGCCGGCATCCTGATCGTTAGGCCTGGGCTAAGGCACTTAGAAAGGGGGATAAGGGTTATGGTTATGGTGAGGGTAGGGGGGAAGGTCAGTATACAAGGTCCTCTTTTTACAATGTTCCACCATAGTTCCATATAAGTGCTTGACAGCCACAATGTCAACACTTATTTGTATATGTTGACCATTGCTGACATTCTGTGGTAATGGGAATGTTGACCCTCATTCTTGGTCAGATGTACAAAGCCTTGAGAAGTGATAAAGTACCAGCCAGTCAGCTCCCAACTGCCATGTTACAGGCTGTTTTGGGAAATGGCAGTTAGGGGCTGCTTAGTTGGTACTTTAGCACTCTCCACTTTAATAACTTTTTCAAGGCTTGGTACATATGGCCCTAATGCTAACCCTAAGGAGGGAATTCAAATGTCCGGTGCCCGTCTCCTCACCCATGCGCGCCCGCCCCTGGTAGTTAAATGTTACTACTGACTGGCACGCACACATCAGATGAGAAAAGTCACCCGTTTGTCACGCCCATTAGTTTTGTCGGGTTTGAGCTCTTTGCGCTCCTAAACTCGACCTCAATGGGCATAACGTGTTATAAAATTTCCGATTTGAATATCGCCACTTTAGATGTGAGATCTGAGGCGATAAAGCATTTGAATCCCCCCATAAGCTTCCAAGAATGCCGACATACCGTTGACATTTTAACCGTATCAACGTCATCCATCTCCATTTACTGCTTTCAACATTGTAAATGTTGACTTGCAGAATGCCGTTATGGTGACTGCATACCCTACCTACCATTTGGGATGCACCGGTATGGACGCTAAGCGCCAGCAGAGTGTCTCTACCAAAACAGCTGGCGTCATACCTGTGAAACGTGCGCATGTATTAAGAGCAGAAAAATAAATAACATTTTTAAAAAGAAAAAAAAAATGGTGACAGTCCCTTTAGTGCATATTAACTGTCTGTGGTACGTGTATGGTCCCATGGCTTGTGGCGCCGAAAAACCTCCATCTCTGAAGATCAGCCAGATTTCACAGATAACTTGCTCCGTACTACCCAGCTGGATATTTGGGATTGCTAGAGCTTTAGGATAAAGGGATAAATATTAGTGTAGCGGGGAACATCCACATGGGAGATTTGTGAGCCTGCAGGGTAATTAGAACGTGAACAGAAAGGGAGTGAGTGTTTTAAGGTCAAGGTTAGCAGCCCTAACACCCTCTCCTAGCAGGTTTTGGAACAACAGGGCAGGGTCCGTGGTGCGGGGTCTCTCTGTCCTCTGTGAACGTTTCTTTTGACAGAAAACACATTGCTTTGCCCCCAGCTGTTTCTCCTGTCACTTAACAAATGGGATGATGAGAAGTAATTCTTAGCCCCCTCCTGCTGGCTCTGTCTTCGGGAAACAAAGGCTGGATGGTGCTTAATGTATTACATGACGGAGCGTCGTCTTGCAACCTTCAGTGGGGACCGGTTATAAGGTGGACTATGAAACTTTACTTATTTCTGGTGGTCTTCTTGAACTAGGTCTCCCCAAAGCTCACTGTGCACCCATTGTTTAGCGCCGCTTTACCCAATTGAGTGCGTTGTGGCTAGTCTCAATTGCTTGGATATCTTTTTATATCCCTTCCCTGTTTTATACAGTTCAATTACCTTTTCCCCACAGATCCTTTGACAATTCTTTTTGCTTTCCCCATGACTCCGAATCCAGACACGTCAGTGCAGCACTGGATGAAAGATGCAAGGGTCTTTCAGGAGACCAGAAACTCACTGACCTTTTATATGCATACACACACACACACACACACACACACACACACACACACACACACACACACATTACAAGCAAACAGATCACATGTGAGGATGGTTACCTTTAGTAGTTTGTGTCAACTTGTGTGCATGTTATCAGGCCAAAATCTGCATGGTATGTAAACTTTTGATCAGGGTCATTTGGGTAGTTTCTGTTGTCATTATTATTTAAAAAGAGTAAACACAGTTGTTTGACAATAAATGTCTTCACCCAACCACTAACCATGAGTGAAAGAAAAAAGTTTTAGTCATTATTCATATTCTCTGACAAATGGCCAAAAAAAAATCACAAATTCTGCTAGAGTGTGTAAACTTACGAGCACAACTGTATGCAGTTCTCTGCAGCACATCTCAGGGTACCAGAAACACAGCCCAACAAGCTCACCATTTATCGTCTAGCAGAACCACATGGTGGTTTAGTGACCCACAAGATAACGGACTACAAAACACAAATATTTACTGTAATCTGTGTGTTTGTTTCCCCATCTTTTTACTTCTGCTGTGCCCTCTTTGTTAAAGCCTCAGTGTGGACTGCAGAAGGGGGCATTAACCACTGTGACTTATTGTCCTCTATGGTGAGAGCGGTGTCCTTACAGACTGATGATTGTGGAGTTGCTGAAAGCACAGAAGCTGGTAGAACACAGCAGGTTTATGGTGCGTCAGAGCTGGGAGTCTGGCTTGATGCTGCATTTACCAAATCGATAAATCCATCTCCATGGGTTTCAGCTGTTCTCTGTGTGGAGAACGCCCATCGAATGGAGACTGAAGGGAAACCTTAACCGAAATGCCATTTTGGACTTATCCCCAAGACCATAAAGAGATTATATTTACAGAGACCTCAGCGGTGACGCATAAAGTTCAGTATGTACGGATCTTTAGGAAGCTGATTGGTTTGTGCCCCACACCCCCCACTATTTACTTTATCTCTCTCTGTGGTAGATGTATGAAGCAGTGAGAGGGGAGGAGAAGTGATAAAGTTCCTGGTACTTTATAACCAGCCGATCAGTTCCTAGCTGTTAAGTTACAGGCTGGGTTTAAACAGGGACAGCCAGGAGCTGATTGGCCGGTGATAAAGTACCATGCACTTTATCACTTCTCCTCCCTTATTACTGCTTTATACATCTACCCCTCTGTTTTGGCAATTTACAGGTAGATGTACTAGAACTTTGACAAATGAAAGTGGAGCTGTTGCCCATGGAAACCAATCAGAGTCCAGCTCTCATTTTATAAATATACTAGATAAATTCTAGTAACACTCTGGTTGCGATGGGCAACAGCGCTCATTTTTAGACACTTTACTAAATCTAACCCCAAATGAGGTACTTTGTAAAAATACACTTTAATAAAAATTATAAACTAAGAGGCACTATTCAGAATAATCGGGTTTGTGTTTTAAGCAAAAAAGAACATTTCCACTTAGATGTATGAATGGGAATGTCAGACGTGCATAACTACCGGCTGGGCTTGAACACAGGTCTTTTTGTTTAACACCTCAAACCTTCTAAAGCATTCTCAGTGCTTAAACACAGGTCTTTGTTTTAGTGCAGGTATGTCCAAACGACGGCCCTCCAGCTGTTGTGAAACTACAAGTCCCATAATGCCTTGCCACAGTTTTGCTATTAGGGAGTGCTGAAACTATTGCAAGGCATGCTGGGATGTGTAGTTTCACAACAGCGGGAGGGCCACAGTTTGGACACGGCTGGAAGGGCCCAAATCACACTGGCGGATGGGGGCCTTTAGAGTTCCTGTTGCAAAACACATTTCTGAATAGAGAAAGTGAGACCCAGGTTCCTGTGGATCGTCGACTACGGTTTAGTTTGTGGCTACGCCGAGAATGTTTTGCCATGTCCGTTTATGATCCCCCTCATAAGTAAGGGATTACCTCAGTCTCTCCACCACACAGCGCGGTAAACTGTAATGAATGCTAACCAGCTTCACGTTAATTGTTCACACCTGTAACATTTGGTCTGTGCATGATGTGTAAGGTATGACAAGTAAATTAAGCCCAGATATGAAGTCGAATTTTTTTTTTTTTTTTTTTGCCCTTTCACAGATGATATTCTAGAACATAGAATATACTGTTTGCTTTCTGTAACCAGAGTTGGCACGCAGGCGAATTCTAGAAGTGACTGAACGCTAATAGGATTTCCTGCTGTACCTTCCATTTGATAGAATGAAATGCTGGGACCTATGAGCAGGCTTGTTAGGGGCCTGCGGTGTATAGTTTCACGCGGGCTGGAAAGGGTGCGAAAATGTCATGGAAATAATGTGGCCTCCTCAATTAAAATTGATTCAGCTGCTGGGGAACATTCAATCCATTGTGTACTTTTAATTTCAATTTTTAATTTAAACCAAACGGTTGCACCGGTTCGAAAAATATTTTGATGGGAGGTCCGAGGAAAGGAGATCATTTAAAGGCTTTTTCGTCAATGACCTTTCTCTTAATTAGTATGAAATGCTTTTACTTTCCATAGAATTAATGGTTTTAAATTTCTGTTTTAGAGTCAACTGCATCCCTTGAACGGGGCCATATGAATGCAAAGAAAAAATGCTACACAATGTTACATGTTCAAAGAATACCAGTACAGTGGGCTCTCCACCTCCAGATAACTTTTACCTTATTGTGCTTGGGATTTTAAACCACAAATATCCTGGGTTTTTGCACATGGACACGCATCAACCCGGGATTTAGCTCAGTGTGAAAGGGTCTTGAAAGAATATTCTGTGATGAACATCCCGGGATTTCTACCCAGGTCCTGACCTGGGTAGATTCCGGAATCGACCTGGGATGCGGTCAGTGTGAATGGTCCCGTACCCAGGATTGGGTACACAGGACCCGGGACTCCATTTCTAATGACATGCATATGTATTTGCAGGGATTTCCCGGAATCATTGTGAATGGGGCTGTCCCGGGTCGATCCCAGGTCTGAGTGCAGTGTGAAAGGGTACATATCCAGGAACACATTCCCGGGTATGACCCGGCTCTGCGAGTGTGAAAGGGATATGACTAACCACTTTGCATAGATTAACGGTAACTTCTGTAACTATTAAAAATTCCACCCACTTTTTGCCCATGACCAACACGCATGGGCAAATGTGGCAGCTCCTTAAACAGTGTCTGTTGTGAACTGTGATTTAAACCTGTACTTTACCGTCGGGATGGAAAGTCTGCATTCACGTCTTGGTGCCTTCAGCCTGCACTCCTCCGTTATAAGCTGCCATTATGCATGCTAATTGCACGCTTCCTAGAGAAACAAAGGCACAGTGTGTGAGCGCTCTGATTATAGTATAGCACACAGTGTTTGCTGTTAAGTTGGCGTTCGCACAGGTAAGAGTCTCAGCATCTGACATTCATTTCAAACCGTTCTCCAATTAGCCATTTTTAGCTGCCCCCCCCCCCCCCCCCCCCCCCCCCCCCCCCAGTATAGACAGGAAGGTGGTTTGGCGCTGGCAGCATGCTCTGAACTGTACTTCAGCATACAAAGCCTGACTGTGTCATTAACATTTGCAGTGCATTACACTAGTAGGTCAGTGAGCATCAGCCAAATAAGACCTTGTGCAAAAGACTAGCTGTGCCTCTGCAGGGGATATGGTCACAGGCCTTAGGTTGACACACTCAAAAGGTCGACATGGGTCTAGGTTGACAGGGTCATTAGGTCGACATGGGGAAGGTCACCAGTCAAAATGTTGACATGGTTTTTTTTTTTTTGGTGCCGACAGGCGGTATTTCATGCCCTACTAGGGTCGTGGTGGGAGAATAAAAAAGTGTGCCCAAAGCATGGCGAGCACAGTGAGCCATGCGAGGGGACGCAATGCACCGATACAGTGTCCATGTCAACTGTGTCCACATTCGGGACAAAAAAAACCTGTGAGAAACTCATGTCAACCTTTTGACTGTTGACATAATGCTTGTGTCGACCTAATGACCCAATGCGACCTGTTTAGGGTGTCGACCCAATGTAAGTCGCCCTTCCTGTGGTCTACCCTATGAACCACACACCCCTCTGGAGGGCACGAAGTAGCTAGCAAGTGGCTTTTACAGCTGTTGTCCTACGACAACTCCCAGCATGCTTAGCTACTGGCTTTATTGAGCATATTGGTAGCTGTAATGTAGAGCGTGGAAGTGCTCCCATTCATGTACACGGCACAGTCAAAAAAAATGGAAAATGAATGTTGACCTTTTCATATGTCAACCTTTTTGTTAATGTCGACATTCAATATGGGCTTAACATTGGAAATAACTGAATAGTTACAAGCTCATAACCCAGAACTAAAACCCTGTTTTAAAGGCTCCCATCCTCTATAGGGAGTTATATCATGCGGTACCCTGCAAACTCCCCCGGCAGCTCACTGTCTGCAGGATCGGTTACCATACAGTACAGTCCTTTTGATATATCCTAAGCGATCCCAGTCCTGGCTGTGGGATCGATGGAGTCTTGGTGCAGCAGGTCCAATCTCCGTGCTTATTGCCGAATCACTGACATCATCCAGGGGACGGGGCTGATTGATGGTGCGTCAGACCGCGGCGGAGGCAGCACTGCGGTGACACTGCTGTCTCCTCAATAGAAGTGAATGGGACCCGGGTTACCCGTTTACACTGCCCAGCAACCCTGGTCTGACCCGGGAATGACACGTCTTTTATCCTGTGTCAGATTGCCGAGTTGCTGGACCCGGGATATTCAACATGGCCCTTTCACGCTACACGCTAACTTGGGTTGTGTAGATGAATCCTTGTGCAATTTTTCTAGGTACGTCACCATAAGCAGTAATAGCTGTTGAATAAAATATAAGATTTGTACTTTTTTATTTATTGTATAGAGATGGATCATTCTGTAAAGAATTTATACAGAGGTCATTTTATAGAGATATATTATGTTATCCCTACTTTTAAATGTGTCCTGAAGGTTTTGGAAATCTACTTCTAAGGAAATGTTATGGATTGGGAGTCAGTAGTGCGGCAGCTGCCATTTGTCATGTGTGACTTGTTACGTTGTGTTTATCCTGGTGAGACTGTGCTCTTTGTAGTACTTGATAACGTTTAGTGGTCCAAACACGCCAGCCTTTATTTTTTTGAAGCTCCTGTTACATAAAACAACATTACGGAAAGGGCCGTGGTACGTGTGAGATTTTGGGAAAACAGCGGCCTCTGTCATGTGATGCTTGCTGCAAATCTTTTCTTAATTAAAGATTTTTATTTTGCGTTTTTCAGTTGACCCTGAATTAAGTCCCTGGTCTAAGATTACAGTAATCACAGATATCCAGATCTTTGTTTTTGTTTTTCTTCCCAGTGGTTCGATTTTTGACTTGTGGAAGGATACACTATAACGGGATAGGTCACAAAGATATACAAACCTGCTTTAGAGTTGAAGATATCTTCCAATAAAAATGACTTTATGCCCATCCCTTTTTTTTTTTTTTTTATATCGTGACTATAGGAACCAATCACATTATTGAATGTATTAGTCACTCTTGCACTAGATCAAAGCCAGCATCTTATAGGCTCCTGTGGCTTGCAACATTTTTCTTACTATCTTCGTTTTTAAAGACTTATGAAACTGTTTACAACTGTAATATACTGTAATTGGTGTATTGTTATGTATGTGCTAGCAGTATTTCCTATATACTGTACTGTATACTGTATATTTCTTGGTCCAGACTGTGCACTATCTAATCTCTTTGTGCCTGTGCATTTAGTCTTTCCTGCCTGGGGTGTCACTGTCTGCTGTGGTGCTTCTAGTCCAGAAGGACTGATAAGGTCCAGTCCAGGTTTTCCAAAAGATCTGCTGGAATCAGGGTTTGGCTAATTAACTTCGCCTGTGGTTTTCTGTTAAAAGTCTGCTCAGAGCAGAGGGTCAGGGTTCCCAATACCAGTTAGTGGCTGGGCAATAGGCTTGGGGTGTGGGACTATGCTAGGGACATATATATAAAAATATTGGAAGGAGGGTGCACTAACCAGTCTTTGAGTTAAGTAAGCAGACCTTTAATCAGAAGGCAGCAGGAGTATAGAAACAACGGGTGAGATTTAATAGGATGAGAAACTCAGAAAGTGAGAGATTTGGTGAGAAATCTCCAGTTTTTTTAAAGCGGCAATCATTTACACTTCAAAAACAAACTGGTTTTGCAGTGTAAATGATTGCTGCTTTAAAAAAAAAAAACCGGGAGATTTCTTACCAAATCTCTCACTTTCTGAATCTCTCATCCTATTAAATCTCACCCCACATTTCAGTACTCCCTTGGACCTTTGTCATGGGGGGGGGGGGGGGGGTGTATTTTTAATCTTTATCATTTTTCCATTACTTCTTACAAACGTGTTTCAGAATGCGACCTACATTGGTTTTCCAGCAGTGGAGCTTAGTAATTTTGTGGGAGTTCTAAGGGAGACCTTCACTAGCTATTGAGATAAGCGATGACAGAAGAACTCCCGGCCGTAGACATTTCTGCCGACGCGGCACACATTTATTTTGAAACTGCCGATTGGGATGATCAAACACTTTCTCATGCTTACATGACCTTAACTCCTTGCTTTTGAAGTCAGGAGTTTAATAAGCTTGGGGTGTGCTGAGCCTCGGAGTAGCCAGTAAAAGGATGAGCCATTGTGTCATTGTTACAGTTCTGGAGGTTTTGAATCAATTGCTTTTTAGACTATAGGGAGAGACTTATCAAAGATTAGAGAGAGAGAGATAAAGTGCCAACCGTCCGACTTGTAAGCTTTATACAAGAGTAGGTTGATTGATACTTTTATATCTCTCCACTTTAGAACTCCCAGCTTTGATACATCCCCCCCTTTGTACCTGGAATTTATTTAAAAGAAAAGTGGTTGGGGTTCAAATTCTTCGGGATATTCCTTTTAAGGCAGGTGTGGCCAAACCGGTCCTCAAGACCTACCAACAGTTCCTGTTTTCCAGACCACCTGTGGATCTGTAGAATCTGTCAGTTAGGAATGAATTCACTGCATGTTTGAAAATGTGACAGTTAGTAATGACTACACCTGTGCTCCAGCTATGGAGTCTGGGACATGTGACAGTTAGTAATGACTACAGCTGTGCACCAGCTAGGGAGTCTGGGAAATGTGACAGTTAGTAATGACTACAGCTGTGCACCAGCTAGGGAGTCTGGGAAATGTGACAGTTAGTTATGACAACAGCTGTGCACCAGCTAGGGAGTCTGGGAAATGTGACAGTTGGTAATGACTACACCTGTGCACCAGCTAGGTGGTCTGGAAAACATGAACTGTTGGTAGATCTCGAGGACCACTTTGGCCACCCCTGCTCTAAGGTATATATTTTTTCAGGTGGCATTGTTCTTTAATAGTGCGTATGTATGTAGTAAGCAGCCATTATGCTGGAGAGGGCTTTGTCCTGTTTATTTGATACACCTGAACACCTGGAACATGTGGGAGTCCCAGCAAGTTTGCACACCTCCAGGTTCCTCTCTTCAGTGTCCCAGCGTCTTTCATCTTCCGGAGCTTTTGTTCCTTTACTTCCTTTGCCCTAAAAGGATATTTTCAACAAGCCGAATTAATCCCCTATGACTGGCCCCCATGAGCTGTATAACAGTCAGTCTGGAAGTGAAAACCCTACCTTGCTAAAATAACACGAGAGCTCTCCTCTCCATCTGCATTCCCTGTCTTCAGTATTCATTGCAAATCTCCCATGGTTTAGACTCCTTCCTTTGTTTTGTTCTGCTCTGAAGGCTTGATTGAAAGTGACTGTGGCAGCGGTAATGCCTGGTTGACTTTGCAGAAAACAAGTCTTGGGCTCATTTACACACTGGAGTTGAAAGACGCTTCCATTATCTCTGCTGGTGTGGAGGCATATTCTCTCTTTAGGGATGTTCCCATCTCAGGATAGGTCTGGTGGATGCCTCCTGTACTGTGATACTGTTAGTGATGGCTGGTACAGGCCGGGTCCATGCCTGCACTGGTCACACTATGTAGTATTATGTGTTACTTATACTTTGATATATTTACGTGGAGTAAGCAGAGCAGAACCGGGTTCCTATAGTCCTATTTGTCCGATCACTTGGCCACCTGTCCCTCAGTCTGTTCCACTTGCTCTTACATTCTCATAGTCGCTTGTTGCCCATGCCTCGCACGGCTTCCTTTCATCCACTTGTCTATCTTTACACATGACCTCCGTTCTGTCCTACTTCCTTTCTGTCTCTGCAACCACCCACCCATCTCTGTAACCTGACTTGTAATGTCTTCCGTTTAACTAATCATCTTCTCTTTTCATCCATTTGTCTGCTTCTCAACCCTCGCGCCCACCCAGTGAGCTAACCATCTTCCAATGTACCGTTCTACTCGCCCATCTCTGTGTTACCCTATGTACACCCCTCTGTCTTCCATACAGACTATATTCTTAACTTTCCATCCACCTGCCTCTCAACCCCTCTCTGTCCTTCCATCCATCTGCCTATCTCCCCTTCCACTGCTTTGTCCATCTGTCCTTCCATCTACCCCTCTCTGTCCTTCCATCCATCTGCCTATCTACGCTTTCACTGGGGTGTCAGTCTATCCATCTACCCCTCTCTGTCCTTCCATCCACCTGCCTATCTACGCTTTCACTGGGGTGTCAGTCTATCCATCTACCCCTCTCTGTCCTTCCATCCACCTGCCTATAGACCCCTCTCTGTCCTTCCATCCACCTGCCTATCTCCCCTTCCACTGCTTTGTCCGTCTGTTCATCCATCTACCTACCCCTCTCTGTCCTTCCATCCATCTGCCTATCTACGCTTTCACTGGGGTGTCAGTCTATCCATCTACCCCTCTCTGTCCTTCCATCCACCTGCCTATAGACCCCTCTCTGTCCTTCCATCCACCTGCCTATCTCCCCTTCCACTGCTTTGTCCGTCTGTTCATCCATCTACCTACCCCTCTCTGTCCTTCCATCCATCTGCCTATCTACGCTTTCACTGGGGTGTCAGTCTATCCATCTACCCCTCTCTGTCCTTCCATCCACCTGCCTATAGACCCCTCTCTGTCCTTCCATCCACCTGCGTATCTCCCCTTCCACTGCTTTGTCCGTCTGTTCATCCATCTACCTACCCCTCTCTGTCCTTCCATCCATCTGCCTATCTACCCTTCCACTGCTTTGTCCATCCATCCATCTACCCCTCTGTCCTTCCATCCACATCTACCCTTCCACTGATGTGTCCGTCCTTCCCTCCATCCATCTACCCCTCTCCCTCTCTCTATCCTTCCATATACCTGCCTACTGTATATACCCTTTAAACCCTCTCTATCCTTCTTTCCTTTTTCATTTTCTCCATGCTTCCACTTTTTCTCTCTATCCATTAATCCCTCATCTACGTTTTGTTTGATCTTTCCTTCCACCCACCTGGTTTCTATCCATTCATCTAATGACACTTATTTTGTCTCTCTCCGCCTGGCACCCCTTTCCGTGTCTCTTTCCATCCGCGCATCTGTCCAGTGGCAGCTCACTATATATATTATATAACTCAGGTAGGCTCTCATGTCCAGAGCACATATTTGGAATAGTCTCCTCTATAATGATTATCTGATGCAGGATGGTTTGGACTGCTGGCTTTTCTCAGATCCGCACTGCAGTCGGCATCACTGCCATTTAGCTGCTCTGTCCTTAAAGAGGTGTTTGTGCGAAAACAAATGCCGCCCGGATTAAGTCTTTTCAGCGCTGCTATTAGCATGTCCGTGAGATAATCAATCTGAGCATGAAATTACTTTATCTAGCATTTAATCTTTAAAACATTTTATTTATGCATAATCGGCTGCATATTTACAGAGACATCAGTTTGGCGTGCGCTGCGATCCAGCTGTAAGCTCTGCGACATCCTGCTCTCTCCCCTGCAGCCTGAACCCCCCCCCCCCAGCTGCGACTGGAGCAGGTTTAATCTCACCAGTATTTACCAGCTGGCTTCAAATATATTCTCGCTCCAGAGAAATCCCTGCAGTTCCTTTCCCAGTCCGTGCCCACTGGATCACCTGCATCGCGCTTTGGGAGAGGAACTTTGAAGCCAGAGGCATCACACGGTCTTGGCACGAGTTATAGCGTCATTTGCAGACGGTCTCGTTTGTCTGTGTCTGGAGGAAGACTCTGGCGTGGCGTGAATCTGCTTTCCTACATTAATTATGCAGATTCATACATCTGAAAAGACTCTTATCGCAGTGGGGGTGTTCGCTTAATAGTCTCAAATTCTGTTAGAACTCTACGTGAATTTTATATTTAGAATGTTCTGTATGTCTACCTATAATCTTCCACTATAAAACTAATTGCAAGTGTTAAGGGAGAGGTGTATCAAGCCTCGGAGAGGGATAAAGTGGGGAAGTTGCCCAAACCAGCCAATTTGTTTCTACATGTTTATCTAGAACCGTCTAAAGGCCCGTACACACTGGGCGACTTTCAGCTCGAAGCCGCCCAGTGTGTATGCCCCGGTGATGAGCGGTGAGCCAATGAGCTCCTAACTGCCATGTTACAGGCTGGGTTTGATAAAATGACTGGTAGGAGCTGATTGGCTGGTTGTTTATCACTTTCCACTTTATCACATTTTGAAGCTTGATACATCTGGCTCTAAATGAGTATGGTGTAAGTTTTAATGCTCTGTAAACTTCTTTCCCTATCTGGGTATGTGCAGTCTCCTCAGATCAGGCATGTTCAAATGATGTCCCTCCAGCTGTTGTGAAACTACAAGTCCCATCATGCCTTGCCACAGTTTTTCTATTAGGGTATGCTAAAACTATGGCAAGGCATGCTGGGATGTGTAGTTTCACAACAGCTGGAGGGCCACAGTTTGGACATGCCTGCCTTAGGGGCATCCTCATGGTGGTAGGAAGATGTTTTCGCTGCCCAATGTCCTGCATAATTTTCTATGGAAATTCTTTGGCCTGTCTGGGAGTAATGTATTACTTTCCAGCTTCAATTTGTCCTTGTGTCTCTTATTCACCCCCCCCTCCAGATATTCATTAATGGAGATAAGGAGTCGGTGAAAGACAGTGCAAAGCACCGTGTCTGTTGCTCACTATATGACGGGGTAACTTGATCCTGCGTATCGGGCGAGTAGTTACACAGACACGAATGGAGGTGTAGAGGGTGATGTAGGAGGAAGCCCTGTGAATCATGGTAGTTTGCGTAGGTTGTGTTCTCAGCCTATGATGTCATGCAGGTGTTATCCTTCTGCGGCTGCGGCTAGTTCTCTCCTTGTTGTGTCCGCGGCATGTTTTCAAAGACTCATTATTGAGATGAACAGATTTTAGTTATTGAATTGAAGCAGATAATTATTATTTTTTGTCTTTGTACAGTCAGCCGCCACCTGCAGTCCATCAGAAGCTGGAGTGCAGTCAGCGTGGATATACTGTGTATAGGCATAAATATATATATATATATATATATATATATATATATATATATATATATATATATATATATATATATATATATGGTACTCTTTACCTAGAACGGCGCCAGCGATTGAAATCGCGGTCGTCGTGGGTAAAAATCGCGGTCATCGCGGGCATCGCGGGTAAATCGGGATGGCCGCGATGCCCGCGATGACCGCGATCACCGCGATTTTCCCATAGGGAACAATGTTAAAACGGCAGATTGACCGCGATTTTACTGTTAAATGCCTCAATGGACCCGATTTGGGGCCAAATAGGCCAAATTAACCCTTAAATGTCCCCCCAAATTTTTAATGCCACCCCACGATCCACGCCAACCCGAAGCGTGGCGAGCGCAGCGAGCCCGCGAGGGGCGGCGGTACGCGTCCTCCGACCTTTTCATGCCCTACTATCCACTAGGGCGTGGTGTGAGAATATAATAGTGTGGCGAGCGCAGCGAGCCACCGAGCCCGAAGCGTGGCGAGCGCAGCGAGGGGACGCGGATACCTTCACAGGTAGACGCGTCCCCTCGCGGGCTTCACAGGTGTCCGGCTCGCCACGGACACCTGTGAAGCCCGCGAGGGGACGCGCATAACTGTGAAGGTATCCGCGTCCCCTCGCGGGGCTCGCTGCGCTCGCCACGCTTCGGGCTCGGTGGCTCGCTGCGCTCGCCACACTATTATATTCTCACACCACGCCCTAGTGGATAGTAGGGCATGAAAAGGTCGGAGGACGCGTACCGCCGCCCCTCGCGGGCTCGCTGCGCTCGCCACGCTTCGGGTTGGCGTGGATCGTGGGGTGGCGTTAAAAATTTGGGGGGACATTTAAGGGTTAATGGCCTCTGTGGCCCATTTAACATTGATTTCTATGGCCAAATCGGGTGGATTGAGCCATTTAACAGTAAAATCGGGTCCATCGCGCCTTTTAACATTGATTCCTATGGGAAATCGGGAGCATCGCGTCGCGGGCATCGCGGGTACATTTATGGCCGGCCGCGACGCGACCGACACGATTTCCATGTTTAACATTGGTTTCAATGGGAAATCACGGGCATCGCGTCGGTCGCGTCGCGGCCATACATAAATGTACCCGCGATGCCCGCGACGGGCGCCCTTCTAGGTAAAGAGTTATATATATATATATATATATATATATATATATATATATATATATATATATATATATATATATATATATATTCTCTTGTTTTTGTGACCGAATAATGGGTAATGCATCATGTTACTAGTCACAAGCGAAGTAATGTCACATACTAATAAACAATGCATCTTGCCAATTCGCTAGGGACTAAGGACATCATAATATTGCATAGTCCAGTCTCTGAAGCTTGCACGCTAGTGTAAGTAAATGGTGTTTATATCTTATACTTGGTGTCAGTTATGTGTGCCTATTTACATTGGTCATAAATAATTTTAATTGGTCATGGACCACCAATGCAAGACACCACTTCAATTTCCCCAAGGCACACCAGGGTGCCACAGCACACAGGGGCAGACATATAAAGCCTGTTGAATTGAAAAAGTGGTTGTCACCGGACAATCGGCTCTTAACTGTCAAATTACAGGCTGGCTTTGAAAAATGACATTTGGGAGCTGCCAAATTAAGTCCGATCGATTAAGCCTTAAGGTGCCCACACACGAGACAGATCTGCGATCTTAAGATGTGCGCATAAATTAGCCTTGAAATCTTTTATCCTTCCTGGAAGATTTATCTTCACCAAAGATTTATCTTCAGAGCCGATGCGCGCTGCCGCGGATCTTTTGCTTAATCTTCTGAGCTTTCATGCAGCATGTGAACGCATCCAATCGAGATCGGACGATTTTGCGATAAAAATCGGCCGATCTGCAAAATAATCGTTAGAACACCCTGAAATCGGCCCACGTGTAGGCCCAATTAGACGGGCACTGATCCTCACAGTACCGATTGTTTGTTAAATAAGACAAACCAATGTATGAGAGTGTGGCACTTTAGCATAGATAACACCAGTAAAATATTGAGACCAATCTGCCCTGGGTGTTTGGAACCCTGCAGACGCCTGTTGAGCGAGTTGCTGCAGATTTGCTGGCTGTTTGGTAAGGAGTTCCAGTCTCCCTGACCTACTCCGTGTCTAATTATTCAGTGTGCTGTGAAATTTCTCCCTGCTCCAGGAACACAAGTGTCTCGTGCTTTGTCGTTAGATAAGCGTGTTCTCCTCGATACCAGCAAGGTCAGTAGACATGTCAGACACACAGACTACAAAAAAAAAAAATCATTGCTACACAGATTATTGCAGTCTCTCAGCTGACTCCCACCGACTGCTCCTCTGCTGGCTGCTGGCACCAATATACTGAGTTATGCAGAGATGGTCCTTATTGTACTGAGTATTCTATGTACAGCAGGCATTTTCTATATTACAGAGCAGATAGGGGCATGAGGGCCATATGCCACCCACAGTTGCCTCAGAACGGCCCCATGTCCTTCTTGCTTCATTTTTAATATAGCTTTTAACTCCTGTATAAAAGTGGTTGGGTCTCCTGCATCTCTCCCGCCTTACTAGTGAAGTGGGAAGGGTGAGTCCGAGTGTGGGGCTAAATGATACAAATCCCATTTTGCCACCGTTGGGACGAGGTCTTGTGATGCTAGGACCCATCCCCCAAACTTGCCAGCTGCAGTTCATCTCTGGGTTTCTGGAGTTTAAAGCTTAGAAGTCCTCAAGTGTGGGACAAAGGAAGTGCAGACCTGTCCACCGCCACCACCACCACCACCACCACATAACTGAACCTAAGGACGACTGATCAGCAAAATTGATTTAATCGTTTTTACTCCATTTCTCAATAAGAAATGTTTGTCCTAGGAGTACCACAGAAAATGTTGACACTCTAGGATGCTGTGACTCCCAAAAGGTTTGGAACCACTGCCCTGGCATATACAGGGCCATTGATCAATGGGGTTTAGCTATTTAAAACTCGCTGCGTGTGATAAATGGCGCACCAGCCAATCAGCTCAGTCATGTGTTTTGAAAAATAACAGCTGATTGGCTGGAGCACCATTTATCATTCTCAATGAGTTTTAAATAGCTAAAAGGAGGGGCATGAGACTTCTGGCCAATGAAAAAGCACCCCCCCCCCCCCACACACACACACACACACACCTGCATTTAAATAAAGCAAAGATTGGGTTAGAGAGGATTCCATTAACAAACTTAAGTGTAATCAACCTTTTTTTAAATCTTCCAAAGATTATGTAGCACATTATGTTCTTATTTATGTTAAGGTGTAAAGCTGCCCTTTTTGAGCACAAGGTATAGTGTTCTGTTAATGTAGATGAAAAGATGGGGGTAAGGGGAGATGTTTGAATAGCACCAGGTCTAATTTCTGGGAGAAAGACTAAATAAACCAGATATGGAGAATATATATTTTTCTTAATGCTCAAAGTATGCAAGTTGGTTTTTGGCTTTAATGAGTATATTTAGCTCAGTGGTTCTCATATCTATCCATCCATCCATCCATCCCCTGGTATATAGCCACTGGTCACTATTCTACCGTGTCACAAAGTTATTGCTGAGGTGATTGGATTGTGTTAGGTACTGAATCTTTTCTGATTTCCCACTCCTGCTCCTTTCATTTCTAAATTAGTTTATACTTAAAATAGTACGCTTTCATTCTCAGAAAGAGAAAAGATCCTTTATTGGTTTGGTCCGGATGCTTCTTCGTAATGGGGCCTACACACGGGGAGATATGACAAGCACTCTGAGCGATGCCAGATCCCTTCGAACGCCCAGAACACAGCGTGCCTGACCGCTGATTATAGATTTATCCAGCATGCTGTGTATTAATCGCCAGGCGATAGCGACCTGCGGGGCCACATTCACTATCGCTTTGACCGTCTACACGTGGAGCGACTTTCTAAGTGATCTAGTGAGATTGCTTAAAAAAAAATGCCCTTTAATCACCCCGTGTGTAGGCCTCATTAGATTGTCTCACAATCTGAAACAAATCTTGATTTTAAAGTAATCCGTTGAACACTGTTAAAAAAATTTCACCCCTGTTTTGCCAACTGTGTCACTGGCACTATGGCGCAGGTGTATTAAGCCTGGAGAAGTGATAAAGTGAAAGGTGATAGCACACCAGCCAATCATTGCCTTTCTGTCATGTTATAGGCTGGGTTTGAAAAATGACAGGATCTGACTGGCTGCTGCATTATCAACTTCCGCTTTATCACTTCTACAGTCTTAATACAGCTGCCCCTATATTAAGAACACTTGCGTGCATCCGTGTCCTTCTTTTATACCACCATGGCTAAAGTTCCCAGGAAAACACCCTGCCATCCCTTTTGCTTGGCAACTAAATTCGGATAACTGGCTCCTGAATTCAACTTTAATCCGTCTATAAATTTGAGTTTTTATAAGTTTGATCTACGTATGCGGTTCTTACAGCAGGTGGAGGGAGAAGCAGCAGCTACTTTTTTATAAGTATGTGCGTGTTTTATTAACAGCGTGTTTTTGTCAGCCGAACAGTATTTGGCTAAAATGCTGTAATGTCATAAAATAAAAAAATAAATAAAAAAAATGGGTTCTTCTAGTGACACACAAAGCTTCTTGGTAAACAGAGCTTAACATCACATGTGAGAACAGAACACCCACAGGCTGGTTTATAGTTCCAACCTGTTAGCCTGAGAGGAAACTTTTTCTTTTTTAGTCAGTCCCTTAAAAAGACGGCAAGCAGCCATGTTGCTTCTCTTTCGGCGCAGTAAATAAGCCAAGTTCTGACAATAAGGTTTAAAAAAGACTCTAAAGGGAAAATAAAACCTCTCCAGAGGTCACTCTGGTTTTTCAATGGAATGATACCTGAATTATTGGCTTTTGAAAGGGTTTTTTTTTTCAATCAAGCAGATAAATGCATACTTAATGGATGCTTGGTGGGCGGGGGGTGGAGGTTGGCAGGCGAGACAGAGAAGGCCCTTGTTTGACTTGTAGCTGGTGAGCCAAAGCCCCTGACCTTGTGTGATTGTCGGTGAAAAGAAGCTGCTTAGAGAGATTGAACTGGCTGACACAGGCTGCCTGCTTCTCGAGGAGGTGGGAATCGGTGTGTAATGACAGGTGCAACAGGGCTGCGATGACAGATTCATTCAAACAATATTCCGCGGCTGAATGTGGCCCCTTTAGACTGTCAGCGAACATTTGGCAGGCCCTGCTGGCTTCATGGGGAAGAGGGAGTCGGAGGGATGCGTGCCAGGGCTGACGTCAGGCAGGTGACTCGGGTTGATTTATCGCTGCAATTGAATTCTTCAACACAAAGGGTAATGTTTGGCATCCGCCGGTGTACCTCCGTGGAGAGGCCGCGCTGCAGCCGCTCTGTTTGGGGGGGGGGGCTTACCGGCTGGTTGTCGAATGGAAAAAAGAATGAGAGAAAGTCATTTAAATGATTTTCTCTGTAGCACGGTATTTTCCTAAACCATTGGGTATGTCTGATATCGACTTCTCAAAATGATCTTGCATTTAAGTCATTTTACAATGGGCTCTTTTTTTTTTTTTACTACTGTATTTTATTTTCATTCTCATAAGATTTTATTAGCGGGACAGAAGGCGCCCATACACTACTGCAATTTGGTCCGATTTGACCCAATTCCAACGGATGGGGATGATAAATCTGACCAAATCGCATGTGTTTTACATCCCATCCAACCTAATCGGGTCAGACCCTAGAGATTGAACCTCCTGCACCTAAAATCTATCAGATTGGACCACCAGCTGCTTTTAAACACCCGCTATATATTGGGTCCGATTCCTTAGGTGTGTGCCAGCGGTGAGGCACCGCTGGCACACACCTATGTGCAGGTCCGGGTGGCGGCGCAGGCAGTTGCAGCAGAGGTTTAAAAACTTTCTGCAGGGTGGGACGGGCAGCGGTGAGCGGCAGCTGAATTTAAAAAACCCTTTCAAAGAACTGTCCGGCCGCTGATTGGCTGAGAGATTTCTCTCAGCCAATCATGGGCTGCCCAGATGTCATAAGTGAGCCCTCCTGGGAAACTCAAGGGAAATTGGGTCCGACTTGTGATCGCATCTTGACTGACAAGAAGCCGGCGTTTGTGGGTGTTAACCAGCCGTTTTCTGGGAGTGTCCTAAAAACATAGGCATGCCCAGGCGTTTTAAGGGAGGGTCATTGACATTAGCGCTGACCTCAATCCGCCTGTCTCTGTCGCAGTGTTGTAGAAGGGTGAGAGTTACGCACAGACTGGGAAAATCATTCAGTGCTGGGTGTGTGAGTTGCGAATGGATGTTCAGCTGGCCGGTGATCAGTGATCCATATGCAAGTCTCATTCGTAGACTTGCTCAGGGCGGGATTTCTCTCTCACACACACACACACACTCCCCCCAAAAATATCCCGATCCTTCTGCCCGTTCATACTTATGTGTATAGTATAACCCCGACAGTCGGGATTCTGACGGCCGTTTCTCCGTCATTGTAATTCCAGAGCTGGTGGTCTAGAACCAAATATAATTATGTATAGTCCCTCTGATCTGCAACTCTATTGCTGGTGGCTGCAACTCATAAATACATGGACAAGCAGATATGAAACCCCTGTCCCCCACCCCGTAACGGAAACTAAGGCGGTAAGCACAAGTTATTTTAAATGATTCCTCATTAAGAAGCCTTTTGGCTTAGGTATGCTATGGGAAAAAAATACTGATACTCTAGGGAGCCGCTATTCAGTAAGATTCGGGAACCACTGACTAAGCAGCTGTTGGCGGTGACCATCGCCTCACACAAATCTCCATTGCGGAGTTCCCTAGCCGCGAATGAGCCATTTAGAAGGGAGAACTCAAGTGACAGTGTTTTTCCCAATCAAAGGATTGTTATTATTACATAAGCTCCTTGTTTCCCGTACACAACTCCTACTCGTTTTTACACCGCTAAAAATATGAACCAGAGATTGGCATTGGTGAGATTTTTACACCACCCTATCTAGCTAATTATGGAGATGCCTGGATACAGCTTAGTTTACACATTGCAGTGAGAAGCAATTAAATCGTTCCTGCCAATGAAAGTGTGTGTTTTTTTTTGGTTGTACAAGACCCATTAAAAAAAAAAAAAAAAAAAATACTGTATAATAAAGTTTGTTTTTTCAAAATTGATTTAAAAAAATGAACAAATTGACCTACAGTACTTAGAATGTTTATATTGTTTTAATGGGGGGAGGGGGGGATGGTGCTGACGCAGTAAGAAAGTTTACAGGACAATTACTGTAGCAACTGTGAGAAAAATATTAATAGTTTGAAAATCACCTTAGAAATCAGTAGACGTGGGACGCTGCCTCCCTTACATTACAGCAGATTAATGAAGGATAATGATTGAGCGGGACCCCCAGGGTCACAGCCTTGTTCTTAGGCGGTCTTCCTGTGGAGGAGTCGTGGGGAACGCAGCTGTGGAAACAGTACAGGCTGTAGACTTTATCTCCTATAATGCATTTTTTCCCCTATATGTATTTTGTACGTTATATGGCCAGAAGCTGTAAGTCAACCAACCAATTAATCACATCGCAGCCCCAACACTCCTCCATCATGCGAAAAGTTGACTTTTGGTACATGCGGGTTTTTGTTTTTAGATGTCTGTGGAAAGCTTATGAAACAAAAGTTGGAACAGTGGTGGCGGCGAGTGTTCTAGAGTGACACAAATTACACTTTTCAGACCAGATGTATGTATTAGGCGATTACAAGGAGAACGTCTAATGCCAGGGTGTACAGCACCTACTGTAAAGCATGGAGGTGGTGGCGTTATGCTGTGGGGCTGTTTCAGCTGGTTTGGCAATGAGTCCACTAGTTTTAATGAATCATCAACTACAATGTGGCAGTTCTACGGAAACGACAAATGTGTTGATCAGAACGACAATGCCACTTGTCATTTTCCCGGATGATGCTGGATTGTTATACAGAAATCTGGTGTGTGTGTGTGTGTGTGTGGCAGACTCTACAGTGTCAGAGTTGGTCACTCTACTTGAGGTGGAGGTACAAAACATACCGCCTACTGTTGTCCAGGAATTTGTGGATTGTTTGCCAAGAAGACTGCCTGCCGTAATCCCTACATGTGGTGGACCGACAGAGTGCCATAGTCAATAAAATATTGTTTATATATTTGCTGGCGCTGTACAGTCACTTTTGTGTACAGTTTGTGGTGAATGGTTGGCTACAAGATGGCAGACACACGGTAACAATTCGGAACTGTAGGCTGTATTCTCGTGAGGTATTGAATAGGGCATCCAAAATATGACTGCCACACTGGTTCCTAGAGAAATAACAACAAGCTGCATGGTCCATCAATATTCAGCGGGACCACCACAAAATGGCTGCATTTTTCCCCTTTTTGTTATCTCCCAAGTGGGACTTTTTCTTCCAGGCTGAAGTTATTAAGCTGCTGACCTTGCACCTTAAGCGGTTAAATGTCTACATGCCGCTGACATGTTTGTACATGCGTGTTTGTACCTGATACATGTCGGTGGGAGATCTTCCTGTCCTGTTTATTTTATTGAAAGTTACGAGGGGGGGGGGGGGGGGGGCAGCTCACCACTTGTCATTCAGTTGCACCTATGTTAGTGGGAAGCTCTTTTTTTTCTGGTTTTTTTTTAGCAAAAGTATAGTTACACCCCATTATTATTATTTTTTTTTAAGCAGATCACTCAGTGCTTTTCTGTTTCTTTTGTGTTTTCACAGCTGAAGCACGGCCACCCTCATACCAATGTAGAGGGTCACAAATGCTAAATGCTTAGCTGTCTTTCACACCTGTTCTGTGTAAGTACAGCTGGCTCTACCTCTATTGCATGAACAAAAAAGAGGCTTACAAAGCAATTCCAAAAATGTGTATTGCTGCTTGCATACTGGTGTTGTAATTCTGTGCTTCTAATGCAGAGCAAGCACAATTCAGTGGCCAACGTTGTGCCATAAGAAACACTGGGGTCTATTTACTAAAAACTGGAGAGAGAAAAGTAAAAACAAATATGCTCCTAACTGTCATTTTTCAATGCTGTCTGTGCACTGTCAGATTTAGGGTTGGTATTTTAACTTTCCACATTCTAAAGGAGGAAATTCATTGGAACACGGAGATAGATACATCACTGAACAATCGGCTCCCAACTGTTATTTTGTAGGCGGAGTTTGAAAAATAACAGGAGCTGATTGGTTGGTACTATTCCATAAATACCGCCTAAATAGGATAAGTCCTTTTAGGCAGAGATTATTTACTCATGATTCACATAGGGTTTTACTGGGTATAACCGGGCATGCTGGGATTTGCAGTTCGGTGTTTACGATGTTTGACTGATGAGTGAATGATTCTAGGCTCTACATGTCGAGGTGTCAGAATGATCTGGCAATGCCGAAGGCCGTCCTGTGTAGTGCAGCTACCAGATTGCTGAGATTCCTCCAGCCTTAGCCAGCCCTGTGTAATCTCCCATTCCTCTGCATATCTCCTTTCTGCGCTCTAGGTTCCCAGGACGGCTGCTGCCTCCTTTTGCTCATGATATCTCCTCATTTGTGGAATGCCAGCCTCTTCTGAGCGCATAGCTCGCTTATCAGCTGAAATATAAAAATAAATGCGCTCGTCTTCCAGGGTGACATCCTTGTTTAAATATGTCTAGAACAGATTACACTGGGGTCTTTTTTCTGGCATACAGTTTTTCTGTATTAATGTTGCGTTTCCCCCAGGAGATGTTAGTTAAATGGGCTTTTATAGGTGAGATCGTGAAACAACCTGTACAGATTGCCATTAATACACTGTCATTGGATTCCGAATGGACTCTTCCCCCCCCCCCCCCCCCTTTTCGCACGTCTGCAATGCCATTCACAGCAGGGGCGGGATTTCCCTCTGGCAGGGAGGAGGCTAACCGATCGCTTCGATCATGAATCTGCACCATTGTCCCAATTTTATTTTTATTGGGTTTTCGCTGTTGCACATTAAAATTGCAAAAGCCAAATCTAGAACGCAGCTGCGCTTATATTAATTAATGACCTGTATATGCTCCGTCTCCTGTTAGAATTTAAAAATCCAAACATTTTCCTTTGAAATCCTGCTCTGCGAGCGCTTGTCCTCTCCTTCGTGAGATTTTACTAGCCAATAAAATGGGATTGTCCAGATGCAACATGCCAACCATAGACCACGTTTATACAGACACCACTTTTCCCCGCTCGAGGACGGCGCAGCAAGAGATGTCTTGATAGCGAACCCTCACTTTTGTAGACTCCGCTTCCCAGCTTGTCAGTGCGATCCGGCAACTCCCGATACATATATTATACCGTGCAGCCAGATGGATCCTAATGGCTTCAAGGATTATGATAAGATTTACTTAGATTGTTGTTCTAAGATAATCTATCAGACAGTTGTGCCTTCTGGGAGCCTTGCGCTGTGCTATATGTCACTGCACAAAGACTTTAAGTGCACCATGGCCTTACGTAGGATGGGGACCACAGCCAGTAAATGTACTGGCAATTAGTGGTATCACCGAGTCAGGCCTGCAAAACTTAGTAGATAGCAGCCTGTTCATTTGTAGGAGCCGGGTGAAATATTTACACTTCCTCCTGTTCTAATGCTAGGTACACACCAGAACGATGCAGGTCATGATCAGATTGTAAGACGATCATACGATCGTCTCACGATCTGTTGGAGCATACAATCTGCTGCATACGATCCGATCCCGATCTGTATATACTGTAGGTGAATGGATCTTTTTCAAATCCTACCTGCTGCAGGTAGGATCTGAAAAACGACCAAACGCGACGGCTGATTTTTTTTTTTCCATACACTGCGCATGTGTAAGGTCACAGTACGCTGCGCAAGGCCTTCCTGCGATGAATTCCTGCAACTAATTCTGTAGGCATGCCATTCGCAATGTGATTGGCGGGAAGTAGGCGCGCAGGGGTGGAAACCGGCCGTTTACTCGGAGTGATAAGAAAATTGCAGGCGTGCTTAGGAAACCGCTAGGAGTGTCATAGAAAGCACGAGGCGTGCCCAAGTATTCTAGCGGAGAGTGGTTGCGAAGTCCGTTCCAGGCTGGATATGCCTTTTTCCATTGCACCTCAGACTAAGTCCAGGGCTACGTGGCGAATGTGATGTCTTGTGCCCAAAAAATATCATTGGAGGGTGAGCCTGTTATAATGGTTTTTTCACATATTTTCACAGCTGCGAATGGATATCCAAGGAATTTTTTGAAGGTTTCTCACAGCTCTGGACCCTTGGGATCAGTATGAACTGGATGTTTTATATATTTGATAGTGATATTCAGATTCAAAAATAGTACAGTCCACTCCTCTTAAAAGTTACTGAAAAATAATTTATTCAAAAAAAACCATGAAAAACTCCACGTTTTTCATGTTTTTTTTGAATAAATGACTTTTTGGTCATTTTGGACTGTACTATTTTTGAATCTGAATATCACTATCAAATATATATAAAACATCCAGTTCATACTGATCCCAAGGGTCCAGCGCTGTGAGAAACCTTCAAAAAATTCCTTAGATTTTTTTAAATTTTGCCCTATAGTATACAGTTGTACTATTATTTGGAGATAAGCAGCAGCAGGACTTTTTTGGCGCTTAAGAGTGACTGTCTGTCTGTGTGGCGAATGGATATCTGCTCACACAGCAATCACATTAATTTGCATGGTGGGATTTCGCTGTAGCGTCTTAACCCAATGCACAAAAAGTGCGATATGTAATAAAATAGTCCCGTATCATGCACAATCTCAGTTCACTTGATCCTAGAGGCTTTGATGGATCAGTATGTTAGGATAGAAACCTTAACGCTTTATGTTGGGTCTGGAGTCATTGTAACATGGTGGTGGTTTTTTGCATATTTTTCTGTCTCGGCACATAAATAATATGAAAGTTAGAATTTGTTCAGTTAACACCTCCACCCTTTCTTTTTCCACGTTCCAGTAACTTTACACCTCTGGGTGAATATCTCGGGCACCTCCAGTGTTCTCCTGAACAAAGTTCTCATTTGCTTTGAAAATAAGGTTTTGATTTTTTTTTTTTGCTCTCATTTCTTCTATTGCAATCAATGACAATTTGGGGATTGTTTAGAGGAGGGGAACTGGAGACCCAATAGTTCAAAGGTTGCTACTGAAAGGAAGAATAATAAATATAGATCTTAAGGGGGAAAGAGGAGAAGTTGTGGATTACAGGCTTATGGGATGGTTATTTGTTTAAGGCTGTGCTATGTTATCCCATCTCACTGGTGAGCTGGGCTGTTTACGGATCTCCTTTTCTGATTGCGGTTAAAGTAAGCGTTGCTTCCAATTTTACACTAAATCAGTGACGTTGGAATCTGGGAATGAGCAGGAAATTGTCTTGGTAATGAGAGATCTGCGCTAGGACCACCCCTTCTTCTTCTTTTTTTTTTTTTTTTTTTTTATATCGGGGTCTGTGCACAGCCTTTAAGTATTGGTTGTTTTCCTGAATGGTCTTTATCTTTGCAGCCTGTCAGGATTGTTTTGTAGAAGATCAATTAGTTTACATTAAGAAATGCGCCAAGCAGACGGAATTGTTTTCATAATCAAATTGTTTTCCATTTTTAGGAGAGGCCTGGATAAGGCTGTCTCCGCGATTTTGTTTTTTTGTTTTTGCGCCAGTCTGCGTTAGCCATTGTGAGCCGGGCCCAGTGTGTTGTTTCCCCCTCAGAGGCTTCTCTGATAAGTAGAGTATATAGGCTTATCTCTGTGTTTGGCTCAACTTTAAGCACGTATTCCAAAATTGCTTTCTATTTTATAACTCCACATTGTATGGATGTCCTCTTGTTCCCCGCTTCAACCCCGAGGCATCTGCAGTTCCACGCTTAGCAATGTACTTAAGCACAGGTTGCTCAGCACACGTCGCTGGCACACATGCACTGCACCAGCGATGTGTGCTGAGCAATCTGTGCTGTTGAGATCACTGGCGGTCTGACGAGATTTTGATTGCATGCAGTCAAAATCTAGTCAGGCACTGTGCGGGACTGCCCATCGCGGTTGCAATGGGACGAACACATGGGGCGGTGTATACTTAATTTCTAAGCGTTCTAGTCAGTTCCCTTAGAAATTGCACTGAAATCACCTTGTGAGTATGGGCCTTAACTCTACTCCCCCCCCCCCCCCCCTCTCGTGCTTCTCCCACCCTATTACATTTACCTCATGGTGTCCTTAGCACCGCTTGGGGCTATTAAGTTTTCAGCAATGTGTTGTTAGACATTTGGGAACCGTGAAAACAAAATTCCCCGTTTTTAAAAACAATGAAGTCTTTTTTTTTTTTTTTTTTTCTTGATCTGTTGAGGTTTTTAGGTGCTTTTTGTATGGCAATGCATGTTTGGTTTATTAGATCTTTACACTGGCTGCCATGTATGATCTAAGATGAGACAGACAGGAGATAGATACAAATACTGTAATTTTGCATCCATTAATATATTTAGATGACAAAAGCGGCTGAGCTGATTTGGGGCGATAGACCGTCATTTGTTTTCCCATTTGATGAGTAAAGACAGAAACCCAAGACTTCCATTAGAACACGATGACTTTGTGTAGCCTTCTTTGCCATTACCATTTGAATTGGTTTGAATAGGAAAACAAGGAAGCCTGATAGTATCCTGATATAGTTGGATGGTCCATCCTAAAAACTCAGTGAAGCATTCTTCTGGTTTTTTTTTTTTTCTTCCTCTAGCCATTGTGATTGCCCGGATCATGTTCTTCAAAGGATGCCTGTCTCTTTCAAGACAAAAAAAGTCCATATCGTAGCTGAGCATTTAGCGTTACCTGATAGGCCCGCCATCAATCTCCGCTTCCCAGTCGGTTAGTTTTTAAAGCTGAAGCCTTGGGGAATGGATGGTGAATAAAGACGCTTTGTAGCCATTCCGTGTATATTTTACGTAATGGATTATGACAGTGAGATTGGTTACCGTCCTCTCCCGATAACCTCTTCCGTTTGTATGGGGGGGACCTTTCCGGAATGTTCTGTAGCTGTTATCTTCTGGACGGCCAGTGATAGGATCTGTGGGACTGGGAAATGTAACTCTTTTTTGAGGGGATGATATTGCCTTGAACCGTACAATGCTAATGGTTCTTCATTCTCTGATCGCCTTTCAGTTGAGATTAAATGGGATACTCACTGATTTGTTTGATAATTGCATCTTCAGTCCTTGTTTGTACGATTTACCAACCTGTTATTTTGCTGCCGGGTCTTGTTTCATACCATACCGTCGTCTTGGAGGGATAGTACATGTAGTGCGGTCCTTAAAGCTGGAGCTCAGTCAGAAGACAAATATTCTGATGCATCAAGCAGAATCTTCAGTTTGTGGCAATGGTTCCGTCTGTGCTGTAGTAAAAGACATCTTCTGTTCCAACCTGTGGAACAGCCAATAGTTCTATAGGAGCTGATGGAGCATTAGATGGACATTGGACAGGAACATTGTGTTCTCACAGATACCATATTCACAGATAAATGCATATGCTTTGGTTTTGGCAGTATATTCTTCGAGTTGTACTAAAAGTTGTTGTTGGTTTTTTTGTTGTTGCAATATTATATTTTAAAAGCCCAAATGAAGACCTGGAATCTCTGCTAGACATCTTCAAGAGATGGGGTCATTTTTCAATCCATGATAATCCCTGCTGGAGATGCAAAGCTTCTCCATAGCCTGGCCCTCCCTTTAGGCTGTAGGGGTGATGGGACTGTAGGCTAGAAGACCCCATAAGTGTCTGCTCAAGACAACTTTAAGGTTCCGAGAATGAAACCCTTTGCCGTTTGGTTCCTTCCCCGTAAGGAGCCAATACTGTGTACTCTGTCTCCTGTTTAGTTGACCACACTACTTTTTATGTGCTTGGCACATTCTTTTGCTTCTGGCTGTGGAGAGACCTCCTCTGATCTGATTCATTATTGAATTGTTTGACAGCTCATACTATTTAGCCTAAGCCACATATATAGACCACTGTGGCTGCAATTACAATGCTGGCACCAAACAGAAGAATAGTGACTAATGACTAGATGCGTCAAAAAAAAGAAAAGGTGTTTGAATCTTAGAACCTTATTACTCATGTGTACATCGTGCGTCATGACTATTTCTTACCGCATTCATCACCGTTTGGGTGCTGGTCATCCTTTATGTCCCGTCTGCTTTCTTTCAGAGATACAACACCCTAAGGGGGGGGGGGGGGGGTTGTGGATTGATAGATCTCTACGTTGTCTAGATAGCTTGATATGCAATAGTTCGGCTTGATATGCAATAGTTCGACTGGGTCAAAATGCAAACAATCAAAAATTCAACATTCAAAAAGGTCAACCTGGTCAAAAAGTTGACCATCAAAAGGTCGACATGAGGTTTTTTTCCTTTTTTGTGTCAATGTTGGCACTTGTTGACATGGACCATTCATTTTTGTAACGTTTACCCTTTTATGGTGCCTCGCTATGCTCGACATGGATGGTGAAGTATGAAAAAGTCCCCCCAAAAAGTAAAAATAATTGTGGAAAAAACATGTGGACCTTTTGATTCTGTCGACCTCATCTCCAAGCACCGGGAAATCGGATGATCCGGGTTTACCCGTTTACACTGCCCCTGAACCTGGGTCTCACCCATGTTCCTCTCGGAACATTTCCCGGGTTGAATTGCCGGGTAACAGGATCCGGGGCTTTTTTTTAGCCCATTTACACTGAGGACTGACCCGGGTTGACCCAGGTTATTGCTTTGGTGTAAAAGGGGTATAAAATGTGAATATCATTTTTTGACTCCTGAAAGTAGCCACCTGTTTGCAGATATAACTGGAGAACACACCTGGGACACTTCTTTCCACAGTGCAATCCAGTATTGTTTGCAAAGTTCTTCCCAACACTGTGTTGGCAGAAGTTCTTACAATTGTATTTTCTGGTTACTTAGCTGTCATCCTCTTAGCCCCCTTTAACCCAATCTAGCACATTGGGCATTCTACAGACTCTGCGGCCATTGCCGTGTTTTTTTCTCTGAGGTAGTACTGACCTAGGGTATGTATGTGTGTGTGTGTATATATTAAGGTGTATGTGGTGATGGGTATTGTTAGTGCTATGGAGTCACCATCCCTGAAACGCTTGGGGTGATTTTAAAAGCTGCTCCTTTGGGACCGTCTACAAATAAACCGCTTGTATAACATACATGTGACATTTTTGTTCGCCGATGATTGAGCAGAGACCTCATCAAAAGCCTTCTTATCTACAAAGCAACCCACATCGAGGGTATTCTAAATGGCACAAAATACATTAAAAAGACCACAGTATAGAGAGGCTTTTACTTTCCGAACTGAAATAACATGGGATTCACAATGGCCAAATCCTGCTCTTGTGTTGCAGCTCTGTTCCGCTGCCAGACTCCGCCTTCCAGATTAGAGTTATTGGTTTAGCTCCTTGTTAGCACTGGCTACTGAGCCGGCTGCAGATGCGCCCTGTTCATTCTTGCAGAGAACATGTCCTCATAGCAGCACATCTCGCTCACATCATTTCAGGTTCTACAATTTAAAATATTGTGCTTTCTACGTCAAGCCTCGAACCCCCGCCATAACCGCTTTTTAACTCATGAAATGGTTAAATCGCCCGCATGTTATGTTTCTTTTTACATCGATGCTTTTGAGTTATGGCATTTTGGCTACAGTTTTGTATTGGCTGTTTATGGTTTTGTATTATACTGTTCTAATTTCCAGCCCGCCAAAATAATGGACCAACATAACGGTGATGTCAGGCGCTATCTAGTGGCTGCCGGTGCTCACAATGCTTGAACCACCTCCCTATAGAGGTGGGGAGCAGTGTCAGCCATATATATTATGGCAGGGAGATCATATAGTATTTCCACATGAGGCTAATATCCAGGTTAGATCCAGTCCAGGTTTTCCAGGCTGATTAGCAGCACCTGCTGCTTCCTGTTATATGTGTGTCCAGGGCAGGAGGTCATTGCTCCCAATGCTGAAAGCAGCTGGGGGATAGGCTGGTAATGCCGGTTAGGTGCTTTGGTAATGATGAGCACTCTGTAGATTGCCTGCGTCAGAGTGAAAACACAGACTTAAGGTTTATATTGAAACTCAATATGAAAGGGGTTTTTTTTTCGTTTTTTTTTTTTTTTTTTTTTTTTACATTCTCCGCTTGTGGTTTTTTTTTTAACTTTTTCTGCAGTTTCGATGTATTGCGGTATATAAGACTGAAAGTTGTCCCGGGTTTTTCCCAAGCGAACTCTTATATGTGCCTCAGAGTCTTCGGACCTCAGCATACGGCAAAATATTCCTATTTGGCGTTTATTGGAAACTTTTGAAGGGTCGAGCTGTCTGGGGGAAGGAGAAACAAGCATGGCCGCTCAGCCGGCTGGCAAACAGCCTCCGGCAGCTTGGCCTCTAATGACTAGGTTGCGGCTGGTATGGCTTAGCAGAGGCATTGTGAAGCAGACAGGGAGAACAATCTGTTTTGAAAGGTGTTGAATTTAGGGAAAGCCTGGCAGGCAGACAGATTGTCTCAGTAGCTTACATTGGCTGATCTCATTGATCCTTCTTCCTGGCCTCCTAATGTAATTGTGATTTAGGTAGGCTGGTTAGTCATCTTTTTGGCAGGCTGACTCTCCGCACAATTCTGACCTGAATGAGAGAGATGATGTTATTTTGTCTTCTGCAATCTGGAACGCAGTTAAAAACCCCAAATCGATTTGCTCTCATCACTTCTGTTCCATAAATCACCCCCGTCCCTAATAGAGCAGATCATTCTACTTTTGTTTCAGTTGAGATTCTTGTTGAGTTTACCTTCGGGATTTTACAGCTACAAATGAAACAACTTGTCGTTGTTTTGCCACATTCGTTAAGGATTAAAGGGCCTTATTCAAACCTGACTTATATGCAACGGTTTGCACTGCTGGTGAATGTCGATTGTTTTGCAAGGAGAGGGCGTGCTGATATAATGGGCCGCTACCGTATGGCGTACTGATACAATGGGCGGCTACCGTGTGCGATTAAATTTACATGAAAAATTACAGTAGCCGATTGGCTGGTATTTTTACTCCCCTCCAAGGCTTAGTCAATAGTTTAATGATATCAGCGTTGTGGACTGTGGTTGTAACTCGCAACAATATTACTGCTAACTATTGAGGACTATAGGTGTTGGTCCTACTGAGTTTCAAACACCCCCTCCTCATAGCTGCTCAGCGCAAACCTTCAGTCACACTTATTTTTTCGTTTGTTCATTTTAGTAAATAGATCCTGTTGTGTGAGGCACTCCGCAGCATATCACACCTACGAGCGCTCCCCCACTTATATGCTGAGAGTGTTCTGCAAGGAAATATGAGCCCCCCCCCCCCCCCCCCCACCCTTAATAAAAAAACATTAGCCCTGTATCCTGGTGCTAAATGAATGTAATGTAATTGTGACAAGAGATATCATGCCCTGTCTCCTGTAATACAATAGGAGGTGTTTTCTGTCTGTGCTTCGCAGGCTTGCTGCTCCGTGTGTGGCCTCTCCTTGTAATTAACCTGAAGAGTGGTTTTGCTAATTTGTAGGAAGCCGCTCACGACATCTGCCGCTACCCTGAGGCACTCTCCCAGCTCAAGTTGTTTTCCCAGTTCCCTCTCACTCCTGAACAAATAGGAACACATTTTATTGCAGTTCCTTTCAGCCAATTATCAGGCGATTATGGTTGTTGTTTTTTTTGGTGTGTGTTTTTGTTGTTGTTTGTAGGCAGAGGGCTACCACGGGGTACTGTACGTAACCTTACGGAGTTAGGAGCCCGAAGAAAATATAGTTTTAACGCTCTTTTCGGGCGTGAAACTCCAATATAAATCTGTTTTAAGAAAAATGTCAACATGCACCGATTCACAGTTGCCACCTGTCCCCCAGTTCCCATTAACAGTCAATGTTTTTTAGAGCTTTGTCTCTGGAACAAGCCAAATGAAATGCTAAAACGAGTGTTAGAAGAAGTCCTTTTTGGATGCCAGCCGCGGCTTACGGCACAGCAGTGACTGTATGTCACTGGCATTCTGAAACACCAGTGTCATCCACTGCGCCGCCATTAGCAGCTTGTAAGCGGGTGAGGTAATGTGTTAGACTTGTGTTATTCTTTTCAACACGCAGTTATGTATCGCTCTCTTATTAAACCTGCTTGCTTAGGGCATTGCCGCCATAGTCATATAAAAATCCTTAATTAAATATAAATGTAAAAAAAGTTTAAGCTTTTTTTTTTTTTTTTGGGGCTGCATTTTGCACTAGAGACCCAGTTGCCTCGAGAGACTCCCCATCCTGCTGTGTGTAGGAGACCAAAAAAGGGCACCTACACATAAGTACCATTCATTTTATAATGGATATAAACATTGCAAGGCTGATGTGGCAGGGGGAATGTGGGTCACAGGAGCGAGAGGCAGGGTTGATATGGAGCACAGGGGCAGGACTGATGTGGGTCACAGAAGCTAGAGCCAGGCCTGGTGTGGGGCACAGGTAGATGTGGGACTGAATGGCAGAGTAGATGATCGATAGAGCAAATGTGGGTCACAGGAGCTATAGTCAGGCTGGGTGTGGGGCACATGGGCAGATGTGGGACTGAATGGCAGAGAGAGCCGCAGGGCAAATGTGGGTGATAGAAGCTATGGTCAGGCCGGGTGTGGGGCAGATGTGGCACTGAATGGCAGGATAGATGAGCGGCAGGGCAAATGTGGGTCACAGGAGTTCGTAGCAGGGTGTGGGGCAATGGGTAGGGGAATTGTGGGTGACGAGTTAGGGGCAGAGCGGATATGGGACTAAAGGCCAGGGCCGGTGGGGTGCAGGGGCAGTTCCTGCATTTAGGAAGCTTTCTTGCTGGCTGCAGGCTCTCGCTTAGCGTCATTCCTCCCTCCTCACACGTATTTTACATGCCAGGCTCAGACTGCTGATGCCTGGGTGGAAATCCTGTACGCAGCTTCCTTTTTGGATATCACACTGCCAGGTGTCCCACGGGAAGAGGTCGTTGTTCTAAGTGTATGTAAAGAGAACAGGATCTGGAACCCTGGGGGCTGAACACTAAAAATGAAACTGTCTTTAGGTTGTCTCCAATTGACCTGTGACAGCTCCGGCAGTTATACGCGTGACCTGTCTAAGTGTGTATTTGTTGATGCTGCGCTGTTATTCTGTCACTTGAGGCGGTCTTCTGACGAATGCAGGCCTGGTTCTCCCCTTAGTGTTTTTCCTGGCAGGAATAAGCAGCAGCACCGTTCACTGGTCAGCTTTCCCTATATGTAAATCCAGGCCCATCGTCTGATCCTGGAATTAGAGTGTTTGTATCCTTATTATCCCTCAAATAGACAGATCCCACCTCTGCGAGTGGCGTTACTGGGCTGCAAGTATATATGACTTTAAAGGAAGTGTCTTAAAGGTTAACGCCACATAAAATTTTAATTCAACCAATTTTCTTTCATTCTATTAACTCACGAGTGGACCAACCGGTCCTCACGATCTACCAACGATCCATGTTTTCCAGATCACCTAGCCGGTGCACAGGAGTAGTCATTACGAACTGTCACATTTTCAAACCTGCTGCATTCATTCCTAAGACACATTCTAGAAATCCACAGTTGGTCTGGAAAACATGGACTGTTAGACTGGTCTGCGAGACCTCGATTAGCAGTGGCTTTGTTCTGAACATAATCCCTGATGATGTAAACAGCCAAGGTGCCTTATTGTAATCTCAAAGTGGCCACTGGAGGCAGTGTTACTTTGAAGTCTATGTACAGTAGTAGTATTCTGACGCCTTATTTACATAGCCATGAGCTTATTTTGCTGCAAGGTACAAAGGGTGACGGGATTGTGTTACACCATTGAAGATGTTTGCCCATGAAGGATTTGGCTTGGAGACAGGAAACCGTATGGTAGGGTGATATCCAGCGGTGTACCATGTAATCCACATAGCAGGTTATCATATCACTGTTATTGCGTGTTACTTGGTGTGGCGTCGTCTTTATTGATCTTTAAAAGCTGACTTCAGATATTGGGTTGTGAGTGCTTCTTGTTCTTGTGCATCCCATGAGCTACTAAAAAATGTGTCCTAATAGCTTATAAACCAGACAACCTGCCAAGGAGCTGGGTTCTGTTCCTCCTGGAAATAAGAGCAGGAAAGCAATCTTTTATTCTAATAGCGTCTTAAGTTCCACTTTATGCTTTATAAATATTTGTTGCT
This sequence comes from Crinia signifera, assembly GCF_055691185.1. Classification (NCBI taxonomy): domain Eukaryota; kingdom Metazoa; phylum Chordata; class Amphibia; order Anura; family Myobatrachidae; genus Crinia; species Crinia signifera. The sequence continues at coordinate 46,306,186 of NC_139217.1, forward strand.
GTTCCGTCTTCGTCTGGCGAAGCCTTGGCGCTAGCGGACGGCATCTACTGAACAGTGTATGTAAATACATTTATGGGAGATAACCAGAAATGTCAGGGTTGCCAGAGGACGGACGCCAAGGAAAGCGGATCCGGGATTTCTCCTATGAAGAATGTCCCCCCCCCCCCCCCCTTTTTTTTTTCCTGTTCAATACTATAAGACCTTCCAGGCAGCTAGGGTCCAAAAAGAAATCTTTGTTAAATACACATGTCCTGCGTTTACTAAGATTGCAATATAAATAAGACGCTTGAAACAAGTCTGTCTAGTGGGGAAAATACATTCCTTTACCAGCCATAGTAATGCCATCTACTGCTGGAAAATAATTTTTTTTTTTCCCAGAGTCCTTTGGGATACCTAAGATATATTCCTGAGAACCAGCGTTTTACTGATGTGGATTTTGGCGTCTACTTGAAAGACTGTGTTACATTAATGGCCTGGTTTTCCACGTCTTTTCGCTGAGGATTAGTATAAATAGTGTTGTTTTATGGTTGGTGGAATAAAAGATTGCTGAAGTAAACCTAGATCTGAAGATATTGATAGGGGGCGCAGGCTTAAAACCCTCTGTTGGAGAGGATTGGCGTAGGGAACCTTATTGGGGCTTGCCGCTGAGGTGCCGGGTTGTGGATGCCGTTGAGATTTACCTTTTAGTCCTCCTATATGTCTCTGTTTGTGTCAGGACACTGGCAGGGACGGGCTGGCTTCTGTTTCGGAAGAAAAATTCCTCTGATGGTCTCATCCACAATGACAGACCTTCTGCTGACAGCTATTTAAACAGTTTACATCCCAACAGTGAAGTATTTCCTAAAGGGGGCTTTCCCGTGGGTGGGATCTGCTGCGGACATAACTCTCCTTAGTGCAACAGAGTTCACAGCAATTTATAGAAGCTTTGCCACAGGAGGTCAATGAAGAGCTTTGAGGGTGATCTCCCAAATACTTGTATTGGTACCAGCTTATTAAATGGTTTGGTTAATGGGAAAACGCATGTGGTCATTAACGCATACCGGAACACAGTCTTTTTGGAGCTCAACCAATTTTTTATTATTAGCCGCTATCAATGCTGAAATACAGACCACGCTGTGCTAGAAGCTTCTCACATACAGGTGTGTGCACGAGCAGCATGGATGGTGTAATGGTTAGCGTTAATGGCTTCCTGCTCGTTGTCACCACTCACCCTGTCAGTATTCAACGCACCCCGCTCATACGCCAATTCCCCTTCGCTCCATTTTTTGAGCAAGGGAGAATTGGCATATTCGCTGCATTAGCCGCGGGTCTCGCTGTTTGGGGGAATCCTCGCCGCCCTGTGACGGCGAGGATTTCCCCAGAACGTTGAATAGAGCGAGCGGCCGGCGCGGGGGTTAAACAGCGAGGATCGCTGGTTTTCTGCAATCCTCGCTGTTTAACCCCCTCGCCGGCCGAATTGAATACCTGCCACTGTCTCACAGTACTGAGGCCATGGGTTCGATTTCACGGCCCTAACTGTGCAGATTTTTTATATGTGATATGTCTCTTAAAGATGAGCATACTAATGCCACACTTGTGTGCATACTATAATAAAAGTGAACACTTTTAGTTTCCCACGTATCTAGAGTGGCATGTACCTACGTGCAACTTTAAATCTGCTGTATAGACAGGTCCGCAGTGTTGGACTTGGGTATGAGGGGGTCCACCAGGGTAATACAGTAGTATGGGCCCATGCATAAGGGTGTGGTCAGCTTCTAGAGTGCGTGCTAAGCCACCACAGAGATTTGGCTAAGCACAGGGAGAACATACAAACTCAGGCATGGGGGGAATATATAAACTAGACACAGTTACGACCATGATGGGAATCGAACCCAAGACCTCAGCACTGTGAGGCAGTAATTCTAACAATTACACCGCCCGTGCTGCCCTGTATGTGAGAAGCTTCTAGCACAGTATGGTCTGTATTTCAGCACTGATAGTAATGCTAACCATTACACCGTCCGTGCTGCACAATACCTGTGCAGTATAAGGTAGCATATGGATAATGTTTAATTCCAGCGCACAGTCTGGAACCTTGCTCTAGAGAAGATGGTGGTACCTCAGTGAGTAGATATAGAACACTGCCACCTAGTGCCCAAATAGTCACGAACCATTTACAGTCGTTACTTTGGAACAAAACTCGCAACTTATACAAATGAAAAAGGCCTGATATTTATGAAACATGACAGAAAATTGTAATGTATCTTGGATAACAATGGTTCTTTGCAAGTTTGGCCGACAGGACTTAAGAATTTTGTTGAAATGTGTTTGTGATTTTTATCTGGTGGTCAAATGGTTAATCGCGGCCTTAAAAAAAAAAAAAAAAGCATCTTAAGTGCTGACAGGCAGCAGCTATTCACAACACAGGAATCCTACATAAACAGTTCTGCCAGTGGTGTACTTAAATAAGACTCGCGCTTTGATCTCCTGTCCCTTTCTGTGAGCATGACTGGATGAAGGCCAACTTATCAAACGCACAATTTACAAGACTTGTTCCAGATGGGGGACTACACTGACCCTATCATCGGAACCTGGTAAATGGTCCCAACGCAGGAGGCCGCATTCTCATTGGCTGCTGCGTCTCCGTCCCACCTCTTAGAATTTCTCTCAGCTGTTCTATAGCATTAATGCAAACAGGCCGGTTTCAACATGGCAGACACCTGCTTAGCGTGTATAGACAGTGAGGCTCTGGACTTCCATGAATGGCTTTCAACTCCGACTTTGATGTGGAGTGATGACACTGTAATCATTGGAATGTATTACACTTCCAGGCAGCAGAGGGCCTGTTATACCGCAGGAGGGTTCATGATAAAATCAACTGTTTATGGTCTAGTCTACTAAAATGATCTGTAGATAGTATCTGCCGCTTTGTGTGGTACAATTGCCCTTCCTGTTACGGTTTTACAAAAATATTCTTATATTGTGAATTAAATGAATCCTGAATTAAATGGATGAAACATACTAGAAATGTGCAGGTTCGGCTTTACCCGGATCTCGAAACGGGATCTTATTGGCTATCCAGCTGTCACATGATTTGGAGTCAAAACATGTGACAGCCGATAGCCAATAAGATTCCGTTTTGAGATCCGGGTAAATCCGAACCTGCACATCTCTAATTACAACGATCGCCACAAACAGGCTGGTTGCCATGGGCAACAGAACCTTTTTTCTTAGCAATGATCAATGCTTATGTGTGTCCTCCTGTCATGTTTTACTGTAGTATTGTTGTACACTTACTGATGTACAGGTCACACCGGTACTTGTGAGAGAGCTGTACTAATCTTCCTGCAACCAGGAGGAAAATGCCACATTTGACAAGCGACATCCAGAGATTAGGGGGCAGATTCTCTAAGCTTCAACAGTGATAAAATGGAGAGTGATAAACAGCCAGCCAATCAGCTCCTGTCTGACATTTTTCAAACACAGTCTGTGACATGGCAGGTAGGAGCTGATTGGCTAGCTGTTTATCACTCTCCATTTTATCACTTTTGAAGCTTAGAGAATCTGGCCCTAATTCCGCTAAGTGCAACCGCTTCCTTCCCACAACATTGTCATTGCATTTTTCTTCAAATCGTACGGGGGCCACTACATTCCTCAGTGCACTTTCTATGTACCCTTCGTTCAATGCTCTGTCTATATACTGTACCCTTTAGCACTGAGGACACTAAGAATTACTTTTGTATTTGTCGCTTTGTAATGGTATTCACAGTGATCCTTATTAACACATTAAACTGCATTGTTGATTTATCAAAGCATAGCGAGAGATCAAGTACCAACAAATCTGCCCCTAACTGCCATATCTCCCCCGGATGACGTCAGCGAACCGGCAATAATGGCGGTTCGCTGTGGGGGGGGGGTGTGAACATCCCAAAATGCAGGCGAACCTTCATTTTGCGATGTGTTAGCAGCATGAGTCCAAACATATTCTCTTTTGCCGACACATTCACCCACACAGCGCATTGTCTTTAGAACGCCAGGTGAAAGAATTCCGTCTTTATAATTCCACCGTAAATAGTAATGGAGACCGTACTTAGTGGTATGCTAGGAGCCTTCACAACTATAAATTGTGGCAGATTTATCAGCCTGGTGAAGTGATAAAGTAGCTGGAATTTTTTCACCGGCCAATCGGCCCCTAACTGCCAAGCCACAGTCTTGGTTTGGCAAATGACAGTTAGGGGCCTGTATACTTTCAGAAGACCAGCTGACTCCGAACCGGCCACATGTAAAATAAGATACCTCACCGGTACACGGCATAAACATAGCTGTGAGTTACTGTACAGTGTAAGAAAGATAGAGCGCACATGACAAAAGCGAGAAACAGCTTCCCCGTCACTTGCGCGGATGGCATCAGATGGCCTTTCTATCTGCTTAGTGTTTGTGTTTGCATTGGCACGGGTTCCCGGTTTGGAGGGGGGGGGGGGCATTATAATCCGCAGAAGAATATACATTGAAAGTGGCACAGCTGCTTAGTGAGACAGGTGGGAACCCCATCAGAGGCGCTGCAGTTGCTGATCCCTCACAGACACCAGCACATTGCCACATTTGTCTGGAGAAAGGGCAGCTAAATAGATTTAAGGCACATTTTCTAGCTGTTTTTTTTTTTCCTTTTTTTTCTTCTTCAGGGTATTCATTTCCTCTAGTACCAAAGGGAAGCTGAAATATGAATCAGCATTGCACAACTACACGTGAGGTGCTTACTAATAACCTGATAAAGTAATTGATTTGTCTCGTTTTTAAATTTTTGAATCCTCCAAAAATACAACACAACACCGACCTGCTACTGTTCGCACAACTTGTTTTGCTCTTTTTATCTGGAGTATTCCAGGAATGGAGTATCTTATTCTAGCCTATTTCTATGTGCTATCATGGCTTTTTACTACTCTCCTCCTGAGGTGAAGTACTGCCAGTAACCACTAGAGGTCACTCACTGGGCCGAATTAATTAACCGAAAGTAAAAGCAAAATGATCTGTTCCAAACTTGCTGGCTATGGAGAGGGAGCTGTGTAGATTGGAGGTCGGAGCAGATAGGGACTAATCAGTTATTTTGATGGGCTTTTGGCTAGTATACATGTAGGTTTGTGTGTATAAATCAATCAATCTATATTCACTGGCCAGCTTGGAAGCTTGTGATTGTCAGCATATCTCCTCAGGAGAAAAATCTGCATTTCTGTGATTACGGAATAATACCTGCATTCACCCTACATCTGATTACGATCTGTTCTGTAAACATCTAAAATTGCCTTTATGGGTATTTTTAAAAATTTGGGAACTAGGTAATCCATTGTAAATCCCTATAACAAATAGTAGTTTTTTACTGCATCAAGTACAGGATTACATTAATTCTCTAAATAAAGGATATACCATCATTACTCACCTATTGCCCCTGATGAAGTCCTAAGGACGAAACGAGGTGGGTTGCGGATTGTCTCTGTTTTATGAAACATCGTAAGAAAATGGAAATGCTGAAGAAAATATGTGCATTTTAATATTGAATAAATATACACTTGTTTTTATCATATTGACTTATTTTCTGCAATTACCACCTCACATAGGGGGGTATTGGTGTAAAAAACAGTAAACAGTAGTTCCTTCTTTAGAGGTGCTGCTTTCTCATAAGCGCATTATTAGGATCACACCATATTTTCCAAATAAATATATGTATACACACATACTGGCTGAATATCCCTCAAACATGTATCAAAAAAATGAAATCTCCCATTTTGTTACCCCCCCTTTACCATTTTTCATACTCACCTGCAGTGCTTAAAGTGGTCCTGGAGAGGTGGTGGAACTCCTTTCTCCTAACACCGAACCCCCTCCCCCTCATTAGGCAATAGACCAGTACAAGGGAATTTGTGCCCTACCTCCCATAAAGGGATAATGGTCCCACAAGGAAGGGGTGTGGTCACAAAACACCAACTGAAATTACAACACACAGTAACACAGTCATATACACATTACACCACATGTAGTGCCCTTGATTCATATTAAATCACACAGTATTGCCCTTTTATACACATAATGTCCACAGTTGTGCTGCTTATACATATCTAATTCTGTCACTTCAGCAGCTCCCTGTCTTTGTCCCTCAGCAGCTCCTTGCCTTGTGTCCCTACAGCAGCTTCCCCACCTCTGAGTCCCTCCAGCCCCCCTCACCCTGTCTTCAGCATGCACAGTGCCTGCTCCTCTTTGTGGCTCTTCTTCACTTCAGTGGTGTGATGGCATGACATCACATAGGCCGTGCCAAAAGAAGCAGCCGCTGGGACAGGCTTTTCTGTTGGAATTACTATTTAGAGCTGTGGTAGAGGTGGAACTCAGTTCTCCCTACCATTAGAGGTGGTGGAACTCAGTTCCACCCCATTCCCCCTCACTTTAATCCCTGCTCACCTGGTTTCCCCCGGCAGCCACCGCGCCCATCTTCAGAGGCATTCCCAGTCCCAATGACTAATTGCACAGGTACGCAATGACATCACCCGCGCATTGCATCATTGGAACCAAGGGTGCCTGTCAGGATCGACGCCGGGAGACACCCTGGGGACCAGGTGAGTATAAAAAAATATATATTCCAAAATGGTCCCTAATCCAAAATGCTCATTGTCCCGAGGATTTCAATATACATTTGTGCTTATAAGTTTACATACCCTAGAAGAATTTGTGATTTTTCTGGCAATTTGTCAGAGAATATAAATATAAAGGATACCTCACAAACTTTTCTTTCTCTCATTAGTGGTTGGGTGAAGCCATTTATTGTCAAACAACTGTGTTTACTCTTTTTAAATCATAATGACAACAGAAACTACCGAAATGACCCTGATCAAAAGTTTACATACCCCTAGTTCTTAATACCGTGTATTTCCCCCTTTAACATCAATGACCGATTGAAGTCTTTTGTGGTAGTTGCGGATGAGGCGACAAGGTTATGCTTGCCGTCTAATTTCTGAAATGAGACTCCATTTTGTTTATCTGTTTTTTTTTTTTTCCTCATGGTTGACACCACTGTACATTTACACCTGTTATCAATCTTCTTCATGGTGTGTAATGTACAAAGAGTGTGTATTTGTACACCCCAGATGGCCTTCAGCACCGAGTTACAGGGCTGCCCTACTTTCAAGTCCAAACCTCGGCAGTAGTGAATGATTGTGAGGTAGCCACGTGTACGTGTGGGTTATATCACTGATCCTCATTCCACCACTCAGACACTCCAGTCACTACGTGGAAGCAAAAGCAGCTGATGTATTAAATGTATACTGTGCTAAGCCGCTGCATTAAAAGACATATTTGCCAGGGTAATTAGGTTGACTTTACAGCGGCCCCAGCTCCGTTTGTATTAATCTACTTCTCTCTTTAGCACTATTACTGTTAAGAATATTTTTGCGCATGAACTACAGTCATTTTGTTCTACTTGATATGGGTGACCGCATTATGATGTATACATTTATAAACTGATAATAACAACTAATATAGTACTATATTATATGAACATGGCCTGTGACCTCATTCTATACTACGGTCAGGTGACTTTCCAGCGACTGCAGAAGTCCGTCCGAGTACAGTCATTCCTAAAAGTGCATTTACACTCAGGGCCTGATACTGGTTCACTCACAAAAGCAAATTCTCTATCTAATGGACAGAACCATGTGCAGTGCAGGGGGGGGAGTCAGATGTAACATGTACAGAGAGAGTTAGATTTGGGTTTTATTTTGTTTCTGTGCAGGGTAAATACTGCCTTCTTTATTTTTATACTGCAATATATATATATATATATCTCCTATATATTTGGCTACATCTGTCACTCAAAGTGGGTGTCTGTGTCTATAACGCTCTGTTCCTGGACTTTCCTCTTAATGTGTGATTGCCTTCATCTGTGCTGAACACCTTTCTGAGAAATTAACCTGTTTAAAACAGGTGATGGCAATCATACATTAAGGGGAAGTCTAGAAACAGAGCATTGTGTCCCTCCTGGAGAGGGTCATGTTGGGAGGTATGTGACAGAGAACCAGCCCAGTGAGCCCACAAACAGTGCCAGACACCCACTGCCTTCCCATGTTGCCCAGCACTGCTACTCCACAGCCACCAGGTGAGCGCCCCCCTCCCGCGATTTGCGGCAAACCCCCCCCCCCCCCGCACGCCCCCCCCCCCCCTCCCGCGATTTGCGGCAAAAATACCCGCTCCCCCGCGACCCCCCCTACCGCGATTCGCAGCAAAAACACCCCCGCGACCCCCCCTCCCGCGATTCGCTGCAAAAAGAACCCCCCCACGACCCCTCCCACAATTCGCGGCATAACCACCACCCCGCGAACCCCCCCTCCCGCGAATCGCGGCAAACCCTCCCCCGTGACACCCCCCCCGATTCGCGGAAAAAACACCCCCCCGCGACCTCCCTCCCGCGATTCGCGGCAAAAAGGACCCCTCCGCGACCCCCCCTTGCACGATTGGCGGCATCCCCCCTGCGACCCCCCTCCCGCGATTCGCGGCACCCCCCCCCCCCCCCCGCAATTCGCAGCAGCCCCAGGATTAAATGGCACATGCAAAACACTGACATGGCTATGGTCGACAATGAAAAAGGTTGACATGAGTTTTTGAAGATTTATTTTTAATTTTTTTAATTTTTTCATATTCATTGTCATGTTTCGACATGGACACCAATGAAGTGGCACACTTATGTCAACATTTACATGTGTTGACCTTTCTGTGTTGATTTTTTCTTGTGGCGATTCGCGTCACACCCCCCGCAACCCCCCCTCCCGCGATTCGCGGCACCCCCCGTGACCCCCCACCTCCCGCAATTCGCGGCAACCCCCCACCGGAACCCCTGTGAACCCCGCCCTCCCGCGATTCGCGGCACCCACCCCCGCGACCCCCCCCCCCGCAATTCGCGCCCCCCCCCCCCCCCCGTGATTCGCGGCAGCTCCAGAATTAAATTGCACATGGAAAACACTGACATGGCTATGGTCGACAATGAAAAAGGTTGACATGAGTTTTTGAAGTTTTTTTGTCATTTTTTGAATATTTTCATATTCATTCTCATGTGTCGACATGGACACCAATGAAGTGCCACACTTATGTCAACATTTACATGTGTTGACCTTTCTGTGTTGATTTTTTTCTTGTGGCGATTCGCGTCACACCCCCCCGCAACCCCCCCTCCGGCGATTCTCGGCACCCCCCGCGAACCCCCCCTCCCGCAATTCGCGGCAACCCCCCACCGGAACCCCCATGAACCCCGCTCTCCCGCGATTCGCGGCACCCACCCCCCGCAACCCCCCCCCCCTCCCGCAAATCGCGGCACCCCCAGGATTAAATGGCACATGCAAAACACTGGCACGGCTATGGTCGACAATGAAAAAGGTTGACATGAGTTTTTGAAGATTTATTTAATTTTTTGAATGTTTTCATATTCATTGTCATGTGTCAACATGGACACCAATGAAGTGGCACAGTTATGTCAACATTTACATGTGTTGACCTTTCTGTGTTGAGTTTTTCTTGTGGCGATTCGCGTCACACCCCCCGCAAACCCCCCTCCCGCGATTCGCGGCACCCCCCGTGACCCCCCACCTCCCGCAATTCGCGGCAACCCCCCCACCGGAACCCCTGTGAACCCCGCCCTCCCGCGATTCGCGGCACCCAACCCCGCGACCCCCCCCCCTCCCGCAATTCGCGGCACCCCCCGTGATTCGCGGCAGCTCCAGAATTAAATTGCACATGGAAAACACTGACATGGCTATGGTCGACAATGAAAAAGGTTGACATGAGTTTTTGAAGTTTTTTTTTTTATTTTTTGAATGTTTTCATATTCATTCTCATGTGTCGACATGGACACCAATGAAGTGCCACACTTATGTCAACATTTACATGTGTTGACCTTTCTGTGTTGATTTTTTCTTGTGGCGATTCGCGTCACACCCCCCCACCCCCTCCGCAACCCCCACTCCCGCGATTCACGGCACACACACACCCCCCCGCGATTCTCGGCACCCCACCCCGTGACCCCCCCTCCCGTGATTCACGGCACATCCCCCGCGACCCCCCCCCTACCATGATTCGCCGCAACCCCCGCCCCCGTAACCCCCCTCCCGCGATTTGCGGAAACCCACCCCGCGACCCCCCTCCCGCGATTCTCTGCAATCCCTCCCCTCCCGTGATTCGCAGCATCCACCCCCCCACAACCCCCCCTCCTGCAATTCGCGACCCCCCCTCCCGCAATTCGCGGACACCTAAGTTGCAATACAGGGCATCTTTCATACAATTCTAACCATATTTCTCATATACAAACGTTCACAAATTAAGGGGGCGCAGCCCCTTACGACGGTGTGAAGAGCGCCCGTAGGGCGCGATGAATCACCTAGTATATATATATATATATATATATCTCTATCTATCTATATCTCTATCTATCTATATCTCTATCTATCTATATCTCTATCTATCTATATCTCTATCTATCTATATCTCTATCTATCTATATCTCTATCTATCTATATCTCTATCTATCTATATCTCTATCTATCTATATCTCTATCTATATCTCTATCTATCTATATCTCTCTATCTATATATATATATATATCTCTCTATATCTCAGTTTGAAGTACAAACCCCTCCCGACTATGCCCAGCGTGTATGGACAGCGATGATGGCAATCATCGCTGTGGGGAAAGCCGCTCAGTGCATACACACTGAGCGGCTTTCCCCCTGCCCGGCGGCGACGGAGGGGGTAGGACGGCGTTGCATAGCACAGAGCTATGCAAAGTCATCCTCAAAGCCGCTCATCTGCTGGTATTACCACCGCTCATCGCTGGGGCATACACACTGGGCAGCATTGAGCTGACAGCCGCTCAAACAGGCTGTTTTGAGCGGCTTTCAGCTCAAAGTCGCCCAGTGTGTATGGGCCTTTAGATTTAACTAGTAGATGTACTTTACCATTAAACGAAGGTGCTCCTGACATTTGATTTAATGGGAAGCCTCCGAAGGCCGGCGCTGCCATTATATTATTTATATTTTGTTAACTTGTCGGGGAGCCGTGCCAAAGGGCATTTGAACGTGAAAAATAGTTAGCAGCCGGAGGGCAGCGATTCAGCAATCACACGCTGAAATAAGATGGATCATGTTCCTACAAAGTGCATCGTAGGCGCATCGTAGTAAGAAACCACACGAAGCTCCCATAATCGCCTTTGTGCAGGATGCTGGCTCAGCACGGGAAAAGGTCAACATTTTTGGGGAAAAAAGATAAACGTGACACGTAGAACCGGAATTTTTTATTTTTACTTTTTAAGTATCGATATAAATATTCTTTAAATATCTTGCATTTAAAAAAATAAAATAAAAATGACAGTCAACTTTTTGGGTAATGAATCCAATTTGAATCTGAAGCCTAAGGGGGTGATTCTGGTTGGTTTGCAAAAGCAAACTCCTTCTTTAATGGACAAAACCAAGTGCAGGTGGGGCTGATGTAACATGTGCAGAGAGAGAGTTAGATTTGGGTGGGGTGTGTTCAAACTGAAAATTAAATTGCATTGTAAAAATAAAGCAGCCAGTATTTGCTCTGCACAGAAACAAAATACCCCCCCCCCCCCCAGATCTAACTCCCTCTGCACATGTTACATCTGCCCCACCTGCAGTGCACATGGTTTTGCCCATTAAAGAAGGAGTTTGCTGTTGCAAACCAACCAGAATCAGGATTTAATTGCAGAGAAAAACAAGTAGAGAGAAAAAAAATAATTTCCTAATCAGAACTGATGTGGGCCAAAAAGTGCCAATTGTAAAGCACAGCATGACAGTTAGGTTACTATGACTTCTCCGGCAATGCCTCTTTTTTTTTTTTGTTGGGATTTGTAGCCATCTACAGGTAAAATGTTAAACTAATAAGGCATGTTTTTCTTTTTCCATAGGTCCTCCTCGCATTTCCGACAAAGTGATTCACCGGCAGACCGTAAGATTGGGAAGAACCATTAAACTGCTGTGTCCGGTGGAGGGCGACCCTCCCCCTCTTACCATGTGGATGAAAGACGGGCGTTCAATCCACAGTGGCTGGACGAGATTCAGGACGTATGTGCAAGGGCTGAAGATTAAAGAAGTGGAGAGCGAGGATGCCGGGAGCTACATCTGCAAAGCCACCAACGGGTTTGGAAGCATCAATGTCAATTACACGCTCATTGTAATCGGTAAGCATTTCCTTTCATAGCGATCACGGTTTAATTGGTCTGTGTTTTTTGAATTGGGAGTCGCCATTAAGAGACGTTTTAAAGTTACAGCCGCTACAACATAATCATATACTGGCTGGAAGCCACACCAACTGTCACTTCAAAATGACTCCCTGGCAGTTGGGAGGTCATTCTGGTTGACACGCAAAGCTGCAAAATTCATCTTTTAAACACCACCCATACGAACGTCCGCCCGGCCGCCGCATGCACCGTGAATGTCGCTGACCATCGAATGACTTCTACAGTGCACACAGATCTAAGACACTCTCCGATGTCTTAGATCTGCGGTCTCCCTCTCCGGGAAGAGGTTGGGCAGCTGAGTTTCCCTGACCTCCGCTGCGGGCCCCCACGTCATCAGCGAATCACCATGGAAATGTCCAGCGTTTTCATGTCAACGCCCATGAAATGCAGGCCGCAATGACGCCCCACTCCCACAGTGCTATGTGTGAGATGCCGTCCAAAAAAAAAAAATCAATTCGCTGTGCACGCTCACACCAAGCGGCTGCACATGCGCATAAATGTTTATGCGCGTCCGCAAAACATCTCTCTCCGTTGCAAATTCACAGCGGTGTGTGATAACCAGAATAACCTCCTTAGTGCGGCTCCCCTGATTTTTGAAATAATTGCCAAAGAGTCAGTTTGAAGTGACAGTTGGTGTGGCTCTCCTATTTGAATTTGAATTGTGCTGCAGCCCCTTCTCTGGAGCCTTCCCCTGGTTACAGCATAGAACCATGCTCATTCAGTAGTTCCTATGTTGCAATAGGATGTAATGCATTCAGCCGCTATGGGGAAGCGGATAACTGGATATCAGTATGGACTTTGCAGGCCTAGAAAAGACTGATGGCACCAGTAATGTGTGTGCGCACCTGGCAGACTTCTCCAGGATTGTTTGCTGAAAGGTCCTTTGTTAGATCTTGACTGACGCGATGATATTATATCCTATTCTGTACACCACATTATGAGGTCAGATCATTTGCTGAGTTTAACGTTCTAGGTTATCCAAGATTGCTTCCTCTACTATAATCTCAGGCAGGATTTCAATGTCAAAGTGATATATAATCCTATGTCTCACTGTCCCAAATCCTATAGGGGGGGGCATAGTGTGCCGAGCGCAGCATGGCGAGGGGGCACGGTACACTTTTACACAGTAGTCCATGTCGACATAGACACCCCAAAAAACGTGAAACTAACGTCGACAATTTAAATGTCGGCTTACCGCTTGTGTTGACCCTGTCGACATACAGTGTGGACCTTTGACATGTGTCGACTTAAGTCTTGTCCACCATTATTGTCCTTGCGGGTGGAAAGCGTACGATTACTGCAGGTAGCCATTATCGGAGGTAGACGAGCATCGTGTGTGTGTGCCTCATAATAATAAATACCTCGCAGGGTTGAGAGGAGCAGAGAGGAACCTTTAGTCTGTAGCGGCCAATTTGGTGATGCCTTTCAGCAGTGCCGCCGCTGCGCTGTACTAATGATAACCGATATCTGATGGATTGCAGGTTTCCACACATGTCTTCCATTTGCACTATTAAATAACCTGTCTTTAAGATTAAATTAGACTCCAGAAGACTATTTATATTTTATCCATATCAGAAACATATTCTTGGAATACTGAAAATGACTTCTTAACGTTTTCAGATGTTCAGAAGAGTCGTAAAAAGTATTTCTGCTATTCCCTCCTCATCCCACATCCATGCCGTCTCCAGATGCCTGGGCTTAGTACAGCGTGGATATAGGATAAGCTTGTGGGATTATGGATATGTGCAGGAAAATGAATAAACATCCACTTTTTAGCTCCCCAAAAAATGTCCTTTGTGGAGATCTCTCCCATAAGCTGTCTGTGTGTACGGCGTTGTGCAGCTGTGCATGTCGGGGATGAGGGTAATCCAACGCTACAGGATCTGCTGATGTGTCCCCTGATCAGGGTTCCGTCACATAGGATCTGCTGATGTGTCCCCTGATCAGGCCTCTGTCATACAGGATCTGCTGATGTGTCCCCTGATCAGGGTTCCGTCACATAGGATCTGCTGATGTGTCCCTTTATCAGGCCTCTGCTATACAGGATCGTCTGATGTGTCCCCTGATCAGGCCTCTGCCATACAGGATCTGCTGATGTGTCCCCTGATCAGGGTTTCGTCACACAGGATCTGCTGATGTGTCCCTTTATCAGGGTTCCGTCACACAGGATCTGCTGATGTGTCTCTTTATCAGGGTTCCGTCATACAGGATCTGCTGATGTGTCCCTTTATCAGGCCTCTGTTATACAGGATCGTCTGATGTGTCCCCTGATCAGGCCTCTGTCATACAGGATCTGCTGATGTGTCCCCTGATCAGGCCTCTGTCATACAGGATCTGCTGATGTGTCCCCTGATCAGGGTTCCGTCACACAGGATCTGCTGATGTGTCCCTTTATCAGGCCTCTGTTATACAGGATCGTCTGATGTGTCCCCTGATCAGGCCTCTGCCATACAGGATCTGCTGATGTGTCCCCTGATCAGGGTTTCGTCACACAGGATCTGCTGATGTGTCCCTTTATCAGGGTTCCGTCACACAGGATCTGCTGATGTGTCTCTTTATCAGGGTTCCGTCATACAGGATCTGCTGATGTGTCCCTTTATCAGGCCTCTGTTATACAGGATCGTCTGATGTGTCCCCTGATCAGGCCTCTGCCATACAGGATCTGCTGATGTGTCCCCTGATCAGGCCTCTGCCATACAGGATCTGCTGATGTGTCCCCTGATCAGGGTTTCGTCACACAGGATCTGCTGATGTGTCTCTTTATCAGGGTTCCGTCATACAGGATCTGCTGATGTGTCCCTTTATCAGGGTTCCGTCACACAGGATCTGCTGATGTGTCCCTTTATCAGGCCTCTGTCATACAGGATCTGCTGATGTGTCCCCTGATCATGGTTCCGTCACACAGGATCTGCTGATGTGTCCCTTTATCAGGGTTCCGTCACACAGGATCTGCTGATGTGTCTCTTTATCAGGGTTCCGTCATACAGGATCTGCTGATGTGTCCCTTTATCAGGGTTCCGTCACACAGGATCTGCTGATGTGTCTCTTTATCAGGGTTCCGTCACACAGGATCTGCTGATGTGTCTCTCTATTAGGCCTCCGTTTCTTAATCTTGACTTGTGACCTGTGAGCAAGGAATGGGGGACGTAATCATTTTTTTTTTCCACATATACTTCAATATAAGTAAAAGTTTTGTGTAATAGGCGGCAATCGATATATATTTTGCTTGTGGGGTCAGTTCAATCTTATGCTTGTTGGTTTGTCACCACTGGTACCTGTCGGGATTTTCTGCAGACCCAACAGGGTGCATTTACTAAGATGGGCGTTCTAGTGAAGATGGGATACTGCTACGAGCAACCAATCAGAATCCATCTATTATCTTCTATAAGGTGCTCAAAAATATAAGAATTAGATTATGATTGGTTGCTATGGGCAACATCTCATTTTCAATAGAACTCCCATCTTTGTAAATAAATCCAAACATTTCATAAAGACCTATTGAGCCCTTTTTTAATAGCCTGCAGCTTGCATACAGGGCTGTGATTCTAGTGGGTGAGACCATCGTTTTTTTTTAAAAGTGGCAAGAACGTAACAGACAAACCCCACCTGATTTTTATTTTTATTTTGAACGGGCCGGTATTTTTAAAGCGGCAATCATTTAAAACTCCTCATACGGGAAAATGGCAAGCTGTTAAGCAAAGCCATTATTGGGGATGTACCAAACCTTCTAGAGAGGACCGATGAAGACGTTCACTGATAAGTTAGTGACCATCTTATAGAATTTACAAGATGTAATTGCAGGGAGCTGATCAGTTTGTATTGATAATGCTATAGACCACCTCTACAGTTGTCCTGTTGATCTCTCTCGCACTTTGACTTTAAAGAAGCTTGTATAAGGCGGATACAGACTCATTGGTAGAGCAAGTTAAGGTGTAGATCATTGGACAGCCCCATATGGTTACAGGGCTAGTGGTTCATGGAACCAAAGGTTGACATATGAAAGGTAGATATCTGAAAACGCAGACTTGGAAATGGTTGACACAGAAAAGGTTGACACCGACTATTGCCAATCCTAGTCGACGTGGACGGTAAATAAAAAAATAAAAAAAAACTTTGTCGTTCATTGTCATGTCAATCACTTGAACCTTTTGTGTCTGTCACCTTGGGCCTTATTCTAGTTGGCACGCTCCCCTGCGCTTTCGCACAGGAGAGGGATGTTGAGCGACTGCGCATAAACATTTATGTGCATGTGCAGCCACTTGGTGCGAGCAGGGGGAGCATGGGAGGGAACATGGAAATTCGCCCTTGATGTGGGTGTGGGGGAGGGGGGGAGAGCTGATGTCAGAAGATGCCAGCTATCCGCCCGCTTGCCGTACAGGGCGCCCGCAGATCTAAGACACCAGTGAGGTGTCTTAGATCTGCGAGCGCTGTAGAAATCATTCGATTTCTACAGCGAATTTCGCAGTTTTGCGTGTCAACCAGAATAAGGTCCCTAATGCATGTTGACTATTGGCTGTCAACCGATCATCAATTGTCATTTCTTTCTGTTTTTTTTTTTTAAGCTTTCCGTGTGCCATAGTTGTATAACGTGCAGCTGTGTTCAGGAATCTCTCAAATTCGAGAGCCTTAAGCGTTGATTCCATTGAACAATCACTTGCATTTTTATAATGTACGCTACACTTTGCCTTAGATGATATTGTGGCTGAATAATAGGAATCGCATGTTATTCTGTGTTCCCCTAAGGGAACGGCGTAGGAGGCCGCGGTGCGCACACACAGAAAGGTTCTGTGTAAAGCTGTCTAGTCAGACATGTGTCTCCACGCTGTTGTTTTTCTTGCTGGTACCGCAAAGCAGATTTTGTGATGGTTTACTGCATCCGACATGCTGTCGATTTCCTTCATAGACAAATTAGAGAACCCGTATGCTTACCTGTCGGATGCCAGCCAGCCAGACCATGTTCCGCTTACGGTATGCCGGCATCCTCTGAATATACAAGTGTTCGTACAAAAGTTAATGAAGAGAGAGGCGACAGTAGAGAACAGAGCGTGTTTTACAAGTAGTCGAGTTTAACAGGCTTTGTGGCTTACCACAAGATTGGAACTGCCAATTACTATACAAGAATGACAATTACGAGTTCAGCGAGAGGGAACTTTTTTTTTTTTTTTTTTAACCAACAGTGATCCACTTAAGAAAAAAAATTTAAATAAAAAAATAAAACGAAGTTCACAAAAGCACTAAAAAAAAAAAAAAATAGTAGACAGCCAAAGTTTTAACATATTTCTCGTTGAAATGTGTAGTTCTGTCCATCGTCTCTTGAATGTCTTTCAAATATCGCTTCCCTTAGGGATTAACAGGAAGTAAGTGTGTTTCCTATTAATTTGGCTTGTTCCGGGTTAACCCAATTATGTAAACAGTAATATTCACTCAAATATTTCATTCAGTCGGACGTTCCCAGTGTGTGAAAGGGACTGAAGCAACCTAGTGTGGCTTAGTTTATCGAGTCAGTACAATGTAGCCGTGTATTTAGAATTGCTGTATACAATAAATTGTGATCAAATTATGCTTTATGGGGGGGGGGTGTAATTCAATGTCAGTCGACTCCGCATGCAAGCCATACGCCATTGAATAGTTTTCCCTTCATGTGCAGGAGACCAGGACTTACTTGCTGGCTGCGATAGACACCGGCTGTTCGGGGCTGGAGCTGACGTCACATGACTTCTCCTCCTATATCGCCCGGGTACACCTGCTATTATCCTGACACTCCCAGAAAACGGCTGGGTGCCACCCACAAATTCCAGGTTCATGTCAAACACCTTGTGAATGGCCAACTATTTAAAAAAAAAAAGGAGCAGGATTTTATTGCGGGACGGCTGGATGCATGCTCAATCTGTCGCTGATCACCCGGCCAGCAAATTCACATCCGCGCAATCAGTTCCCAATTAGGCCCATTATATCATATACAGTATAACACAAGCAAATAGCCTCATCTCTCAATCAGGGCGCTAGTTCCTGGTAGTGAATGGATGGGAAGAGTTTTTGTGACTTATCCATTAATTATGTCTAAGTTTTTGTGAATAGGGTGGTTGAAGTTTGATGTCTTTAGGTCTTATTGATGTGAATGGTTGCTAGTTACTCAGGGGCAGATGTATCAAGCTTCGAAAAAGTGATACAATGGAGAGTGATAAACAACCAGCCAATCAGCTCCTAACTGTCATGTTACGGGCTGAGTTTGAAAAACGTCAGGAACTGATTGGTTTGTTGTTTATCACTCTCCATTTTATCTTATTTTTTTTTTTTTTTTTGAAGCTTGATACATTATCTCTGAAAAACAATGGTTGCCACCACTGTGTAGGTGGCAGGTCCACTTTAAAATGGCCGAATGCATTTCCAAATTAAACCTCTATATCCGTGACTGATTTGGAACCACACTATATAAGTCACCGGACTTCACAAAATCCAGCTAAGAAGATGTTTTTGAAATCAGGGAAAGATCTTCAAAGTATTTTTATTACTGAGAAGGTCCTGGTGTTGGCTCATCCGTTCAGTACATGTTGCCACAGTGTCTGCTCCGATCATATCTCTTCACCTTGAAGACGGTCCTCATACTTCCATCTGTTTATACCATAACTGGATTATCCCCCTTCAAATTGCCCATGGTGCCCAGCTGGTAGTTATTTCCACATCTCATTGATGCAATGTGTGGTGAGCGTGGCCCATGCATTTCTTCTTCCTCTGATGGCGAGCGAGAGATCAAAGATCAGACAGATGTTTTCCATTGTCTTATCTGTTTGTGTCTTCCATTTCATGCATTTGTTTCTCTGATCAAAGCCCTCTGTAGTGGTCTGTCACCTCTCTCAGCCTGTGATGATTGGCTGCCTAGGGTCATTGGATTGAGGCCCTCTTTGCTACCACTGTCCTTGGGGAATCCGGTTATGACCTTGGATTTTGCCAGTTTACCATCTTGTTCCGTCACACTTTTTATTTCAATTGCCCTTAAAGCAGCCTAAGGGCTAATGTTTTTCTTTCCGTGCGTGTGGTCAGTCTGCGAGATTCGGGAGTGGAATTCCCAGCTGGAAAAAGAATATCAGAGGGATCTTTCTAACTTAATTTCTTCCTTTTTTAAGGGTGATGACTTTGTTGGAACATCGGGGTTCTATAAGAAAAATAAAGTGTATAGATAGGGTACTGATGCTACACTGTTACACGGTTACAGATGCTATTCGGAATAATCTAATATGCAAGTGGCTGGGCGGCCATTTTGAGACTTGAACCTGTGTCCGCGGGAATGCAGCAATCTCCATTTACTAGGATCTGGTGCAGCGCTTTCCTGTGGGTTAAACTATATGGGGCTGGTGCAGTGTTACAAGCAAATCTATTTAGTGGCCAGATGCGCGCGCGCGCATGTGTAATATACAGCGAATAAATTTAAGTTTCTTATATGAGCATATTATTTAGACTGACCCTTTTCAATCCAGACATTAGACTCATGAAAGTGGACTCTGCATGTGCACACACGGCTGCACGAAGGGCCGTCTCAGAGTTGAAATGGGGGCTGGAAGCATTTATTTCTGGCAAAATGTTTGGAAAAGAAGACTCTTCTAGACGAAACGGTCCCGAGAGCTCTGAGAAAACGAGACTCTGCTCTCAGTCAGGACTGCTAAAGACATTAAGTTCCTTGAAAACATCCATCTATCAGCAGCGAGGCGTTTGTAAAAGGCCCTGCTTTTTCTGCCCTTCCTGGCCTGCTGATTGTGTACAGTGCCTTTATTGTGAGAATTCCATGATGACCCTTTACCCCCCCCAGTAACGATGACAGATTTATGGATTGTAACACCCAGGAGCTGATGCGTTTGATAACTGCGGCCAGCCTGCCCTACTGCTGCCAATTTCTATTTTTATTTGTTGGGTTCCTTTTAGGCATAACTTTCATACCTCGCTTTTGGGAGGGGTTGCAGGACCAGGAGAAGGTGGCCATGATTTGACGGTGACATTCAGGGAGCAAATGGAAAGGGCCAGGCGTATGGAAAAGCATCATCATTGATGCGCCTTGTGACTTGACCGAAACCTCCTTGCAATTCTGTAGTGGTACTTTTTGGAATGTTGCATCATGTGGTAGGACTACAATATACGAGGTGTTATCGCGCTTATACATCTAATCCATATTATATATATCTTAACACCTTTTAGAAGATAATAGATAGTACAGGTAGAGTCTCCCGTATCCATAGATCTCGTATCTGGAATTTTCCCAAAACCATGGGTTGTTTTTTTTTAGAATATTTCGGATCCCCCTTCCCCTTTTTTCATACTTACCTAGTCCCCCTATGTCTACAGCCTTCAGGAGCTTCTTCGGCGTCTTCAGCGGTCCCAGGAGTGCATTGCACGTCACCGGCATGCCTGCAAATTCATGCAATGCACTCCTGGGACCGCTAAAGAAGGCTACCGGGGAGGCCGTGGGACCATCGGGGGACCAGGTAAGTATGTAAAAAATAAATAATCTCCAAAACCCTAAAAATCCCTTCTCCGGAATGCTGGTTGTCCCAAACCTTTCGCATAAGGTATACTCCATAGCAACATCCCATGTGAAACAGAATTCCCATCTTATTAAATCCCCCCCCCCCTGTATATTGTAAGTATATTGTGACGATCGGAACGGAGAGGGTTGCTTCCTGCCATTTCCCTCATAGCACTTCATTTCTGTTAACCTTATTGTTTTCCCACTTCAGCTCGTCCATAAAAATAAGGAAATTCAATTAAATACACAGTATGAAGACTCAACAGAAGGGAAAGCGGCCATTCCAAATGTTTCGTAATAAATGGCAAAAAACACATTTGGCAGATTTCCCTCGCTCTTTCTATTAAACTAATGAAACAACTACATAATTAAAATTTTAAAAAATTCCAAAATAACTTTTACAGTGTCTCATACCATATTTTTCCTTGGCACATCGGCACCTACTGCATGCGGAGGAGGGAAAATGGACAGAGACATAATTGGCATTCAGTTGCATCACAAGCTAAAAACACATGTAAGGCACTGATATAAAAAATACTATTTATTTTCTACAGATTATTTTTTTTTTTTTTTTGTTATGCTGCTGAAGCCAAGCTATTTTGCTGGCAAACTTTATTGGGTCCTTTCATAAATTATGTTGCCTGAATAAAGGTCCTTTAACCATATTTTTGTATCCGAAGGCTTAGAGGGCCCTGGATCTAGGACATAAGCTGTCTGCTAAGCAATTGTGACTGTCCCATTGCCCAGCCTGAACAGGGGACCTCATTAGCACTTATAGCACTTTTACACCAAAACTGCTGAGTCGCACCCGGGTTTTTGGACCCGGATCCAACCCGGCAGTTGTTCCCTTTTACACCGGCATTATGCCGGGTAGGGGACGCCGGTGAATTCGGGCCCTGAGCCGGCGTTCGGAGATTACATCATCTCCAAGCGCCGTCAAACCCGCCGACCGCCGCCTGACACCCCCACAATGTTGACCGACACACTGGGGGCAAGCCCAGCACCCAGGTAAGCTGCTGGACTGCCCCCAGCCTCCGTGCGCCCCCAGCCTCCGTCCATGAGGTGAATGGATGCCGCATGCAGGCATCCATTCACCTCTGCTGCTGTCTGCATAGCACCGCAGACAGCAGCGGAGGCTGTACGCAGCCCCTGCCCAACCTCCGGATTGACCTCAGGGCGCTGTGGTCTGGAGGTTAGTGCTCCCTGATAGGAGGAAATGGGTCCCTGGGTCGGATGACCCGGGTTACCCATTCACACGGCCCCTGACTCCGCGGAAGCCCCGTGTCCGACCCTGAACATTTGCCGGGTCGGACACTGGGTAACAGGACCCGGGTTATTTTTACACCAAGCCCCGTCCCGGACTGGAGCGGCAATAATCTGGGTCGCGGCTCTGGTGTGTAAAAGGGGTATTATAGGTGGTGGTGGTCTCTATTTCTCCCTCTCCGGAAGGATGGGGAGAAGGGGGTGGGGGGTTGAGAATAATATATATGGGGAAAAAGGAGTGTAATTTGGTATAATAGGAACGAGGGGGCACTGTAATGTTTTACCGTATACCTGGTGGCACTGCTGTGTTGATTATTAACTGGGGGCTCTACAATGAGGCATAATCACTGGGAGGAAGAAAAGTCAATGTTGCATGATATGTATTAGGGACACTATGTGGCATAATGTGAACTGGGGGCATTGTGTGGCATAAAGCGTACAAGCAGCACTACAATGTGGTATATTGTGAACAGGGGGCACTACAAAGTGGTGTCATTGAACTAGGAGCACTATATTACGTAATATGAACCATCGTATTACTAAAAATAACCAGGGCATTTCTAGGGGACATGCAATGAACAAGAGCTTCAGAGATCTGTATCTCTCTAGAAACATTGGGGCTGGGGCCCTTGCAAATTGTTACAAAGGGCCCCACAAAGCTCTGGCTATGCCCCTGTCAATAGTATATTTTCATTGCTGAGAAACACTTTTTACTCTTTCTTGTCACATAATTAACTTTTACATTCATTTCTGTCCTTCAAAACCCTCCAGCCTTGAGACCTATTTGATAGATACAATTTATCACACCAGCACTGATGGCCGCATGTTAACGGTGTGAAGGACGTATGATAATATTTCTGAAGTTCAAACTCCCTGTATACTCGTGGAAACATAATTTTCAGACTTCTTCTTAATTTTAATGTATATGGATCACAAGGAGCTTGAGCAATAGCTTTGGAGATGCAGGCTGTGTCGGAATCCCAGTGAGCTTGCCCGTATTTTTAAAGTGGCAACATTTCCAATGCAAAACCAACCTGGTATTGCCTTTTGTAGAAGGCACTTTGTGGCATCACTTTTATTCTGTGCGCTATGTTGAGTTCTATTATTTAAAAATATACTGTTTGCAGTCATGTATGATCACGTGACTGTGGGCAGCCATTTTGGCAGCATACACAACATTCACTCTTTTTTAATTCGCAGGGAGCTAGTGACAATGCTGTCCCCTCTCCCCTGTGAGCCGGTCTTTAGTTGGGAAAAAACAATGAATGTCTGGTGTGCATCTGTAGCAGACCAACATTAACAGTCGTTCATGCTACATGATCTGGATTAGGATGCAGGTCGACAAAAGTATTTACTCTGGGGGGGGGGGGGGGTAAGGGGACTGAGGGGGGAGGACAACAGTCATAAACTTGGCAGCATATAGTTAAATAAACCCAACTGCCAGTCACGCGCAGAAATCCGAAGAATCTGACAGGCGAGTGAGGTGGCGTCTTCTGAATTTAACACCTTCCCGGGAGTTGTGCTTGGTGGCGGCCATTTTGTCACTCCTGACAGGAAATTCCAAGCAGAATAGTCCTCTTTCATACAGTAAAAGTTCTATTAAATGTTACGTAGCAGCTGAATACACAATATTACAATCATGTTGTAATACTTTTTTCTATTCTGTTTTCTGCGCTTGCAATATAGCAGCCATTATTGGCACCTGCTGGTAGGAACTTCCGCGCCTCATCAGAGCGCTCTGTCTGCCTGTGTTATCTTTATCTCCATCTTCCAGGATGACACTAGTTAAGCTTTGGTAGCCGGAGGAAATCCAGTATGGAGGAAGTGGACATCCATTTAGTGTTTACTCGGGATCTGTTCCACCAACGACTTCCAGATGTCGGGGTTTAATTGCCACACTTTTGCAATGTTTGAGCCAAAGGACTTGGAAAGGCCAATATATAAATCAAGCCACAAGACTCATCTCATAGTGCAGCGTGCCAATTTTTTTTTCCTGTCTTTTTTTTCCCGGTCTCCAAAGCGACTGCGAATTACAGAGAAATGCTAGAAGACAAACAACAACGCTTACGTTTCCTCTAGCTTTGTCTCCTCACGTTGCCCCCCCTTCCCCATCTTTTCCCTCCCTCCATATTTAAGAACTGAAATAAAGTTTTATTAAAAAAAAAAAAAAAAAAAGGGGGGGAGGGGGTGGTGGTTTGCCGTACAGCTCCACTATTCTTATTGATAATGGTGCCTTCAAAGGACAGTTATCACTCCTGTCAGCGGATGTCAGATGCAGTTAGCCTATTTATATATTTTTGGATTGTGAGAAGAAACTATAGCAGAAAAAAAACCAGCTCAAACGTGGGGAGTACATACAAACTCCATATCCTTAGTGACCAGGTAGCTACGTGCCTCTGTTGGATTCAAGTATTCTTATAGAGATGTTAAGTTAAGGAATTAATGCAACACATTTGTCAATGATATCATTGATGTACCTGAAGATAATTTTTATTGTAAAACACCTGAAACTTGAAAGACCTTTGTGATCGGTGGGCCTGTTTCATGCTTGTATGGTCTAGTTAATAATATGCATCTGTTTGAGAGATGCATTTGTGAGATGCGTATGTTGCAGCCTCGGATCACCACCTCGCGACCAACAGCTACGATTCGCGATGGTTACAGGCACCGGACAGCTGAAGCCTCCGCAGGCTTGGCCGTAGGATCTGGGCACCTGGGTCCAGGAATGCAGCGTTTCAAACAGCAGCCCCCAGACCTGTCACGCGTTCGAAATGGGGGCCGTTGGGTTTGCATACAAATATGAATTGGGCCCAGTATGTGGAGTTTGAACTTGTACAGATTCTCTGCTCTGACTGCTGCTTCGGGAAATCCCACGTGCTGCTGAAAAACCACAGAAAATTCCAGGAATTTAGATCTTTTTTTCCTCATCCTAACTTAAACCGTGTAACGCGAACTAGCACAGATCCCAAAATTGGGGAACATACCTTGGCGCGTTTTTATACTGGGCAGGATCCGGAAGTGAGCACTGGTAGGAGATGCAGGACGGGTATGTAGCAGAGCGTTGTCACATCAGCACAGTTCAGTGACAGAGTAGTGCCGATGGAACGGCTGATATGCAGATTTGGGTGTACTGTAAGCTCAGCTAATTGTTTCCTTGCATTTAAGTTACACACATATTGGGGGTTATTCTGGTTGATACGCAAGGCTGCAAATTGCGAGTCAGCCAAACCCCGCCTTGCGAATGGTTGAAACAAACTTTTTCAGGTTGCAAGACTGCAAAGTTGTCAGTCCCACCCTTCCTGCCTGCTCCCTCCTAGCAGGGGGATGAGCGCGCACATGCTGGGATTATTTCGCTTAGTCCGGACACTTTATGGATATCACTCAGCTCAGTAAGTACACAGCCTTCATACACACCAAGATCAAATCAGTGATATTACTCGCTCGTGAATTTGTGCAAGTCTGACCTTCCACCCCCCCCCCCCAATGGTGCTGTCTTCCAGCAAAAGGAACGCATGCAGCCTCTATCCAGCTTAATCTTTGGTCATTCGCTTAGTGCGACCAGTGGATTCTCAGCAGGCTGCTATCGTTATATTTCCATAGTATAGCTGCCAACAGTAATTTGTGGAACCGACTTCCTCCTCTACGAGCATCTCCAGAGATCTATAAAGCTAATATCCTTTCCAGTTTTAATTTGCCTTGTTAAAAAAAAAAAAAAAGTCTCACAATTTCTATGCATGCGCATTGGCTAACAGAATGTGCTTAAATTATTAACCCATAGCAAACCGGGTGCTGTTAAGATCCACTCATATGCAATGCGGGGGGTTAAGAACAGACAAACGACATCTACTTGTGATCTCACCTGACACACAACTTGTCTGGGCTCTGCTGGGCAACTGCAAACCCCCCTTATGTGAAGCCATGTGTTTCATCTGTAAATGAGTTGTGTCTATAAAGCTAGTTCAAAGCTGGGTACACACGATGCGATTTTTACTAACGATATGCAGGATAACTAGAGGTGCTGCGCCAGTGGTGCACACCTGGACATAGATATTATATCTATATTAGTGGTATGCCCAAGGGGGTTAATTTAGTTGTTTTTTTTTGTGACATTCCACAAGTCCTTACAATGCAGAAAGGTTCTTACTTGAGGTCAGGTGCTTCCTGTACTTGGGACAAACATTTAAGACGACTTTGGGCATTTAAAAAACAAAACCTATACATGTTTGTATGTATGTATCACGGCGCTGGTTATATTCAGACAGGGGTGCATTCATTTTGTGAGATGTTTATGGAATATGAGTGATTCAGAGGAAAAGGAAGCTTAAATAATTAGTCATCTTACAAATATCAAGTAAGAAGTTCAAACTGGCTAAACTCAGACATTATGGGTGAAACTTAATAGGACGAGAGATTCCGAAAGTGAGAGATTTGGTGAGAATTCTCCAGTTTTTTTTAAAGCGGCAATCATTTACACTGCAAAAGCAGTTTGATTTTGCAGTGTAAATGATTGCCGCTTTAAAAAAACTGGAGAATTCTCACCAAGGGCCAGATTCTCTAAGCTTCAAAAGTGATAAATGGAGAGTGATAAACAGCCAGCCAATCAGCTCCTGTCTGCCATATCACAGACTGTGTTTGAAAAACGTCAGGCAGGTGCTGATTGGCTGGCTGTTTATCACTCTCCATTTTATCACTTTTGAAGCTTAGAGAATCTGGCCCCAAATCTCTCACTTTCTGAATCTCTCATCCTATTACATTTCACCCCTTACGTTTAAACTTGGGAGGAAGGGGGGTTGTTAACACCAAAAACTTACAATTGTGGCCTTGAGAAATCTGTGAATAGGTGACAATTGGGGCAAATGCGAATTTCTAGCCGCAGTACTGATCACTGCTTGACTTTCTGTAGCATATATGATGTATGAAGCAGAGATAAGGGAGGAGAAACGAGCCAGTCACCCATGGCAACCAATCAGCTACTCTGTATAATTTTAGATTATGCAAATTATAGATGTTACTTCAGTGCTGATTGGTTGCCATGGGCCACTTCTCCTCTGGCTCACTTCTCCTCCCTTATCGTCTGCTTCACACATTTACCTCAAAGCCTGTACCATGGCAGTTAGGAGCACATTGACTGACACTTTATCTCTCTCTCCACTTTTTGACTCTGCAAGCATTGATAAATCTGCCCCTTGTCTCAGAAGAAGTGCACTATTGTGCGACCCCCCCAGAGGAAATACCTGGCTGCAAAATGTGGAGAATTTCTAGGCCGCAATGTGTTTGCACTAGGAAGAATGAGACTTACTGGAATGTAGAGCTTGCTTCCAAAAATATTCCCTGCAATAGTGCTTTTGGTTTATAACGGGTATTTTTATTGGCCCACCAGACCAATGAATCCCGGTGATGTCATCCTCCCTCATGGTGGAGCTGAAAACACAAAGAATGTTCTGTGGTTTTTGCGAGACGGAGCCAACAGCTGAAACAGCTCATTTTTGCTATTTTAACCCCATCAGTACCAACAAATCAGGCACACGGCTGTGGGCTGATGCACTCTATAAATGTGGAGTACACGAAAGAGTTACGTACTGCGCAAACACCCCCCCCCCCCCCGCCACACACTTTTCATTCATATATTTATTTTTGCTAGAAGCTATTTTTTCATTTGCTTTGTCATGAACTTCATTTGTTTGTTTATGCAGAAACTTATTGAAGCCCACGTGTCTTTAAACTACACATGGATGCATTTCATTGGTTGTTTTTCCCCCTAGGAATACATTTCCCACAATGCATGCCTCCCAACTTTAAAACATGTAGAAAATTAGTCAAAATCTGCTCTGGCCTGATCCGCCCAAACCCCTCCTAGCTCCTTCTCGAAACACCCACTGTTGGGTGAACCTGTAACAATCTTTGTGTTAGCTCCACCCCTCTTGAGGTGCACAAATCAGGACAGTTGGGAGGTATGCTCAATAGGAGTTTTCAAAATTCCGATACCCAGTAAATCTGACTTTCGTATAATATTTGAATTTCTACTGTACAATTATTTGCCTGCATATGGCTATATTTTTAAGTATGCACATCAATTGTTTCTTAATTCCGAAAAAAAATGTTTCCTATGGTTTCCTCCACAAAGTTATTTGGATTTAGATTTTGTGGATAAAAGTCCCAATTTGAGTTGCCCAAGGCTAAGAAAGCTACTTGTGTTAATTAATTCAAATATACACACAAATAACATTTGTATGTGTTACCTAAGAATTTGAGGAAAATATCATGGCAATATTCAACATTTTTCCTGCACTATAAATAGGTGTAATTTTAGTGTAGGTGCTACGATGGTGTTTGTTGGCGTGTAGCTACAGCTCAAGGCAGAGCATGACCGAGAGACTGTACCGGAGGGACATTAGGTGGCGCTGTGTCTTAAGCTATCACCATGTAGTCTCTCTTTGTTATAAAGGTGTACACTCTTACAGAACAGTTTTGTTACTTGATTAGTTTATGTAATGACATTTTACCTATTTTTGTCACTAAAAAAAGTTATGCAAACAAACCTATTTTATGTGAAAGTGGACACATACAGTATGGATTCACACATTAATGCACATACAGACGTGTCAGTAATACTTCATTTTCCTGACAGGTTGTAAGTTTCGTTTTTATTCTTTCCACTTTTTTTTTTTGTCAATGGAATTCTCCAATTTCCTTAAAGACAAAACATCAGCGAGAAGTGTTGCAATTTATAGGTCTAGCGGACACGTTCTCATGCTTTAACAGGGTCCCCCTAGGAATCCCGCAGGTAAAAGTAGGAAAGTTCACTTCATTTTTATGTTGGGTTTTTTTTTTTTCCCCTCAACATGCCGACTGATAGAGTGCACACACTGCTGACAGATGTACAGTGGCAGGAAATTGTAAAGAGTGTCAGGGTTTTCATTGTAATTCAGCACGAGTATAGTGCCCCACCGTTCCGGGATGATTTATGCGCCCCAGTAAGTAAGTGTTTGGGTTTTGGCAGGTTTCAAACAAGTACGCTATTCTACTTTTCTTTCAGTGTTCGTCAGTATAGATCAGATTCTCTGTTTCCATTCGGAATCTCCACATCTGCAATGCATAGGTTTTCTCAATGCAAATTGACCTTGCTCCCAAAATGTTACACACAGGAACAGAAGATGTGGTGGAAGAAATGCAGCAGAATGTTGGACTTTTTTTTTTCTTTCTTTTTCTTGTTCTTTTCCATTGGCTGTTTGAACTCTATTGTTGTGTTTTATGGAATTTTAAAGTATTGGTGGGTGTGGGTAGAACAGGTCCATATGCAAAAGGTTGATGTTGACGTTGACATAAGGTATACAGGTCGAGTCTCCCGTATCTGTAAATATCTTATCCAAAATACTTATTTTTTTGAATATTTCGTTTTATTTTGTGTGTCCCCACCCCTTTTTTCATACTTACCGAGTCCCCCGATGTCCACGGCGGCATTCAGGATCTTCTTCAGCAGTCCCAGGAGTGCATTGCCCTGGTGATGTCACCGACGCACCCACAAACTCGCGCAATGCACTCCTGGGACCGCTGAAGAGGGTCCTGAAGGCCTCTGTGGACGTCGTGGGACCATCGGGGTACCACCAGGGGACCAGGTAAGTATTAAGAAAAAAAAAGGAAAAAAATTATTCCAAAAACCATAAATATCCCTTATCCAAAATTCTTGTGGTCCCGAGCATTTCGGATAAGGGATACTCGACCTGTACTTGAAAAAGTTTGACAATGAAAAGTTTTTTTTATCTATTTTTTATTTTAAAGGTTTTTTGTTTGTCAATGTCAGCACCTAACGACATGGAACGCCATTATTGTAGCCAGTATCCTCGCAATCTGAGTCCACGTAGATGTTAAAGCGGGGTATTCTATCCCGTACGATATTTCTCACATAATTTTTGACTTTACATTTGACCTACTCAATGTCGGGTCCGTTTTTCCATCTGTCTGAAAGATTCCGACAGTCGGAAAGCTTGTGGATCGACGGAAACGGGCGTTTTCGACCATGCAGATTTGACTGAATACTGTTGGAAATATCGGCCAGGATTGAATACCTCCCATAATTTGAAATAGTTTTTAATGTCAACTTTTTGTCAATGGCATGCTCTTGGTGTCAACCTAGTCACCGTAGAGCGATCAACCGGATACCATCCTGTCAAAGCAACATTTTACTGATGGGATACTAGGCCTTAAAACCTGAAATGCAAATTGTCAGGGCGTTTGTGCCTATGGTTGGAGTTTGGCGGCTCATTGGAGAAGACCAGGATATACCACATAAAGCGGTTACCAACCATAGGGGCAAGTAGAAGCTGGTATTGGGACTATTGATAACCCGATGCCGGTTTTGTCTGCACTTTTTTGGTTTTAGCTTTTATTGATAAAACTCCTTAGAAGATAAGCAGTGGGAGCCTATAGAATGACTCCTCCAGGTGCTCTCCTAATTTTCCTATACTACAAAAACATATGGCCGTGGAAGTGCTTTTTAATACACCCTGTAAAATAAATCCTGAAATTCATAAAAGTCTTATATCTGAAGCCCCTGTTTCTGGCAGGAACACCCTGTTTCTGTTGGCTGGTATCTTTTAACTCACTCGTTCCTCCCTAGATAAATACCATTACTCACATACCATGCTTATTGCAGATGGACATTTCTCTGGGAAAACCCTCCATCTGTGCGTATTTCATCTTCTGTCTTTTTGTTCCGTTGAAAAGCTGTGGACGGGCTACTGGGTTCTCTTCGAGAATGTTATCTTTGGCATTCGTAAGAAGCAGTTAGATTGGTTAGATATCAATTAAACGAGATCTCGCTGGATGAAAAGGACGTGTGCTAAATTATACATCTGAAATGTTATGTTTTAGAACAGTTCTAAGCTGGGCCTGCAGCGGCCACGGGTGCAGGACTTACAGAATGGAGAGTAACCGGATCTTTCTCTGGGGAAGTTCATCGAGAGTTGGGTGCCGAGATAAATGGGTGGACGTGAAAAGAAGTAATTAATAAAACGGGTTGAAGAGTTTAAGTGAATTCATATGGTCGATTATTACATGACAAAGTCACATGAATATGCCAGATGTAAGGGTTGCAGATCCCCGGCCTTCCTCCTGTGTACATTGGCCGAATAGTGCACTGAGATTTTCCACCAGGCCTCCCTATCTCCCATCCAGATTACTCACAAGGTGCGAACAGGTCTGTAACGGGCAATTCAATTAGCGTTTTGGAGTGGATTGGATCCAGTGTTGGCAGTTTGCCACATTTCAATCCTAAAATCAAAACCACTATCGCTGTCCTTTTTTTTTTCCAATATAAATTTTTATTAAGAGTTTTGTTCCGTTTTATATTTAAGGGGAGGGGAGTACAATCCAACATACAGCAGTTTATACAAACGCAGATAGACTTTTTTCTTTTTCTTTCTACGTTTCTTTTCTCTTGATGGGAAAGGCCTTTTTGAACTTCCAGATGGGAGTTGCAGGGATTTGGATTGGTAGTGAGCTGCTTCTTGTGGCCCCTAAAGTGTATCCAGCTGCCCTTCACTACGCGGTTACCTGCAAAGGGGTAAGAGTTGGTGTTGTAATGTTGTGTACGTGCCATCCTCATCATCGCAATTCGCCCCCTTTGCCCGGGATTCATTGGTACTGTAATTAGGCATACAGCCACCCTTAAGGTGGCCATAAACACGCAGATTTATCTTCAGATCTGTCTGGTTGGAACAAAAACATGGTTATGGATGAGAGCAAATGACAGTTGACCATTTGCTTGGAAATGCTGGAAAACTGACAAACTGTCACTCATTTATAACCATGTTTTTGTTCCGACCAGCAAGATCTGAAGATAAATCTTACTAGTGTATGGGCACCTTTACTCTTGCCAGAATTTCATCATGGGTAATTGGATTGACCCCATTGAGTGCAATGAATATACATTTACTTTTAAAGTTTATTTTAGGAAATTGTAGAGATAATTTACATGACTACATTGGGGGGAATTGTTAGGTTCAAGTCCTCCTAGTTTATGTGCTTGTGGAAGCCATGTTTTATAGCTATAACTTTGTGTGTGTGTGGGGGGGGGGGGTTTGTTTTATTTTATGTTTTTTTTATTATGTAAATTTATGAAATTTGCTTAATATGTGCAGAGTAGGCACGAGCAGCAGTTACTGGACATGATATGGTAGCGTGCACTTCCAACCTATTGCCTCTCATCTAGCATTGCGAGCCCCAGGTCAGTGTTACATCACCTTTCCTCCTCAGAGTCGGAGTATGAGTTTGTGACTCTGCCTTTCAACTGTGTGTTTCATAAGAGAACAAGAGTTCCTCACTTAATTGGGAAGGAAAGCATCACTGACGTGCATGGGCCGAGGATTAAAGAGCCTTTCTATTAAAGGCTCTGAGGAATAGACTTTAATCATGACGCATGTTCTCTTCTACAGAGTGGAAGCACCTTTTATCTGTGGGCATATACCGTTTACCACATTTATTTACCACAACGGCCTTTGTGGAAGAGAAATTATTATGTCCGATAGAATGGAGCGGAATGACGTACTTTATAAGCGATATCGTCATTTAACCTCCGTGTTATTACAGTTAATGCTTGGCGGTACGATTAGAGGATGTAGAAATTACAACCAATCAGTCACTGGCTTTTATCTTTTTTTCCAGTGCGAGCCGGAGCAGCAACATATGTGATTGGATGATGTAGACTCTATCATATATACAGTTTAGCCTGCGACCGGTGGGGTTGTATATTCATATATGGATAACGTAAATATTAACCCATTCATTTACATTTTTTTCATTGACCTATTCTGTTATAATGACCCTTAGTAGGGGGTAAACGTGAAGCGGTCATCTACACACGATGGGGGCAGCCATTTTGTATTATCCTAAATAATCTCGCTAGTACATTGTGAACTGATGTACAGAATGTTCAATCCATAGGAGTTTGACCCATTTAAGTTATGTATGGTTGTGTTACCCAGAATACTAAAGGTCTTTCTCTCCATACGATCTACTTTATCTCTCTCCAAGGCTTTGTACATAGCACCCAAAGTACCAACCATTCAGCTCCTGTCAGTTTCAAAATACAACCTGTAACATCGTTAACTCAGGAGCTCAGTGGTTGCCACTTTATCACTCTCTCAACTTTATCACTCTCCAAACTTTGATAAATCTCCTCCATCTTTATTTACACCTTCCTAATGAATTTTTTTTGGCTGTTTATCACTCTAAATTGTATCACTTTGGAAGCTTCGTGCATCTGACCCTGTATTATATTCTAAAGTATGAAAAAAACACCTTTAAAAAAAAAATGTACGAAACATGTTAACTTTTTTTCAAGTCGACCTTTTACATGTCGACCTATTTGCTTGTTTTGACCTTGTCGATCTAAGATGTGTCGACCTATTGACTGACAACCGTATTATTGTGAGCCTGCCGACCGTGTGCCTTGTATTTTCCCTGATAGTCAGCAGATGCTTTGTGTCTGTAGATAAAATGTACATTGCCATCATGGCGGACCATTACCCGCCTTATGTACGGATGTGACGCCCCACGTAAAGTATTATTGTTTAATTCCCAGCAGCAGCAGCAGGGTCACCTGTAAGTCATGGTCTAGCAGGACGTTCCCAGAGAGGGGCGAGGGAGCGAGGACTTGCAGGAACGGCCTTTCACGCCGGCAGATGCCTTCACTTGTCTAGTGGAGAAAAAAAAAAGGGGGCATTTTGATAGGCTGTGATCTGGACACCACCTGCTTCCCAGGCTGCAGGCACGCCGGGATTGGGCCCCAGAACGCCTTTCATGTGCTAACTAAGGCATTGTCCGTCTCTGCTTGGTTAATGTGTCTTTACTTGTCCTTCAGTGGTCCTCAATAGGCATGTGTCTGCAGACAGGCTGATGCCAGCACAAATGTTTTGCATTAATTGCCTACTAGAAGGAGGGGGGGATACACCCCTATCGCAGAGGCTAAGGGTGTCGGGCGTGTTATTAAGCAATGGGAGGGAGGTGAAACAGGTGACCTTGCACTGGACATTCTGATTATTTAAAATCTATTTATATATTAGAAGCTTCTAGCACAGTGTGGTCTGTATTTTAGCACTGATATGCAGACCAGACATGTGCTAGAAAACCCACAGAAGAGTTCATTTAAGCCATATTCCCATGGACGTTGATTCAGACCGCAAAATGGCCGAATCCACTTTGTGCCTCCTTGACCTCCGTAAATTGTTAATGAATTGATGCTGTGTCTCAGAACGGCTACCCGCGTGGTGTACGTGGCAAGTACATATTAACAGGGTTTCTTTCCCCTTTTCCATCGCTTTTCCCTGCCTATTTGCTAATCCCACGTTCTCACACAGGCCTGTTTGTTGGTACTAACATTTGCAGCGTTATTTGAGCAGCACAAACACCACATTGGCCGGTTTTCCCAGAATGCCGGTTGTTTTTTCTTCCACCATGTAAATACATTCATAATTTTTTTTAAGCTTTCCGTAACAGGTCCCTCAGAATTTGTTTCCATGTCATTAATATCTTTGGAAATTTTCCGGAAACATCCTAAATATAATCATAATTTTCCAGAAAATACTGCTAAGTTCTTGCAAACGGAGTATTCCCAGAAGGGGAAGATTGGGTTTTTCTTTTTTTTCTTCTGGACTGTAAACCTGGTATTTAGCAAGCAGCGAGGTAAAGTACCAGCCAATAGGTTCCTGTCATTTTTAAAACACAGCCTGTAACATGGCAGTTAGGAGCTGATTGGAGGATAATTGATCACTCTCCACTTTATCACTGTCCAAGGGTTAGGGACAAATTTAACAATGAGTGATGGTCT
The DNA here is from genome assembly GCF_055691185.1 of Crinia signifera. NCBI lineage: Eukaryota > Metazoa > Chordata > Amphibia > Anura > Myobatrachidae > Crinia > Crinia signifera. The sequence goes on from NC_139217.1 coordinate 46,341,053, forward strand.
TGTTATCATTTGTTACGGTACTTGTGAGTTATCCGGGCTGCCGATTTTTTCATCGCGCCCGAAATCGTGGGCATCGCGTCGGTCGTGGCCGTTATAAGGAGCCGCGACGCGATGCCCGCGATTTCCCATAGACAGTAATGTTAAAAGACACGATGGACCCGATTTCCGACCCGATTTCCCATAGACAGTAATGTTAAAAGACGCGATGGACCCGATTTCCCATAGACAGCAATGTTAAAATAAAATGACAATGTGAAATTGGCCAATATGGGCATTTCACATTGGATATGTTTTAAAAAAAAATGTTTCATGGCCCCCCACCACCGTTAACGCCACCCCGCTATTGACGCCAACCCGAAGCGTAGCGAGCCCGCGAGGGGCGGCGGTATGCGTCCTCCGACCTTTTCATACCCCTACTATCCACTAGGGCGTGGAGTGAGAATAGAATAGTGTGGTGAGCGCAGCGAGCCACCGAGCCCGAAGCGTGGCGAGCGGACGCGGACACCTGTGAAGCCCGCAAGGGCACGCGGATACCTGTGAAGGTATCCGTGTCCCCTCGCGGGGCTCGCTGCGCTCGCCACGCTTCGGGCTCGGTGGCTCGCTGCGCTCGCCACACTATTCTATTCTCACTCCACGCCCTAGTGGATAGTAGGGGTATGAAAAGGTCGGAGGACGCGTACCGCCGCCCCTTGCGGGCTCGCTGCGCTCTCCACGCTTCGGGTTGGCGTCAATAGCGGGGTGGCGTTAACGGTGGTGGGGGGCCATGAAACATTTTTTTTTTAAAACCTATCCAATGTGAAATGGCCATATTGGCCAATTTCACATTGTCATTTTATTTTAACATTGCTGTCTATGGGAAATCGGGTCCATCGCGTCTTTTAACATTACTGTCTATGGGAAATCGCGGGCATCGCGTCGCGGTCCCTTATAACGGCCACGACCGACGCGATGCCCCCGATTTGGGGCTAAATCGCGGGCATCGCGTCGGTCGGGTGTCCTTAAGTTAACTAAACTTAAGGACAAAATCGGCAGCCCGGATAACTCACAAGTACCTTTGTTACATATGTTAATTATTGTTCCAGCCAATTATGTTATTTTAAAAATTACAGGAGCTGATTGGCCGTAGAACCAATTCTTAAGGTGAATACACACGGAACGATGTCGGAAGCGTTCCGACATCGTTAACGAGTGTATCAAATCGTTCATCGTGCGTACACACGGAACGATTGGATACACTTGACAAAAGATTTGTCTATGATCTTCCTGCATGCAGGAAAGATCATAGACCATCGTTAACGATTCACGGGTACGCGCATCGTTAACGATGCACGGAACGATTTGAACGATTGGTCGTTCCCATCGATCGGGAACGCCCACATCGGGCTTCAAATCTATCCGTGTATACCCAGCTTAACACCTAACGAGTGATAACAAGAATATATCTCGTTAAATCTGCTCCTTAGTACCGTACATCTGTCCCTAAATCTTTTCCACACGCTAAAGGTATGTAGCGGCCCTCCAGCTGTTGATGAACTACACATCCCAGAATGCCTTGCATCAGTTTCAGCATGGCCAAATAGAAAAACGAAGGCAATGCATGCTGGGATGTGTAGTTCATCATCAACAGCTGGAGGGCCGCTTATTTCCCACTCCTGTAAGTAGTGACTCTGCCTTACAAACTATAATTTCTAGGAGGCAACATACAGGGCCATCAGGTAAAAGTCTGTGTGTTTGTGACGGAGGTGGGGGGGGGCTGTCTAAAGGGGCCCCCATACACTTGCGGTAAATGGAGGGAGGGGGGGGTGCCATGTTGGTTGAAGCCCTTTGTAGAGAGGTATCGGGTAGATCTGAGAGAGAAATATTATTTAGGTATAAAGTCGATATTAAAAAAATACATATGAGGTAGACATAACATTATACGGTTAGATAAGATACAAGTTAGGTACAGTGAAAGATTCGATTGATACCACATGATATAGGATACAAGATAAGAGAGGCGGTATGATGTTTCGACCCCCAGAATGGCTGAATTCAGTTTACGTGGGCAGAAAGTGCCCACAACCATCTTGACGTTCCTTTAGCACGGTCTTGTACCCCTGTCACTCAGAGGTGGCTCCCCTTTATTAATAACCATGCCTTTGGAATTTGACTTACAGTTAGGGAATGTGCAGATTTAAGCTCCTCTGACAAGTGTCACTAGTTGTCATAAATCACAGATATAAATAAGATGAAGTGGGACAGGGAGGCTGCTAATGAGAGCAACTGTACCCCTTTGAAGATGAAGGGCTCTGTATGTTTACCCTATACTTGTCCACACACAATCCTCTTTGCTTCCTTCATTACCGGCTACTGCTGTCCGCCTGTTAGGAGGAATGATAGATCCAACTCCCCATGTCTTTCAGTGCACATGTTCTGTACCAGCCGCTTCTGCAGGCACACTGCTGCGGCCGCTCCCTGTAAAGTCTGCAGCCAGGGGCCAAGTGTGGTACAGTAATACTGTAGGTCTACCAAAACGCTGGCTTCTCTCAATCATGGAAACGCCATACATCATTTGTATTCAGTAAGGAAGAGGATATGAGTATGTTATTTGGGTTTATAATAGAATATATTATTCTCTCTTCTCATACCGTATATATATTATATATAAGTTCTGGTAAATTAGAAACTAAAGTATATGCACTCCACTGCTGAATGAGTTTTAGCTATTTTAAACTCCTTGCGTATGGTAAACAGTGCACCAGCCAATCTGCCCCCAACTGTCATTTTTTTAAATGCAACAGTTATTAGTTAAATGACTTATAGCATCATTTTAGACCAAAGTGGTACATTTACGAAGATCAGCATTCTATTGATGATGGGATGTTGCCCAAAGCAACCAACTAGATTCTATCTATTAACCTCTAGTAGAATCTGATTGGTTGCTATGCATCATCCCATCAGCAATAGCACTCCCACTTTAGTAAATATACTACAAGGAGTTTTAAATGGCTAATACTCATTGATAAACATACCCCTTTGTTTTGAAATTGACAGAAGAGGATTGGTTGGTACGTTCTTACTTCAAACTTTGGTAAATCTCCCCCTATATTCTCAAGTCTGAGGGAGTGATGTACTAGCAGTGAAAAGAGTGGCGCAGTTGCATATGGCAACTAATCTAGTACTCCCTGTCATTTTCTAGAATGTACTTGATCAATGCTACCTCACTTTGGGCCTTATTTTGGTTCACTCTTTCTGACAAAATCCTTCTTAGATGGGCAAAACCATGTGCACTGCAGGTGGGGCAGGTGTTACTTGTGCAGAGAGAATTAGATTTGGGTGGGGGTTTTACTTCAAAGTGAGATCTATATTGCAGTGTAAAAATAAAGCAGTCAGTATTTTCCCTGCACAGAAACAAAATTACTCACCCAAATCTAATTCTCTCTGCACATGTTACATCTGCCCCCTGCAGTGCACATGGTTTTGTCCATCTAAGAAGGATTTTGTCAGAAAGAATGAACCAAAATAAGGCCCACTGCTTGACACATTGCCACTTGAGTCAGTACTAGCTAGTTGGTTGCCTTGCAAACGAAGACTTCGCAGCCGAAAATGTCCAAATCCAGCCGCAAACTATTAATTTATTATTTTTTTGGCACGTCTAGCGTTTTTCTTAATACTCCTATTAAATGGATGGAGCCAGATACGATCAATCGCCATTCGCCAGGTCCTTCCAGCCGACGGCGTGCGTGAGATGCTCGCACGCCCTGTTCGTCTGAGCCCTCAGCAGCATCGGCGCAGCTTCCCCCAAGCTCCCCCCCCCTGCTCCCCGCCTGTCTCCCTGAAGTGGAGACGAGCGGGAAAACCGCTCCCTGCTGCCGCACTGACGGGGATGCGCGTGTGTATGAGGCGCTTGCGCATCTCCGCACACGCGCATTACGGCCTATACACATGTGCAGTTCATCGATAATCAGCCGATTTTGCAGCCGTGTGATCAGCTCTGAATGGGGCCCTGTATATGAATATCCCTTGATTCTGGACCTCAGAGAAGCGTTGAGTGAGTCCTAAGCGCTCAGCTGTCTTACTGACACTTCATCGACATACCGCCGCGATCAGCACTGACAAATAATTATAAAACAAAATGAATCACTATTACTGCTGCTTTATTAATAAATGTGGCCCTACAATATGTAATTCGAATAGGGAATGTCCATTCTATCCGCAGCTTTAACTTTTATTTTAAACTTTTTTTGTAATAACCTGTTCGGAAATGAGGATTCTCCTGCCATTGATGGTCACTGGAGTAACCAGCGCTGCCAGTAAGAAGCACATTAATTGGTGTGCTTTGGTGCGGCCCCTCTGATCACTTGCAATCGGTCAGAAGAACCAGCGGCTGGCACGTCGGCACCACAAGGGAAGGCAGTGCTGCAGATGCGAGATTGTATTTCACGCTCCGGTGTTTGTTAATACGAGTCGGGGGGGGGGGGGGTGTATCAATTTTCAGAGAGGCCGACTGGGCAGGACCCAAGAGCAGACGTTCCACTTGGAGTCAGATCTGAAGACACATTTGTTGTTTGCACTTCTATGATAATGAAGTAATCTGATCAGCCCTTCATAGGCTGTTTATTGATCAGGCTATTTTCCATGGCCACCTTCGCCCCAGTGGGGGGAGCACCGTGTACTTAGAGCGGATCAGACGGGATCGGGATACAGTTACTGCTGGCTCTCGCCTGTCCCGTGTCTACTTATAGACGTCAGAGAGAGACGCAAAGTTACTGCAGTAACAGACTTTTTGGGGGGTACAGTATGTACTAAGATGGGAGTTCTAGTTCATATGAGATGTTGCTGTGAGCAACCCATCAGATACAGTACTATCCATTATCTTCTAGAAGGTGCTGAATAAATAAGTAGATTCTGATTGGTTGCCCATAGCGACATGTGAAACAGAACTCCCGTCGTAGTGAATTCACCCCTTCGTCTTTATAAAGATGTTTGAGATCCCTCAGTCGGATACGGTCGTAAGGTTGACCCTATTATGTCAACATGCATTGAGTTGACCACTGAAGGTCGACAGGGCGTAGGTCGACATGGCTAAGGTCGACTGAGTTAGAAGGTTGACACAAGCATTAGGTCGACAGTCAAAAGATCGACAAGAGTTTTTCGTGTTTGTCTTGGTGAGCGGTCGCAGTACACTTTGTTGGTGTCCTTGTCGACTATGTCAACATTTGGGACAAAAACTTGAAAAAATGTGACATTGGGTCAACATGGGTCTAGGTCGACATTTCATTAGGTCGACACAAGCATTGGGTCAACATGGGTCTAGGTCGACATTTCATTAGGTCGACACAAGCATTGTGTCAACATGGGTCTAGGTCGACAGGGCTTTAGGTCGACATTTCATTCGGTCGACACAAGCATTGGATCAACATGGGTCTAGGTCGACATTGGGTTTTACACTGTTTTTTGAGCCGACATGTGCCGACAGGCGGTATTTCATGCCCTACCATCCACTATGGCGTGGGGGGAGAATAAAACAGTGTGCCCGAAGCATGGCGAGCGTAGGGAGTCATGTGAGGGGATGCGGTGCTACGCTTTGGAGTCCATATCGACATGGCATGTGCCGACAGGCGGTATTTCATGCCCTACCATCCATTGGGGCAGGCATGTGCAAACTGTGGCCCTCCAGCTGTTGTGAAACTACACATCCCAGCATGCCTTGCCATAGTTTTAGCATTACCTAAAGCAAAACTGTGGCCAGGCATGATGGGACTTGTAGTTTCACAACAGCTGGAGGGCCAGAATTTGGACATGCCTGCCCTAGGGCGTGGAGGGAGAATAAAATAGTTTAGCGAGGCACCATTTCCGAAGCATGGCGAGCCATGCGAGGGGACGCAGTGCTACGTTTCCATTTTACCCATGTCAACCTTTTGACTGTCAACCTTGTCCATGTCAACCTAATGCTTGTGTTGACCTAATGCTTATGTCGACCTAAACCCATGTGGGCCTAATGCTTGTCGACCATCTTACTGTAGACCTAATGATCCACACCCATTTTGGGTAATATCGCATTCTGACGTCTGGGGATTTGTGTGTCGGTATATTGCAAGAGACTTGTGTGGCCCAAATACAATCCCTGTTTACATGGTAATGTGCCCATTTCTTGCACTTTCACTTGACACGGGGGAGGAGGAACAGAATAAATGACTTAGAACATACAACAAAACAATCGCGCTTTGACACCGTAAGATAAATGACCGTCCGCAGCTGAAGGACTTACAATATTTACATCTGATAACGTTTGTGTGATCAAACAGCTGCGGCTTTGTCCCCCAGCCTGTACCTTTCTTTGTCGCCTTGTAGCTGAGGTGTGGCCCAGAATAGGTGGATTTGCAGGTGAAACCGTCTCAGAAAGGAGATCGCTCTTCTGAAGCCCTGGCGCATAGCCCTGCATGTAGGAACAGCGATTCGGCTTTACCGGGCCTTTTGAAGACCGGGAGAGTAGAGTGCTAATGGGAATTCTCTGCGTTTCGGGTCAGAGGCGCCTCACCCCTTTCTTTCAACACAATGGTCACATACTGTATGTGATTTACTTTATTTTTCAGGGGGATTTGTTTTTTTTTTTGTTGTTTTTTATGTGAGACTGAAAAGAAATCGAGCTGCCCTTTGATGTTGAAAAACGCATTTATAATCGTTGTCTTGGCTGAGAGGTTTACTACTGTATTTGTGCTAAGCAGGACACGGGCCAGTTTTTAGAGGGTAGAAAGGAACAGAGGTGTGTTGTGCGATTGACCTGGGGGATTATCTGTATACAGGTCGGGTCTCCCTTATCCGTGTATTCCAAAAACCGAAATATTCAGAAAACCGTGTTTTTCTGAATATTTTGTTGGGTTATACTTGCCTTATCCCCCAATGTCCACGGCGGCCTTGGGGATCCTCTTCAGCGGCATCTCCGGTCCCAGGGGTGCATTGCGCGGGTGCGCTAGCGCAATGCACCCCTGGGACCAGAGATGCCGCTAAAAAGGATCCTGAAGGCTGTCGTAGATGCCGGGAGAGACTGTGGCAATGAGTAAAATGACATCTATTTCTCTCACACATGCACAATCACAGAGGCAATCACAAGGTACAGACTAGCTTTCGAAGCATTTGCTTCAAGCGAGCTTACTAGTTGCACATATTTGCCATATACCCCGGTACCTGCTGCTTGCACAGCATATGCACATCATGCTTTAATGAATGTGCAATTATTGGACTCCGCTTGCTTAAGACCTTGGGCGATGGTGGTTCCAAGGCTAATGATCTTAGGGGGTTATTCAGACCTCCCCATTGAATGATTTTTTTTTTCTCTTCCTCTGTTTGTTCTGAAAAGTAAGCCAGGACTTGCTTTTCAGATGAACGCTTTCTGCCGAATTGGGGACGGTGATGTCATGTAACATGTGTCATCTGCCTGCCCCAAGCAAGCAGGGTCAGTATAATAGGCAAAATCAGCACTCGTGGCTGCCAATCCTAAAAAAACGTAGACAAACAGGAGCAAAGCATGTTCTTCCCCACATAACTAAACCTACGGGTGGCATCTAAACCAGATTGACGGAACTTCATTTTTTTCCTTCTGATTATCTCAATAGCATTTGGCCTAGAAGTCTGAAGTCTGATATTCCTATGGTGCCGTAATTCCGCAATGTTCCCTTCGCAATTAGACGGCTAAATTCAATTCCAGGTGAGGAAATGTGGGGATTTTTTTTCTTCCCCCTTAAGAAAGCCACACAGCTGTAACCTGCAGAGCACTTGTCACATTTCCTTAATGCCAAAACCAAGATCACTCCACATCTTCCAAGTTTCCCCGGCCTTGCGCTGAATATTCTCATACATTATCCTCGGCTAATTGTCCCATTGTGGCCTGTGAAGCTGGGCCTTTGTGCCTCTCAGCAGGTATTGGGAAGTCATGCGGAGCGCTTAGCTGAATCATATATGCCAGGTCTGAAAAAAAAGCCTGGGCTTTGTTTTCCAGTGGTGGAAGGGCCTTGTAAGCTGATTAACCGTCATTTTGACACCTTTGTACTTCGTGCACGGCTCTTAATAAACTGGTTTTCTGGAACACTAGGCCTCTGGGGAGTGAGAGCATGAGTGCTTTGGAATTGCTTCCTGTACAAGCGTTCTGGTACTACAAAAAAAAAAAATCGTATTTATTATTTGTGAGTAGAAAGTTAGTCAAGCGTCGCAGTACGATTTTAGGTCTTACAAATGCATTTACGTTGCTCTCTGATCAGCCGGAACCGTTGGCAGCGTTTTAAAACAATTTTGAGTTAAACTTTGCACCCCGGGGGAGCATCCGAGAAGGTCAATTTCTAGGACAGACTATAGATTATAAGGTATACCGTCTTGCCCGCTCTCCTAGAATACACAGAAGACTTGGATTTGTGTGAAGTTGTCCCTCACTCCCTGGCCTCTTTTGCGTCACTCCTCCAGGGAGAAAATTCAAGCATTGGCAAGTACAAGCACTGACCGGGGGTATGGTACAGTCCGTTATTTTCTGCATGGTGGATTAAATTCTGTTTATTGGCTTTGGAAAACATTTCCAGTGTAACAAATAGGTTTCAGCCTGTCTGCATGAAAATGAATAGAAACAAACATGGATCAAAAATAAATAAAAAGCACTAAGGGCGATACAGTTGCGTTATGTAAGAGTGGGCATGGTTACAGTGCCAGGGACCACTGAAATTACTTTCATTGAAACTATTTCAAAGGAAATGTTGCCAACTGCTTAAGAGATGTTTGGGTTGGAGGGGGGGGGGGGGAGTGTAATACGGCTAAAGTAACAAAAAGGTGTTTTGACGAAAAGTTCACCCAAGATGGCAACCTAAAAGGCATATATGCGCTGGTTTGGAGGGGCGTGGCTTACAAGCAATCAAACTCTGGTGCAATGTGTGTCGATGGCGGCTGTGTTTGATTCACCTTATGAGATAGCACACCCATTTATGCAAATTTAGCTTAGGCGCTGCAATCTTATAGCAGGGTTACACTACACTGAACATTAAAAATATTGTAGATATATTTTTAAAAGATATGTTTTATATTCTGGTCTTATTCAGGTTACATTTTAAATATTCCCAGTAATTTAGTTATTTATTATCTACACTAGGGCCCGATACAGAATCACATGCATACAGGGCTAGCCAGCTCTCAACGGTCTACTGTAACACAGCAGTGTCTGATTGGTAGTGTGGGTACGAAGCCTTAAGCTGGCCATACATCTACAGATTGATTGTTAGATTGGGCTGGTTGGAACAAAAACCTGGTAATATCTGAATGACAGTTTTTGGCAGTTTTCCAGCATTTCCAAGCAAATGGTCAACTGTCATTTGCTCTCATCCTTTACCAGGATTTTGTTCCAACCAGACAGATCGGACAATTAATCTGTAGATGTATGGCCAGCTTTAATGTGATAAAGTACCAGCCAATCAGATTCTAACTGTCATTCAACAGACAATGTTTTCAAAAATGGCAGTTGAAAGCTGATTGGTTGGTTGGGCTCTCCCCATTTACCCCTCAGGCCCGTAATGGGAATACACTGTGTGCTGCCACAGTAACTGTCCTATACCATCTGCAATTGAACTCCCATCTTAGTTAATGTCCCCCTCCTGTATGCAGTCTCAAAGAATTCGTAAAGCAAAGTAATAACTGTGGGATCTCCTGGCCGTTCCCCGCCACTCCTGGAAATCTGCATATCAGTGATTAAAAGTTTCTCAGTACAGGGAACAGGCGGCGACTGTGTCAGTGCAGGACGACGTTCTCACCGCTGCAACACTATGAAATTCTTCACTGTGTACATATAGAGAACATAAAGGGTAGGACGAAGCCATTGAAACAGCAGATGCCGCGCGGCGTAATTTCCCTTTCTCCCACGTCGCGCCCCACTTGTGTCTCAGCATCCGAAGAGAACTTCAAGAGTTTCCATTCTTGGCAGTAAAACATTCCTGGTGAGATCCCGGCATTTTAAAACGGGGAGTGGGATTTGACCAGATATCACGGTGGGTACCATTTGTCCTCGATTAGACTCAAGAATGGGAGAGGCTTTTGTCCAAGTGAAAAGAAAGCTTGTAGTTCATTAAGCGGTGGAGGGATTAGCGATGTCGGAAGGCTGCTTTGAAAAGGCACTTGGGATGGTGCTCAAAGGGTTGGGTACCTTCAAGAATTTCTTCTCGGCGGATTGCTAATGGCGTCCCTTTTGTGCGACACGTTGTAGGAACAGGAATCCTTTCTCCTAATGGAACTCTCTAACAACCTGCTCCCTTTGTCTCTATCCCTGTTAATTATGGGCCTGGGGAACGCTCTCCAGTCCGGCCTGACCCATAGATAGAAAGATGGAATAGGGATGAACCAATTAATTTTAACATGTTACCCTTGCCTGGCCCTCACCTCTTCTGAGCTAACGATATCCACTGAAACCAGAAAGAAAACAATAGTTGGGCTGTTTTTTCTTAGCGATCTTTAATATATATATATATATATATATATATATTTATTAATTTTTATTTTTTACTTTATTGCACTTATTTAGATTCTATTTACATGAAACATCTGTTGTCTCTTTATACAATATCTGTTTTTGAGCTGTTTTCTCCAACTGTACATTGGATTCAGACCCGCTCTGCCTGTTCGGGGTGGGCAGGTGATATCACATGACATCAAATGTTTTCTCTACCCCATTCGGCCGCATGCGAAGGCCCATGATCAGTATATAGGCCTTAGTATGGCACTGTACGACAAGTTTGATCATATATTATCAGATCTCTTATTTATATCGCTAATTAAACAGGTATCCATTTTTTTTCTTGTCCAGTCCCCAGTCGGCACACGTTGGCCTAATTCAGTTTGGTTCGCTAATTGGAAAATGTGAAAATCAAGTGAACATGCGTACCATCCACAGTGAGCATGCGCGAGGGGAATGAATGGCTGAAACTGCCTATCGATCGTAAATACAATGTAGCCGCAGTTTGATGTCCAGGTAGCCGGCGTTTCTAGGCGAAAACCTGGCGTTTTCTGTGAGTTAAAAAAAAACCCAGTGTTAGGGTGGTTTTCCGACGTCCGCGATGACCACTTCCAGGCAGTCTCAGTCGCCAATTAGTTGCTGCCTCCGACCTGCTCACGTTTGCACGGGTGGCAAAGACGCTTTGATGTTCCGGGATTTGCGTATGGATCTACGAGTGGAAAGCGATCTGCGAATAGTTTTGCGCTGGGCGTTTTCTCTTCCTGCCTGGGCGGTGGCTTACTGCTCGCGGTCAACTGCAACTGGTTAGCGTAATAAGGTTCCATTTCCCATAGCACTTCCGTGAAACGGACGCGGCTGGAAAAACAGAATTATTTATGTAGTCGGTCTATAAGGTCACCTTCGAACTATATACATAGCCATATTTATAACCATACACAAGGACATACATCTGGCATTTTGGGGTATGTCTAGAATGTAGTGCATGACAAATATGACACCAAGCAGCTGGCACACACATATGCGTGTTATACTCTATATTCTCTCTGTGTGAAAATAAATATATATGTATGTGTGTGTATATGACGTTAACCGCGTATTATTTAGTAGTAAGCGCCGAGGGGCCACCACACGCATCTTGTACTTGTTTTCTAACTATCCATAGTAACAGCAATAACATAGGCTTGATCTGTAAGCCCGGCCTTCCTTACTTTTCTTAGCGCGGCACCCGCAGAGGTTGTTATTAAGTCACCAGTGAAGTTATGTTGTCGTTTGTACTTGCAAGTGAGAAGTCATTGGATATTACAGGCCGGCACTACTGTAAAACAATGTATTTCCCTCTGAACTTTTTTGGGATATGGTATGGAAAGACTCCTGTAGCCTCTATGTAGTCCAATCCAAGGCCCGGTATTAGTTTCAAAGGGAACGATGAGTAGCCAGTATTTCAAAAATTTTAATTCATTAAAGCCTCCTGTTCCCCTTGATGTTTACTAGGGTTACGGTCAGCAGCTGTAGTATAGTATGTGCAAAACGAAGAGACAAGACTCCCATGTATGTGCTATCAATACGTATTGCCCGTTCGGAGACCTCACCTACTCGCACAGCCGATTGGGGTGATGAAAGCTTCGAGGCAAGATGAGGGTTACCCTGCGGGCAGTGGTGTCCTCTACACTGACAGATGGGACTTGCCACCTTGGAAAATCCCAACCTCTTTGTAGATTGAACTTCACAGATTCACTTCTGGGGTTGACCAGCGGGGACCTACGAGTGACCGGATTCCAGGGCAGTGTGTGTGCGGAGACTTCTGGTTAATGCACTAGAATGTCCGACACTATGTCGCATCTGCTCCGCGGCCTTGTACGACTATCGCTCAGAAGCACATGATGGCTGCACTGAGCAGCCGCGGCCTAGTGAGAATACTTACACTGGCTGCTACAAGGACTTTTTTTTTTTTTTTTAACTAGGACTTCTGCCTGAAAGCACCTGTTAAACTCTGACACACAGTTGACCCATAAATTGAGATTAACTGACCTAACTTGGCAGCATTTGTAACCATGGAAACAAACTGTCTTCGTCTTCTACGACACTGTTCCGTCCTTCCCAGTCTGTTCTCAAATTCCTACCAAAATATTATCTGTTTCATCATTGATGCAAAATAGAACACCCTAAACAATCTAGGGGTACATTTACTAAATCTTCTAAAAGTTAAAGGGGTTATTCTGGTTCACCCCTTCTGGCAAATTCCTTTTTAAATGGACAAAAAACAGGTGCACTGCAGGGGGCCGATGTAAAATGTGCAGAGAGAATTAGATTTGGGTGAGTTGTTTTGTTTCTGTGCAGGGTAAATACTGACTGCTTTATTTTTACACTGCAATATAGATCTCACTTTGCAGTAAAACCTCACCCAAATCTAACGCTCTCTGCACAAGTAACATCTGCCCCACCTGCAGTGCGCATGGTTTTGTCCATTTGAGAAGGAATTTGCCAGAAGGAGTGATCCACAATAACCCCCTAAATGAAGTGATGTTACCCATGGCAACTGCAGGTGCAGGTGCTCAGGCTGCTTGTGGCCCTCGGCCCGCCTGTTGGCCATCGCTCCTCTTAACGTTGCCACGTACTTTGTTTAGTATTCAGCACAATGTCGTTTCCATTAATTGCTCTCCATCATTTCATCCCAAATAAACCCTTAATCACTTCTCACCATTCACAATGCAGCGTTTAATATATTCCAGACATCATGTACTCACCCTTATTAGGGCCTAAATGTATGTCCTTAATAGCAAGTATGTGGTGTGAGCTAATCCCTTTAATGGCCCTGCTAAAATTTAGAAACAAAGCCTTTTTGGTCCCACACAATGTAGACTTAGATTTCCCAGGCGGGTAGGCCGTTTCCCGGGGACGGACGCCTCCCTCCTTTTATTTGCTCTTAAATTCATATGCATACTGCAAAATTTGGAAGCCTTAATTGGCATTGTAAGCCGCTGTGACATTTAGCTGCGCACACCGCGTAGAATGCTGTACAGTCACTGACAATTTGGGGCAGGACGGACGGTGTAATGGTTGGCAATACTACCTCACAGCACTGAGGTCCCAAGTTAGCATTTCTTCCCTCTGCCTCTCTGCCTGACAGGATTACATCACTTTCTCCCTCATCTGTCTTTACCCCCCCCCCTATCTTTTATTCCGCATTCACCTCTTGTTCCAAGATGGGTCTGCCGTACTGGTGCTTACTGATTGCTTCTTTCCCTTTGATGTGTCCTCTGGTCTCGGGATTAAGTTCATGGGGTCACTCTGTTACTTTATGCAAGCTGGATTGTCTGTGAAGTGGGGCTTTCAAGGCCCCTGACATCAAACGCCGCAGATCTGGCCTATCAGGTGGTTGCAGCGGCTGGCATAGCCTTAGAACAAATTAAGGGGAAACCAGTAGGCCTGAGTTTATTATGGTGGTGATAATTAGGCGGTAATCGAGGCATTGTTCTAGGGAAATGTTCAGCAAGCGTGGCATTATGCTGGGTCATTTGTGAGGACGTGCTTGAGCCCGCTTGCCGGACCCATTTGCATGCTTCAGATGTGTATTGGCGGTAAGTCTTGGAATGTTTTTTAACATCCTTCACCGCTCTTTCAATCAGTCACCGGTGGGCAACCCTGCTACCATTTAACATCAAGCCCTAAAGCCACCCAGGGAGGAAATAGATCAAACCTTCCAAAGTGGAGCAGTTGCCCGTAGCAACCCAGCAGCTTCTATATAGCATTTACCAAGTAGATGCTATAAACCTATAGGTGGAATCGATTGGTTGCTATAGGCTTGATACATTTCTTCCTCTGGATGGGGTTTGTTTGTGCTCTCTCTAGGCGACAGTTTTAGAGACATGTGCTGCCAATAGTACATTCAGATCAAGTCCTTAAAACTAAACCAGGTTTGGCCGGCCTGTGGCTTTCCAGCTGTTGTGAAACTACATTTCCTACTAGCAAAACTGTGGTATGGCATGCTGGGATGTGTAGTTTCACAGCAACTGGAAAGCCACTCATTTTTTATGAAGAAATACGATCGCCTGAATCAACTCCGTTTTTTAAATGCTGACCATTTTAAACAAAAGGGCGAAGAAAATTGAAAATAAGAAAGCAAGCTGCAGTACCTCTTATAACCAGCAGGTGCAAAGCTTTTTATTAAATGCAAATATTTTAAATATATAAACATTCTATACCTAGTGCTGACCGTACTAGATCAAGCGTCGTATAAACCATGCAATGACAAACAGTGTCTAGGTCGACATGTTGACAGTGACCTTGTGCATTTTGACCTTTTTATTGTGTCAACACATTGACCGTCGGCTTAGCCATGGTCTCCCAGCCACCCGGATACCCTAAATGTGAATGAAAGTAAACTGTAGAGTTCTTGAGCATTCAGCATCCGATCCACAATCGCATAGACATATGTGCATATACAATTCCACTGTAGACGGGAGCGGTGTGTGTGTGTGTGTGTGTGTGTGTGTGAAGGGCCCCCTGTCATTTGCTCAAGGTAAAAACATCTGCTGAATATGATACCTTTTCCACTGGACTTATTAAAGTTTTCTTTGGCGCGATTTCAGGACCTGAACTTCCGATTTGGTAGAGAGGAAATTAGCCTGTCAGAAATATGGCTGCCTGTAACTTAAAAAGCAGAAACTGGAGAAATCTGTGTAATTCATCGTATGCAGTATGAGAATTAGCAGCTTGTACCACTCTTTGGCATGGGGTGTGGGTGATTGTCAGAGGGGCCGATGTTGTTAGATCGTTAGACCTGGGCTGTATTTTGGGCCTTGCGCGGTGCACCCCTTCCAATGTTCCGCCTCTCAGCCCGCCTGGGTGCCAGTTGCAGAGGTGTCTCCTGTTCTAGAGGAGACATCTCTTCCTGGCGCTGCTATGGATTTTGTCTCCTCGCTCCTCATTCCCGACGTACGTTCTGTGCGCCGTAGTTTTTGTTTTCTCTGTGGTAATGTTTTTGGGATGCAGCCTCCGTCCTGTCAGTAACTGCACAGGATTATTTGATAGTTGGCTGGATAACAAGGGGAAAGTTACATCTTCAAAGGATGAAAAACATTTCAAGAATTGCAGCGAACATCAAAGAGCTGGCAGTCAATCAAGTGATGGTGGGAAATGCCAGTCACATCTCCTATATATTTGGCTACATCTGTCACTCAAAGTGGGTGTCTGTGTCTATAACGCTCTGTTCCTGGACTTTCCTCTTAATGTGTGATTGCCTTCATCTGTGCTGAACACCTTTCTGAGAAATTAACCTGTTTAAAACAGGTGATGGCAATCATACATTAAGGGGAAGTCTAGAAACAGAGCATTGTGTCCCTCCTGGAGAGGGTCATGTTGGGAGGTATGTGACAGAGAACCAGCCCAGTGAGCCCACAGACAGTGCCAGACACCCACTGCCTTCCCATGTTGCCCAGCACTGCTACTCCACAGCCACCAGGTGAGCGCCCCCCTCCCGCGATTTGCGGCAAAAAGAACCCCCCCCGCGACCCCCCCTTGCACGATTGGCGGCACCCCCCCCCCTGCGATTCGCGGCACCCCCCCCCCCGCAATTCGCAGCAGCCCCAGGATTAAATGGCACATGCAAAACACTGACATGGCTATGGTCGACAATGAAAAAGGTTGACATGAGTTTTTGAAGATTTATTTTAAATTTTTTCATATTCATTGTCATGTGTCGACATGGACACCAATGAAGTGGCACACTTATGTCAACATTTACATGTGTTGACCTTTCTGTGTTGATTTTTTCTTGTGGCGATTCGCGTCACACCCCCCGCAACCCCCCCTCCCGCGATTCGCGGCACCCCCCATGACCCCCCACCTCCCGCAATTCGCGGCAACACCCACCGGAACCCCTGTGAACCCCGCCCTCCCGCGATTCGCGGCACCCACCCCCGCGACCCCCCCTCCCGCAATTCGCGGCACCCCCCCGTGATTCGCGGCAGCTCCAGAATTGAATTGCACATGGAAAACACTGACATGGCTATGGTCGACAATGAAAAAGGTTGACATGAGTTTTTGAAGTTTTTTTGTCATTTTTTGAATATTTTCATATTCATTCTCATGTGTCGACATGGACACCAATGAAGTGCCACACTTATGTCAACATTTACATGTGTTGACCTTTCTGTGTTGATTTTTTTCTTGTGGCGATTCGCGTCACACCCCCCGCAACCCCCCCTCCGGCGATTCGCGGCACCCCGGCACCCCCCCGCGACCCCCCCCCTCCCGCAATTCGCGGCAACCCCCCACCGGAACCCCCATGAACCCCCCTCTCCCGCGATTCGCGGCACCCACCCCCCACAACCCCCCCTCCCGCATATCGCGGCACCCCCCGCGATTCGCGGCAGCCCCAGGATTAAATGGCACATGCAAAACACTGGCACGGCTATGGTCGACAATGAAAAAGGTTGACATGAGTTTTTGAAGATTTATTTCATTTTTTGAATGTTTTCATATTCATTGTCATGTGTCAACATGGACACCAATGAAGTGGCACACTTATGTCAACATTTACATGTGTTGACCTTTCTGTGTTGAATTTTTCTTGTGGCGATTCGCGTCACACCCCCCCGCAAACCCCCCTCCCGCGATTCGCGGCATCCCCCGTGACCCCCCACCTCCCGCAATTCGCGGCAACCCCCCACCGGAACCCCTGTGAACCCCGCCCTCCCGCGATTCGCGGCACCCAACCCCGTGACCCCCCCCTCCCGCAATTCGCGGCACCCCCCGTGATTAGCGGCAGCTCCAGAATTAAATTGCACATGGAAAACACTGACATGGCTATGGTCGACAATGAAAAAGGTTGACATGAGTTTTTGAAGTTTTTTTTTTCATTTTTTTAATGTTTTCATATTCATTCTCATGTGTCGACATGGACACCAATGAAGTGCCACACTTATGTCAACATTTACATGTGTTGACCTTTCTGTGTTGATTTTTTCTTGTGGCGATTCGCGTCACACCCCCCACCCCCCGCAACCCCCACTCCCGCGATTCACGGCACACACACACCCCCCCGCGATTCTCTGCACCCCACCCCGTGACCCCCCCTCCCGTGATTCACGGCACATCCCCGCGACCCCCCCTACCATGATTCGCCGCAACCCCCGCCCCGTAACCCCCCTCCCGCGATTTGCGGCAACCCACCCCGCGACCCCCCTCCCGCGATTCTCTGCAATCCCTCCCCTCCCGCGATTCGCAGCATCCACCCCCCCACAACCCCCCCCTCCTGCAATTCGCGGCACCCCCCGCGACTCCCCCTCCTGCAATTCGCGGCACCCTCCGCGACCCCCCCTCCCGCGATTCGCGGACACCTAAGTTGCAATACGGGGCATCTTTCATACAATTCTAACCATATTTCTCATATACAAATGTTCACAAATTAAGGGGGCGCAGCCCCTTACGACGGTGTGAAGAGCGCCCGTAGGGCGCGATGAATCACCTAGTGGATATATATATATGTATGTATGTATGTATGTATATCAAGCAAGGCAGTAGCAGCACTTGCTTTTGCAGGTGGTAATAGCATTGGCACAGGGCAAATGCCAAAAATCCAAATGTCATTGGACAGCCAGTGTGTGTGATGTAGTGAAAACATGACCTATAACATGTTGTCACACCCTTATGGCTAAATCCCTCC
Organism: Crinia signifera; assembly: GCF_055691185.1. Classification (NCBI taxonomy): domain Eukaryota; kingdom Metazoa; phylum Chordata; class Amphibia; order Anura; family Myobatrachidae; genus Crinia; species Crinia signifera. Next base: position 46,359,178 of record NC_139217.1, read on the forward strand.
ATTTCAAACTTATCCATTGCTGATTTGAGGGTGAGTGGGTGATGGCAGTGAGGTAAGTCTCATCCTAACGCTTCAAAGGCCTGCACCCTTTGCAGTGTGGCCACACCCTGTCTCACAGTGGCCTCACCCCTTGCATGTGGCCACTCCCTGTCTCGCAATGGCCACACCCTCTGCCCTTGTTGTAGGGCTATATTATTTATTTTTCCTTTAGAATAAAAGCTTTGGTTTCCGCCGCCCAATACTGTAACCGTAATACACCGTGCCTGCTTTGCTTCGCTTTACTGATAGTTAGTGATCACTGTTGGCTGCACCAGCTGCTCTGTTGCATCATCCATCTCGATAACTTATATACACATAGCTTTAGCAGCTAATAAAGATAAGGAGATATTTCTGTATTCGCATTACTCATATACCGAGATGTAATGGGATGATGCATTTAGTAATGTGCTTGAAATCCATGAAAAATGATTGAAACAGGCTGGGTGCTAGCATAGGCTGCTGTATACAGGCTTATGTTATTCGTTGTGCCGCTACCCCTAGTCCGTGCCTATGGTATAACTGTATCCATCTGTTGCAGGGACCGCTGAATACAGAGCACACCAGTGTCCCCCAGTGATTATTTGTATCTATGATGGTAAATGTAACAATGCATTTTGTATCTTCTGTTTTGCAGATGATGCCAGTGCGGGGAAACCCAACCAGCCTCCGGAGGGGCATAATCCGGATTTAGAAGAGTTTTCCAACAAGCAGTGGGGTAAGTTGGCACCTATCTTCTCATTTCACCCTATATATATCAGTCGATAAAAGAGGGGTAGATGTATGAAGCAGTGATAAGGGAGGAGAAGTGATAAAGTGCCTGGTACTTTATCACCGGCCAATCAGCTCCTGGCTGTCCCTTTTTAAACCCAGCCTGTAACTTAAGTCAGGAGCTGATTGGCCGGTGATAAAGTACCAGGCATTTTAGCACTTCTCCGTTATCACTGCTTCATACATCTACCCCACAGTGTCCTATATTTCTATTGTCTTGATAAAGTATATAGGGGCCCTTTTTTGTCAATGGGGTTTAGCAATTTAAAACTCATTGCATATGATACATTGTGCTGTTGCCGATCAGCTCCTGTCATGGGTCTGAAAAATGACAGTTGGGAGATGGTTGGCTGAAGCACCATTTATCTTACGCAATGAGTTTTAAATAGCTAAAATGTGTTGCTAAATGGGCCCCATAGTGTTGGCAATGCCCATATTTATAGACCTAAGTCTACAGGTTACGGGACGGTGGAAGTCTCTTTTCCCCTCTATCTGAATACAAGCCAATTTAAAAAAATTCAATTTAACAAATTCATTTTGTTACCAATATTATTCTATAGCAAGGGTAGGCAACATGTGGCACAGCTGCTGGTGAACTACACATGCCAGCATGTCCTGCCACAGGGCATTCTAACTGGAGCTGGAGCTCCACAGATTGCATAGTAGGATCTTCGGTACTTATGTGTTATCTGGGCGCCCAATTGGACGCGATTTTTACATTGGATTCAATGTTAAATGGTCCCTGAGACCCGATTTTACATTGGGTCCAATGTTAAATGCCCCCCAGACCCCATTTTTTATTGTATACCCACCCTGTTCATACCCCCACTATCCAAGTGGGCATGGAGTTGATGTTATATAGTGGAGTTGATTCTATATAGTCAGGCGAGCCACCGAGCCCGAAGCGTGGCGAGCGCACGCAGAATACATGTTAAGTAATCCGCGTCCCCTCGCGGGGCACGCTGCGCTCGCGATGCTTCGGGCTCAGTGGCTCACTACGCTCGCCACACTATATAAAATCAACTCCATGCCCACTTGGATAGTGGGGGTATGAACAGGGTGGGTATACAATAAAAAATGGGGTCTAGGGGGCATTTAAAATTGGACCCAATGTAAAATCGGGTCTCAGGGACCATTTAACATTGAATCCAATGTAAAAATCGCATCCATCGCATGTGTTTTGGTTGCATGCGATGCGATCGACCCGATTTTTCCGAAAAAAATCGGGTCCATCGCATCTGATTGTATGCCTTAAGTTAAGGCATACAATCAAAAAATCGGGCGCCCAGATATTACATAAGTACCGGATCTTCTAACTCCAGTCCGCAGGGAACCCAACAGTGAATGTTTTCCTTAGGAGCACAGATGTACAGATATAGCTGCACTCATTGTTGATGCCGTATGGCTGCTAGTGCCCTCTTGGTGCAGCAAGTGGCTCCCACAGCATGGAATCGCAACGCTGCAACATACGAAGTAGGCGCACAACCGCAGCGACTGGTGCGCACCTTTTCACCATGCTGTTGTATGGCGAATGGCGGAGCAGCAATAAGTGTGGCTATATCTGTATGCATAACGATCGAACACCTTTGCACATGGTACTGATTATTGCACTTGTGATACTGCGAGGAGATCAGGAAAACATGACCTGTTAGGGTTTCTCAGAGGTTTATATTTGGGAAACACTGTTTAAAACTTCTGGTGGATCTGGAGTCCCTTAGGCATTAAACCATCACTTTATTTGTAGATCTTGAGAAAAAATGCATAATGTAACTAGTACATCGGCAGGTCAAAAATATGTCTTCTTGTTGGACCATGGACGGGGGTTTATCTTAACGTTGCCAATGGCTTCTATTTCAATATTGGGCTATGTGTAATGTAATTCACTTTCTTTTTCACAGCCCGACCTCGGTTTACCCAGCCAGCGAAAATGCGTAAGAGAGTCATAGCCCGTCCCGTGGGCAGCTCTGTCCGGCTGAAGTGCATCGCCAGCGGGAATCCACGGCCAGAGATCACGTGGCTAAAAGACAACAAGCCCCTGACTAATCAGGAGATTGGGGAGAACAAGAAGAAGAAATGGACGCTCAACCTCAAGAGCCTCAAGCCGGAGGACAGCGGGAAATACACGTGCCAAGTGTTCAACAGAGTGGGACAAATCAACGCGACGTACAAATTGGAAGTTATCCGTAAGTACCGGCGCTGGCCTAGCGAGTATTTTCCTCTCCCGTATCAAAAATGAGAAGCACATGAGCCAGCAAGTCTGGTGCTCACAAGAGGAAACCTAGGAGACATCTGCTAACGATCAGGAATCAGCTGTGTAGAGACACAAAAAACACGTGTTTACACTAAAACCAGGAGCACAGACAGGAAAATGAATCAAACCTCATCCTAATGTCAGATTTGGCATTTTCACTGTATCGAAACCGAGGGGGAAAAAAAATCCCAAACCAGGGAAAACACAAGCTGCACTGTCGTTCCTAGCGGCTTGTATGTGCAACGAGACTGCTCGTCTGGACCCTTCTTGGCTGGGTCCAGACGAGGGCTTTAGTAGTCTAAAATACAGTAATATTAGATATATCAAAATAACAAAAGGCAGCCAATAAAAAAAGAATAGTTTTATGAAGTGTGGAAACACTCACCATTGGCGATATAATAGTTCTGGTTCATGTCTCCTACCACACTTTTTTTTTTTCTACCTCACTATCCCGCTATTGTTTAACTTTGGTGAAGACATTTTAAGCCCTGTCTTCCTGTTTATTTTATTTATTATTATATTTTTTTTATTATTATAATTTATTAATACCTCATGCTCACCATGGGAAAAATGTTGTATTTTTTTGTTGTTATTATTTTTATTACCTCATAATCACCATGTTTTTTGGGGGGTTTATTTTTATTTTTTTTCTTATTTTTAATACCTCATACTCACCATGGGGAGAAAAAATATTTATTATTTCTTATTGCTATTTTTAATAGCTCATACCAAAGTTAAGGTGAATTTGTAATTTTTTTTTTATATTTCAGTAAAATTACAGTGTGGTACTGCACACCGGTAGGTACATTTACTAAAGCTTCTAAAAGTAAAAAGCGACCAATCAGATTCTTTCTCTCATTTTCTAAGATGCAATGGATAAATAATCGCTAGAATCTGATTTGTTGCTCTTGGCAACAGCACTTTTCATTTTTAGAAGCATTCATAAGTGTACCCCTAGGTATGATTAGGAGCAGGCTTCATAATAAAATATCCATTGAGCTTAGGCCGAATTACAAGATAGCAAACCTTTTAGAAAATTGTCCAATAATATCTACAAGAAAGACAATGGGCCTGATTCAGGGCTGATCGCTGATGTGCAGATGGAGCGATTATACTTACCGTACGCATTTGGGGGAACAGCAATAGAAAAAGTGTATGGATCATAATGGCAATTCCCCCACCGTATGACTGACAGGTTTTCTTTCCATCTGGGCAGTGGCCAGATGAGCGATCTGGTTTGAATCAGGCCCAATGACCGATCATCGTTGCTGTACTCTTAATCATGGCTCTATTCACTTCCAAGGAGACGTAAAGCGATGACCACTATGCTGTTACTTGACGACCGCATTGATTTTTATTTTGTTTCCCTTTTCCTCAGAGAGAACAAGATCTAAGCCGATCCTGACGGGTAATCATCCTGTCAACACAACGGTGGACTTTGGCGGCACCACGTCTTTCCAGTGTAAGGTCCGCAGCGACGTGAAGCCAGTGATCCAGTGGTTAAAGAGAGTAGAGTACGGTTTAGAGAATAAGTACAATTCCACCATTGACGTCGGTGGACAGAAATTTATTGTTCTCCCAACTGGAGACGTCTGGTCTCGGCCTGATGGCTCCTACTTGAATAAACTTATCATAACACGGGCCAAAGAAGAGGATGCCGGGATGTACATTTGCCTTGGTGCCAACACAATGGGATACAGTTTCAAGAGTGCGTTTCTGACGGTGTTACCAGGTGAGCATGAACTGCGTAAACTCATGCAAACTCAAGAAATATAAAGCGACCATTTTGTATTGGATTGGTCATTTTGTTGCTCATGCTTCAGTGATGTTACTAGTTCCTGGTAAATTGATAGGCTGAGCATTGGTTCCACTATGCGTAGATGACCAGTCCACTTGAATATATTAGTTTATGTGACACAATCAGATTGGTAAAGATTGATGTCTTGGAGATGGCAGCAAATTCTGCTAGCGGCCTGTGTGTCTTCATACAGCCTGCCATCATGCAGGAAATGGTCTACCGCTCGGTCTCGCTGCTCACATTGGTCATTGTGGGTCTGGTTCACAATTGCAGATGGATAGGTAATTATTAGCACTGCACATGCTCCATTGCAGCTTGTACGCACCTATGTCGGTTAGAGTCATATGCACCTCAGTCATATGTCCTTTCGCTGCCACGTTGTTCTGAGTGTGTTTCGTGGGCTTGTAGAGGGAATTGCAAGCTGCTCAGTTATGCGGATGCAGCTCTCTGTCCGGTTTCGGATAGGTCTCTTGCACAAAGTATCGGGCTCTGGCAAATGCATGCCTACGGTGAGGATGGCTAGTTTCACAAGTGATGTCATGGTGCAGTGGAGTTGCACACATGTTTCCACTCTGAATACACTGAGGGGGTCATTCTGGTTGACTCGCAAGTCTCCACTGACCATAAGTCAGTATCCACTGACTTATATTTGCGAGTCCTGGGAAAAATCATTTGAGGGTCGGCGAGGGGGATGTGTCTTCATAACACGGCGGGGGGGGGGCGGTATCCAACGGAGAGGCGTCATAAGGACTCGGGAAGGTGCGAGCTTCACAGCTCACCGAGTCAATTAGAATCGGGGCCTATGTTCTTTCTAGTAGTAACTTCTACAAACTGATAGGTACACTCTGGTTGGCTTTCTGTTTAATTTCCATGACCCCGAATTAAGCAGGACAGCTGAATAGTTTGAGATCGATCCATTATTTGGAGCAAAACCGTGTAAACAACGGACCAGTGCGCTCTGTAATACCATGAACTAGATATTCTCCAGAGCGCTCTAAATTGTCCCAGAAAATGACGGCTATTAAGTGGAAAGCGCTGGATGAACATCACGTTGTCTGGCAGAGAGGAATCTGGCATGAGCAGATACGCGCAACTGGACCTCGCAGTCTCAGCTTCTGGCTCGTTGACATCCGAGGAGGGTATTAGAGACAATTAACCACATTTCGTTCCTAGGCTGTGCTAGGCAGCTAGGCTCACTGCTGAGCGACGGTATTTTGAAACCACATGTTGCCGACGGGAGGTTTATTCTTGCTACATTGAGGCAAGAGAAAATAAAACAGAACCTCAGGGATCTGCTCCGAACAAAAGCAAACTGTTTGTTTGTCCTTTAGGACCTTAATGAGACACCTACAAGAAGGCTCTGTTTGTTGGCTGAGCACGTTGCTACTTGGCAGATGTTTTGTTATCAGAAAACCGTAGTGCAAATAGTAGTCCGTAGCTTTGCTTGACATCTGTTTCTCATTGTTCATTTCTGGTTTTAATCATCTCTATCCGTGTTTTTTTTTTTTTCTCTGTCCCTTTCCCCTATTCTCCTGCATCTTACAGATCCAAAGCCTCCGATTGCACCTGTGAGCGGATCGTCCAGCAGTCTTCCATGGCCGGTGATCATCGGTGTACCAGCCGGAGCCGTTTTTATATTCGGGACAATTCTCTTGTGGCTTTGCCAGACCAAGAAGAGGCCTTGCTCCCCTCCCACGGCAACGGCTGTCCACAGGCCGCAGCCGAGGGTTTGCATACCACCTATGGTGGACAAAGACTGCATCTCCTCCATAAACTATGAGGAGTACGTTGCGCAACAGCAACATTTACTTCCCCAAGGACCTCTAATGGCCAACGGAGTTGTGTCAAAAATGTACCCAAAGATTTACACAGATATCCACACTCATACGCACTCTCATGTAGAAGGCAAAGTTCACCAGCACCAACACATCCACTATCAGTGTTAACAGTCGTACGTAAAGGAGAACTCGTTTCCTCAGCGGTACCTCAAAAACAGACTGCCTGGATCAGCGCACACTGCCAGTAGACATGGGTAGCGGAAGGTTGCCGTTGACCCAACGCCATTGATCAACTCAGAAATGGAATCATGAAGGATAAAATTATCTCTGTAATCGGGGACAATGTTGCTTTTTGTTTGTTTGTTTATATTTTATTGGTTTTATTTTTTTTGGAGGGGAGATAAAAAAAAAAAAAGAAAAAAAGGAAGCACAGTGTTTCTGCAAGAGTGGGACCTAAATCGGTCACTGTTCTAACGCTCAAGGGTCGCTCGCTAGTTCGTTTGTCACACTGGTGCCTTTTTTTTTTTGACTGTCTGGTCAAGGTTTGGGCATCTGAGAGGTTTAGACCAGTCAGGAGGAATCGGTAGGAGGCTTTGCATGTAGAGAGTAGACCATTGCGTTAGATTTAAGATGGGCACTTCTGAGCGATGGACAATATCTTTAGTCTTTTTAAAATGCCTCCTTCAAGTGATCATGCTATCGCAGAACCATTCTGGCCAGACACCCTACCTATTGGGGATGCAGTTAAAATCCCGGCGGTCGGGATCCCGGCGTTCAGAATCCCGACGCCGGAATCCCGACCGCCGAAATGCCGACACTTTCTCCCTCCTGGGGTGTCCACGACACCCCTGGAGGGAGAATAAATTAGTGTGCCGAGCGTAGCGAGGCACCGGGCCCGCTGCGTGGCGAGCGCAGCGAGCCCGCAAGGGGGGGCGATCCACGTCCCCCCCTTGTTGGCATTTTGGCTGTCTGGATTCCGGCGTCGGGATTCTGAACGCCGGGATCCCGACCGCCGGGATTCAATACTGAATCCACCTATTGAAGTCTAATGTCTTCCCAGCTACTGTCATTATTCTTAGATAGAAGATAAACCACCAGCAAGACCCTCTGATCTAGTCTAACTTAACTGAACCGCTAAGCCAAACCATGTGGTCATTGTCTACCTAAATGGCGTATTCTTTTTAAAAAAAACAGCATTTTACAGTCGATACAAGCAATAACATTTCAGTGGCTTCCAATGATGCCTTATAATCATTACTATAATGATACAGACTTTATAAAGCAATTTTGTGTCTATAGAAAACGTGTAATTCTATATAGATTTTAAACTAAAGCCATGTATATTTAATTTATTTTGTTAAGCAGAAAGAAAATGTTTATGTAAAATATTATTTTCAACAAAATGTTAATTTCTATATATATATTTTTGTTTGTTTTCTCAGAGTGAATTTGTATGGATATTTTAGATATGACTCCACTCACGTAATAATGTAGCATAAAACAGTGGCAATTTAAAGGTCATAGTATTACCATAAGTGGGGGGAGTGATGCTGGCTAGTAATTTGGGTAAAATGGCATTTGATTGGCCATGTTTTACATTTAAGTCCCCCCGCGTTGACCTTGCTGTGGTCTTTAAATTGCCAACAAAAGTTGGAGTCTTATTTTTGTACACTTTTCTGTAAGAACAGTGACCCTGGTGACAATCCTGTACAGATCTCTCCCTCATTGCTAAGGTAAAAGCTTTATCAGACATTTACTGAATCCTAATGATAGTAATTTGTGTGCCTCTACAGAACTATTTAATAGCATTTCTTGATCTTAGCTGTTCTAAAAAGAAGGACAAAATAACTGAAATAAACCAAGGTTTTATTTTTATCTACAAGTGCCCTGTAGGATATATATTCAGATACTATTTATCATACAAAATTGTAAGGGTATATCCAATTAGCCGCAGCCCCCCACACTTATTAAAAATAAGTAACTGCCTTGTACGATTGAAACATAACTGTAATCTATGGACAGAAGTAGAACAGCGCCATTTAAAAATGTGTCTACATACATCTACCGTGCCCTACAAATCGCGTTACTTATAACGTTTGACTTCTGTGTGACTCGGTAGTGCCGAATGTTTTTGCAACTTTTTCCGTTACAATGTGTTTTATTTGTATTTGAATATTTGAGTATATCAGTTTTATCAGCAGAATGTGTCCTATTCCCATGGTATTGCAAATATTATACATTGCAATAGTCACATGCAAAAACACTCACTGCCGCCAAGTTACTCTGTGACATGGCATGACGAGGAGGGTTGTTTTGCACCTTGGTGGCTAGATGTATGAGGGCGCATCTGTAGTGATCGAAATAATTGAGAGCTGTGATGGACTCTAGAGCATATTTATATAATATTAAGAAAGCCTTTTTCTTGCCAAGAAAACACTTCTGTACTATCATCAGATAGAATAGCTGATGTACCTGGTTTCAACCGGCCAAAGTTTTGCTGGGCGGAGCATTGTACCCCTTAGGAGTCGATGCCCTGTAGTATCCGCGCTTATTGGCTGCACATAACATTTACAGTTTCCAGACTACCCAGCAGGTCACATGTTCCAGGTCAACCAGAAGGTGTACAGGGAGAGTTGACAAACGGTCACATTTTCCAGAGCACAATGGTGATGCATTGTGATTGGCTGCTGGACGTTTTGCCACATAACTCCAATACAAGGCAACCGGTTACACAGCCAATTCTATGCAGCGATTTCCCTAATTCTCCACGGCCACGCCTCCAATCCATAGGCCACACCCATTTGGCTGCTGAAATAAGAGAACGGGAGTGTCCTTATCGGTATTGGAAGGCGGCCTATGGAAAACCTTATTTAAGTATTTGTTTACATTAATTTGCTAATTATTTAAAATTTTATCTCAAATCTGATCATGCCAATAAACACTGTTCAAAGAGGGGTGAAGCAACAATACACAGTATCTTTGCATGTTTTATTTTCTTCATTTAAGACAATAATAGCACATGTTACATTCTAATTGACGCATAACATTTTTCATAGCATAAGATTAAGACCTTAAGCCAAATGCCGCTGCTAGTATCTAGCCAAACATATGTATATGGTTATATCGTTCTCGTGCCTTCGGTTCTCTTTGTCTGTTTAAACAAAGCTACTGGGCTATAGTTTTTGTTTTATTTAACAAAAGCCACACACAGAATAACATGTTTCACCTTTCACCCATTACTAATGCTAAAAAAAATACTTTGTTAATAGTTTTTAAGTTTTAACCGTAGCCCCGCATAGCATCAGCAGCCACGTTGTCCGGTGACCCAGTATCCGTATATGTCTTCCAATATTCTCCCCCCCCCCCCCCCCATCCAGCCACTTTTGTGAAATCCGTACCTTTCTCAAGGTCTGCGGATCTGGGCCACCCTGCAGAAAAAAAAGGTGTGTTCATTGATGCAGCCTATCAAATCACCAGGATTCAATAAGATCACAGAGGCAAATGTAGATGTGTCCTCATACATTATGGCTGCCATTGCCCTAACTGTGCAGTTTGTATAGTCGTCTCGTTTTTTTTAGTGGGTTTCCTGCGGGTACTCCGGTTTCCCCACCACAATTCACAAATATAGTGGTGGGCTAATTAATGTCCAACAAAATTACCCCTATATATGTGGTAATATACTGTAGATTGTAAGCTCCACGGAGACATGTACTGAACGATTTAACTATTGTTCATGAAGCTCTGTGGAATACGGTCCCTAAGTCGACACTTTGAAAGTTGATCTACACTAGGTTGACCACTAAAGCTGGACAGGGCTAAGGTTGACACATGAAATTGGTCAACATGCGTTTTTCACATTTTTTTTTTTGTTCCCAAAGGTGGTATTTTATACCCCGCCATCCAATAGGGACTAGAGGGAGAATATAATAGTGTTCCCGCAGCATGGCAAGCGCAGCGGTACTCTGATATGGTCTCCATGTCGACTTGCGCTGAAATTCTGGGAAAAAATAGATGAAAACCGCATGTCGTTTTGACTGACCTTTCCATTGTTAATCTTCCGGCCATGTCAACCTTAAGTGGTTGACCTTCATAGTGTCCACCCTTTGACCCATGGGGTCATAAGGTCGACCTATGACCCATGCAGGGGAATCGGTGTGTGCCATGAGCCAGCTGACAGAAGGGGGTGCATGAGACGCTCGCACGCCCTATTCTGATGGAGCCCGCCACTGCAGGCACCCCCCCTAACGGTAGTGTTAGTTGCTAGAGAATTATTAGGCTAATATTGGCCCAGTGATACAAAATGGCTGCCATTGCGGCATGTGCTTACAGGTTCTCAGCCCCAAATATGTGAATCAAAACTCCTCAGACATCCTAAACTGATGGGTAAATCCAGGACTGCCAGGCCATTGTACGCCCACCCAGCATTTTCTATCTGGTTGTTGCATATTTTTATTTCCTCAGTGAGAATTCCTACCATACATTTTTTCCACATCTATCCATTAAAGCCAGTTATTAAAGAATCGTTTAAACCGCGTACACCATCCGTGAAACACATGGAAGCATTCATCTAATTTTGTTAGGTGTGTTTGTACAGATAATAAAATTCCCAACTTCTGGGCAGAATATCTTTTTATAAGATTTTATTTTTGGTAATGAAAATTTTTTTGGTTTTTTTTGTGTGTGTGCGTGTGTAAATGGTCGTGTTTTATCTAATGAAGCTAAATACCTGATAATAAATCCCCTGTAATAATCGCCCTTTTTATGTTATTTTGTTTTTTTCCATTTAGACATGTAAAAGTGTATATTATACATTTTTGTATAGTAAGATGTGTATAAAATGTGCCATTTGGAGCTTTCATAAAATCTGCTTATGGTTCAGAGCTGGTTCATGTTGTGTTTTCATTTTGGTTTCTTTTACGCTTATATTATAATTGTGGGGATTTACCGTCCACACAAATCCATCACTTCGGCATAACCGTTTGTAAGCAGAATTACTGTCCAGTAAACATTTGGGAAAAGCATATTAACCCCTTCCCGACGCAGCATGTTTTTGCCTTCCTGACAGAGGCCTTTTTTTCAAATCTGACATGTATCACTTAAGTGGGGATAACTTTTTTTGCTTTTACTTATCCCAGTGATTTTGAGATTGTTTTCCCGTGACACATTGTACTTTAAATTAGTGGTAAATTTTGGTCGATACAGTTTATTTATATTTTTTTGTGAAAAATACCAAAATGTCGTAAAAAAAATGGAACATTTAGCTATTTGCAAAATGTAAAATTTTCTGCTTGTGAGACAAATAATCATACCACTCAAAATAGTTAATAACTAACATAGACCATATCTAAACTTTATTTTTAAATCATTATTTCAAGCTCCTTTAATTTTTTTGGACACTAGGGGGCAGCAGAGTCTAAATTTTACACATCACACATTAAAACGCTGTTTTTGGCTGCTCACGTTTGAACAGCCAATCGCAGCGATCGCCCATGACGGGGGGCATCGCTGCCCCCCCTGGGCAATGAGGGAGGATGTCTGCTGTCAGGGACAGCAGACATCGTCCCTCTGTCACCGCGTCTGTAGACGCGGTGGCACTTTGAAGTCATGACGTACATGTACGTCATGTGTCGGGAAGTACATCCCGGCCATGACGTACATGTACGTCAAATGTCGGGAAGGGGTTAAGGCTGTAGAGGGTGCCGGACGGGGTTCCAACAGTCTTGATTCCGACAGTCATTTACCCGACGTCGGGATCCCGACTGTTAAAACACCGACAGCCGGGTTCCCGACGGCCGCTGGCAATTCTCCCTTGTGGGGGTCCACGACCCCCATAGAGGGAGAATAGAATAGGTGGTAAGCTAAGCGAGCCACCGTGCCCGCAGTGTGGCAAGCGCAGCGAGCCCGCAAGGGGTTTTGTTGCACTCGCCATGCTGTCTGAGTCCGGCCAGTCAGGATCCTGACGTCGGGCTAATGACTCTCGGGATCCCGACTGTCGGAACCATATATCACACCTGCTGTAGACTATGTACTAGGTTTTGGAGAGAAAGTGGGCGGAGATAAAAGTACCAACCAATCGGCTCCGAACTTATTTTTGAAACACTGTCTAACATGACAGTTAGGAGCTGTTTTTCTGGTGCTTTATCTTCATCTCATTTATCTCTCTGAGGCTTAGTACCTTAGTACACAGACCCCGTATGTGTGAACTTAAAAAAAAAAAAAAAAACTACTACTCTAATGCTGCCGGATCTAACAAATCTTATGTGCAGCACTTGTGAGCTACGGATCCTAGGACCGCGCATGGGAACAATTTGGGCACTTTTCACCCGATTTCTCGACCCGGGTCGTATGGCCAGCTTTGAAGCATAAGCTGCATATGCAGTGCCCAAACTTCTATTGCAGTCCTGTTGTATCTTACCCCATTGAAAATGAATGCTAGAGGAGGAGACGGACATTTTGAGAGGGGCATTTTTGGTACTTATGTAGTATCTGGGCACCCGATTTTTTGATTGTATGCCTTAACTTAAGGCAAACAATCAGATGCGATGGACCCGATTTTTTCGGAAAAAAACGGGTCGATGGCATCACATGCAACCAAATCGCATGCGATGCGATGGACGCGATTTTTACATTGGATTCAATGTTAAATGGTCCCTGAGACCAGATTTTACATTGGGTCCAATGTTAAATGCCCCCCAGACCCCATTTTTATTGTATACCCACCCTGTTCATACCCCCACTATCCAAGTGGGCATGGAGTTGATTTTATATAGCGTGGTGAGCGCAGCGAGCCACCAAGCGAGCGGACGCGGAATACATTTTAAGTAATCTGCGGGGATACGGAATACATTTTAAGTAATCTGCGGGGATACGGAATACATTTTAAGTAATCTGCGGGGATACGGAATACATTTTAAGTAATCTGCGGGGATACGGAATACATTTTAAGTAATCCGCGTCCGCTCGCTGCGCTCGCCACGCTATATAAAATCAACTCCATGCCCACTTGGATAGTGGGGGTATGGACAGGGTGGGTATACAATATAAAATGGGGTCTGGGGGGCATTTACTATTGTAAAGCGCAACGGAATCTGCTACGCTATATAAGAAACTGTAAATAAATAAATTTAACATGGACCCAATGTAAAATCGGGTCTTAGGGACCATTTAACAATGAATCCAATGTAAAAATCGTGTCCATCGCATCGCATGCGATTTGGTTGCATGCGATGCGATCGACCCGATTTTTCCGACCCGATCAAAAAATCGGGCGCCCAGATAATACATAGGTACCGCATTTTTTTATGGGGGCAGGCCCGTGGTGGCTGGAAGGAGTCTGCCCAATGGGGGCAGGCACACTGAGGTTGCAGATCTCTGACAATATGCAGGTACTATGGAAGGGGGGGGGGGTTAATTTATAATTACTCACGGCTCCTATGTCTAGATACGAATATACAGTACTTCATATTGAAGGATTTATTTAGGCATCTGCTCTGTACACATTAGAGTTTGGGTAAAATAATTACTATTCTTGTAAAGAACCCCTTTATTTTCTTTAAAAGAAAAGTTAAGTAACCCCATAATTATCATCTTGTGTGATAGAAACTAGTTTGGTTATCCTGTAAATAGTCGCGATGCAGGCAAACCCCCCCCCCCCCCCGCTCCTCCTGGTCCCCAACAACTATCTTTCTGTATAATTAATGTATTATTGCCAGTGTGATGCAGAATATGGGGCTGCGTTGGTATGTAGGGGGCACCCCAATGGTCCGGAATCCCCATCTGGTAGGGTGGGAGGAGAGTCAGGGTGGCTATGGACCCCAAGGGGCGGATTGGATAAAAAAACAGCCACAGCTATTTATGGAATGGGGGTAGGGTCTATCGAGGGAGAAGGGATCACTCCTCATAAGGCCTGATTGTAGTTGGACACAATTGTAGCCTTCTTTGTGTCTTTATGCTACAATGTCCTGTCGCTGGTGTACATCTGTGCATCTGAATTAGCCAGGAATGAGATGTCATCTTTCTGTGTACAATCCTGCTTTGTGCATTGGTCACACCTGTGACACTTTAACCAGCCCTATGCTAGGTGCAGGTAATAAGTTTGAGTATGGCCTGCAATGTGATATATTCAGCACTATCAGCAACACATCCATACTACGGTATATCTGTGTCTAATTAGTAGTATGGTGTCTGAGTCTGTACTGCGTCTTCAAAGGTGCAAACTGTCACATGACCCAAATTCAAAGGTGCATACACACATGCTATAATCGCTGGCAATATGGTCGCTGAGCGACCATATTGCCAGCGATTGGAGTGTGCACCTGCGATAAATCCCCGGGTGCGCACTCCCATTTCCAGCCCTCTAATGGTCCTCCGACCAGCGGCTTCCCCTGCCTCTTCTCCCGGCAGTGTGACATTTTCATCACCGACCATCTCTGGTCGCTGATGCAAACGGGGCACTGAGCCATATGATTGCTGAGCAATATATTGCCAGCAATCCTATTGCTCCGTGTGTACGCACCTTAAGAAAACCATTGGGGCACATGCATTGTGCAACTAATGTAGGGTACACACCAGGACGACCACCGTCGTTCACGACCGATAGACGACCATGGAACGATTTCCCTTGGACTTCCCGGGAGCTCCCAGGCAGTCCCCAGCAAACGATTAGCAAAAATTGTGGGTTTTTTTGCGGAACGATCTAGATCCGATCCCGATGTGCCCGCGATGGTCGTTAAGACGGTCGGATCGCTGGTTTTTGTTTTTTTTGCAAGAACACATGCGACCGTCGTCAGATGGGCCTTTGAAATTGTAATGAAGGGGCTGGACTAGCAGAGGGGGAGGACTAGCAGAGGGGGATAGGAATAGCAGCAGCCATTTTAAACCAGTGTATTTCTGCTTTGTTACTAGTGAGGCTTGGTTTATACCTGCTGGACATAGCTATTTACACATTACTTTGTTTTGCCTGCCATTACAAAGTGTCTTTTAACCCTGCACTATGGAGAATGCAGTGATGGGTAGTCACCAGCAACAGTACCTGCTCTATTATGCAGTTTTGAAGCTCAGGCGTCAGAGAGCCCAGCGCAGGAGAGAAAGATCATGCTGGACAAAGCAGTGGCTACTTCAGCGTCAGACTCGTTCGCACATGCCACTGCTCAGGGACATCAGGGAGAATAACCCAGACGATTTTCGTAACTTCTTGAGGATGGATGATGCCACATTCCAGGAATTGCTGCGTCTGGTGACTCCCCACATCGAGAAGCAGGATACCAAGTATCGCATGGCTATCCCTGCTGAGGAACGGCTGGTGGTGACCCTGAGGTTTCTGGCGACAGGACGGTCTCTTGCTGACCTAAAGTTTGGATCCCTCATCTCCCCGCAAGCTTTGGGCCTCATCATCCCGGAGACCTGCAAAGCCATTGTGAAGGTGCTGCAGTACCAGTATTGCAAGGTAAGGATGAAATATACACTGTACACTTTATTGTGCAAACAAAATATTTTTATTTATAATTTAGGCCTAGGACAGAAACAGGTTTTTTAGGCCTTTCATGGTTAAAACATGTAAAATAGTAAATAGATTGTGTCAACACAAATATATTATAATACCATATATAAAAGATATTGTACAAAAACACACACTATATATAAAGATTTAAGTATGTATGACCCAGTTTAAACTTTCCCAATAAGTACGGGCTACTGTGTGGCAGAGGATGTCTGCCGCAGATAAGTAAAGGCTGCGGCCCACATGGCGCATGGCGCAGATGCAATGGTCCCGGCCCCATTGATGTGCGCCATACGCCATGTGAGCAGTGGCCATCACATACCTGCAGCTGAGACCATGTCTGCCGCACAGTACCCCATACTATTGGCAAAGAAAAAAGGGCAATAAATGGAGTTTGCTATCCAGATTGAGGAGAATCCTGTTCTCCCTCTGGTAATGCAGGTACAGGTAGCAGCATATAAATAAACAAAAAAAACACACTCTGGTAACTTCTGGAACATGCCCTTACAACAGTAGGGATAAGGTACTGTGCGGCAGAGGATGTCTGCTGCAGATATGTAAAGGCTGCGGCCCACATGGCGCATGGCGCAGATGCAATGGTCCCGGCCCCATTGATGTGCGCCATACGCCATGTGAGCAGTGGCCATCACATACCTGCAGCTGAGACCATGTCTGCCGCACAGTACCCCATACTATTGGCAAAGAAAAAAGGGCAATAAATGGAGTTTGCTATCCAGATTGAGGAGAATCCTGTTCTCCCTCTGGTAATGCAGGTACAGGTAGCAGCATATAAATAAACAAAAAAAACACACTCTGGTAACTTCTGGAACATGCCCTTACAACAGTAGGGATAAGGTACTGTGCGGCAGAGGATGTCTGCTGCAGATATGTAAAGGCTGCGGCCCACATGGCGCATGGCGCAGATGCAATGGTCCCGGCCCCATTGATGTGCGCCATACGCCATGTGAGCAGTGGCCATCACATACCTGCAGCTGAGACCATGTCTGCCGCACAGTACCCCATACTATTGGCAAAGAAAAAAGGGCAATAAATGGAGTTTGCTATCCAGATTGAGGAGAATCCTGTTCTCCCTCTGGTAATGCAGGTACAGGTAGCAGCATATAAATAAACAAAAATACACACTGTGGCCCTTGTGTGGCAGAGGATGTCTGCTGCAGATATGTAAAGGCTGCGGCCCACATGGCGCATGGCGCAGATGCAATGGTCCCGGCCCCATTGATGTGCGCCATACGCCATGTGAGCAGTGGCCATCACATACCTGCAGCTGAGACCATGTCGATGGTAAATGATAAAGTAGCCTATTTTTTAAGACAGATCCTCAAAAACAGGACACTCTGGATCTTCTATCAGTAAAGAACTGTAGAATTGACGGTACTGGGGGGGTTGAGAAGGCTGTGTAGGTGTTGACTGGGTATGTGTTGGAATTGTGCTCGACTGGCCTGCTACGGTGGCAGGCGGAGTAGGCACTGGTGATTCTAATGACAGTGGTGTGTCTGGTGCACTACCAATGCCAACTATTTTAGTGCCACTGTTGAGATACCCTAAACTGCCATTATACACCAACTCCATGCATAACTTTTCAAAAGTAAGTTGCTGGTTAGGAGCCATGTTGCGAACACACTCTGCCACATAAGTGAAGTAGTTGTCATGTTTGTCCGGGTTTCTTTGCAGGACTTGATGTGCCCGCATCATAAATTCTTCATGTGCCGCTGCTTCTCCTTTTTTTCCTTTGCCACGCATTTTTTTGGCACGGGGGAGTGGTGGAGTGGGTTCCAGGGTGGGTGGCGGAGTGCGTGCCGGAGTAGGAACTTCGTTCGATGTGCATGCATTCTCAGATAGGACAGATAGGTCTGGGGTTGCAGGTGGGTAGTCACCAAGCTGTAAAAAAATTGAACATGTTTACTAATCAATTCTATTTACTTCTAATTTCAGTTCCCTACCAGCGTGAATGAATGGAAAGTCATCGCAGAGGAGTTTGAACAGCGATGGAACTTCCCAAATTGCGGTGGAGCCATTGATGGCAAACATGTCCGCATAGCCCAGCCTATCAATAGTGGTTCCTACTATTTTAATTACAAGGGCTATTTTAGCATTGTACTAATGGCTGTTGTTAATGCGAACTATGAGTTTATCTTCCTGGATGTAGGAAGGAATGGCCGTGCATCGGATGGTGGCACTTTCAAGGACACAAAGTTCTACGAAAGGCTCATAGCGAACACCCTTCACTTGCCGTCTGTCCAGGAAACTAAACAGGGGCTTAACTTTGTTTTTGTGGCTGACGAGGCTTTTGGCCTGCACGAGCATGTCATGAAGCCATATGCGCAAAGGGGGTTGAACCATGACAAAAGGATCTTTAACTACAGGCTATCCAGGGCACGGCGTGTTGTGGAAAATGCTTTTGGCATCCTGGCAAGCCGGTTTCGCATTTTCCACACTGCCATTAACCTGAGGGTGGACAAAATTGACTGGGTTGTCACGGCGTGCTGTGTCCTGCACAATTTGCTCCGCAGAAAAGCCACACAGCAAAGGGCTACAGGCACAGCACTCCAAGAAGACCAAGAACTGCCAGAGGAGGTAGTGCAGATATCCTCCTTGCAAACCCCAACACAACACTACACAGGGAGTGCACGAGCCAAACAGGTGAGGGAACAGTACATGGCCTACTTTAATGGGGAGGGCGCTGTGGATTGGCAGGAGGAATCAATTAGATAGCCAAAAAAATAGACTCACCGATGCAGACTGCGAATTCTCCTCCTCCTCCTGCGCCGTGACTTCTTGGTTTTCATGTTCTACCATAAGGACTACTCCTGTCCTCATCGACTCCTGGCTGAGGGTGAATGTCAACCGGTCATAGTACCAGAGCGATGTTTGATACATCTCGTCGACTCCAGCACCAGACTTCTTTGCAGCCTCCACCTTCTTGTGTTCCTTTAAGAACACCGTGCGCAGATTCTGGATGCGTTTCCTCACCCATTCAACATTGGCCTCTGGGTGAAATGGAAGACTGTAGCGTGCCAAGTCCTCCAAGGCTTGGTTTCTTTTCATTTTGTTTGAATACTCCTTGGATTTTGTTCGCCACAGGCATTCGTGTGAACGATATTTTTCAATAAACCCTTCAAGAAACTCTTGTTCCTTTGCGTTGGACATTGGGACTGTAAAAAGATAAAACCATTTTAGTTGTTATAGTTATACCCATGTTTTGTTTCATATTTAAATTTTTATAGTTATAGTTACCAGTTTACCTAGTTCTTATGTTTTAAGTATTTAAAATGTTAATAAACTTTTATGAAAACCACTATACATTTTATTGTGCAGATTGCTATTCACACACACAGGTGAATGGGGCCTAGCAGAGAGGAGTGCATGGAATACTGCAATGGTGGACAATGGTTTATGTATATATATCTATATATACACAAACACACACACACACAGGTGAATGGGGCCTAGCAGAGAGGAGTGCATGGAATACTGCAATGGTGGACAATGGTTTATGTATATATATCTATATATACACAAACACACACACACACAGGTGAATGGGGCCTAGCAGAGAGGAGTGCATGGAATACTGCAATGGTGGACAATGGTTTATGTATATATATCTATATATACACAAACACACACACACACAGGTGAATGGGGCCTAGCAGAGAGGAGTGCATGGAATACTGCAATGGTGGACAATGGTTTATGTATATATATCTATATATACACAAACACACACACACACAGGTGAATGGGGCCTAGCAGAGAGGAGTGCATGGAATACTGCAATGGTGGACAATGGTTTATGTATATATATCTATATATACACAAACACACACAGGTGAATGGGGCCTAGCAGAGAGGAGTGCATGGAATACTGCAATGGTGGACAATGGTTTATGTATATATATTACTATATATACACAAACACACACACACACAGGTGAATGGGGCCTAGCAGAGAGGAGTGCATGGAATACTGCAATGGTGGACAATGGTTTATGTATATATATCTATATATACACAAACACACACACACACACAGGTGAATGGGGCCTAGCAGAGAGGAGTGCATGGAATACTGCAATGGTGGACAATGGTTTATGTATATATATCTATATATACACAAACACACACACACACAGGTGAATGGGGCCTAGCAGAGAGGAGTGCTTGGAATACTGCAATGGTGGACATTGGTTATATGTATACACACACACATGGGGCCCACCCAAAAAAAACAGTGACATGGTCGGGTGCACGGTTGCCAAACCAGTGCTTTATACACACTATATACATTGGTGGCATCAGTGGGCATGCATAGAAGAGCATTGGGAGTGCAAACATACCAGGTTGTTGTTCTGGGAGATGAGACAAGAAGGAGAGTCCAACTGCTGCGCCAGCGCTGTTTGCTATGTGGAAAAACATGGCGCCGGGGGAGTGTTTAGGAAATGCCACTCAAATAGGCTGGATCAAACGACGGACGCACCGACGGACGGACGACGGAGGCGGCAAAAAACACTCACGATCTGCATACGATTGACGGTCGGTCGGCCTGGGATTGACGGATCCTACCTGCAGCACGTAGGACCAAAGATGCGACCAAACGAGCGGCGTGAACGCGCATTGGATCGGAATCGGATCAAATAAATGTCAAAAACACACGATAGTACATACAATCTGCATACAACCGGTCGGAATTGGATCTAAATTGACAGAATCGGGCCCTAGTCGTCCTGGTGTGTACCCAGCATTAGAAGCATGCACAGGCGGATTCAGGAGGTGGGGCACCAAGGCCCCCTGCTGCTAGAAAGGTGGCTGCAGCAATTACTTATGAGATCAATCCTATAGTGCAGGGAGTAGAGGCATGTTCAGGGGTGGGAAACCATAGTCTCAGTTAGCCTACTGGGATGGTCTGACCAGGAGCCTTTTAAAACCATTTCCAGTGCTAACTGAGATGCTTCCTGTGACTATCACACACCAGCCAAGTAAATCAGGGGCTACACACAGACAGCAAACACTGGAAAAAAATCATTTGGTGCTAAGCGGCTTGGGAATGGATTTGCCTCTAATCTAAACTTTTCGTACATCGTGCACATGAATTTCCAGGCTTGCGCAGGGAGGATTTCACTCTGGCTGGGCGGTGATTACCTAATCGCAGGGCACTACGAATTAGCAGCACAGTGATCAGGTCTGAATAACCCCCAGTGGTTTAGCATTGGTCATGAAACCACTGGGTGATCACAAATTGCCTATGGAAGACACCTCTTCAGCCAAGAATTATATATGGTTACCAGTGGCGGCTTGTATCTTTTGGCAGGAGGGGCGGCTGCCGCTGGTCGTGATGCAGGCAAACTCCCCTCCCCTTCCCTGCCGCAGCCACCGCCGCTCCTCCTGGTCTCCAACACGCTGCGTTCCCGGTGCCTGTACTATGATAACAGGCGCCGGGACTGGTGCATGCGCAGTACAAACCTCTGTACTGCGTATGCGGCCAGATTCTATGGGCTGCTTCGGCTACAGCCTATAGAAGGAGAATCACGGTCCCGGAGCCTGTATAATACAGATGACAGGCACTGGGAGCGGCATGCGCACAGTACAGACGTAGGTACTGCACATGGGCAATCCCCAGAGTTTAGGGGCTACCTCCCAATGACACTGCCTTGGTGACTGGCAGGTCGGACTTGCTAGTCACAGTGAAGCCAGTGTAGTCTCACTGGCTGTATATAAATAAATATAATAGTGTGATGAGTGTAGTGAGGCACCCAGCCTGTAGCATCATGAGTGCAGCATTTCACTAATTGTGTGTCCATGTCAACAGTGGACAAAATTGACAATTTAACCTTTTTATGTCAACATTTTGGCTGTGTCTAACGTTCCCATGTCGATAGTTTGACTGTCCACTTTTTGACCCTTGCACATTGACCTTTTGGGGTAGACCTATTAACTGTCTGTCTAATCTACACCCCAAATGTGCTCCAACAGTCGCTCTGCTTTTAAAGTCATCAATAATAGCCATAAACATGGACTGTAATGGCAATGTTTGGGAAACTCTGCCTTATGGTATACACACATATATACAGTATGATATATTGTTCCTGTAATACAGGTCTGGCCAAACCAATCCGATCCGATCTACCAAGAGTTCACATGTTGCAGACCTCCAAGCTGGTGCACAGTTGTTGTCATTACTAACTGTTACATGACCCAAATCCCCTAGCTTGTGCACAGCTGTAGTCATTACTAACTGTCACATTTTCCAGACCTCCTAAGTGGTGCACAGTTACTAACTGTCACATTTTCCAGACCTCCTAACTGGTGCACAGGTGTAGTCATTACTAACTGTCACATTTTCCAGACCTCTTAGTTGGTGCACAGCTGTAGTCATTACTAACTGTCACATGACCCAAATCCCCTATCTGGTGCACAGCTGTAGTCATTACTAACTGTCACATTTCCAGACCTCCTAACTGGTGCACAGGTGTAGTCATTACTAACTGTCACATTCCCCAGACGACCTAGCCGGTACACAGGTGTAGTCATTACTGTCACATCCCCCGAACCACCTAGCTGGTGCACAGGTGTTGTCATTACTGTCACATCCCCCAGACCACCTAGCTGGTGCACAGGTGTAGTCATTACTAACTGCCACAAGTCATGTTGTTATTGTCCTGTCAGCATGTACTGCTGACCATTTTCCAGTGGGCGAGCTTTGCAGTTTGCAGAGCTTATTCTGAAAACCGGTTAGAACGTGGCGCCATAGCCTTTGTGCCGAGGGCTTCTATACCATTTTTCGTGGATTAGTAAGAAAAATATTACATTTCTCAGACTCATCTTTTCTTCCGTCAGTGGCTTCACTTCGGCAGTAATAAAAATGAGCAATTCTGTCAGCAGTAATCAGTCATTCTGTCAGTTTTTATAGAATGTTTTTATTGCTACTGGCTCTCTTCCACACCACGGAAGAAAATGTAACAATAGGGGCTCAGTCCGGTAGGATCGGCATCTTGCTGTTACTGGGTTTCAGGTTTTTTTTTTTTGTTGTTTTGCTTGGTATCGTTTTTGACATACTTTATCCGAGTAGCTCACAGTTCATTCGCTGTAACGGAATATTGTGTGAAACAATAGGCTGTGCTTAGTGAACGTGGACGTGCTTCCAATCGCAGCAGACAGTCAGCTGGCACGTCGCGCAACATAAACAGGCTACTATTTGTGCTGAGAAAACAAATATTCAGGGAACGTGGACCAGCAGCTCCACGTCTGACTTTCCCTCTCTTTCTTTGGACACACCGCCACGAATTGCTTTCTTCCATTTGTCCAACTTCAAGGTGGAAGCTCGTGAAAGTGATAGCACGTTGGATTTCTTGGCATTCCTCTGTGTTGTAATATTTCACAGTTCTTTGCAAAAGGAGAGAGACGCGTTAAATATACCAAAGAGTAACAACACGGCAGGAACTCATAATGAAGGGGAAGGTTGAGACGGACCTACTTGGTGGATCTTACGCGCTGAAGGACGGCGAGAAATCAAACAGGAGACGCGAGTTCTTGTTTTGTCTAGGAAGCTTTGTGTTCTAGAGCAGATCTCCTAATATTGCAGGGCACAAGACCATGATATAATCCACTCAAGATGCGGCTTTATTAAGGGAAGCCAAAACACAGAAACCAATTAAGTATGGTACAGACATTGTGCAAGTACGCGCCATGAGTCCTATTGGAGAAAGAGCGCTATATGAATAGTAGTAGTAGTAGTAGTAGTAGTAGTAACAGTGGCGAAACTTGTGGGTTTGGGGCCCAGGTGCAAAAATATAATTTGGGCCCCCCTCTTGCACCCCAACAGGGAAAAACAGTGGGTGCCAAGAAGAGTGTGACATGGGCAACAGTGGGCCCCTTATTTATTTATTTACAGTTTCTTATATAGCGCAGCAGATTCCGTTGCGCTTTACAATTGTAGACAGTGATACAACAAACTGTTTCATTTTTTGCTACATGCCCGGCATTATTCTGCCCCTCCTCCTTTCCCTGGTGACAGACAGCCCCTCTGGACTAGTCTTCCCTTCCCTAGCCAAACCTCCTAGCCTTGCCCTTAGTGACCCTGCAGACCCGAACCCTCTATTGCCACAGCCTAACCCTAGTCTTCCCTTCCCTAGCCGAAACTTAGCCCCTAGTTCAGGCTTGCCTACCTTCCCATAATTGCAGGGAGCCTCCCAAAAATCGAGTACCCCTCCCGCCCCCCCGGGAAGGTGGGCAATCCTCCCGCATTGGCAATGAAGCTCCCACAACCCCCCCTTCGTTCTGCCCGATATACCATGTTTCGCGGATCTGCGGCGAGGCTAAAATTACGCAAATCGAGTAATATTAGCCCCTCCCCCGCCCCCTGCCATACTACCATCGGGTCTCCTCTCCGGGCTTCTCCCGGAGAGGAGAAAGCAAATGTCGGCAACTATGCCCTAGTTATTCCTGCAGCCTAACCCAAACCCTCTACTGCCAAAGCCTAACCCTAATCTTCCCTAGCCGAACCCTAGCCTTGCCCTTAGTGACTCCTGCAGACCAACCCAAACCCTGTACTGCCACGACCTAACCCTAGCCTTCCCTAGCTGAACCTCCTAGCCTTTCCCTTAGTGACTCCTGCAGACCAACCCAAACCCTGTACTGCCACGACCTAACCCTAGCCTTCCCTAGCTGAACCTCCTAGCCTTTCCCTTAGTGACTCCTGCAGACCAACTCGAACCCTATACTGCCACAGCCTAACCCTAGTCTTTCCTCCCCTAGCTAAACACTAACCTTGCCCCTAGTGACTCCTGCAGCCTAACCCAAACCCTGTACTGCCACAAACTAACCCTAGCCTTCTCTTCCCTAGCCTTGCCCTTAATGACTCCTGCAGACCAACCCGAACCCTCTATTGCTACAGTCTAACCCTAGTCTTCCCTTCCTTAGCCGAACCTCCTAGCCTTGCCCTTAGTGGCTCCTGCAGACCCGAATCCTCTACTGCCACAGTCTAACCCTAGTCTTCCCTTCTTTAGCCGAACCTCCTAGCCTTGCCCTTAGTGACTCCTGCAGACCCGAATCCTCTACTGCCACAGCCTAACACTAGTCTTCGCTTCCCTAGCCAAACCCTAGCCTTGCCCCTGGTGACTCCCACAGCCTAACCCAAACCCTCTACTGCCAAAGCCTAACCGTAACCTTCTATTTCCTAGCTGAACCCTAGCCTTGCCCTTAGTGACTCCTGAAGACCAACCGGAACCCTCTACCACCACCCTAACCCCAACTTTTGAAAATCCCAACATTCATTTTTGGTGGGGCACCGAACAGGTTATTTTGCACTATTACGGGTAAATTTATTAAAGCTTCTAAGAATGAAAAGTACGAAATGATAGACAGAATCTGGTTGGTTGCTATGGGCAACATCTCCTCTTTTCATTTTTAGAAGCTTTAGCAAATGTTCCCCTAAGAGTATAGGATAGTGAGGACACATCTGTATATATTAAACTGAAAATAGATCCTTAATGGATACTGCTATTGCCATCTTTATAAATATGTCTGGCCGTGTGTTGTATACATCTTGTTCTGACATTAGTATAACAAGACGTGAGCATCGGAAGCTGAACTACGGCGGGAGACAGCCATTTGCCTACTCACGCCTGTCATGGCCTCATTCCACCTCTTCTTTTACAGCCTGTTTTCCTACAATGTAACCACTTTCCATAAATGGAAGAGAATGGAGCTTTAGCAATCTCAGTTCTGTAAATTGTCAGGGTTAATCCATGTTTATGTCCTTGATGCAATGTTTGCATTTGTGATAAACACTCATTTATAATGGGAGTCTAGCTTTTAACTTTTATAGTTGAGGTGAGCAGAGATCAGACCACCCTCGCGCCTCCAATTCATCGCTCGTAAATGGTTTTCCCCCAGCCTATGCCCAGTGTAGTTTATCTGCGACTCTAGGGGGGAGATTTGATATGATATGATTTTGCCCATAGCAACCAAAAGGGTTCTACTTCTTATTTATTTACCACCTTCTAGAAAATAATATATAGAATCTGATTGGTTGGTTGCTAGGGGCAAAATAACTCTTATCTTAGTAAATTAACACTAGATTTGAATTCATAAATTGTTGATCAGTTAGTCTAATTGACTGTTTTGTCGATAGATAATGATGTAAATAGGTTTTATTTAAACAGTGACATTAACATAAACCAATATATTAACCCCTTCCCGACATTTGACGTACATTTACGTCATGGCCGGGAGGTACTTCCCGACACATGGCATAAATGTACGTCATGAGTTTAAACTGTCACTGCGTCTCGAGACGCAGTGACAGAGGGACGATGTCTGCTGTCCCTGACAGCAGACATGTCCCTGCATGCCCAGGGGGGGCTGCGATGTCGCCCCCCCGTCGGCGATCGCTGTGATTGGCTGTTCAGTGTGAACAGCCATTCACAGCGTTTTCCTGTGTTACCAGCGAATCGGACGCTCGGTAACACAGGTGTCAATCACCGCCGGGCGTCAGGGGGCATGAGGGGGTCATCGGTGACGATGACACCTCACCCCACCCTCACCCCACCTGCCCCCAAGGCTGTGATTGGTCCGTGGGACCCACGGACCAATCACAGCCAAGGCGCGACATTTAAACTGACGGTGACTGCGCTGCAGACGCCATTCCGGTCTGGAATAGCGTGCAGAACGGTCACCGTGCCTGCCTGCCGTGAATACCGACCTGATCCTTGCTAATACTTACCTGATCCTTGCAAATACCTTACCTGATCACCTTATCACTGCTTGTAGCGTGCTGGACGCTTCCTGGATCTGACTTCCTGAGACTTCCTGCTGCTGCTGCAGTGTGATAGAGAGATAGAGAGATAGAGAGAGAGATAGAGAGAGATAGAGAGATAGTGACAGAGAGAGCTATATTTTGTGTCTGCTACCCCCCCTTTTTGGGGGTGCAGGGGTTTTCTATATATATATAACTGTCAGTGCTGCTGCTGCAGTGTCATACAGTGATAGATAGTGATAGATAGTGATAGATAGTGAGAGGTAGAGAGATAGAGAGATTTGTGTCTGCTACCCCCCCTTTTTGGGGGTGCAGGGGTTTTATTTTATATATATAACTGTCAGTGCTGCTGCTGCAGTGTCATAGAGTGATAGATAGTGATAGATAGTGAGAGATAGAGAGATAGAGAGAGATAGTGACAGAGAGTGATAGAGAGTGTATATTTTGTGTCTGCTACCCCCCCTTTTTGGGGGTGCAGTTTTTTTTTATACATATAACTGTCAGTGCTGCTGCTGCAGTGTCCTAGAGTGATAGATAGTGAGAGATAGTGAGAGATAGAGAGATAGAGAGAGATAGTGACAGAGTGATAGAGAGTGTATATTTTGTGTCTGCTACCCCCCTTTTGTGCTGATCAGTATATCTGTGCTGATCAGCAACTTTTTGGGGGCGCAGAGGTTTTTTTTTTATATATATACCTGTCAGTTGCTGCCAGTTGCACTGTCAGTTGCACCAAAGGTTGTGCACCTGCTGTCCCTCACTGGTAATCAGTGTCGCATCACTGATCACCTTTTTTTTTTTTTGTGAGTGCTGTGGGGTCTTTTTTTAATTTTTTTTTTACACACACTGATTTTGTGGGTGTCCTGTGGCCACTGTGCGCCGATCAGTGACGTACATCACTGATCAGCTTTTTCGGCACAGGGTTGATCAATTTTTTTTTTTTTTTTGATCAGATTCCTGTTGCCTTTGAGCGCTGTTCAGTGACAGACGTTACTGACCAACATCTGTGCTCAATTTTTGGCGCAGGACCTTTTTTTTTTTTTTTTAACCCCTTCAATTTTTTTATTTTTAACCCCTTCATTTTTTTTTTTTTTATTGGTATAAAGTATTTTTTTTTTTCTGCACCACATACACACTACATACCCCCCGGATTGAAATAAAGTTTGTACCCCCCCCTACACTATACACGTGTTGAAACATTTCACTACCAGTAACACAAAAATAAAAATGGCATCCCAAATGTCCTCCCAAATGTCCTCCCAAATGTCCTCCCAAATGTCCTCCCAGTCATCCAGGAGAATGTATTCAGTGGAGGAGGCATATGCCATGCTTGCCTCTGACTCTGACACAGGCAGCAGGGGCGTAACTACACTAAGGCAGCCACCGCCACCGCTTGGGGGAGCGAGTGGCAGCGCTGTCTGTGTGGGCGCCGGCATCCAGCACGGAAAATCTTGCGCACCCACCGCCCGTCGAGTCAGCTGGTGGCTGGCTCAGCCCACCCATATCAATGCTCTGGCCGGCTCACGATGTGACGTGCTGGCGTCACACCATGCTCTCCCCCGCCCTGCGCTGTACTCCTCCTGAGTCAGTACAGCGCAGGGCGGGGGAGAGCGCGGTGTGACGCCAGCACATCACATCCCGAGCCGGCAGAGTACAGGAGGCAGGAGAAGATGCAGCCGGGACACTACGAAAGTGAGTTGGGCATAAATACGGAGCAACTACTAGTTGCTAATGAAAGGCCCACCGGCGCCGCTCCCCTATCTGTCCCTGTCGCCGCACAGAGGTGATCTTCTCCTGTCCCCCAGCTCCGCAGCCGCATTGCACCAGAAGTAGGCGCCGTCTCCAGGCACCGCTGCCAGGTATAGCTCATAAGCAGCTGTTCCAGGGCCAGTGCAAGTTATGAATGCATCTCACCAGTCCACTCCAGCAGCTTGTCAGCAGACAGGCAGCCCAGCACGGAGGTATTCTGTTTTGAAAGGGAGGGGGAATGCACATGCCCCAACACTATGTGTGCCCATGCAATATGTGTGTCAGTGTGCCCCTGCAATGTATATCTGTGTCAGTGTGCCCCTAGTGCCCAAGCAATGTGTCCTTGTGTGTCAATGTGCCCCTGGTGCCCCATCTCTCTCGGCTGTCTTTATCTCTCTCTCGGCTGTCTTTATCTCTCTCTCTCTCTCTGCTGTCCTTATCTCTCTCTCTCTGCTGTCCTTATCTCTCTCTCTCTCTGCTGTCCTTATCTCTCTCTCTGCTGTCCTTA
The DNA here is from genome assembly GCF_055691185.1 of Crinia signifera. NCBI lineage: Eukaryota > Metazoa > Chordata > Amphibia > Anura > Myobatrachidae > Crinia > Crinia signifera. The sequence continues at coordinate 46,388,339 of NC_139217.1, forward strand.
TCTCTCTCTCTCTCTCTCCGCTCTTTCTGCTGTCCCGCTCTCCCATGTCTTTTCTGTTTCTGTTGTCCTTTTGTCTCTCTCCACTCTTAGTGAGTACATGCATCCTGGCAAAATATATATATATATATATATATATATATATATATATATATATATATATATTTGTGTGTGGGAGGGGGGGGGGGGCGCCACAATTTTTTTAGCAGGGGGGAGCAAAATTTATAGTTACGCCACTGACAGGCAGTGATGCAAGCGGGGAATTTGAAGGATTCGTCTTAAGCTCCTCTTCCTCCTCTGGTGATGAGGGACCCCCTCAAAGACGCCCCCGTAGATCAGCTGAGATTCCCCCCCCCAATAATTGATCTAGTATGGACCCCACCACCAGACAATTTTGAGCCCCAGGTTCCTGAGTTTTTGGCCATGCCAGGAATCCAATTTGATTCCACAGGTCTCAGAGAAATTGACTTTTTCAAATTATTTTTCTCTGATGATTTTATAAATTTAATGGTGGACCAAACTAATTTATATGCCCAGCAGTTTATTGTTTAAAACCCCACGTCATCATTTGCTAGGTGGACCCCTGTAGATGCAGTAGAGATGATGACGTTTTGGGGTCTGGTGTTTCATATGGGCATAGTAAAAAAGCCAGAAATTAGGCAATATTGGAGTACAGATGTTCTGTACAGTACTCCATTTTACCGTATGGCCATGCCCCGGACTCGATTTGAGACAATTCTTAAATTTATACATTACACCGATAATGCACAGTGCCCACCCAGAGATGATCCCACCTTTGACCGGCTATTCAAAGTCAGGCCGGTCATTGATCATTTCAGTGCCAAATTTGAAGAGGTGTACATCCCTGAAAAATTTATTTGTATCGACGAGTCCCTTATACATTTTAAAGGAAGGGTTAAATTCCGCCAGTACCTTCCCAGTAAGAGGGCAAGGTATGGCATAAAAATGTATAAACTGTGTGAAAGCACCTCAGGGTACACCCACAGGTTTAGGGTTTATGAAGGGAAGGATTCAAGAATTCAACCGCCAGAATGCCCCCCCTCCCTCGTAGGTGTTAGTGGGAAAATTGTCTGGGATTTAGTGCACCCCTTCCTGGATAAAGGTTATCACCTCTATGTGGATAACTTTTACACTAGCATCCCCCTGTTTAAGGCCCTTGGTTCAAGAGGTACAGCAGCTTGCGGTACTGTGCGCAAGAACCAAAGAGGCCTCCCAAAAACGCACATTGCCCAAGTAATGAGAAGGGGTGAAAGCAGGGGAATATGCAACGAAAATATGTTGTTGGTCAAATATAAGGACAAGAGGGATGTCCTTATACTGACAACAATTCACGGAGACAGTACCACCTCCGTCCCTGTACGAGGTACCAGTACCCACACCTCCAAACCTAATTGTATCCTGGATTACAATAGGTACATGGGCGGAGTGGATCTTTCAGATCAGGTACTGAAGCCGTACAGTGCCCTGCGGAAAACAAAAATCTGGTACAAGAAGGTGGCCGTGTATATCATCCAGATGGCACTGTATAACGCTTACGTGCTATTCCGTTCTACCGGCCAGAGGGGGACATTTATGCACTTTCAAGAGGAAGTCATAAAGGGCCTAATATTTGGGAACCAGGAGGCAGAGGGCCCCAGTACTTCTAGTACTGGCCCCCGTATTGTACCAGGGCAGCATTTTCCTGATGAAATCCCCTCCACTGGAAAAAAGGGCAGGACACAAAAAAGGTGCAAAGTTTGCTATAAAAAGGGAATAAGAAAGCAAACTATTTTCCAGTGTGACACTTGCCCCGACAAACCCGGCCTATGTATAAAGGAGTGTTTTAAAATATACCACACATCTATGGAATATTAGGTTCATAATTTCACCGTGCTTCGGGGGTCTTGCTAATGCCACATAGCACCCACCATTCATTCCACCAGAATCTGAGCCGCAAAATCCAAAAATCACTCCTTCCCTTCTGAGTCCTGCCATGCACCCAACTGGTATTTTTTGGTCACATGTGAGGCATTGCCGTACTCGGGAGAAATTGGGGCACAGATTTTGGGGTGCTTTGTCTCCTTCATTCCTTGTGAAAATGAAAAATTTTGAGCCAGAACTGCATTTTTGTGTAAAAAAATGTAATTTTTCATGTTCACTGCCCAGTTTTATCAAAATTGGTGAAACCCCTGGGGGTTTGAAATGTACACTATACCCCTAGATGAATTCCCTGAGGGGTGTAGTTTGCAAAATGGGGTCACTTGTGGGGGGGTTCCACTGTATTGGTGCTTTGGGGGTCTTGCTAATGCGACATAGCACCCACCATCATTCCACCAGAATTTGTGCTGCAAAATCCAAATATCACTCCTTCCCTTCTGAGTCCTGCCACTTTTTGGTCACACATGAGGCATTGCCGTACTCGGGAGAAATTGGGGCACAGATTTTGGGGTGCTTTGTCTCCTTCATTCCTTCTGAAAATGAAAAATTTTGAGCCAGAACTGCATTTTTGTGTAAAAAAATGTAATTTTTCATTTTCACTGCCCACTTGTATCAAAATTGGTGAAACCCCTGGGGGTTTGAAATGTACACTATACCCCTAGATGAATTCCCTGAGGGGTGTAGTTTGCAAAATGGGGTGACTTGTGGGGGGGTTCCACTGTATTGGTGCAACATAGCACCCACCATTCATTCCACCAGAATCTGTGCTGCAAAATCCAAAAATCACTCCTTCCCTTCTGAGTCCTGCCATGCACCCAACTGGTATTTTTTGGTCACATGTGAGGCATTGCCGTACTCGGGAGAAATTGGGGCACAGATTTTGGGGTGCTTTTTCTCCTTCATACCTTCTGAAAATGAAAAATTTTGAGCCAGAACTGCATTTTTGTGTAAAAAATGTAATTTTTCATGTTCACTGCCCACTTGTATCAAAATTGGTGAAACCCCTGGGGGTTTGAAATGTACACTATACCCCTAGATGAATTCCCTGAGGGGTGTAGTTTGCAAAATGGGGTCACTTGTGGGGGGGTTCCACTGTATTGGTGCTTGGGGGGTCTTGCTAATGCGACATAGCACCCACCAAAATTCCACCAGAATCTGAGCTGCAAAATCCAAAAATCACTCCTTCCCTTTTGAGTCCTGCCATGCACCCAACTGGTATTTTTTGGTCACATGTGAGGCATTGCCGTACTCGGGAGAAATTGGGGCACAGATTTTGGGGTGCTTTTTCTCCTTCATACCTTCTGAAAATGAAAAATTTTGAGCCAGAACTGCATTTTTGTGTAAAAAATGTAATTTTTCATGTTCACTGCCCACTTGTATCAAAATTGGTGAAACCCCTGGGGGTTTGAAATGTACACTATACCCCTAGATGAATTCCCTGAGGGGTGTAGTTTGCAAAATGGGGTGACTTGTGGGGGGGTTCCACTGTATTGGTGCTTGGGGGGTCTTGCTAATGCCACATAGCACCCACCAACATTCCACCAGAATCTGAGCTGCAAAATCCAAAAATCACTCCTTCCCTTCTGAGTCCTGCCATGCACCCAAATGGTATTTTTTGGTCACATGTGAGGCATTGCCGTACTCGGGAGAAATTGGGGCACAGATTTTGGGGTGCTTTGTCTCCTTCATACCTTCTGAAAATGAAAAATTTTGAGCCAGAACTGCATTTTTGTGTAAAAAAATGTAATTTTTCATTTTCACTGCCCACTTGTATCAAAATTGGTGAAACCCCTGGGGGTTTGAAATGTACACTATACCCCTAGATGAATTCCCTGAGGGGTGTACTTTGCAAAATGGGGTGACTTGTGGGGGGGTTCCACTGTATTGGTGCAACATAGCACCCACCATTCATTCCACCAAAATCTGTGCTGCAAAATCCAAAAATCACTCCTTCCGTTCTGAGTCCTGCCATGCACCCAACTGGTATTTTTTGGTCACATGTGAGGCATTTCCGTACTCGGGAGAAATTGGGGCACAGATTTTGGGGTGCTTTTTCTCCTTCATACCTTCTGAAAATGAAAAATTTTGAGCCAGAACTGCATTTTTGTGTAAAAAAATGTAATTTTTCATTTTCACTGCCCACTTGTATCAAAATTGGTGAAACCCCTGGGGGTTTGAAATGTACACTATACCCCTAGATGAATTCCCTGAGGGGTGTAGTTTTCAAAATGGGGTGACTTGTGGGGGGGTTCCACTGTATTGGTGCTTGGGGGGTCTTGCTAATGCCACATAGCACCCACCAAAATTCCACCAGAATCTGAGCTGCAAAATCCAAAAAGCACTCCTTCCGTTCTGAGTCCTGCCATGCACCCAACTGGTATTTTTTGGTCACATGTGAGGCATTGCCGTACTCGGGAGAAATTGGGGCACAGATTTTGGGGTGCTTTTTCTCCTTCATACCTTCTGAAAATGAAAAATTTCGAGCCAGAACTGCATTTTTGTGTAAAAAATGTAATTTTTCATTTTCACTGCCCACTTGTATCAAAATTGGTGAAACCCCTGGGGGTTTGAAATGTACACTATACCCCTAGATGAATTCCCTGAGGGGTGTAGTTTTCAAAATGGGGTGACTTGTGGGGGGGTTCCACTGTATTGGTGCTTGGGGGGTCTTGCTAATGCGACATAGCACCCACCAAAATTCCACCAGAATCTGAGCCGCAAAATCCAAAAATCACTCCTTCCGTTCTGAGTCCTGCCATGCACCCAACTGGTATTTTTTGGTCACATGTGAGGCATTTCCGTACTCGGGAGAAATTGGGGCACATATTTTGGGGTGCTTTTTCTCCTTCATACCTTCTGAAAATGAAAAATTTTGAGCCAGAACTGCATTTTTGTGTAAAAAAATGTAATTTTTCATTTTCACTGCCCACTTGTATCAAAATTGGTGAAACCCCTGGGGGTTTGAAATGTACACTATACCCCTAGATGAATTCCCTGAGGGGTGTACTTTGCAAAATGGGGTGACTTGTGGGGGGGTTCCACTGTATTGGTGCAACATAGCACCCACCATTCATTCCACCAGAATCTGTGCTGCAAAATCCAAAAATCACTCCTTCCCTTCTGAGTCCTGCCATGCACCCAACTGGTATTTTTTGGTCACATGTGAGGCATTGCCGTACTCGGGAGAAATTGGGGCACAGATTTTGGGGTGCTTTTTCTCCTTCATACCTTCTGAAAATGAAAAATTTTGAGCCAGAACTGCATTTTTGTGTAAAAAAATGTAATTTTTCATTTTCACTGCCCACTTGTATCAAAATTGGTGAAACCCCTGGGGGTTTGAAATGTACACTATACCCCTAGATGAATTCCCTGAGGGGTGTAGTTTTCAAAATGGGGTGACTTGTGGGGGGGTTCCACTGTATTGGTGCTTTGGGGGTCTTGCTAATGCGACATAGCACCCACCAAAATTCCACCAGAATCTGAGCTGCAAAATCCAAAAATCACTCCTTCCCTTCTGAGTCCTGCCATGCACCCAACTGGTATTTTTTGGTCACATGTGAGGCATTGCCGTACTCGGGAGAAATTGGGGCACAGATTTTGGGGTGCTTTGTCTCCTTCATACCTTCTGAAAATGACAAATTTGGAGCCAGAACTGTATTTTTGTGTAAAAAAAATAATTTTTCATTTTCACTGCCCAGTTGTACCACAATTGGTGAAACCCCTGGGGGTTTGAAATGTACACTATACCCCTAGATGAATTCCCTGAGGGGTGTAGTTTGCAAAATGGGGTCACTTGTGGGGGGGTTCCTAACTTTTAGCATCTTATGGTGCCTAGAAACCTACATGGTGCCTAAAAAATAATCTCATAAAAAGGAGGCTCCAAAATCAAGTAGGTGCTCCTTCTATTATGAAGCCTGTGGTTTGGTCACCGTGCACACTAGGGCCACATATAGGATATTTATGAAAACAAAAGAATTGGGGGGATCAATTTTCAGTCACATTTCTCTAGTAAAATGTACTGTGTTCCTTAGAAAAATGTATTAAAATTGCAAATCTGCAAAAAAAAAAGAAATTTTGAAATTTCACCTACACTTTGTTTTAATTCCTGTGAAACACCTAAAGGGTTAACAAACTTCCAAAATGCTGTTTTGAATACTGTGAGGGGTGCAGTTTTTGAAATGGCATCATTTATGGGGGTGTCTCACATACAAGTCCCTCAAAGTCACATCAGAACTGAACTGGTCCCTAAAAAAATCAGTGTTTGAAATTTTCTTGAAAATTTGAGAATTTGCTATTCATATTGTAAGCCTCCTAGTGTCCCAAAAAATTAAAAGGAAGTTGAAATAATGATGTCAACATAAAGTAGACATATGGTCTATGTTAGTTATTCACTATTTTGAGTGGTAAGATTATTTGTCTCACAAGCAGAAAATTTAACATTTTGCAAATCGCTAAATTTTCCATTTTTTCACGATATTTTGGTATTTTTCACAAAAAAACACAGACTGTATCGACCCAAATTTACCACTAATTTGAAGTACAATGTGTCACGAAAAAACAATCTCAAAATCACTGGGATAAGTAAAAGCAAAAAAAAGTTATCCCCACTTAAGTGAGACATGTCAGATTTGAAAAAAAGGGCTCTGTCAGGAACGCAAAAACTGGCTCTGTCAGGAAGGGGTTAATACTTGCAGTAATTATAATAGCTGACAATGGGCGGGATGTTCTAACATCCGCTGCCCATTATCGCCGGCCACCGCATTCTTAATAACGGCATATGCTGTAATATATGCGGTCATTAACGCAAGGGACAGCTCTTACGATAAGAGCTGTCCCTTGCGATGTGGTGCCGGCACTGCACTTCCGGGTCTGTGACCCGGGAGTCCATCTGCGAATGCGCAGAGTGACGGCGACGGCGGGGGGCATGCTGGGAGGGATCCGTGACGGATCCCTCACAGTAGCCCTGTGGTAAGAAGTCCACAGGCTTCAACAGGTAATCGCCAGCTTTTGCTGGCGATGCCCTCCGCAGCGCTGCCAATGCGGAGGGGCCATAGAGCATACAGAAATGCGGTAAAAACCCGATAATGGGGTTTTTACCACATTTCTGCTTTAGAGAATCTCCCCCCAATGACAGAACAGAGAAGTACATCCAGGACCGGACTGGCCATCTGGCAGTTCTGGCAAATGCCAGAAGGGCTGATGGCCTTGTGGGACGATTTTGTGCAGAACTTCAGCTGAAGTCATACGGCACCTGTGCCCGCCCCGCTGCCTCCCTGTCATCACTGTGACAGCATTTTCGTATGCTCTAAACCCCCTCCGCAGGGGAAGCGCTGCGGAGGGTATCGCCAGCAAAAGCTAGCGATACCCTGTAGAAGCCTATGGGCTTCTCTCTGCGGCACTGTGTGAGGGATCCATCAAAGATCCCTCCAGGCATGCCCCGTAGCCAGGCCTTCACTCTGCGCAGAGGGATTCCCGTGTCTCAGACCTGGAAGTCCAGGGACTGCGCTGCAGCGCAAGGGACAGCACTTATTAGTCCCTTGTGTTACTAACAGCATATGTCAGTGCCTAGGCGATTAGTAAGTATGCGGTAACCGGCAGAGACGGGCGGCGGATATTAGTACATCCCACCCTCAGTCTTGATTGTGCAGCCTTCAAAAATAAAAACAAACAGTATTGGTTGCTATGGAAACACAAACTTTTTTCAGTTTTCCTCCAGTTTCCACAAGCGTCTCCAGTAGCCGGTCCCTGTTTTGTTCCCTGAGCTATTGCATTCCGGTGGCCTCCAGATAACTCCCACCGCTTAGTGCACCTTTCAGTGCTGGATTTAAGATAAGAATCTCTCTCAGTTTTCACTCACGCTTCCACTTCTCACAGAGGCCCGGCCTGATAACAGCTCTTTAGGCCTATTCATATTTTTCAGCCATCCCTGTGAAAGGAATGAGAGAGCTTATCGTCCCCGATAAAGAGGAAGGTTTCAGACTGAAACCGATCACATAAATCTCCTAGCACAAGCACACAGCGAGGCACCGAGCCACCTCGCCAGATAACGGCTGTGTGTCTGACTCTTTTACTCCCGTGTTTATATCAAAAAGGATAGAAACTTGGCCCAGACAGCCAGAAACATGATCTGTAAAATCATTTCTGCTCCGAGTCAAACAGATAGGGCTCTTGTGCTGATAGTGGCGCGGAAGGCCGTGCCAGAAAACTATTAGCAGGCAAATTCCCCGAGCCGCGCTCTGTATATTACCTGAGTCTTTTTCAATTTCCAGCCGAGTATTTTGCTTGTTTAAGAGCTGCCAGTCCAACTGGATTTAATTAACCCCGTCATGGATTTTTATTTTTTTTTTCCATTTTGTGCTTCGGAACAAGACTGCCTTCAGTTTACTGGCCGGGATAAAAGCGAGGGAAACTGGAGCATAATTTAGGATTGGAGCAATATGTTGGAGTGTGCAGGCCATCCAAACCCAGTGGAGACAGACATTTTGTGTGCTGGGCCAATGAACGACAGAATGCGTGCCGACTGGAGCTAGGGACGGCCGAGAGGCATGATGGTAGTATCTAACATGAGTCTCAGCTCTGCCCGAACATATTTCATTTCCATTAAATGACTGTGATCCATTAAGTTACATAGGGCCTGATTCCAGTTCACTCTTTCTGACAAAATCCTTCTTAGATGGACAAAACCATGTGCACTGCAGGGGGGCAGATGTAAAATGTGCAGAGATAATTATATTTGGGTGAGTTCTTTTGTTTCTGTGCAGGGTAAATACTGGCTGGTTTATTTTTACACTGCAATATAGATCTCACTTTGAAGTAAATCCCCACCCAAATCTAATTCTCTCTGCACAAGTAACATCTGCCCCACCTGCAGTGCACATGGTATTGTCCATCTAAGAAGGATTTTGTCAGAAAGAGTGAACTAGAATAAGGCCCATAGTTACATAGTAGGTAAGGCATCGAGTCATCGAGTTCAACCTAGTCTGTTGAATGAGTCTGCTAGTTTCTGCATGTTCTATGGAATGGACCCGTTCACCGCTGCTGTCCTACTATGGCGGTCATCCATTCATCAAGCAGTCTTTATTGACTATGGCAGAGGTTCTGAAACTCCCCAATTACTGTCCCACTTTTAAGGATATCTGTTCTTGAGTACAGGTGACTTAGGGATCTACTGTATTTACTAAGCTGAGGACAGAGCTCCTATGTTTTTCAAACACAACCTGTAACATCATAGTTAGGAGCCGATTGGCTGCTTATTTATCTTTGTCCTCTTTGTCTCCACCCAAGGCTAATGGGGCCTACACACTTAGCAATTTCAGGCCATCTTCTGAGTGATGTTACTTAATTTAACTACATCGCTCAGTGTGTAGGGGCCATAGCCATAGCGATGAGTGTCCCCGCGCATCGATATCTCTGTTGATTAATATCCAGCATGCTGGATAAATTTAGTAAGCCGAGCTCAGGGCCATTGTTCTCATGGAGGACGCTGGTCCTGACAGATCACACAGTGGCACATTGCTATGCAGCACTGCACGCCAAGCGATCTGATCGATGTATCAAAATCACCATTCTCAGCAGCTTGGGACGGTGACGGATCTGGTATATATATATATATATATATATATTTATATATATATATATACACAGTATATGTATAGGCCAGCACTTAAGATCAAAAAAGAACGAGGGGTAAGGAACTTGGGACCAGGGAGGACGTTCTGGTGGAAATTATAAATTGTTACAGTCATTGACAAGTTTAATAAAAAAACAAAGTAAAAATATTTTTAAAAATGAACATTTTGGGTGAAATTTAATAGGATGAGAGATTCAGAAAGTGAGAGATTTGGTAATAAAATTTAATTTTGTGGCAAAAAAGTGACAATCATTTACACTTCAAAATCAAACCGGCTTTGCAGGAATTTTGGGGCCCGGTACTGATTTCCAGTAAGGGCCCCCGATCTCTCCCATCCCCATCCCACCCCCCCTCCCTTCACTTACCACCCAACTCCTGCCACAGGTCCCAAAGCACAGACTTCTTCAATAGAGGACGCCGGCGGGCAATTAAAATGCAGAACCAGCTGGTGAGCCAATCAGAGCTTGTGTACCTGCAGCCACTATGATTGGCTAACGGTACACAAACTCTGATTGACTCAAAAGCTGGTGTAGCATTGTAATTGGCCGCCGGCATCCTGTATTGAAGAAGCACAGCGGAGGCATTTGGGGGAGGGGTTGCGGTGGGCAAAATGAGCTGATCGGGCCCTTCCAGAGGCCAGGGTCCGGGACAGCTGTACCCACAGCACCCCCCTGTCGGCGACCCTGTCAATGATTGACTCTTTTAAAAAAACCTGGAGATTTCTTACCAAATCTCTCAGTTTCTGAATCTCTCCTATTAAATTCCCCCCAATATTTTCACCTATGTGGTGCCAACCCCTCTTTTGCTCAAGTATTTGATTTATGCTCAATGCATTACATTATATTGTATACAAATGAGTAAATGTTACTTTTTTTCTGATAGAACAACAGTCATAACTATATGCTACCTTCACATATAGTTACTCTATAATCATCATCATCACCGTCATCATCATCACACGTTTGCTTCCACCTCAGATCCAGCACCAATATGATGATACATTAATTCATATACCCTAAGATAGTTATAAGATTGTTTTATGTAATAATAATTTCTGGGGGTTTTGCCTAAACCACCATTGGTGCTCTCAATATCGATGGTTGCAATCGATGGTAAAATCCATTGAGGATCACAAACTATGCAATGGAGGACCATCAATGGTTTTATCCATTGATATTCCTTCCACACTCATACACTGACTGGGCCATGAGCCAATCAGAACTTGGGGCAGGGCTCCATAGGTGCATCAGGGAGGAGCTACAGTAGGCTAGACTCTGTCTCCCAGCACTAACTGGGACTGGGGAAAGGAAAAATAAAAACACATTGGGAGGCTCTATACTATTGATGGTGTATTTCCTATTGGTTCTTAACCATCGATTGCACAACTATTTAATACTGCAATTAAACCATTGATGGCTTGCACCCATCAATGTTTAATGAATATTCCTAACTAATAGTGAAAAAAAACACTTGTCAAGTTTTGTGTGGGCCTTTTTGTGGCCATCAGGTCTCTCCATAATATCAGATTCCCCTGACCTCCCCCTCATTACCTCTGGCACTTCCAACATAGGTTCCCACCCATAGCTCTCATCCTTGCCGCCGTCACATTGATGGCGCTGCAGAAGGTCAGGAGACAAGAGATAGGAGCCGAGCACCTCCTGAGGGAGCCTAGAATCGGTGCCACTGGGGTAAAGAACAAGCAGCCATGGTGCCACCACCTCAGCTGTGCTTACGTTGCCATGGCAACATTTTCACCGCCCTGTTCGCCAGATGCAGTAAAAAGACTAAAAAGCCATAATCTCTTATATATTTGGCTACATCTGTCACTCAAAGTGTGTCTGGAGCTGTAACGCTGGGTTGTGGACTTCCATCCTAATTTATGATTGATATCACCTGTTTTAAACAGGGTAATTGACAAGAAAGGTGTTTAAGCACAGATGATGGTAATCCATAAATTAAGAAGAAAGTCCAGAAACAGAGCAATGTGTCCCTCCTGGAGAGGGTCATTTTGGGAGGTATGCACCACCCTCCCACCCCCATTCACGGCATCCCCACGATTAAATGGCACATGCAAAACACTGACATGGTCGACAATGAAAAAGGTTGACAAGATTTATTTTTCACTTTTTCAATGTTTTCATATTCATTCTCATGTGTCGACATGGACACCAATGAAGTGCCACACTTATGTCAACATTTACATGTGTTGACCTTTCTGTGTTGATTTTTTCTTGTGATTCGCGGCACCCCCTGCGACCCCCCTCCCGCGATTTGCAGCACACCCCCCGCAATTCGCGGCACCCCCGGTGACTCCCGCAATTCGCGCCCCCACCCCGTGACACCCCCCCTCCTGCGATTCGCGGAACCCCGCGACCCCCCCTCCCACGATTCGCGCCAACCCCCCGGGCCCCCCCTCCCGCGGTTCACGGTGCCCCCCACGACCCCCCCTACCACGATTCCCCACCCCTGACCCCCCTCCTGTCATTGCGGCAACCCCCCGCGACCCACCCTCCCGCGATTCACTGCAAACCCCGCGCCCCCCCCTCCCACAATTCGTGGCACCCACACCCCCCCCCCCGCGAACCCCCCTCCCGCAATTCACGGCATCCACCCACGACCCCTCCTCCCGTGATTCGCGGACACCCCTCACCTCCTCCCTCCCCCCCACCCCCGCGCGCGATTCACGGCAACCCCAGGATTAAATGGCACATGCAAAACACTGGCACGGCTATGGTCGACAATGAAAAAGGTTGACATGAGTTTTTGAAGATTTGTTTTTCTTTTTTTTTATGTTTTCATATTCATTCTCATGTGTCGACATGGACACCGATGAAGTGCCACACTTATGTCAACATTTACATGTGTTGAACTTTCTGTGTTGATTTTTTCTTGTGGCGATTCGCGGCACCCCCGCGACCCCCCTCCCGCGATTTGCAGCACACCCCCCGCAATTCGCGGCACCCCCGGTGACTCCCGCGATTCGTGGCCCCACCCTGTGACACCCCCCCTCCTGCGATTGCGGCACCCCGCGACCCACCCTCCCACGATTCGCGCCAACCCCCCGGGCCCCCCCTCCCGCTGTTCACGGTGCCCCCCACGACCCCCCTACCGCGATTCCCCACCCCTGACCCCCCCTCCTGTCATTGCGGCAACCCCCCGCCCCCGCGACCCACCCTCCCGCGATTCACTGCAACCCCCCGCACCCCCCCCCTCTCCCACAATTCGCGGTACCCACACACCCCCCCCCCCCGCGACCCCCCCCTCCCGCAATTCACGGCATCCACCCACGGCAGCACCCCTAAGCCCCTCTTTAGTCCCCCGTATACTCACACACCCCTATCACTACCCAGCTTCCTGCTCTCCTGAACCGTAACTTCCACCACTGGGGAGTCGCTGACGCTGTTTTGCCCACATCATGCCTCATAGCCCAGCCTCCTGCTCTCATGCACCCGAACTCCCACCCAGTAGGAGGAGACACTGACTAAGGGCCACCATCCTGTACTCCTGTACTGCCACGCTGGCCCCTCACCCACTGGCAGAAGCTGCACAGTATCTCCCACCCTCCTCTTTAGTCCCCCTTATGCCCACACACCCCTATCACTACCCAGCCTCCTGTTTTCCTGTGTCGTGACCTCTGCCAGTGGGGAGCCGCTGACTCAGAAACACCCTACTATACTATTGCACACACACACCTAAACAACACGCACACACAGCCCCCCCCACACCCACAAATGTCACTGTACCATCCACACTATCAATGTACATCTTACTATGTAACCGCTTTTTAATTAAACAAAACAATACACACCCCCTTCCACATCATATGCTCTCTATTTAACACATTTCACCTATAACTCAAGTTGCAATACAGGCATCTTTCATACAATTCTAACCATCTTTCTCATATGCAAATGTTCACAAATTAAGGGGGCGCAGCCCCTTACGACGGTGTGAAGAGCGCCCGTAGGGCGCGATGAATCACCTAGTAACACTAATAATGGTCATAAAAGTTAAAATAATAATAATAATGGGAAAAAAGCAATACTGACTGACTGTGCATTTGGTAAGACCGAAACCTACACAATCTACCTTTATTGCTCTATATTCCTCTGCCAATTTTGTTTGACGATGATAGAACACCCACGTCTGGGAAGGATGAGGTAGTTGAAGATCTGAATCCTCCGAAAATAGCCGTCTAGTTACCACATGCACAAAATATCCAAAAGTTGCAGTAGGACGGATAAAGCATGATATTTCTTTTTCCGAGCTATGAAATACATATCCTGTAGGATTTGGTATGTCAGAGTCAATTTAGCAAGACAGAGCTGGAATGGAAGTATGACCCTTTGTTGGTGCTTTAGAGCAGTCCAAACACATGATGATAATCAGGTTTCCTCTGCAGAGAAGTCGGGCCAACCTAAATCTCACCTCATTCCATTGCAGCAGAACTCTCCGCGTCCAGTGTTGCTGGTGGTGGGATTACAAAAACCATCATCTAAGTTCTGTGCGCCTTAAAGTTTCATAAGCACTGAGCTGAATGGAGGAACACTTTTAACCATTATTAGTGTTATTGATTGTACGTTTAAGGGATAGACAATCGTAGTGCAGGTGTGAACATTTTTACCCTGTGATTCTAAAGACACCTGAAAACTTTTTGAAATGAAGGTGGATATGAAGAAACCAGATATAAATTGTTCAGCATACATTTTAATTACTCAGTATGGTGCCTTATGGTTGTAACTTTGTGGTCTGAACTCCATGGACACCTTCAAGACTCCGGCATCAATGGAAGAACAGGGGACTCTGGTGGTAGACGTTTACCTGACGTCAGGCACAAATCACGTCATCACCTACCTAGGTGATGGGAGGCATGGGTCATGGCTTAATGTGGTCCTGGAGAGGCGGTGGAGCTAACTTCCCCCCCCCCCCCCATTAGGCGGAGTCTGAGTCAGTGCCAGGGTTTTTGGCACCCCCTGAAAACTACAAATTTGTTTCCTACCTGACATACTGTACTTTATAAAGGGAAAGTGGTCTCACAAGGAAGGGGTGTGGTCACAAAACAGTTCCCTCAATTCAAATGATGCCACACAGTAGCAGATTCACATTACACCGCTTTTAGTGCTCCTGATTCATAATATACCACATAGTAGTGCCCCTTATTCACGTTATGACACACAGTAGTGCTCCTTATTCAAGTCAGGCTACATGGTAGTACTCCTTATACATGTATGCCACACAGGAGTGTTGCTTACACATAACGCCCACTGTAGTATTGCTGCATATGCCCATAGTGGTGGTACACCTTACACAAATTACCCACAGTAAGTGCCCTTTATACACATATCTGCCTCTGTCCTTTAAGCAGCTCACTGCTTGTGTCCCTCCAGCAGCTTGCCCTCCTGTGTCACTCTAGTCCCCCTCTCACCTTGTCTTCAGCATGCACAAAGCCTACTTCTCCTTAGTGGCTTCTTCACCTCAGCGGATGTGACAGCACATATGCCATGCCATAAAAGAAAGCCCCTGGGACAGGCTCTTCTGTGCAGGGCTGTGGTAGAGGTGGAACTGAGTTCTACTTACCATTACAGGTGTTAGAGCACAGTTTCACCCCGTTACCCCCCCCCCCCCACACACACACACACACACACACACACACACTTTAACTTTGATTAGTCTTTCGGTAACCCCTTACCAACTCTGAATCATGCCTATAAATGTGGGTATGGTTTTGTATAGCAAGTGTATCACATTGCAATCCTAGAGGAACATCACAGCCATCGGCCTGTCAGAGGGTAACTTGCATGGCTAAGGAAACTGCTCCTTGCGGCACAGAAAGAGAAAGAAACCAACCAAGGTTGGTGTGGAGCGCTTGCCAGGAGTGGTTTTATCAAGACAGCAGCTGCTTGAGGGAGTAGTCAGATCCCAGACAAAGAAAAAGCTAAATAAATAAAAAGTGAAGCAGCACTGATATTACAATGTAACAAAATTTATTTTATACAATAAAAACAATATAAAAGAAACATTAAAATGAACCAAATGGTATAAAAGAAATTTGAATGGACCCAATATTATAGTCACCAGTTGTATATGGTAATGAGACCTGCTCTGATCCAAGGGGGTGTGGGGGAGTCTTTTTAGGCCACTTGATGGTATCCTTTTACCTTTTCACCAAGGACTGTCCTACCTGCCAAATCATCTGATCGGATGCCCATCACTCTGGAAGTCTCAAGCCAAAAATCCTTGTTGGACACCTGACCACTCACAGCAGTGGGACTCCCGATCAGGCTAATTCCATCCTTGCCATCGGTTGTAGTCCATAAACACAACTTCAGGATACCATCAAGTGGCCTAAAAAGACTCCCCCACACCCTCTTGGATCAGAGCAGGTCTCATTACCATATACAACTGGTGACTATAATATTGGGTCCATTCAAATTTCTTTTATACCATTTGGTTTATTTTAATGTTTCTTTTATATTGTTTTTATTGTATAAAATAAATTTTGTTACATTGTAATATCAGCGCTGCTTCACTTTTTATTTCCTTGCGGCACAGTCCTTGCCTTGCCACTCCCAGAAAATGGAGGGGTTTGGAACACCCACATTTCCGCAACGCTAGCCAGACCCGCCCTCGTCTCTCCCCTCAAATCGGTGTTCTCAAAATGACGATGCGAGCTCAGGACCCCTTCTGCAGAGCAGGTCCTGTGTGTGCACAGTTTACCAATGGTCAGTCCTGAATGGGGTCTATAAGCCAGAAAGATAAAGCAATGTATTTAGTGTAATTGTCAGGAGGGTATGTACAAACGAATAAAGTCCACTGGCGACAGAAAACCTTATTAAAGTAACAGGAAAATCGCAATATATTAGTCATTCTCTACAAATCAGTTCCAAGTAGCAGACAGTAAAATGTTCCTGCAGAAAGAATTTTAAAAATGCTAAGGCATAAAGTTAATTTTAGCTGAACTCTGAAGGTTGACAGGTAAATTAGGAGCGAATGATGCAACGTGTGACAGGATATTTATACACGTCAAGGTTTGGATGAAATAGAGAGATACATACAACAGAAGCGAAGATCAGATGGAACGTCCAGGTTTACACAAATCCATACACTAAACACATCACATAACGTCAGCTGGTCAACCTCATATGCATCCAGAGGTGGGGTGGGGGTAATCCCTGAATTCCATCAACCATTCCACTAGTCATCCAGCCTGTCACTCATGTGTCATTTTTAGCGGTGACAGTGAAGTTACTAACGCTTTATTTCACAATGGTTTATTTAGAAAAGGAATTGTGTTGTATAATCTAACAATTGACATATGGCTTTTGCAGATTCAAATTAGACCCCCCCCCCCCCACACCTTCCTACCGCCTTTGCTATTGTTAGACACAAGAAGCCTACTCAGTTTTATGTAGAAATGTGTAGCACAGTTCTCTAGAAATCCAGATTCCCGTGAATCTGTGAATCTAAACCAAAACCCGTTTGGATCTTACCGCAGTTCGAAATAGACTCTAAATCCAAGTTCCAGGTTTGTTACTTGATTTGTAAAGATTTTTAGCAATCAACTTTTTGATTGCTTTCTACCCAAAATGAAAAACCGAATCCGAACCCCAAACTCTCTTGGTTTATATTCATCAACACAGTGGCGTAACTATAGCTCCGCAGCCCCCGCGGTGGCGGGGGGGCGAGAGAAATTGGGGGCGCCGCCGGGGGGGCTGCGGGGCTATAGTTACCCGCGGTCTGCGTCTCGCCCGGCTCTCTGTCGGGACCTTCCTGACGTCATGGTCCCGGCCGGCTCCTGCTGCAATGAAAACTGACAATTAGAAAATGGCTGCCCCCATACTGCAGACAGTTTTCTGTCTGCAGTATGAGGGCAGCCATTTTCTAAGAGTCCGTTTTCATTGTAGCAGCAGGAGCCGGCCGGGACCGTGACATCAGGAAGGTCCCGACAGAGAGCCGGGCGAGACGACGCAGACCGCGGGTAAGAAGGGGGGGCAGGTTAGGTGGGGGGCGCCGAATAAACGTGCGGCGGGGGGGCGCTGAATAGTTAGTTACGCCCCTGCATCAACACCACCCTCAAGTGTTCCCATCCTCAACAGAACTTCCAAATTTATGCAACCACGGTGCCGCCGTTTTGAAAAATACGGAGGTGCAAAACAGCACAGGTTTATACAGCAAGGTTGTGGCATGTACAAAAACCAACACCAGCCAATGGGAGCGGCTGGGAGGAAGGGGAGGGTAGGTGGTGAGGGCATTCGGTCCACAGAAGGGGTGGTGCCATTAAGAAAACCTATTTCCTAGTGAATGTACAAGCTAGAGTCTTGTGAATATTGGTCCTGCTCTGAAATCGAAACACCTCCGCCTACCCCATCCTTGGTGAAGGAGAACTCAACTTTGGTGCACATGCTTAATAATAGGCCCAAACCTCAACTTATCCAAGACATGGAATGATTCTTCTATGCGGGAACACCCCAGTGTCAACACCCTCATTCAGCTAAAAGAGACTAAGATGCTGGCAATGCAGAGTACGTTTGAGATTCTCAGTCGATGCGCAGGCGGCTGAAGAATCACACAGCGCGGCCACATTGGGAATTCCTTACAACTCAGAATCCCGCCATGGGCTTCCCCTACTTTTGTCTGTCCTTTACAAACAGTTAGTGGAACCTTGGCATAGGATGAGCAGGACGGATTATATGCCTGCTGGCGAAACGCGTTGTACACACACACGTGAGAATTATAAGTCACATGGCTTGATTCAGGGATGAAATTGTGCCTTTCATGAAACGTTAAAGTCCCTTCCTTTATTTGTACGTGTAACGTGTCCCCCCCGCTTGCAGCAGATTGCACCACTGTGATGACAACTGTTTTAGGTGGTACGAAAAAAAGGAAAAAAGAAAACTTTGTCTAATCTCTTAATTTGGCCGCGTTCAGTGCTTGAAATCCGCTCACTTTGTTTGTGATTTACGAGGGATTTGAAGAATGACATCACACACGCTGATCCCCCCCTGAATCCTTGCAGAGAATTAGACGGGGGCTTAACTCATGTCTGCGTTTGTGAGAAAATAAGGAAAACGTTACAAGAACCTCAGTGTCCAGCGATGTAACACTATCGGCGCTCGGCGCTCGGCGCAGATGTCATGAGGACAGCATCACACAGGGAAGCGCTATAGCAGCTGGTAGATGAAACAGATGTTCCCCAGACAGGACTACTATAGGAAGATGCAGTGTGCAGGTCATGTTTCACAGACACAGGGAGCCCGGCTGCCAAATACTGGGGATGCAGAGTTTCAGCAGAGAGAAGTATGTCCCGCTGTGGATCAGAACCAACATTCTGATGAAATTTACAGTCTAATCTGTTTTCCATCTTGACCCATGCACATCTATGATGAGCCAATCTCCCCTGTGGCCTGTACGCATATGTCATTGCTGGCATTGTAGTGAATAAGGGCTCGTAGTGCAATGTACTGTGTACTCAGGGACATAACTATAGTGGGCCCAGGGGCAGTCGCCACTATGGGGCCCGGAAATGTAGTCCCACCCTCTCTGCACCTGGCTCACATCAACTGTAGGTTCAAACTAGGCGGTGAGAACAGATGACATTGTATTGAATACATAAAGGGGGTTATTCTGGTTGATTCAGAAAGCTGCAAATTCATAGCCTTGCAAACCAATCAAACCCCGCCTTGAGAATGGTGGCCAGTTACATATGTGTGGACGCTTTGGAGGAAGTGGGCGGGCAAGCCATGAATCGCCCGGCCCGCCACCCCCCTGCCCGCACACTTGGGGGTGCGCGCCCAGTGAGCACCCTGCATCTGCACATGTGCAGAAATGCATCTGCGCAGACACAAAACATCGCTCCCCCATGCGAGCGCACGGGGGAGCGAATGAGCCAGAATAACCCCCAAAGAAACACACAACAAACTACTCACCATAATACCATCATATTGAAAAGCCAGTGACCTCATGGTCATTCCAAAGTTTTAATTTCAGAACCCAGAACACCCCAGGGCCAGATCAACCCAACCACCTCAAGCCACTAGTAAGTAGTAGAAGTGCATTAGATTTGACGAGGGGAAGAATATAGCAGTTGGGGTTGAGGAGCATGGTCAGCAGGAGTCTCCCATTGTCAACTGGTGGCATAAAGTGAACTAGGGGCACTGTGTGGCATAATGTAAACTAGGGGCACTAAGTGGTGTAATATTAGCTGGTGGCATTGTATTGTATAATGTGAAGTGGGGGACAACAAAGCATCACAATATGACCTGAGGCACTGTGTGGCATAATGTAAACTAGGGGCACTAAGTGGTATAATATTAGCTGGTGGCATTTGGTTGTATAATGCGAAGTGGGGGACAACAAAACATCACAATATGACCAGAGGCATTGTGTGGCATAATGTAAACTAGGGGCACTAAGTGGTATAATATTAGCTGGTGGCACTGTATTGTATAATGTAAAGTGGGGGACAACAATGCATCACAATATGACCTGAAGCACTGTGTGGCATAATGTAAACTAGGGGCACTAAGTGGTATAATATTAGCTGGTGGCATTGTGTTGTATAATGTGAAGTGGGGGACAACAAAGCATCCCAATATGACCTGGGGCATTGTGTGGCATAACATTAACTGGGGCACTATACTGGGGCATAACGACTGCTGTGGAGGGGTGTCTATCTAGGCATTGGTGGTCCCTAAAAACGGCTTCCAATGTGACCCGCTAAATACTAGCCCCTAAAGCATTATGCTCCGGAGTATGCTGAAACCAACTGCATTTTTATCTCCCCATGTTTTATTACATTTTTACTTTAATTTAGTTGTTAGTTTTTGCCATTTTTAAAGCAAACTTTTAAAAGCAATGAGACTTGGGATGCCTGGCAGCTGTCACACACTAGACTCTCCTCTTCCCCCCAACTCTGGCTTCTATAAGAGCTATCATTGCATTTCTCCGAGGAACATACCTCATATTTGTCAGTTTGGGAAATTCACATTTCCCATTGGATATGACAGTTCTAATTGGGGTGGTTCTTATGCAAATTTCCCCGAGTGTGTGATGATGTGGCTGGAAGTGTAAATATGCCTGATGGTGGGAGGAGCTGCTGCAATTGTTCTTATGGTAGGAGGAGCTGCTGTAATTGTTCTTATCGTGGGAGGAGCGGCTGCAATTGTTCTTATGGTGGGAGGAGCTGCTGTAATTTTTCTTATGGTGGGAGGAGCTGCTGTAATTGTTCTTAATACTTTGTTGTTATTAATAGAATTCAGAGATATTGGTTACATATACCTGCGCAGGTGTATGTAACCAATATCTCTGAATTCTATTATCATGTAGTGTTCTAGATTGGTTACTAGCATTGCTCAGTGTGTTGAGGGAAAAAATGTCTTGTTTTACTTACTGAGTATTTAACCCCTCCCTCATGCACCTGGGAAATGCTACTGAACTAATTGAGCATCTACCACTATCTGTATGTATGTTGTTAGAGGCAGAAGGGAGCCCATATTAGGAGGAGATGTGGGTCCTGATATGCCACATGGAGTAGTTTGGGGTTGCTCCAAGGTAGGTAGCTCTTAGTTTGGATATATCAAGTAAGGAGCCATTATCATGTGGCTCCTTGCTGGTTAATCGTAGACCCAATTTAGGGTAACGGTGGTGTGGGGTGCGGTGCTCCTGGACTGGATGGGCTGGGTGGCTTTAGTGCGGCATGCCTTTACATTCTATTAACACTTTTCCCTCACTAACACTATCTCTATCCTATTTTAATTGCATTCATTTATCTCTCTCCTTTTATTTAGCTTCGGCTTCCTATCACTAATTATTAACACTTAGTATATCACTGGCATGCCGCGCTGGGCTTCCCAGCTTATGATGGTTTTTTGGGGTGCCGCACCCTGCACCTAGATATAGCGCTAGGGACCCCCAATATACAGAGAAGCCTTGACGCGGCTTGGGGGCATAGCATACACCTGCGCTGGTATATGTAACCAATATCTCTGAATTCTATTATCATGTAGTGTTCTAGATTGGTTACTAGCATTGCTCAGTGTGTTGAGGGAAAAAATGTCTTGTTTTACTTACTGAGTATTTAACCCCTCCCTCATGCACCTGGGAAATGCTACTGAACTAATTGAGCATCTACCACTATCTGTATGTATGTTGTTAGAGGCAGAAGGGAGCCCATATTAGGAGGAGATGTGGGTCCTGATATGCCACATGGAGTAGTTTGGGGTTGCTCCAAGGTAGGTAGCTCTTAGTTTGGATATATCAAGTAAGGAGCCATTATCATGTGGCTCCTTGCTGGTTAATCGTAGACCCAATTTAGGGTAACTGTGGTGTGGGGTGCAGTGCTCCTGGACTGGATGGGCTGGGTGCCTTTAGTGCGGCATGCCTTTACATTCTATTAACACTTTTCCCTCACTAACACTATCTCTATCCTATTTTAATTGCATTCATTTATCTCTCTCCTTTTATTTAGCTTCGGCTTCCTATCACTAATTATTAACACTTAGTATATCACTGGCATGCCGCGCTGGGCTTCCCAGCTTATGATGGTTTTTTGGGGTGCCGCACCCTGCACCTAGATATAGCGCTAGGGACCCCCAATATACAGAGAAGCCTTGACGCGGCTTAGGGGCATAGCATACACCTGCGCAGGTATATGTAACCAATATCTCTGAATTCTATTATCATGTAGTGTTCTAGATTGGTTACTAGCATTGCTCAGTGTGTTGAGGGAAAAAATGTCTTGTTTTACTTACTGAGTATTTAACCCCTCCCTCATGCACCTGGGAAATGCTACTGAACTAATTGAGCATCTACCACTATCTGTATGTACTTTGTTGTTATTATCAGAGCACATTGACGGTTCCTTCTCTAATGATGGTGTATGTAGATTTACATTACAGTGAGACTGACTTTCTCATACACTATTAATATTCACGTGTGTATAGCTGCCAGGTACAGTGCACTTTTACATTTTAAAATTTCCATTCTGTACAATATATTTCAATGTACGCAGGGCTGTCATCAGGTCATAAGAGGTAACAAAGTTACATATCAAAGATCTACAATTGGTGGCAGAACGCCAATAACCTTGTTTTCATTACAAACTACCGAACCTCTAAGTCAGGCGTGACACTACAGTACGTGGTGTTTCATCTCGCTGATAGCATCGCATTATACAGCACAATTGAATTATCCACAATCTGCTTACTTTTAGGGTTTTATTATACATGTTCAAAATATTTTAAGGGCCACAGGACATCCTGTGTCACACAACTATCATGTGCCGGTTACTTATCTGAATATGCTGCTCATTACAGGATGATGCCACAAACTGTAATATTGGATGATATCCAAACTGCTAACGAGGCCACAGAATATACTGTAGGAACCTGAATGGAAAAGGCGTGTGCCGTCACTTCAGTCAGAATCATCCATTGTTGCCCACCATAGATTTCTGATGGTCATCTCTTGGGAACCCCGCAAAGCCTAACAGAGTACTGTATGAATGGAATACTTAGCTGAATTTGGTCATCATACCCTCCAGTCACTCTGGGATTCCCTGTGGGGAACACCAAGCTGCAATGTGGGAGGTGATGTGGCGCGCGGGTGACGCCAACACGTCACCCGCGCACAGCAACTGAGGAGCCTGCCAGCAGGAAGCAGTCACAGTGAAGTATCAGCGGGAGGCTCCAAGCTGGACCCAACAGTGGGGATTCTGACAGCTGCAAAGCACAGTAATATTAGTATGCGGGGGTATGCCCTGCATGTGGGGGGGATGAGTTTTTATACAGTCCACAGGTTGTTTTTTTTTGTATATGCTTTTATGCAGTGGGATGCTGCCTGTTATGGAGTTTTGTGCTCCTTGTGAAGACCCCCCCCCCCCTCCCGCATAGCGAAATTCCCTGTGTCAGAACGTGAATTTCGGCTCATTATGTGTGTCAGAATGTGATTTTTTTGCTCATTCTGGGTGTCAAAATGTGAATTTCGTCTCTTTCCCTGTGTGTCAGAATGTGAATTTCGGCTCATTCCGTTTCAGAATGTGAATTTCGGCTCATTCTGTGTGTCAGAATGTGAATTTCGTCTCATTTCCTGTGTGTCAGAATGTGAATGTTGCCTCATTCCCTTCCCTGTGTCAGAATGTGAATTTCGGCTCATTCTGTGTGTCAGTTTTCTTCTGCCACTGCAGGACACACCCCGTAATGGCAATAGTTATGCCCATAGGTGAAGTTAGACACACCCTCTGGGTGGAGCATGACACACCCTCTCTGTGGCACGGCGCATTCTTCTAGCAGCTAAAATCTCCCTGAAACTAGTTTTCAAAAGTAGGCAAGTGCGCACCATCTGCCCGTCTTCTGATCTCTTCCTATTGCATTTTATTACCCTGAATAAGCAATGCCCTCATTCTAATCCAGTGGTTCTCAACCTCTGTCCTCAAGTACCCCCAACGGTGCACGTTTTGCAGGTTACCCGGCAGGTGCACAGCTGCCCTCATTATTCAATGACAGATTTTAAAAGATCATAGGTGGAGCTAATTATTTCACCTGTGATTCTGTGTGGAGACCTGGAAAACATGCACTGTTGGGGGGTCCTGAGGACCGACAGTCATTAGGTCAACCACTATTGGTCGACAGTAAAAAGGTTGACAGGGTCAAAAGGTCGTACAAAGGGGGTAAGTCCAAAGAGGGACAAAGGCAGAACCAGATAGGTTTTTGGGGCACGCTTAAATGATTGAATAATTAAATGGTTATAGAAATATGATTCAATTAAAATATAGCTTTTATTACACTCGTTTAAGATAAATGCGTCAAAAAAACCTCTTTAATTTAATCAAAGACTAATCACAAATGATGTGCATAATTATGAACATATAAACATACATTGTTTAATCACTGTTCTAGGCGAAAATGTTTGTTCTACGGTGACCACCTCTCACCCTATTCTCATATATTCTGTACTGCTGGTATAATTCATGCAGTGGGTGCCGTTAACAAATTCAACATTGATGATTGAAGAATGAAAGAAAAGAATAGTGGGAGAGATCCTCATGGGAAACCAAGTGCCACTGTTTTCCTAGTAACTATACGGCACCTAATATTCCCTACTGGTCACCCGGTAGGTACTGATCCGGCCTATCACTGCTTAGCTGCTGAGATCGGACGGGATCAGGCGGCACAGTGATGTATGGTCGTATCCTTTATTGCCTCAGATGGCACATGGGTGGCATGCAGGATCAAATGTCACTTCTGCTTTCCAAAAGGGTTAACAAAGGCACCACCCTGTTGACATGTATGGCATTGCAAGGAGGGACTAGTGACCCAGTGGATGAGAGAGTGACGGATACAAAGGATGTAGATTATGTGGTTGTTACAATGCACAGGCCCTTCTACTATCCTCCATCATGTCAAGCATAGGATGGAGGTTGAGAGTGATAGTCTGTGCCTGCTCCCCACAGAAGAAGAAAAAGATTGAATGTACCCCCGTAACAGATGTCTCACTTGTGTCAGTATTGATGATAACTGAACACCTGTATGGACAGGGGGTTTATAAATTATTGTTGATTGGTAATGGGAAACAATGTTCTGCAACAGTTGAATCCCAAGCCACCTGGGTTGTAGTAATTATAGAGCCTTGTTTAAACTTAATAATTAGTCCACAGCAAGTGAAGCCTTGTTTAGGCTTGGTACGGCAATTAATTCACAGCAAGTGGATTCTTATCCAGACTCAATATAGCAGTTAATAGGTAGCTGGTTAATGCAGTGATAGGCCGGATCAGAACCTACCGGGTGACCAGTAGGGAATATTCGGTGCCGTATAGTTACTAGGGAAACAGTGGCACTTGGTTTCCCATGAGGATCTCTCCCACTATTCTTTTCTTTCATTCTTCAATCATCAATGTTGAATTTGTTAACGGCACCCACTGCATGAATTATACCAGCAGTACAGAATATATGAGAATAGGGTGAGAGGTGGTCACCGTAGAACAAACATTTTCGCCTAGAACAGTGATTAAACAATGTATGTTTATATGTTCATAATTATGCACATCATTTGTGATTAGTCTTTGATTAAATTAAAGAGGTTTTTTTACGCATTTATCTTAAAAGAGTGTAATAAAAGCTATATTTTAATTGAATCATATTTCTATAACCATTTCATTATTCAATCATTTAAGCGTGCCCCAAAAACCTATCTGGTTCTGCCTTTGTCCCTCTTTGGACTTACCCCCTTTGTACAGCTTTGTTGCTGAACTTTCTTGGGAGCACCACCAACCTAATATTTCTGATACTTGTTGTGTGATCAGTTTTATGTTGGTTTTCTACACTGTCTTCAAATAATTTTTTCAAATGAATTATAGCCTGTGACAAACCCCTCTCTTTCCATAAACAGGGTCAAAAGGTCGACATGGAAAAGGTAGACATGAATCTTTTACCAAATCTTTACCTGATGTGCCGACATGCGGTATTTCATACCCTACCAATACCAGTACGGCGTGGAGGGAGACTATAATAGTGTGCCGAGCGCAGCGACATAGACACCAAAAAAACATAACTCATGTTGACCTTTTCACCCTGTCGACCATTTGACCCTGGCAACCTTTTGACTGTCGACCAATAGTGGTCGACCATATGACCGTAGCCCTAGACATTGTAGAAGTAATATACCATAACCCTCTCTGTATACTCACCTCTCACTGATCACAGCACACACAGCATCTATTGATACCTCCAAACAGA
This sequence comes from Crinia signifera, assembly GCF_055691185.1. NCBI lineage: Eukaryota > Metazoa > Chordata > Amphibia > Anura > Myobatrachidae > Crinia > Crinia signifera. The sequence continues at coordinate 46,414,634 of NC_139217.1, forward strand.
CTTGCACTTTAACCAGGAAGTCCTATCCGATTCCTAACCCAGCGCTAAAGTGTCATTTTACAGGCGGTGTGGGAAAAAGGCAGGAGCTGATTGGCTGGGACCCACCTCTTGATCCCTCTCCAAGCGTTGATAAGCTTCCCCAGAGTGTTTGACGCTATACGCTGGATTGCGAAGTACAACTTCAGACCTGGGAACTCATTTTCACAACTTGCAGCTGGAGACAGGAATTTTAATTGAAACATGAGATCACCGGTCCCCTTACACAATTACCTCACTTTGATTACAACCCAAGGTGAAAATCAACACCTCAGACAAAAAAAAAGGCAACTGCTGAAACATCCGACGCTGATCGACAAAACTTACCAAAAATTCTTTCTTGTAATGGTTTATGCACTTTTATACTATGACGGATTACTCTGTGGTTTTTAAAGAGGAAGTCCACATCTGGAAACCCCCCCCCCCCACTATCTCCCATACCCTACCTGTGGGGATTCATCTACCTGAGCCAACATGTTACCTGATCCAGGCCAGCGTCAGCCGACCGTTTTATAGTAAATTGCAGTACGGGTCACATTTTTGCAGCTTTCTTAAAGCAGTCTTCTGTGCTTAATTATACAGAACAAATTAACACAAGGACATGACCCTCCCCCCATGTTATCATACCACCTCTCCACATGACCCTCTCCAGGAGGGACACAATGCTCTATTCCTGGACTTCCCTCTTGGTGTATGATTGCCATCACCTGTGGTTAAACACCTTCTTATTAATCAACCTGTTTAACACAGGTGATGGTAATCATACATGGAAGTCCAGAAACAGAGCAATGTGTCTCTCCTGGATTGGGTCATGTTGGTAGGTATGTGTTATGTCGTGTGGTTCGGTATGCACATGGCCATGGGAATTAAATTACCCCAAACACCCTCTTTATTCATTAATGATGAGCATGTATGTGTATGTGGGCCAGGACAAGAGAACAAGCAGGAACCAGGCCAGATGGCTTTGAGCACTATGGGCCAGATGTACTAAGCTTAAAAAGTGGAAAAAATGGAGAGGGATACAGTACCAGCCAATCAGCTCCTAGTGGTCATGTCACATTCTGGGTTTGAATAATGACAGGTAGGAGTTGATTGGCTGGTGGGTTATCACTCTCCATTTGATCGCTTTTCAATGCTTAGTACATCACACCCTATGTATGGTGACAACGGGTGTAGGAAGTACGAGCACCAGAAGTGTTCAGTTGGAAGCTTGCAGGTTTAGAGCACTTTGGATAAGTAGGGAAGACTGGCGCAGTTATTGGGTTGTCAACACATTCCACAAGAGTCTGCAAGTCATACTTAGTTTACTCCTAATCTTTTCCATCCACAAATTCCGAGGCCTGAGGAAAGAACTTGTGGTCACTTCCAGGAGCCTGCCAGGCATCTGACATTTTCCTGCTATAAAAGACACCCTAAATTGGCTGCGTACAGTATAAGCACTACCATGGTTTAGTGGATTAACAAGAAAATGTCTCCAATATTTAAAAGCCAGAATGGTTGAATGATCAGGCCATTACATCAAAAAGTTATTTCCTCTGACCGCATCCAGTGTAATTCAAGAAATTCACCAACAGGAGGCGCCCTCAGGTTCTGTACTGTAAGCATTGCATTAAGTAGTATATTATAACCGTGTTCCGGTTCTGAGAGCTAGTTACACAGAATGATGTTGTATTTCTGTTCTCTGAGGTGGAATTATTTAATGGGTAGTAACATTCATTTCAAAGCTCAATATCAGTGAGGGTTTAAGCCAGGCATGTCCAAACGATGGCCCTCCAGCTGTTGTGAAACTACAAGTCCCATCATGCCATGCAAAAGTTTTGCTATTAGGGAATGCTAAAACTATGGCAAGCCATGCTGGGATGTGTAGTTTCACAACAGCTGGAGGGCCATACTGTAGTTTGGACATGCCTGGTTTAAGGGTTTGAACATTGTCTTAAGTAACTTGTAACTTCCAGCCATGCAAGATCAGTAGTGCCACTGCTGGTTACAGGGTTACAGGGTGTTCCAGGATACATTGGAAAAATAATTTACCTCAGGGTTTTGTAAGCAATATGGCTGCCAGTCTCCCCACCAGCTTTATACAAACATAGCTATTTTCTGAGGTTTCTTCATAGGCTAATCCTGACCACTCACAAAAATCCCCAGTCCTAATCTACCTACTGTAGTAATAGTTGAAAAATTCTAAACCCATCTAAAAACAAAAAAACTAAGGGCCTAATTCAGATCTGTTCGCTAGGCTGCACAGACCCCCCACCATCAGAACGGGGCTGAATTTTGCCCTTTCCAATTAGGCCCTAAGGCCTTAAGCTTAAACAGCTCCCCTCTAATCTTAATGATAAAATACAGTATTCAAGATCTGTTATTAACAGGCATAGGCAAATCTAGAGATATGTTAATGGTTGGTCCCAGACTATACACAGTGGATTTGCGTGCGTGCAAAAAAGGGTGTGGTCTCATTTGAGGGGCGTGGCTTATCAGGGGCAAGTCACTCCCCCATTTTTTTTATTGCAAAGAAGTCTTTTTACTTCATGAATAACATGAAAATATGGGGGTACATACAAGGTCACCAGCGTACTTGTACATATATATTCACTGTAGTCCTTATTCACTGTGATACAGCTATAGTTGCTATGGCTGTATCACAGTGACTATGGACTTACACATAAAGTACACTTGTACTTAAAGAATATAGAATATTCCAATTATATACGATGTTCTGGTTCATATCCAGAGAGGGCAATAACCACCAATAGCAGGCAAAAATGTATTTTATTTATAGAGGAACAGTATCCCCATTGTGTCGACGTTTGAACCCCGGAGGGCCGTTTTCAAGACAGAAAGAAGATATTCAATGTGTCACCAAGCAAGATCTTCTATCTACAAGATATTGGTGACTGTAACTGAAAATCTGCGCTATAGCAGCTTTGATTTGCCTTGAGATCACCCAGGACCTACACCTGTGGTCCCCAACAGGAAAAGAACAAGAGTATTGGGAATCTCCTGGCTACTCAATGCGCTATATATATATAATATAAAGTGCCACAGTAAGTGATATGAAAATAGTACTTCCCCTTTAATGTATTTCTCCAAATAAAGGGGTTCCGACAGATAATAATATGACGTCCAATAAATGTTGTTTTCAAAAGTCCAAAAGTCCAGTATACATTTTCATCAGATGATACATAGGATGAAAGATAGAGTAATTGGAAGGTTAGTGTCCCTCAATGGTTAGTACTCTTGGAATATTTATAAGATCTTCTCTCTATTAGGCAGTGTACCCCACTCACACAATTAGGTAAAATAAAAAACCTATAAAGGTTTCTTTTTCCTCTTTCACCAATGATATGGATATAGAAGGATGGGCGTACCCCCACTCACTCTCAGACGTAAAGGGTTACTCCTATCAAGGTATCTTTTACACGATCAGGCACCACATCGTACCATTTACTCACATCCAGAACATGTTGGTGAAACTTATCAAGGTATCTTTTTATTCATATAGCGTACCACACTCACGAGGTAAGTAGCAGGAACCAAGCGCATCAAGGTATCTTTGTATTCTATTTTTCCATTTAAAGAAATATAGCGCGTATGTAAAAAAATATCAACAATTTTTATTTTTACATAATAGACACCACAAAAATTGAAAAAGTTAAAACAGGTAAGTATAAAAATTCATTAAAAAATATATAGAAGGCAACCCTGCGCCCCAAATAGCAACCCGGGAGAATCACACATGAGAGAGTCTTGAAAAAGGCTCTAGATGAGCCGAAACGCGTTGACACTTTGGGGATTTTTACCATCTGAACTTGCATCCTGCAGCCGTCCATCACCGCGGAGATAACCCTGGGATAGCATCCAATTCACTTGGTCCGGACCTTTTTTCCATCTATCAGTGAGTTTGAGATCTCTCATGTGTGATTCTCCCGGGTTGCTATTTGGGGCGCAGGGTTGCCTTCTATATATTTTTTAATGAATTTTTATACTTACCTGTTTTAACTTTTTCAATTTTTGTGGTGTCTATTATGTAAAAATAAAAATTGTTGATATTTTTTTACATACGCGCTATATTTCTTTAAATGGAGAAATAGAATACAAAGATACCTTGATGCGCTTGGTTCCTGCTACTTACCTCGTGAGTGTGGTACGCTATATGAATAAAAAGATACCTTGATAAGTTTCACCAACATGTTCTGGATGTGAGTAAATGGTACGATGTGGTGCCTGATCGTGTAAAAGATACCTTGATAGGAGTAACCCTTTACGTCTGAGAGTGAGTGGGGGTACGCCCATCCTTCTATATCCATATCATTGGTGAAAGAGGAAAAAGAAACCTTTATAGGTTTTTTATTTTACCTAATTGTGTGAGTGGGGTACGCTGCCTAATAGAGAGAAGATCTTATAAATATTCCAAGAGTACTAACCATTGAGGGACACTAACCTTCCAATTACTCTATCTTTCATCCTATGTATCATCTGATGAAAATGTATACTGGACTTTCAGGCAGTGTGGCCACCTCCCGTGCTTAGGCCATGCCTCCAAAATGTTTAGAGGGGGTGAAAAAAAACCCATTAATAACTCTAAATGCAGCAGCAGCACACTCCTACAGCATGTGCTGTGCTGACAGAAGACTCAGCATGAGCTCTCACGCTGTGAGTGAGACCCTCTTGCTGGGCCTGTTGTCAGCACAGCACATGCTGTAGGAGTGTGCTGCTGCTGCTGCCTGGGAGGGACGGAATGGGAAGTGGGGGGTCAGACATTATGGAATACAGTATTAATATTTAACATAATAATAATAATAATAATAAAAAAATAATAATAATTGTATTTATATAATCGCTCTTTTTCCAATAGGACCTCAGGTGCCTGACAGATAGAATGAATGTAATACAGTATAGGAACACTGAAGTACAGAAAAGCTTTTTCAGAAACCATTCTTAAGGGAATGAAGGAAATGTTTAGGGAAACAGGAACATTTGGGGTGAAATGTAATAGGGTGCGATTTTTGGACGAGTTCCAAACTCGCCAGAAATCGCACCTTTAAAAATCGCGTGGTACCTGTTTCCTAGCACGGCCACAACGATCATGATCGTGGGCATCGTGAGTAAAAATCGGGGGCATCGCGGCCATCGCATGCACTAAAAAATCGGGTGCGATGGTATTGACGCGATGCCCGCGATTTCCCATAGGGAACAATGTTAAATGCCTCAATTTAGCCGCGATGCCCCTGATTTCCCATAGGAAACAATGTTAAATGGCTCAATTTACCCAAATCATCATAGGGAACAATGGTAAATTGGCCAGAATCCCCCAAAAACACCCCTGAACAGTGAAATGTACCCCCAAAAGTATTTGACACCACCCCACGATCAACGCGAACCCGAAGCGTGGCGTGCGCAGCGAGCCCACGAGGGGCGGCGGTACACGTCCTGCGACCTTTTCATACCCCCACTATCCACGTCGGCGTGGAGTTGAGAATAGAATAGTGTGGCGAGCGCAGCGAGCCACCGAGCCCGAAGCGTGGCGAGCGCAGCGATCCCCGCGAGGGGCAGCGGATACCTGTGAAGCCCGCGAAGGGACGCTGCGCTCGCCATGCTTCGGGCTCGGTGGCTCGCTGCGCTCGCCACACTATTCTATTCTCAACTCCACGCTGACGTGGATAGTGGGGGTATGAAAAGGTCGGAGGACGCGTACCGCCGCCCCTCGCGGGCTCGCTGCGCTCGCCACGCTTCGGGTTCGCGTTGATCGTGGGGTGGCGTAAACTACTTTTGTGGGGACATTTCACTGTTCACGGGTGTTTTGGGGGGTTTCTGGCCCATTTACCATTGTTCCCTATGATGATTTGGTGAAATTGAGGCATTTAACATTGTTTCCTATGGGAAATCGGGGGCATCGTGGGTACATTGAGGCATTTAACATTGTTTCCTATGGGAAATCGGGGGCATCGCGTCTGGACCATTTAAGCCTTTTTTAGCCGCATACGACGCGACCGACGCGATTTTGACTTTTTTCAATGCATTTCAATGGGAAAATCGGGGGCATCGCGTCGGTCGCGTCGCAGACCACTAAAAATTACACCCGATGGCCGCGATTGTGGCCGTGCTAGAAAACAAGTACCAATCGCGTTTTTTGCCGCAAATTCGCATATGTAATGAGATGCGAATTAGCGGCAAAAAATGCGATTTGCCGCGATTTCAGGCGATTTTCAGTCATGAAAATGTGCGCATTTTCATATATGCGATTTTGGGTAAAAAATAAAAATAAAAAAATAAACGGCGTGGGGTCCCCCCTCCTGAGCATAACCAGCCCTGGGCTCAAAGAGCCGGTCCTGGTTTCATAAAATCAAAGGAACAATCAAGTTGGGGCTCCCTGGATTTTATAAAACCAGCACCAGGCTCAAGGGCCGGTCCTGGTTCCCAAAATACGGGGACAAAATGACTGGGGGTCCCCCGTATTCAAGAACCAGCACCAGGCCCAACCAGTCAGCAGGGTAATGCCACAGCCGGGGGGAGACTTTTTATACAAGTCCCCCCCGGCCAAAGCATTCATCCCCCTGACTGGTCAGCATGGGCAGGGGCCCTGGGGGAGTGGGGACCCCCCCAAAGAAGGGGTTCCCCCCCTCCAGAACTTACCAGCCCATGCTGAAGCCCGGGGCTGTCCTCGATGCCCCTGGGCTGTGGGCATCGAGCTGATTAATGGTGTAAAAAAATAGATAAAATCCTATTGTGTATTGCTGGGGAACTATGAGTCCCAGCAAGCCTGCACCACATGCAGGGACTTGGAGAACCACAAGTCCCAGCATGTGGGGCAATAAAGGGCCCTCTGGGACTAGTAGTCCCACAGTACTACAAATAGTTTAATAAAAACACACACACACACACACAGACAGTATAACTTTAATACACACCAAGCCAATTCATCCAATACTCACCTATGTTGACACGAAGCTTCGGTCCCCTTGTCCAGTAGAATCCAGAGGGGAGGCTGTGGAGAGTTCTTCAGCGCTTCCCCGGGAGCCCTGCAGCATTTTTTCCACGATCACCGTCCTCCGGTGTTCTGTTTACATCTGGGGCTCCGCCCCCAGACCGGGACTTAGCCCCGCCTACCAGCCAATGATGGTCCGGGAAAACCCCCATGCTGGACCACCATTGGCTGGTAGGCGGGGCTAAGTCCCGGTCTGGGGGACTCAGTGCTACAGAGGCTGAGAGCGCGATTGGCTGAGCTATGCGTCTCCATGGAGATGCATAGCTCAGCCAATCAGGACTGAGCTATGCGTCTCCATGGAGACGTATCGGCCAATCGCGCTCTCAGCCTCTGTAGCGCTGGAACAGAAGCTTTTAGAGCAGTGGTTCCCAAACTGTGTGCCGTGGCTCCCTGGGGTGCCTCGGGATACTTGCAGGGGTGCCTCGGGTTGGTCGTCCAGGACCAATTAAATTATTTATGATCAATTATTTCTGGACTACACCAGTGCTGGTGGCTTCCAATCATAAAATGTGTACAATCAGAACCAAATCCTGCCCTTTACCACATAACTGAACCTAAGAAGCACATATAAACACAGGCTACTTAATTTGATATATATTTTTTTGGGCCTAGGGGTGCCGTAGAAAAATTCTGATACTCTAGGGTGCCGTGATTAGAAAAAGATTGGGAACCCCTGTGTTAGAGGCAACGGAAAAAGCCGGTTCTGCCCGCTGCCTGTCAGTGCGGGGGGAGTTGGCTGTGAAGCAGCCAGACCAGCGCTGGATCCAGGAATGGTAAGTAATGCTGGTGTAAAAGTGAGGTGTGTGTAATAAACTTTTACTTCTCTGTGTGTGTGTTTTTTATAATCATTCTTTTTACAGGTGGACTACAAGTCCCAGCGAGCCCATTAATGCCCCGCATGCTGGGACTTGTGGTTCTCCAAGTCCCAGCATGCGGGGGAGGTCTGCTGGCACTTGTAGTTCTCCGGTATAAAGCAATGTAACGTATGATCGATTTAACCCTATCAGGCCGGCGTCCACTGGCCACGGACGCCGGTGACAGCCCCGGGCTTCAGCCCTGGACGGGTGAAACCTGGGGGGGACCCCTTTATTGGGGGGTCCCCACTCCTCCAGGTACCCCGTCCAAGGCTGACCAGCCACGGTGCTCATGTTTTGGCCGGGGGACCTTGTATAAAAAGTCTCCCCCGGCTGTGTTATGACACCGCGGGCTGTTGGAGCCCGGTGCTGGTTTCAAAATACGGGGGACCCCCAGATTTTTTGTCCCCCGTATTTTTGGAACCAGGACCGGTCCAAGAGTCCGGGGCTGGTTTCAGAAATACGGGGGACCCCTATGCTTTTTGTCCCCCCGTATTTTTGGAACCAGGTCCGGCTCAATGAGCCCGGGCTGGTTATGCTTAGGAGGGGGGACCCCACGCCGTTTTTTTTTTATAAAAACACTTTTACACATTTTTATTAACAGGACCATGCACAGATCTCAATGATCTGTGCATGGTTCTGTCAAATTCGCCTGTCAGAACCTGGTCTATTTTTTTTGAGATTTTTGGTAACATTTACCAAAAATCGCACCCTATTACATTTGCGAGTTGTATAATTTATAATGGGAAAACATCTGGATGCGATTTGAAATGTGACTAAAAATCGCCACTTTCAAAAGTGCGATTTCGCGGTAAAAAGTGCGATTTTTACCGCGATTTTCAACCTATTAAATGTGCGATTTTCGGAAAATGTGCGATTTCGGCCGTTTTTGACCAAAAATCGCACATGTCTAAAAATCGCACCCTATTACATTTCGCCCTTTGTGTCTGTTTTTTAAGGATTCTAGAGTGGGGGCCTCTAGAACTGTGCGAGGAAGTGAGTTACATAGTGTCGGAGCCGCATAGATAAATAAAATAAGTGATTAAAAAACATCTTGTAATAATAAACACACAAACATAATAGAACCAGTAGGAGACAAAACTGTTCTTTGTAAGCACACATTCTCCAGCCTCTTGGTAAGGCTCCTGTCTCTCTTCCCTGGCAAATGCTCTCTAGACCAGTGGTCAGATACACACACACACACACACACACACACACAGCAAACTGAAGCTGGTTTCACATTGCAAAAACCTGCTTTCAACTCGTTTTTGTAAACGTTTTTTTTAAATGGGTCAAAAGCCAGTTAAACCCCTTTCATATTGCATGTTGTAAAGGTATATTGCAGTTTCAATACCATTTTTGTACCTTCAGATTCAACCTGTTTCACCCATAGAAAGCCATACAATGTCATTTTAAATATTTTTTTCCTGCTTGTGGGCGGGGATCATGTGTGGAGATGTAGAGATGAGCGGGTCCGGATTCCCGAGATCCGACAGATCCGAATATCGGGAATCCGGGCCAGATCCGAGCCGGCTCGGGAGTTCCCGCCTGAATTCCGGACCAATAATGAGGCCGAACGTCATCATCGCGCTGTCGGATTCTCGCGGGAGCGGGATCTTATAAAAGACGCACGTGCGCCCCGCCATCTTCACTCCAATCTTGGAGAGGGAAGAGGGTGGTTGGGAAGCTCCGTGTGCTCCGTGCTGTGCTCTGTGCCATGTGCTCCGTGACCTGACCTGTGCCCTCACTGCCCTGTGCTGTGCTCCGTGCCATGTGCTCCGTGCTGTGCTCCGTGACCTGCCCTCACTGCCCTGTGCTGTGCTCCGTGCCATGTGCTCCGTGCTGTGCTCCGTGACCTGCCCTCACTGCCCTGTGTTGTAGACTTGAGAGTCAGGCACTGTTTTATAGGCCTGAGCCCTGTAGTGTGATTTAACTAACTAGGTGCTGCAGTGCTCACACGCAGGGGCTGCAGTGTCCACTGTCCAGGGGCTGTCCTGTGGCCCGTGCCCTGTTGTGATTTATTTAGCCCTAAGCCCTGTGTTGTGATTTATTTAGCCCTGAACCCTGTGTTTTTTGTGATTTAACTAACTAACTCAGTGCTGCAGTGCTCACACGCAGGGGCTGCAGTGCTGCTGAGTAGTACACTGTGTACAGGGGCTGCAGTAATACAAGGGGCTGTGTCCAGTGTGACGGCCTATATCTTATCCATTGTCCAGTGTCACGAGTCACTCACGACATATATCCTGTGTCCTGTCCTGTGTGACGACATATCCTGTGTCCAGTGTGACGACATATATCCTGTGTCCAGTGTGACGACATCTATCCAGTGTCCAGTGTGACGACAATATATCCTGTGTCCAGTGTCACAAGTCACAACATATATCCTGTGTCCAGTGTGACATGTAATGTGTGCCGGCATATATCCTGTGTCCAGCGTGACATATATCCATTGTCCAGTGTGACGACATATATCCAGTGTCCAGTGTGACGACATATATCCTGTGTCCAGTGTGACGACATATATCCAGTGTCCAGTGTGACGACATATATCCAGTGTCCAGTGTGACGACATATATCCTGTGTCCAGTGTGACAACATATATCCTGTGTCCAGTGTGACGACATATATCCTGTGTCCAGTGTGACGACATATATCCAGTGGCCAGTGTGACATCTAACCATTGTGTGACGGCATATATCCAGTGTCCAGCTTGACATATATCTATTGTCCAGTGTACAGGAGCTGTGTCCAGGGGCGGTGTCCAGAGGCTGTGTCCAGTGTGATGGCTATTTCCATTGTCCAGGGGCTGTGTCCAGTGTGAAGGCTGTGTCCAGTGTACAGGAGCTGTGTCCAGAGGCTGTGTCCATTGTCCAGGGGCTGTGTCCAGGGTGACAGGCTGTGTCCAGTGTCCAGGGGCTGTGTCCAGGGGCAGTGTCCAGTGTCCAAGGGGCTGTGTCCAGTGTGACAGGCTGTGTCCAGTGTAAAGTAAGAAAAATAAATAAAGTAATAAATAAAATAAAAACACATTTTTGAAAGATGATGGAGGAGGAAATAGTGGGAGTGCTGAAGCTGCTACCACCAGTCATGACAAGGCCAATACCTCTTTGTATTTGCTGTTTGGAGCATTTCTCTTTATTTGGGATAGTTTATTAAACTGCCACCCTGTCTGCCCCTGCAGTGCCGCTATGCCAGGTTGGAAGTGTAAGGTCCACATGTATGTGATGCCGACTGCTGTCGCTTAGCTTAGTCATCCAGCTACCTCGGTATACCCTTTTGGCCCAACTACAGTAAATGAAAACAATTTTGTAAGCAGTGAAGTGATCAAAATTGACTAGAAATGAGTGGAAACTAATGTTATTGAGGTTAATAATACTTTAGGGGCAAAAACAGGCCCAAATGCTGTTATTTTAGCCATTTTTAGCATTTTTTCATAAAAATCCAGATCCAAAACCAAAACCCACAAGGGTGGTTTTGCCAAAACCAATCCAGATCCAAAACACAAAGGGAGATCCAGATCCAAAACCAAAACCCGAAAAAGTGGCCACCGCACATCTCTAATCATTTGTAGCAAATACCGTTTCTGAGCTGTTCAGACTGCAGGGAAAACGGCTCAGAAAAGTGTAGGATCCTGCTTTTTAACACGTTTCAAAATACAGGTTGAGTATCCCGTATCCGTGTATCCATTATCCGTGGTTAAACCGTGGTTTTTGGAATAATTCAAATTTTTTTTTTTACCCCCCTAACCCTCTTTTCATACTTACCAAGTCCCAGGGCATCCACAGCAGGCCTCCGGCATCTTCTCCAGGGTCTCCAGCGGTCCCAGGAATGCATTGTGCGAGTGTGCGCGCGCACCGGTAACGTCACCGGTGCGCGCACACACCCGCGCAATGCATTCCTGGGACTGCTAGAGACCCAGAAAAGATGCCGGAGGCCTGCTGTGGACGCCCGGGGACTGCGTGGACGCCGAGGGACCACCGGACACCATCCGAGCATTTCGGATAAGGGATACTCAACCTGTACTGGTATTTTGTAAATTGATTGTGGAGCTTTCATATTGCAGCTGGTACCGTTTTGAAGCAGTTAAAAATTGGAAATATGCCGTGTTAAAACTGCAATGTGAAAGGGGCTTCAGTGGAACAAGCCGCTACCACTGGACATGTGCAACAGCTCTGCTCTGTCCTTTAAACTGCATGTGGTGGCAGCAGCTATAGTAGTCATATTATATACTATAATAGTGGGAGACAATGGAGTCAACAGCTGCCGGACTCCTGCTTCAAAGGGGGCACCTCCTTCTCCACCATTCAAATAACTGTTTCAATCAGCATGCCCAAGACCTGCAGCATCAGGAAAGTTATCCGTGCAGCCATCGTCCATCCACGGTCACATATAAGGTGCACAGCTCCTGTGACATACAGACACATTTGGAATACAGAGCATGCTGAAAGCTCCATTCATGGGGTGTTCGGCCGATAGGTCGACAAGTAATAGGCCAACCACTATTGGTCGGCAGGCAATAGGTCGACACAGGAAAAGGTCAACATGGTCTAGGTCGGCATTTACAAAAGGTTGTCAATGATCAACACAGGGAAAGGCAGACGCACGTTTTTCATGATTTTTTTTTTTTAAAGACTTGATCATACTTCCCCATCCAAGTGGTCATAGAGGGGAATATAATATTGTACCAAGCCCAGTGAACCAATGCGAGGGGACGCGGTACACTAATACGTTGTACATGTGGAGATGTCAGCATAGACAGCCAAAGAAAACATGATAAAATTGTGTCAACATTTCCCCGTGTCGACCATACCCATGTCAACCTTTTGCCAATGTCGATTTTTTTCATGTGTCGACGTTGCCTGTGCAGTTAGCAGATACGTGCATTCTGCCCCTGACACCCACAAAGCCCCGCCCCTGTGTTTTCATTGGCCCGCAGGCCAATCAATAAAACACAATGGATGACCATCGATATGTAAAAATATCGATGGTCATCCATTGCATAGTTTAGCACTATCGATGGCCAGCTGCAGAATTGGTATCGATGGCAACCATCGATGGCAATTGCAACGATGGTCATCCCTACCCTCAGCCACAGCCAGGTAATGCTGCCAGAGCTGGCACCTGACTAATGGGGCCTTTGTGCTCACTTATACCCCTTTTACACCGCCGAAAAATCCGGGTCAGCTGCGGGTCAGACCGGGATCATCGGCGGTGTAAATGGGGTATATCCGTGTCCATTTACACAGGTCCTCTACCCAGGTCCTGACCTGGGTAGAACCCGGATAGGACTCGTGTAAATGGCGGTGTAAATGGTCCGGCTGCGGGTGCAGGCACTCGCAGCGGGTCCACAGCGTGCAGCGCTGGGGAAGATGTGCCCAGCTGCTGCGGGAGGAGGTGGGTCCCTGCGGCTGCTGAGGGGAGGGGGGAACCTGTCAGCCTGAGGTCGGAGCTCACTCAGCGGAGGAGATGATGTGCGCCGCTGCTGTACCTCCCCCAGGCAGCCGGTCCCTGTGGCGAATGTACAGTCAGTGTCGGCGGTCCCTCCAGCACATAGGAACTAGTACTAGTTCCCATGCGCCAGAGGGACCCCCGCCACTGACTGTACATTCGCCGCAGGAACTTCGCGGCTGGGGGGAGAGGCACAGCAGCGGCGCACATCATCTCCTCCGCTGAGTGAGCTCCGACCTCAGGCTGACAGGTTCCCCCCTCCCCTCAGCAGCCGCAGGGACCCCCCTCCTCCCAGCACCCGGGGACAGCACTCCCCATCTACCCCCTAAAAAACACTGAACCTGGGTCAGCCCTGCCTTAAATATTATTTGTATATATATATATATATATATATATTATTTATAAATATATAGATTATATATTTCTATAAATAAATGTTATATATATATATATATATATATTTATATAAATATAATATATATTATATTTATATAAATATAATATATATATATATATTATATAAATATAATATATATATATATTATTTAAGGCAGGGCTGACCCGGGTTCAGTGTAAATGGTGCAGACCCAGGTCCGACCCAGTTCAAAGTGCTGTGTAAATGGGGTATAAAGCAGGGTCAGACCCTGGATACTCCAGCATTCAAAGACCAGGGTCCGACCAGGGTTTTTGGTGTAAAAGGGGTATTACAGGGTCTGGTGCAGTGTGGGTGCCCTGCAGTGTGCCAGTTAGCTCTGCACTCATCATTGCTCCCTACTGTACACTGCCGCCTTCTGTAGATGCATTCAGCACTGTGTAGCATAGACAATAAATATATTAATTTGCATAATCCATGTAACCACCCAAAAAAGCAAGACAAGTTAAGACCAGAAAAGAGGAGGTGCCAGGACAGCAAAAGAGGAGGCAGGAATTATTATTAGACCCCCACCCACAAAAGAACAGTCTGGATGCCCCCGATGTCAGCATACCCAACACAAATAGATTCCTAACAGGTTGATGCAACTACCATGCAGAAAAAAAGAAAAAAATGCAAGTGCACGCTACAAATACTAAACACTGCTAACCTCAATAATTAGAGTCATCTCTGCAATATAACATAGGAAATTTCAGGTGCTTAGCTTAATTTTGTTCAAAATGTGGGCCCACCAATCGTGACTATGGATCCTAATTTGGTGGGTCCCAAGCAGTATTTTTCAAGTCAAGGGCATTGGAAACCCCCCCAGGCCTGGTGTTCCGATAATTATGCTAAGCACCATCAAACTTGCAGAGTTTATAATATTTCTTCTGATTAGCGGTATTTAGAATTTAGAGAGTACACCTGCATTTCCTCTGGGGTTTTTTTTCTGACGGGTACACTGGCGGGTCTGACATGTGACATCATGATGCGGTGGGCGGGTCCAGTGTGTGACATCATGAAGTGACAGACATCATGAAATCACATGAAGAACAAAGGACAATGGATTAGATGTATGAAGCAGTGATAAGGGAGGAGAAGTGAGCCAGAGGAGGAGTGGCCCATGGCAACCAATCAGCACTGAAGTAGCATCTATAATTTGCATAATATAAAATGATACAGAGCAGCTAATTGGTTGCCATGGGCCACTGCTCCTCTGGCTCACGTCTCCTCCCTTATCACTGCTTCATACATCCACCCCTATAACCATACAAGTCATGTGCTTATTCCGTCGGACGTGTAAGTGTGCTACAACAATGGGTAACAAAAGATGCCAGTAACAAAGTAAATTACGTGGGAAGAGAACACTGCGTTTTGTGAGCTATACTTACTTCTAGCGATCTGTCCTGACTTGTATAAATGAAATACCCCATTGCCTGCAGTACGTGTACCAGCAAAGGTCTTAGGTGATCAGGAAACAACAGGAGCCTTCTCCCTGTGACAGGGACCACGCGTCCACCTGCCATGAGACAAGAGATAACAAAGGAAAGAGCCCAGAATACATTTTATGAGTGTGATAATGTGGCACAGCGCTAAACACCTGGGATTGCCACATTGTCATCATCCTTCTACTAATCCTGTCTGCACATATTATCACTAGATATATAAAGTCTTCCGGGATGACTTCATTAATTACAGTAGCTGGAGAAATACTTGTTGCTACTGGCTACAGCTTAAAGGATACCCTGTAGCTTACAGGGTGCCGGCTGTGTAATCATCAGTGTTATAGCTGGTACAGTTCTCAAATATACATCTGATAGAGCTTATATTTCATTAACACGTTACTGAAATGGTGTTGAAATCCCTTATTGATTTACGGTGTTCATCGGTGCCGCTATCTCCCCATATTAGACATTTTAATATCTGAAAGAGGCAAATTCTGGGTACGCGTCTCTGGGTATCGCCTCCATGTCTGGCTGCGCACATTACCGCATAATACAATCTTTGTTCAATTTGCAGTACACCTCTGAAGGGTACAAGGAACAATGGGGCAGATGTATTAAGCCTTAACAAGAGATAAATGCAAGGGTGATAAGGAGAGATAAACGTCCAGCCAATCACCTCCTTACTGACTTTTTTCAAACACAGCCTGTAACATGGCAGTTAGCAGGTGATTGGCTGGACGTTTATCTCTCCTTATCACCCTTGGATTTATCTCTTGTTAAAGCTTAATACATCTAGCCCAATGACCCTTATTCAGGTTGAATCGCAAGTCTGAGAATTTTGCAGGCTTGCGAATCCAACTTCCGCTGATGTCAGATGCCCGCCCCCCGCGTCTTCGGGGAATTACCATGAGCACACCCAGCGTTTTTTATGGGAACGCCCACAATCCCCTGGCCCGCAAACCCACGCCCTCTGCCCGCACTGATGTGTGCGAGTGCCCGTGAATAAGCTTCCCGCCCCACCGGCAAATAGCGCTAATGGGAAAGATGGTGGCCGGGTGGCGGGGATCCGACCATCCTCGCTGGGGAAGGGGATCAGGGCGGCGGTGGCGGTAGCTAGGAGCCCGAAGCGGCGAAGCACTATTTGTCGGTGGGGGCGGGAAGCGCTGTTGAATTTGAAAAGACTGGCCGGATGCTGATTGGCTGAATTCAGCCAATCAGCATTCAGCCAGTCATTTTAAATGCAGCAGCGCTTCTCGCCCCCCCCTGCCGGCAAATAGCGCTTCGCCGCTTCGGGTTCCTAGCTACCGCCACCGATGCCCTGATCCCCCTGCCGGATCACCCAGTGAGGGTGATCAGAACCCCGGCACACGGACCCCCGAAATTAAATTCACTGCTAGCTAGGAGGTGAAGCGCTATTTGCCGGCGGGGTGGGAAGCGCTGTTGCCTTTTCAAAGACTGGCCGGATGCTGATTTTCTGAATTCAGCCAATCAGCGTCCGGCCAGTCTATTTAAATGCAACAGCGCTTCCCGCCCCGCCGGCAAATAGAGCTTCGCCGAATCAGGCTTCTAGCTACCGCCACCGCCCTGATCCCCCTGCCCGGATCCCCCAGCGAGGGTGAGCGGATTCCCGGACCCCGGCCACCATCTTTCCCATTGGGCTGGGCCGGGGGCCCCTAGGTCCTAGGGCCCCCGGGCAACTGCCCATCGTGCCCAATGGGAAAGACGGCACTGCCCCCAGGCCTGGTGTTCCGGTAATTATGCTAAGCACCATAAAACTTGCAGAGTTTATAATATTTATTCTGATTAGCGGTGTTTAGAATTTAGAGAGTACACCTGCATTTCCTCTGGGTTTTTTTTCTGACGGGTACACTGGCGGGTCTGGCATGTGACATCATGATGCGGTGGGCGGTCCAGTGTGTGACATCATGAAGTGACAGACATCATGAAATCACATGAAGAACAAAGGACAATGGATTAGATGTATGAAGCAGTGATAAGGGAAGAGAAGTGAGCCAGAGGAGGAGTGGCCCATGGCAACCAATCAGCACTGAAGTAGCATCTATAATTTGCATAATATAAAATGATACAGAGCAGCTAATTGGTTGCCATGGGCCACTGCTCATCTGGCTCACATCTCCTCCCTTATCACTGCTTCATACAGCCACCCCTATAACCATACAAGTCATGTGCTTATTCCGTCGGACGTGTAAGTGTGCTACAACAATGGGTAACAAAAGATGCCAGTAACAAAGTAAATTACGTGGGAAGAGAACACTGCATTTTGTGAGCTATATTTACTTCTAGCGATCTGTCCTGACTTGTATAAATGAAATACCCCATTGCCTGCAGTACATGTACCAGCAAAGGTCTTAGGTGATCAGGAAACAACAGGAGCCTTCTCCCTGTGACAGGGACCACGCGTCCACCTGCCATGAGACAAGAGATAACAAAGGAAAGAGCCCAGAATACATTTTATGAGTGTGATAATGTGGCACAGCGCTAAACACCTGGGATTGTCACATTGTCATCATCCTTCTACTAATCCTGTCTGCACATATTATCACTAGATATATAAAGTCTTCCGGGATGACTTCATTAATTACAGTAGCTGGAGAAATACTTGTTGCTACTGGCTACAGCTTAAAGGATACCCTGTAGCTTACAGGGTGCCGGCTGTGTAATCATCAGTGTTATAGCTGGTACAGTTCTCAAATATACATCTGATGGAGCTTATATTTCATTAAAACGTTACTGAAATGGTGTTGAAATCCAAGGGCGTAACTACCATTGGTGCAAGGGGTGCAGCTGCTATGGGGCCCAGAGCTGCAGGGGCCCCATCTTTGCTGTTTAAGTAATATGTTTTATATATATTTATCACCATCAGTTGCTAAATAGGGGGCCCTTACAAACTTTTGCAGTGGGGCCTGTGAATATCTAGTTACGCCTCTGTTGAAATCCCTTATTGATTTACGGTGTTCATCGGTGCCGCTATCTCCCCATATTAGACATTTTAATATCTGAAAGAGGCAAATTCTGGGTACGCGTCTCTGGGTATCGCCTCCATGTCTGGCTGCGCACATTACTGTATAATACAATCTTTGTTCAGTTTGCAGCACACCTCTGAAGGGCACAAGGAACAATGGGCCTTATTCAGGTTGAATCGCAAGTCTGAGAATTTTGCAGGCTTGCGAATCCACCTTCCGCTGATGTCAGATGCCCGCCCCCCGCATCCGCGTCTTCGGGAAATTACCATGAGCACACCCAGCGTTTTTTATGGGAACGCCCACAAAAGCTGGGCATTCCCATGGGCGAATCCCCTGGCTGCAAACCCACGCCCTCTGCCCGCACTGATGTGTGCGAGTGCCCGTGAATAATCTATCGCAACACAGTGGCTGCCCATGCGCACAACTGACTATGCGCATGCGCAAAACATCACTCCCCTGCACGAACACGCAGGGGAGCGAATCAACCTGAATAAGGGCCCATGAGCAATGCCACTGACATCCTCGTTATACCTCCAAACGGTCTTGATGTTTATGGGACAGTCCCTTTTTTTTTTTTGGTACTGCCCCACTGTACAACCTGTGGGCATCAGCAGTGCCACATTAAGGTCTAAATGGGTCTGGAGCTGAAAACAAGGGCCTATTATGCGCAATAATAGGGGTTGTGGCCAGCACCTAATAATGTGGGGGCGTGACCAGTGTTCTGGTTGGGTGGTCTGCTCATGGGTGTGTCTCTATTTGTGTAAATACTTTCAACTATTTATATATGCCTGGAAAAGGCAGGGGGCTGGCATAGGAAAAGGCAGGGGGCTGGCATAGGAAAAATGCAGGGAGAAATATTGGCAGGTGCCCTTCAAAGGTGCATCCGCAGGATGCTGATGTCATAAGATACTTGCGGGGTAAGGCAGCACTCCAGTCATAAAAAAAATACTGAAAGCCGAAACTTGGTAGACAACATTTCAGCACCTTTTATGTGGTCACCTAAGTTTACCACACCATACACCCTTTATACAAATCATGCAACCCCCTTATACTGTACTTGCCTCTTGCACATTATGCCACATGGATTGAGCCAAAATTCACACCGACTGAGCCAAAATTCACACTATGGCACACGGATTAAGTCAAAATTCACATTATGCCACACAGATTAAGGCAAAATTTACATTTTGCCACATGAATTGAGCCAAAATACTCACTATACCATACAGATTGAGCAATAATTCACAATATGTTTCATAAACAGAGGCATTGTGCACCAAAGGCGCGCATTAAAAAATTTACACACAATGCCAATTACATGTTAAACCACACACCATAATGTCTATTACATATTATGCCAAACATCATAATGCCTATAAAGAATTATGCTACATACTGTAAGTGCTGCTTACCTACATGCTTTTGCCAGGGGTTCCATGCTTGTTGCCATGAGGAATGCATGCTCATTGCCAAGTGTGAATACATGCTCGCGGTAACTGGAGGACAGCCGCCTCCAGGCATAAATGACAGCCATTGACAGCTGGGCAGAGAGCAGGGGGCTGCCCGGCTGTATTCAGAGCACTGCAGGTCCCAGCTATTTAAAATAATACCCCTTTCACACCAGAAAATGCAGGGACTTACCCGGGAATATGGTCCCAGGATCATGCATGGACATTCCCTGGCTGGGCCCTTTTACACCAGCCTAGTCCCTGCATTTTCTGGTGTGAGGGGGAGAGAAAACCACCCCCCCTTTAATCAACCGGCTATATCTTCGGAACCAACTGACCCATTTACATAAGACCAGTATCATATTGAATAACTTTTAAGTGGGCTTCCAATGATTTTGGTCCCGTGAAACTGGGCCTTTTGTTTGGTTCCAAAAAAATCTGTCCTCAAACAACATGAACAGCCATGAAATTACATTTCAGAAATTAAGAAATTTGTTTACCTGCAATATCTCTGAAACCAATTAACCCATATGGACCAGCCTGTAATCAGATCGAAGGCCCAGCGATTTGGGTTAGACTGAGAACCTAGAGCTTCTGTGATGCCGGGGGAGAGGGGGGGGGGACTGGCAGCCGTTGGAACAGGGTGGGGGTCGGAATTAGCGGGTCCCATGTTATCCTATGGGGATAACGTTTCAGCTTTGCCTGGCAGTATCTCCGGTTCCCGGGGGGGCTAGCGATGCGGGGCTAGGCTCGTTGGAAAGCCCTGGCCCTCAGATTCCAAATGGGCCTATATGGAGAGTGGGCCTGGAGCTGTAGCTCCATCAGGCCCATTGTTAATCTGGCCCTGGCAGGGCCTGGAGCTGAGAATGATCTGTGGCTGAGGATGATCAAGGGCCTTTTATGAAAAGTGGAGGAGGTGAGGCCAGTGCCATGTAGAACCTATACCTCTAAATATGTAAAAGTACAAATATTGCATAAATGTGTCAATAGAACTGCAATTTTAATACTTATGATTAATGGCCGACAGAAAATCCTGTCCCTCCGTCCCCCACAGTGCAATGCCTGAAATACCGTCATTACCGTCATTGCACAATGTGTGTGTGTGTGTTTGTTGGGGGGGGGGGGTGGAATGATGCGATCACTCTAGACACCCCCCTCCCCCAAAAGGGCAGCCCATCCATGGCTCCACCCCCGAACCAGCCCTTTTTTCCCTCCCGCCAATGGCCCCACCCCCCTTCTTCACTGAGCTGGCTGCCCTCACTACTTATTAGCACCCTATTATAGAATACATACCTGTGCAATCTTATTTTTTTTTTAAGAGTCCCTGGAAAAAGAAATTGGGATAAATGCAGGATCATTTAATTTGTTGGCTCTTCTCTATGTGAAATCTTTTAAGTCTGATATAAAGCAAGGCTGGAATACCTTCCCGGAATGTTCCCCCTGACCTACGTATTTAAATGTATTTATTTTGTATCTATATGACTACAGATCAAGGCGAAACTAACGTGTGTTCTACCGCTTTCATCCGTAGTATCATTTCCTGCCAGAGCGGAGCGAACGTTATCCATATTGGCGTTTGTCATCGTGGGTATAAAATATTATATAACCACTGAACTTTTCTGAATGCTGGCGTCGGGGGTTAGGCTTCCAAAATTTTCAAGGAACTGTTTAAGGCTGTTTATCTGGTGCTTGTTAAATATGTTTGTTGGCCAGCCAATGTACACGGCTCTCTGTCTCACCTTTCATTCCGCCCGGGTACAGTGCGGAATCTGTGTTTTTATGAAGTGAACGCTTGTCAGATTTATTACAACTCTAACTGTCAGAACTTTACACAGGCATTTCCCAGCGGCCTCTCTTCTTCTGTATGGTCAAACAGTGAAACATATCGGCTTTCTAAAGGTACAGCAATCATTGCTGATTACACCTGTACACAATGGCAGGAAATTAGATCATATAAAGAGTTTACATTGTAGAATTTGGCAGGACTTTATTTGTAGATTCTCAGAATAAACTCATAAAACAAGTGTCACTCCGGTTGGAGGAGGAAATTGGGCAACCTGTCAGTGTGATGGGTGACGGCATAATTTGCTGTCAGTTTGCATTGTCTGGAACGATGGCTGGAAGGAAGTAATCTTTGCTTACATTGCTCATTATAAACCATCAGAGAAATGATGGCTAGAGGGGTTTATTGCAGCCTAACAGAGATCTCCAGTGCTGATTTTAGGGGTCACCCTACACCCGTATAATTTTGTCCCAGCTTGTGATTATTTACGTATGTGGCTGATATAAAACGAATCTTAAATACTCCATATTCTGCAAGTGTTCGTGTCTCAAATAAAGAGATTTATCAAAGCTTGAATAATAGGCCCATTCATCAATGAGATTTAGCTATTTAAAACTCATTGAATGTGATAAGTGTACTGTTATATTGTTTGCCCTTTGTACGGCGCTGTGAAACATCTGTGGCGCCTTATAAATAAATTATTATAATAATAATAATAAATGAGCCAATCAGCTTCGGTCGTGTGTTTGAAAAATGACAGCAAGGAGCTGATTGGCCGGAGCGCATTTACCATATGCAGTGAGTTTTTAATAGCTAAACTCATTGATGAATTTGAAGAGAGAGAGAGAGAGAAAGTACCATCCAATCAGCTTCTGTAATGTTTTCAACCACAGCATCTAAACTGACAGGAGCTGATTGGTTGGAGAAGTCGCGTCCAATCCACCTCGAGCCGCCTGTGAACGATTTCATGCGATGCATCGAATGTGGCCCTTTTGCTGCTGCCAGGAGGGGGTCCAACCCATAATTCTTACACGCAGCACGTATGATCTCCAACTCCGATCCGATGCGCACGGGACCGCGCCTTGGATTGGATGTCACGCACAACAGGCACAGGGGGGACAAAAAGTCAACACAACTAAAAAATGCAGACATGGAAATGGTTGACACTTGAAAAGGTTGACATGCGTTATTTTAGTGTTTCTGGTGCACTAACCGGAGACCAAGTGGATGGTTAAGTATGAAAAAATTCCAAAAAAAAAAAACTCAGGGCGCTCAATCTCTTCTGCTATGGGAGCTGTTGGCCGACAGAAGGAAAAGGGTTGGAGAGTTCTTAAATGATGCGACAGTGACCACACTTTTCATGTACAGAGAGCCCAGTCTACCCTATGGCTCACCTAGGCCTGTGCCTCACAAATTGGGAAATGGCCACATAGCAGTGGCGTCATTATGGGGTGCGGTCGCTACCCAGGTGCCACCCTCAGAGGGGGTAACACAAAATGCTGGATACTTTGTAGTGGCAGGAGTCTGGTGCTGCAGTGTTATAGTCTCCTGCAGCAATTGGCTCCTGTCACAGAGGAGGAGGCGGCGCTGCAGGCAGCCCAGTTTGCTGGGAAGCCGAGATTCTCCTGGAGTGCTGGACACGCCCTCCAAGGGATGCATTAAGGAGCGTCCCATAAAGCTAAGCTCCTTTCCTGTTAGGCCACACCCCCAAAATGAGGTCATTCCTATTTCATGTAAGCCCATGCCCCTGTGTGATAGACCACACACCTCTCCTTTCGGATGCACACTGAGCTTCATCAGTAACAGTGATGCCTCTGCCCCACAGTCTCCAGACTAAAGCCGGGTAGACACTGGACCATTTGCTCCATGAGTGTTATCGTCAAGGATTTCCTTTGAACTTCCTGGCGACTATGTAGTGCATACAAACTGAATGACATCACCTGGCCACCACTCTGTATGTGCAATCGATGACGATATAGTCTAATTGAGCTGCATAAACAGTACACAGAGGATATTGCTAATGACTGTGGGAGTGTGAATTGTTAACGATACTGAGCATACGCACTAGATGGTATTGCAATATCGGTCAGACGGGCCAAATTGAGCACCTTCGTTTGTAACATCGCTTAGTGTGTATGGGGCTTTAAACCCCATTGAGCTGGGATGGGATGAACTCCACAGAAGAGTGAAGACAACCTATACCCCTTTCACACCAGCCTAATTTCCCTGGTTGGGCCCAGGAACAACCCACGACTAGTGCTGGTTTGTAAGGTTCCCGGGCCAAAATCTCAGGAAAATTTGCTGGGATTTCAACCCTACTCTGGAGCAGGGTTGTTCCCGGGTTCAACCCAGGGTCCTGGCCGGTGTGAAAGGGGTAGGGGGTACTAAGCCAGGTTGTCGATCCACGGTGAGAGTGGACAGGCTGGGCAGATGATAGGACAGGTAGCGGATGAAGATGACGCAGCTTTTTAGGTGCCCTCACTGCAGCTGGAGAGTGGGTCATCTGCGCTCATCATCTGACCTGTCATCTGCGCCCACCGCCTGTATGGATCCTCGGCCAGCACCAAGGACCAGCAACCCAGTGTGAGTACTGTCTACTGTACTGCCTCCGCCGCCAGTCCACCTCCTCCCTGCCTCCTCCCCATGTGAAAGGGGCCAACCCAGGAATGCCACGGCATGATCCCTGGGCCAAATTCCTGGCTGGGTCCCTGCATTTTCTGGTATGAAAGGGGTACTACTCTACAGGGGGAACATATTTCTGGGAACTTCTGTTGAGAAGAACTTTCCTGACATTTGATTTCCATTATGACACTAGTTCCACATTCGTATTCAGAGGTTTTATCTGTAAAAAGTGGCTATTTTTAAGGAGTCAAATATTGAAACTTTTTATTTTTCAGACTTTTGCTATCTAAATGTAAAACGCATCAAAAATATTTTTTCTTACACTTTTGTTAAACAAAATGGTTCTTTGATTTCTTTTTTTCCCCCAAATTGTTTAGTTGTTATGTATTTTAATAATAGTATATTGAGACATTAAAATAATTGAGTGCCAAGTAAATTTGTCAAAATAGGTGATAAAAATAGCTAAGCAAAAAGTTGTATTCATCGTAATGACCTGTACCGTTTGGCTTATACAGGAAATATAATCTTTATTTACACAACATCTAAACAACAATTACATTTATATAACAAATGTGAGCGACGCTGGCATTTTAGCGGATATCTTGATAACATCTCTCAAAAGAGATGTTGGCACTCAAAGAGTAAACCACATACATTTCAATGCAAACCAGAAAAATGGTGGCGTTCTAAAACTCTTGACTGGCAGCGGAGCTTTTGTGAGGCAGCAGCTTCTGGAGTAATGGATACAATATGTTGTTAGAGGAAAGTGAAAGAACCAATTTTACATCAATTGATCATTATCCCGTTTTCACTTTACCTTGTTCCAGCTATACAGTAATTGGGCGGCTTGTCTGCCACCTAGCAGCTGCTGCAAGGTGTAAGCCTATCGGGGGGAACAATGGAGCAGGTGCAAGATAAGGAATGTGAGAAACAGAAGGGGTAAGGTGAGGGGTGAAGTAGAGGGGAGAGAGGGGGAACACAACGACAGGAGAAACTGAAGGAGAGGAGGGGCAGATCAGCCCCCAGACCTGACTCCTGTGTCGTATGGCCTGTCCGGACTCATTTTTGGAAAAGAAACAGCACAAATTGAATATAACAACAAAAAATGTAACCTAATAAAACTCAAAGTACTTCTAAACAAATAGAGAAAGAAATAGAAAAATGAATGCGCTTATAATTGGCATTGTGTTCTGCTGATTCCCCTTAATACATATAATACTCCAACCGCATGGGAAACAAGACGACAAAATACAATATATTTTCCTAATTGTCATAAGCAGCCTGCTGGTGAGATGGCGTTACCCTATATTAGCCTACAGCAGCGGTGCTCAACCTCGTTCCTCGGGACCCCCCAACAGTTCACGTTTTCCAGGTCTCCACACTAAAACACAAGTGAAGTAATTAGCCTGTGGATCTTTTAAAATGTGCCAGTGAATAATGAGCGCACCTGTGCAGCTACAGGGTGACCTGGAAAACGTGCACTGCTGGGGGGTCCTGAGGGCCGAGGTTGGGAACCTACGGGCTTCAAATTCCCCATTTTTTCTGCATGTTACATCTGCCCCACCTGCAGTGCACATGGTTTTGCCCATTTTGAGAACAAATTTGTACTGCGATCAGATCTGAATAAGGACCTTAATGCAATCACAGCGCCATGGGAAGAGGCCAGCAGCCAGAAAGAGCCTTTCACCAGTGGGGCCAGTACCCTCCCCCCCCTGTCCTCCAGCCGGCAATGGCTGACTCTGGGACTCTTACCTTAGCTTTCTCCCTACATAAGTAAAACCACTGTGCTGCACTTAGGAATAAAGGCTCTACAAAATCGCTGCCTCCACTTCAACTTAGATGTTAAACTTACTTTAATGTCTAGAATATATTAACATACTTTAAGTCATGAACAATATTTATTCAGTGGGAAACCGCAGGAATACAGAGCGTTTATTACCTTTTAGGAAACCAGTGTATATTATCTGTAGTTTTGCTTTTTTTGCTGTCCAGCAGCTGAAGTGGCTCGTTCTGATACCGGAGAGGTGAGAGCGCAGGTCCCTGGGGCGCCGTGTCGTACACATGTACAGGAAATTGAATGCAGACATGATTGCACATAAGGCTGTTAAGGAAGTGACAAGGTTATAAAACAGGTCTTTCATTGCCCCCATTAGAACAATCCAATTGCAGCGCCTCACGTTGTAATACTGACTTCATGTCGCAGTTATACTTTTCCTATTCACATTCAGCTAGTGAAATCTGACGTTTTGCCAGGTGGTATAAATATATACTGTATACAGTATATATTTATATTGTGGTGCAGAAACTGTGTAGTGGAAGCACACTCTGACTCTAGACTCAACTACGGTTTTATTTTGTCAGGATGCCCGCAGGCCAGTAACTTTAAGTGCTCATGGCCTGGTCACTAGCTAACAGAAATACCCCCAGCTTTCCCCAGTGTCATACAGATTAATGGACCAGACAGCCTTTTATACCTTAGACTCCTCCTCCTCCCCTGGACTGACAGGCAAATAACACTCCCACCTTGCCTGCATAATGAAGTCCATCACTGCTGCTCTGTTTTGATCAGTCACACGCCTTCAGCTGTGCTCTGCAGTCATTTGAGTAATATGGCAGCAGTACATTAATACCCCTTTCACATTGCAAACGCCTGGTCGCAACTTGGATTTTGACACAGGTCTGTCCCGGGAGAGACCCAGCATTTGCGATGATTAGCCCCCACAGCGACCCGGCAATAAGCCGAGTGGCTGACGTCAAAAAGGGGGCGGGAAGAGTGGTAATGCATCATTGGAGGGCAGAGTAGGAGGCAACACTTGCTGCCTCCTCCCTATAGTGCAAACGGGACCCGGGTCACTTGACCTGAGTCACTCAACCCGAGTTACCGGTTTACTCTGCTCAGCAACCCGGGTCTGACCCAGGTAAAACCCTTCTTTTAACCCAGGTTGGAATGCCGGGTTGCTGAACCCGAGTTTTTCAAGTGTCCTTTTCACACTTACACTTCAAACACTGCCCCCCCTGGCCCCCCACTGCCACGCAGAAATGCCCATTTCATGGAAAGTCAGCCACACACAGAGCAAAATGGCCGCTCACATATCCTCCACCAATGTATGCATGTCAGTCTGCAGTGGCTTTTTGCGGTGTATGTGCAGTCTGCTGATGATTGGGAGGAGTGGCCCTTTATATTCTTTGAAAAATGGTTCAAAATGTTGTAATAAGCAGCTGTGATGTTGTTATCAAAGACTCTTGAGCTATTTGTCTTGGAATTGTCAACATGTGGCCCTGCAGGGGTCAAACTTACTCCCAATATACTAAATATGAGCAGCACTAGTCAGTTTCTAGTTAATTCACTTACAGGCGCAGGTCCGTCTGTCTCTTCATTGGCTGGTGCCTGTAGCTCCAGTCTCACACACATCTCTCCAGCAGCTCTCACCTCTGTAGCATTAATGTACGACATCCCCAATCATTCCCCCTTATGCACTACTACACTCTGCCCTCTCTGCCTCTCTTTGGCGCACATTGTTCCTTTAGAGCATATGACAGATGGGGGCGGGGCCCATATTTACAGAGAAGCGCTGAACATACCCAAGGACAAGCCCAGGATTCACTGAATGGGAGATGGGGTGGCGGGGTTTGGGGTGAGGTGGGAAAACTGAGTTCCACCATCTCTCCGGGACCACTTTAAGCACTGGTTATCCCCCTCTAATGGCTGCTTGGGGCTTTTTTGAATAAATACATTATAACATTGGGGGCTTCTCTTCCTCCTCCTGGCCTCTGAAGCCTAGAAGCCCCCTTTCTTCTCCTCAGCTCTAAGATTTCTCCTGAAAGGGCAGGTAAACCTGTCCTCTTTATGGGTGGGATGTACCAAGAAGAAACCCTGGGTTTTTACAACAATTTCTAATGCACTAAAGCCCCCTCCGGCAGGGTGCAGCTGTGGAGGGTAATGCCAGCCAAACCTCTACCTGGTGTTACCCCATAGAAGTATATGGGCTTGTTTCTGCAGTGCTGCAATGTGAGGGATGCAACATGGATCCCTCCCAGCTTGTCCCGCGGCCACAAAAGTCTCTGCGCACATGCAGAGGGACTAATGCGTGACAGACCCGGAAGCCTGGGCAGCGGTGGGGATTGCAAAGAGCTTCCCTTTGTGCTGCTCATTGCAAAGGTTAGTACATATTCAATGAGCATCGTGGCAATAAGTGGCAGGATGTACCACAAGTGCTTGGTACATTCCACCCTATGGACTCAGGTCCCCCCCCCCCCCCCCTGTACTGACATTTCTTTTTTCTTCAAACCCAATATTAACACTGAGCAGGGTGTAATTACCAATAATATCCCCTAGATGGAGTTAAATGTGATTCTCACTGTGGGCCAGATGTACTAAGCTTTGAAAAGGGATCAAATGGATAGTGATAAACTCAGGGCCAACTGGGGGGGGGGGGGAGTAGTTGGGAGCAGGGATGGAGGTGAGCGGTGGTCACTACCCCCCCCCCCCTCACCAGCAGCATGGTGGCCGTATCCCTCCCCCCAGATCAGCACGCCGGCCGCATTGCACTCCCCCTCCCCCGGAGTAGCACGGCAGCCTTATTCCCCCCCCCCCCTGGGATCAGTGCGCCGGCCGCACCACACTCCCCCCGGCGCAGCACGGCGGCCGTATTCCCTCCCCCCCACCCGTGGAGCGGGTGACCCCCAGCTGGAGGTGAGCGGCGATCACTAACCCCCCCCCCCCCCCCCGGGCAGCACGGCGACTGTATCCCCCCGCCCCCCGGGATAAGCACGCCGGCCGATTGACCCCCCCGGCCCCCAGAGCAGCGTGGCGGCCGTACCCCCCCTTGGCTGAGCCGGCCGCATCACAACCCCCCCCCCCCTGAGCAGCACGGTGGCCGTATTCCTCCCCCCCGGTGGAGTGGGAGTAAGCGCCTTGCACCAGCACTGGATAAAACCCCAACCAATCAACCAGTACAGATCACTGATGCCTTCATATATTTATCTGGGATACATACGAATGACCGGTAGTTCAGGACGCCTGCATACCAACGGTGGGAATCCTGACAGGGATGAGGCAAGAATACTCACCTTCCTTCTGCTCTTTCCCTCCTACCATGCAGCCTAACCCCCATGCAGCCTACCATTACCCTCACCCCAAGTATCTTACCCCCTGTACCCCACCAACCCCCCCCCCCCCCCCGGGAAGAACTGACTGGCATGAGTGCACTGCTGAGAGAGTAATAACCGCATGTGATGTCCTCCTCTTTCCTGGACCCAATTGACGCACGCAGAGAGCCGCCGAACCCGCCGCGAGTCCAGCAGCTCTCTGTGCCCCGTGATGCAGTGCCTCCACCTTGGAGTGATAAATCGGCCCACCTGGCTATCAGCTCCTCCAGTACGGCCCTGCCCCCCAGTCTGCAGCCTAATCCTCTACACCCCTTGGTAAGTGCCTAACCCTAGCCCTTCCACCCATCAGCCTAACCCTCAGCGGGGTGGCGTTAAGATGCTCGCTAAGCAGCAAACGACTGCTGCATAGCAAGCCAACCTGAATTAGGCCCAGACAAGCTATTATTGAAAACAATTGTTCAAGTGGTTGCTATGGGCTTACAATGACTACAGAGTAATAGAGACACCTGCTGCACACAGAGACAATTCTCCAGCATACGCACCTTGTACATGAACATAATAGGAAAATGATTATTTAGGTAGCCAGAAACTTACAGGGATTCAGGGGATTATTGTAACATAGAAACCTCAAAGAGGAGGGAGCGGCGCATTGATTTACTGTTTCCCTGTGCGGCTCAGACAATGGAGACGGCATTGTGTCTCAGTCACCTGACATGTCATGTACAAAGCTGTGAGCGAGTCGCTATTGTTCTCCTGATTTGTGGTGGCATGAGAACATGTTCCTGTATTATATCCAGTTCACATGAGATGAGCACAGAGGTGGCCGAGCCCGAACTGCACCAATAAACAAAGGTTTCCAGAAATTAGAAGAGGTTCTCGCAGCTCTCCCGGCCCCCCGCTTCTGCCCCTGACTCTGCCACTATCTGTGTGAGGTTAGTATGTTCTCTCTGTGTCTATGCATCAGCCTCCTTATACTATCCAAAGGGATACATGCGACATGCCGGCAGTGGGGTTGCGGGCAGTCATAAGACTGACCTCGGCATCCAGATAGTGAGAATGCCGACTGGTGCTCCGTAGACACCCTAAGCCTCTCCTCCAACCTCCTAACCCTTCCATGTAGCAGATGAACCTTCCCTCCCTGCAGTCTGACCCTAACTCTCCCCGCTAGTGCCTAACACTATCCTTCGCACCCCACCGCCTAACCCTAAGTGCCCCTCACCTTGCTGCCTAACCCTCACCTTTCCCCCCACCACCTAACCCTAAGTCCTCACACTAGTGCCTAACCCTAACCCCGGCACCCCACTGGCTAAACCTAACTCCCCCTCATCTTGCTGCCTAACCCTAACCTTTTCCCCCACTGCCTAACCCTAAGTCCCCACACTAGTGCCTAACACTAACCTCCGCACCCCATCGCCTAAACCTAACTCCCCCTCACCTTGCTGCCTAACCCTAACTCCCCCCCTCCACCGCCTAACCCTAAGTCCCCACACTAGTGCCTTAACCCAGGCTCTTCAAACTATTTTGCTCTTGGACCCCAGCAGTCAATAAATATAATTACAGGACCCCAGCAAGTGACTGCAGAAGGTCGCAACCCCATGCTGAGAAGGTCAGCATGGGGACCCACTTTGGGGTCAGGACCCACAGTTTGAGAACCGCTGCCTTAACCTTACCCCCTTTTCAGACTGTCTACTACCACATGAAAACTGGTCAAATCAGATTGTTTCGACATCCGATCTGATGCTCGGCCTTGTGAGCATCGGATAGGATCCAGAGATCATATGTGCTGCACATTTGATCTTCGGATTCGCCCCCCTCTGATCCATCCATCCATCCATCCATCCATCCATCCATCCATCTATCGTATCTATCACTGTTTATCTTTCATTAGAAATCACTATCAGTGGCGGAACTCTTAGAGGCAATGGAGTTATCTGCCGCCAGGTGCCAGCCTTAAAAGGGGCACTGACTTTATTGCCTCCATATGTTGTACGCTCACCGGGTCCCCGCTCATTAGATATGCACAGATGGGGATCCGCTTATTCAATATGCACTGCGCCGGGTCTCATATCTAATGAGCTGGGACCCAGCGCTGTGCATGTTAAATGAGCGGGTCCCTGCCTGTGCATATCTAATGAGCGGGGACCCGCAGGGCTCATAGAATATGTGAATTTTGGTTCATTCCGTGTTGCAAAATGTTGAATTTTTTGCTGCAAATGAGTAGAAATTTATGTTACTGAGGTTAATAATAAAAAATCTGTGTTTCTAGCAGTTTTGATGTTTTTATTTTTTTTTAAATACAGTTCCAAAACATGAAACACAAAACACGAAACACAAAAATAATGATGCTTTGGAACAGATCCAAAACATGGCCGGAGATACAGACCCGAAACACGAAAAGTGCCCGATGCACATCACCTCTCCTGCCAACTGGTTACTTCCTTCCATTCCTGCCTCCAAGATCTGATCCCTTATGTTTGGAATTCTTTACTCCTCCCTATCAAATTCTCTACCTCTCTATAAAACTTTAAATGGGTTCTCAAGGCCCACTACTTAATTAAACCCAGATCTCTCATCCTAGAAGCGGAACTACCATTGGGCAGCAGGTGAAGATTAAGAGGCACACTGCTGTCCATGTCACCCTCTTCTTGTAACCCACTGTTTTTCCATGTTGCACTCTGCCTCCCCCTGCCACTTCCTGTCACGCCCTGTCACCCTCTGCCTTGTTGCATATTGTGAACTTGGGTTGGGTTGGAGGAGGTAGACCCAAATTACATTTTTGCATCTGAGCCCACAACTCACAAGTTATGCCACTATCTCATCCTAATCTTCTGTTTATGCTCACTTCTACCCCTTCTGTGTCACTCCTGTCTGTCTGCCCTTCTCCTTTAGAATGTAAGCTCCCACAAGCAGGGCCTTTTCTCCTCATGTGATTTTTCCTCTCTTAGAATCTCTTATATATTTAGCCAGAACTGTCAATCAAGTGTGTGTGTGTGCAGCTGATATGTATTAACTTTGGAGACTGAGTACAGTGCTGGGACTGCAAGTGAAAGAATAACAAGGCTGCTGCTGCTAGGGATGGCCGTCGGTTCAGACGCCATCAATGGTTGCCATCGATGGCGATTCTGCACCCAACCATCGATCAGTATTTTACTCAGTCATGTATGTTCTTATTTGTTCAGCTCACTGTTTATAAAAAAAAAAAAAAAAGTTTAAAAAAATGTTGATTTTACATTTTCTGGCAAGAAATGATTGTAAAACACATTATGCTTTGTTATCAAATTACGCCTTTTTTTCACGGATTGATCACTCGATCCCAGCTCTTTTAAGTGACCCGTTTTACCCACCTCTATACCCAGAAGGTCTGTCATTGCTGGGGCCTGTGTTCAACTTCTGCAAAACACTGCTCTCCTTCTTCCTCCTGTCCCCCTCTGTTCTGCTGCCCCACTTAAACCCTCCCCAGGTGCCGGGACCCGGAGCATACCCACCATATTTTCATTCACCCACAGACCAATTAAACAATACGAATATATAACCATCGTCCTGTACAACCATCGATGCTCATGCACTGCTTATTACTACACTATTGCTGCCCCGCTACCCTATTGCCATCGCTGCTTACCTTCGATAACCACGCCACCAATGAACATCCCTACCCCCGTCCCTCACAACCCCTCCCTCTCCACCCCCCCTCCCCCCTTTCCCTCTCCCATACACCCCTTTCCCCTCCCCCCCTTACCTCTCCCTCCCCTCTCTTTCACATCCTCTATCCCCCTTTTTCTCCCTGACATCCCCTCTCTCTCTCACTTCCTGTCTCTCCCTAACAGCCATCCACAGCACGGCCACCCCCCATCCTCAACCCACAAATCACGCACCAACCCTGTTTCCGGGTCAATGGTGGTGAAGCCCCTTATGACCGCGTGAAGAGCGCCCGTAGGGCGCGATGAATCACCTAGTTATATATATTTTATATATATATAATTTTTTACTCCTTACTCCATTCAATACCACCTTAATAATTGCATCAGTGCCCTATCCCCTGATACAATGATCTTTATTTACCATGTACTTGTCTTAAATTGCCTTGTACTGTAAATCGTTCTCTTGTTTTTGCTCATTCATGTATTGTTAGGCGCTGCAGAACCCTTGTAACTCCATATACTGTAAATAAATGGTAATAATAAAATAATCAGTAGCATTCCTTTCCTTCCGCCGAGCTTAGCATCACCCATCCGTGACCTTGGGGAAGTCATCTTATCTTCTAGCGCTCCACACCCCCGAAAAAGACTGCAGTGTTTGATCATAGTACTAATTCCAATAGACAGTTAATAATAGGTATCTGAATGATCCCCACAAGGACATCTCAGCCTAGGAAAAGGCATACTTTTATTTGTTTATGGAGAAAGGGATTATAACAATTAAGCAGTTATTTTATCTCGCGCACACAGAGAGGGGCAAATAGAAAAATAACAAGTTACATTCACTGAATTGCTGAGAGCCAGCTATCTGCCACAGTAGGAATACACACAGTCCTTGAATGGTCTTCACTCGCTTAATGTCAAATGCCTCAGAGAGACAGCTGAAGTGCCCGGGCCACCGGCTTTGATCTCTCTCTGTGCAAAGTGAGCTCAGGCTTTTGAAGAAGAGATGAGGCATTTACAAGCCGGAGCAATTATTTCTTTGGGTAAAATAATATGTTAAATAAATACTGTAACAAACATCTGATTGGTTGATGCCCATTTGGCATGTAAAAAAAAAAAAACACGAGAAGGTCTCTGCTGGGACAAATACACATAGGAGTGTTGCCTGGACAGGTACACGGACTGCTAATTGCTGTTAATATTTTGTGTGTGTTATGATTAATTTACATGTATGACGTCAGTATTTATAGTACATTAATTTCATTGGTTTATTTGTATATTCTTTATTTGTGCATTGTTTATTGTTACTTGTACATTGTTTATTGTTTATTTGTACATTGTTTATTTGTTTATTTGTACACTGTCAATTGTTTATTTGTTTATTGTTTATTTGTACATTGTTTATTGTGCATTGTTTATTTAACCTTTTGACTGCCAACATTGCTGTGAGTGATCCCCAAAATATCCGCTAAAAATGCCAGCGACTGTCCTTTTGGTTTAAATAAATACAAATACAGCCAAGTCAATTAATTGAAGTTTAGTTAAATATTGCACCCAATAAAAGATCAGTCGTTTTTTTGAGGGTCTCTCCGAGCAACGGTGGCACGTAAAGGGTTAAACATAGATCAACACAGTCTACACAGTGTATGTATTTATTTCATTGTCCCCAAATGCAATACTTTAAATAGGTCTAATGCCACCACTTGTTTACAAATTTGTTATTTGATAGATAGCTATGGTATAAATAAGTTTAAATGTTTAATTGCAGTCCCCTATTCATACATGTGCATTTTAATACATGCCCCAGTTTGTGTTATTTTAAAATGTATCAGCCTATTTCAAAATAAAGGATATTATGAACGTTGCTGTTATTTTGTAGCTAGTTATTTTATAAATTTATTTTTATAATACAACTGCACGCTTGGCGTCACTGTGTATAAAGCATATACAGAAGGCAAATTTAAATATTGCGTGGTCATTTTAAATGAATGATTGGTGGTCTTACAGTCTGTTGAATCCAGCTCGTAACATTCCCACATGTGAGTTCTTAGAGGGAATTCTAGGTTTCCATCCAGGAGACAATCTTGTGGTTAGTCTTGGTACAATTAAAACATCCAGCAGATGTTCGTTAGACAGTGGTGGAAATCTCACATTCTCGATGTTCAGTTGCTTTTAGAAAACTTCCAGAAATGAGGATTAATATAAAAAGTACAACAAACGATTGCACAGGAAAAAAAAATCAAATGAAAATATGACCAAAGTGGTTTGGAGACAGGGACTTTTATTATTGAATTACGCTTTAATAGCTTGTACTGCCTCGTAAATTGTATTTATTATGGCAGAATTCTGAGTTATGTTGATTTATGTTGGAACTTGCTTGTTTGGAAATCTCCCATGGGAAAGTCTCATACAACTTGCTGCTACAAATTCTAAAATCATTCGGAATTAGTTTGAATTTAGATGATTACAATATTACAATAGACGGATATGGAAATAAATAAATGTATAAATATAAATGGCATTGGATTTAACAGGTGTTGCTGAGAATCACAGCACATGACGGATTTTGATTTTAACAGATGACAATGTATTACAATTATTCCTACTGTGAGTGTTGTTGGTTTGAGACTATCAAGTCATGTGTTGGCAGGGATTATCTATAAATACACAATATACTAAATAGCACAACATAGAAACAAATGAAAGTATCAATAGTCTATAAGTTTTTCATCGGTTGCTAGTAATCACAGTACTCTGTGCTGTAATACCATAGGCTACCGTATGTGATATTCCATGACAAAGGGTCAGAAATATCAAGCTTCAAAAAGTGACAAAAAGCTTCTAACTGCCATTTTACAGGCTGGGTTTAAAAAATGACAAATAGAAGCTGATTGACTGATTTCTTATCACTCTCCACTTTATCACTTTTTGAAGCTTGATACATCTGGCCCAAAATAATATATATAAGCGCACCACTGTTAATAAGTATGAATTAAACATGTACATTTATTGACAAATAATTCATAAATTTTTGGTCACTTACAAACACACATATAGTATGAAGCCTGTTCCAAGCCATTCTGCCCTTAAAATAAATGAAAATGACTGTTTGTGCCTGTTTAAGGGCAGAATTAAGTGTCGCTGGTATAGAATAAGAAGTAAGTAGGATACATTGGGCATACCTCATACCATCCCTTGTTATATAGAGACTATGGGCATGGTATTTCACAAGACCGGCAAGTTCTTGCATACAGTGCATAAGCAAATGTCATCTTTAGATTGAGTAAGCCCGTTACCGGCAACAGAGTATTCCCGCCAGAGAAGGATCTTCTGATCCCTCTCCAGTGTGCTGGAGAAGAATCTCATGTCCGTAGCTCCATCTCCAGGTTGTACATGAGCTCATGTTCAAGTGACTTAAGCTGGGCATACAGTACTGCGATTTATCGCATCAGTATATGCCCAGCCGATCTCTTCTGCGAGCCATCTGGGTTCTTCCCAGACAGCAGGGTCGCATGCAGGGCTGGCGCCACCACTAGGCAGCTTTAGGCATTTGCCAAGGGCGCCGGCCACTGGAGGGTGGAAGTTGGACCAGGAGTTGTCCTCGCCCGCCGCATCGCCCATGCCCGTCGTCCCTGCCCCCTGTGGAGCGCACCTGGTCCCATGTGATCCATCACATGGAGTCCTTTACTTGTGACGGATTGCATGCAACTCCTGATCCTCACCCGGCCCTCCGCCTGAATGCCGGTCCGACTTCCGTCTCCGGTTCGATGCGCATGGGACCGTGCGTCGGACCTGAGGAGACATCGCACTGACGCAATTTGGACCGATTTCTTTGGGCTGTTCCGCTGGGAATGGGTGAAATTGCCATAAATCAAGTTAGTGTATGGGAACCTTTAGATTTGTACAGTTTCTTCATCGGTCTTCGGGAGTCATGTCAACCATCAGTTACTCCGGCCATTCTCAACAATACCAAAAATACAGAAGGAATAATAAGAAATATGTAAAATAGATAAACGCAATTTAATAAAAATAACACAAACATTTAACAACAAGTATTTAAAACGTCAACACATAATACCTACAGCAGCATAAAAATATATACCCATTCGTATAACGAGAGGTATCTCAAACTTGACAACCGTATTCATAAAGGCCCCATAATAAAGGAATTGACAGTCTCTCTATTGCATACGATGGATAAATATTTTATATTGCTTTTAAATCAATCAATAGATATTGGTATATCCCCAGTTTATGGGGGTATTCAATGCAGGGTCATGACTTTCGGGCTGGCCCGACAGCCGTGACCCTGTCCTGTTCTCGGCCGGCTCGACACTGAATCGGCAGGCGGGATTCAATGTCCCACCTGCCGAGCCCTGAAAAGGAGGCGTGGCTGCAAGAAGCGGCTGGAAATTGTCGAGCTGCGGCCAGGAGCTCTTCAATTCCCGGCCATTCTCGGCAGACCATGCCCGACTGCTTGTGACATCAGACACATTTAGCCGAGATCCCTGTTCAATGCTGTCATGAAAGACAGTATTGAATATGGCCCCGCCGCTATTACCCCTGTCGGGAATAGTGGCAGGAGATTGAATACCCCCTATATGAGAAGAATGTCCAAACAGTCCTATTAGCAAGATCTTGCCATCCATATGTCCGTTGGAATCCCATTGAGTTGGCATGTGTAGAGTAACTCCTGCATCAGTCCGGCTCATAGTGATTTGAATAGTGGTTGTGCAATTCTTGACGCGTTTCACCGAGTTATAGTCTCTCAGCTTCCAAAGAATCAAATATTTGTATACCTCAGAGAAATGCGTCAATCCACTGCGCAATCAGGATGTCCTACATTATTCAAACCCCTGTGATCCAGACCAGTCCAGACCTCTGCAAGGCAAAGAGTCAGTATTAGCACGGGTTAGAGTTTGGCACTCTCCCTTTAGAGCTGCTCTCAGTTACTTTTGTAGCTTCACCTTCAGGTCATGTACTATATTTCCTTCTCAAAAAAATATTTTCCAAACATGGAACTGTGGTCTGGTTGGATGTTATTTAAGTGGTGACCAAGTTCCAGAACCCTCGTGACATTGGCACTTGTGCTAACCCCATTAGTATTCATGTCTACGATGCACTGACACAGACATACCTGGCACCCACTTCGCACGTCACTAACATTTTATTACTTGCCTATTCCGCGTATGAGGTGTAGACACGCCAGACATCGGAACGTTATTGCTTGCACATATAGACAGAACAAGACTTATTCCAGCTTATTGCACAACTCAGCTCCCCCTAAAGTGAGGTGCTGGACTGCACCCATCACATTCTCATCACCCGCCCCATGTTTCTGTGAATGTGCAAGTGGTTACACTAACTGTGGGGAGCGGCATGACTGCCCAAGTCTTGCTATATCTGTATTATGCTGACGCTGGTAGAAGTGTCACATACGTGGCCACGGCAGGTGTGCCTAATAAACTGACCTCTCTGTGCAAGCGGACTGTATATGCAAACAGAACAAGCCACATAACTATTGCATAATATATATACCAATACGTAGTGCATGCTAATACCAGTCCTATAACAGTTGGCAGTATTTATATGCAGCAATAGATTAATGCTCGGTGTTTGGAATTGCGAATTGAGAACAGCGAGACGTCAGACAGACAGCTACAAGGTGATTTTCCTGGTATTAAGCCAGTATCATTCAAATAAAATTGCCAGTTGCTCTTTAGACTGAAGTATATATATATATATATATATATATATATATATATATATATATATATATATATATATAGGAGATATAGGGTGAAGCTCAACTGATCATAGTTTTCCAGGGCGTAATACGTTTACTCAAGGCTGTCTGTAGGGTGAATTAGGTTTATTTATTACAGGGCTAAATATGTAACAGAATAAACTTGCCATTTGCACATAGCAATCTGTTCTGAGTAGATTTCTTATTATGTATTACATGTTTAATAGGTGTCCAACGTTTCGGGGAGTGGTTACTCCTTTATCGAGGTGTACAGTGCATTTTAAATACTCACAGTGTCTGCAGATTCTCAGCTTCGGCGTGTATGTATGTATATACATATATATATATATATATATATATATATATATATATATATATATATAGTTCGAGAGTTCAGCACTCACATCCAGTACAAAACTCAGCAGGGGTGCTCCTTAAGGAATCCAGATTCCAGAGTATATACACAGTTCCAGTCCAATTTAACCAGAAAGGGCACTCACCAACATATGCAAGTAAAAGTTGCTTTTTTAATCCAAGTATGGCATCATTTAAGTCAGGTCATCTGCACACCAAGGAATTCAACTGAATTTTAGAATATAGTTATAAGTCCATAGTAGACAAATCTTAAAACACTTGGCAACATATTGCAATAAGAAAAAATAGCAGTGGGTCACTTATCCATAACGGGCCATCACCATAGTACCCGTGGAACTCCACGCTGGTCCCATAACCAATCTGCTCTATATAATATATATTAGATTATTATATATAATATATACAAAAATATAATTGATATAATTATAATATACAGTGTATATATATATATGTATATATATATTTCTATTTAATAATAATAATTAGATATAATAATAATAATAATAATAATAATAATTATATCTAGTATATATATATATATATATATATATATATATATATATATATAATAATATAATATCTATAATTATAGATTATTTCAGTTACCACAATTAAAAATGAGTAAGAATACTGACAGCCAGAATATTAATATTCGGAAGGACTTAAAAAATAAATAATAATAATGAAAGGTCAATAAAAGAATCTTAAAGAGGTTTAATACCCCTTTCACATCGCACTTTTAAAACGGTATATTGCCGTTTTTTTCCCATTTTAAAACGTTTAAGGCTGCAATCTGAAAGTGCCAGAGTTGATTTACCGGTTAAAGTTA
This sequence comes from Crinia signifera, assembly GCF_055691185.1. NCBI lineage: Eukaryota > Metazoa > Chordata > Amphibia > Anura > Myobatrachidae > Crinia > Crinia signifera. Next base: position 46,454,345 of record NC_139217.1, read on the forward strand.
ACCGGTATTTCAACATGGTTAAAAAGCAGAGTCCTACACGGTTCAAAGCCGTTTTTTTTGGCAGTTTGAACAGCTCTATTTCAATGGCTTGAAACGTGTCCCTTGGGGGTTAAACGGGTTGAATGTTTGAATGGTATTAAATGATTTTTAAAACGGTTTTCACCTGCAATGTGAAAGGTCTCAAGGCTCAGACCCGTTTTAAAGTCCCATTTAAGAATACCGTGTCATTACCCATTTCTGCAATGTGAAAGCAGTATTAGAGTATGATTGTGTTAAACATGTTAATTAGAAATATTAACAACAACAACAAAAAAATATCAAAAATACTGTTATTTACTGCAAGAGATAATTGTATAATAAATGATATCAGAATAATCAAACTTGTTGCTTTTCGCATTGGACTGTATTTTGCATTTTTTACATATCATCAGCATTTTTAGAAATATCTATTACAAGATTTATAAGACTCTAATGTAGGGTACACACCAGGGCGACCCGCTCACGATGCACATCGTGAGCGGGTCGTCAGTGTCTCGTCCGACCCGCTCACGGTGATGCGGGGGGGGGCACGACCCGCTCACGATGTGCACCGTGAGCGGGTCCGATCCAATGGCAACCCGCACCCGGCTGTTTGGTCGTCATTGAGATCCTACCTGCAGCAGGTAGGATCTCAATAACGACCGACCGACCCACGGGACCGCGCATCGGATCGGTATCGGTCCACACCAGGACAGAAAAGGGCCCAATCACCACACAATCTACATCCAATTGGTCGGAATTGGATCTAGATTGAGGGGATCGGGCCCTAGTCGTCCTGGTGTGTACCCAGCATTAAGCTACGGGATTGGCTATTAGCTGCATGAGACATTCTTACACACACTAGCACACATGTATATTAACATACGATACACACTATATTCTAGGTACTGGAACTTAAATCATTATTGTATTTACCATCAATGCAGAAATAATTATTTAATATATACTTTAATGTTAATATTGTATTGTAAATGTATTATATTTTGCTGCTTCTTAAAGCCTTCTGCCTCTGCCTTCTGTTAAATGGGACTCAGATAAATAAGTACTGGTGGGATTTCTGTAGTTTCACTATAAACGTTGTAGATTCCTTGTTGTTCTCATAATTGCAGCTTTTCAGTAGTGTTCTTCAGCTCTACATTTAGTAACAACATATAGTATACATGTAAATCACTCAGTTCATGCGTACATTTATAATACAATATGGTATATAGAAAAAAACAACATATATTTAATTAATTAATAAAAAAAAAAAATGAAAAAATAGTAAAACGCTTTCCCAACAGTTATGGTTCTGTTTCCAAAGTCAATTTCTCTCTGATTTTAAAAATCTAGAAAATCTCTCTATCTGAAATTGTATGTTTTTTTTTTCTGGCTTACTTAGAGTCTGATTTGTGTCTTTATTGTGTTTACGCTAGAGTTTGTTATTACACTTGTTTTTGTTTTTTTTTGAGTTGCACAATTTTCTAAAATAACAAATATTATAACAATTACCAAATGTAAATGTGCAAGAGAATAATATATTTAATTAAATATCTACCTATTTAAAAATATAATGTAAGGTTAATTTGCTCCAACAAAAGTAACCCTAGGGTGAATGTGTGTTTGGGGTATATGTGCTAGGGAATATAGACTGTAAGCTCCATTGGGGCAGGAACTGATGTCAATATTCTCTGTAAAGCGCTGCGGAATATGTGTGCGCTATATAAATAACTGGTAATAAATAATAAATATTAATCCAAATAATATTGAATGGACTGTCTTTATTAAAATATAATAGATAATGCAATATAATGTGTATAATGAACATATCTTTTTTTTTTAAATAAAATAAGTAAATGACAACTAAAGAAACTGACGGTCAACAAGATATGTGTAAAAAATTTTACATATCCGTTTAGTAATACTTTACTTTAGTAAGTACTATAACATTTCTTCAAGGCTTTATTCATGAATTTTAATTACAAAACATTTAGGAGTAAAAGTATATTATTCACCGGGACATACAATGGGCAGCAGCAGACGGGGGCACCCGGCAGCTCCACGTCCCCAGCAATCCCCGCCAGAAATAAGCAGCAGTGGGCAGCGGTGGGCGGAGGGGGGGGGGGGCACCCAGCAGCTCTGTGTCCCCAGAAGTCCCCCCAGCGACGGGCAGCTGTGGGTAGAGGCAGACCCAGTGACGTAACTAAGTTTTGGGCGCCCCCCCCGCCGTTAGGCCCCCCCCCCGCCGCCCATGCAAACCCCCCCCCCCCCAATCCCCTGCAGCATTACCTATCGATCTGGTCCCGGCGGCTCCGTTCTTCTTCTTCTGCTGAGGACCATCACAAAATGGCCGCCCCCATACAGCAGACAGTTTCAGAGAACAGTGCGCTATATGGGGGCGGCCATTTTGTGGTGGTCCTCAGCAGAAGAACGGAGCCGCCGGGACCAGCAAGATAGGTAATACATACATAGAAATGTATGTATTTAGCACTGTCTAGAAGATAATAGATAGTGCCTGATTGGTTGCCCATAGCAACATACCTGTGAAATAGCAACATCCCTTCTAAAATAGAACTCCCATCTTAGTAAATTTCCCCCTATGAATCATGTAATAGGATATCTGTCACTCCTGGGGGTCCGGTAATAAGCACATGGGCATTCTATTTTGCAGTAACCATGGACCTAACCTTAGGGGTTGTCATTGGCAACGCTGTCTCATAGACAATGCATGTTTTATATGATTTCTGTTAAATGATGTTTAACGGTAACATCAAAACATCAACACATATTTGAAAGAAAACCTATGTAAGTTTACTTCTCTACCGCGGTGTAAGTTTGGTTACGCCTTCCATAAAAGATACCTTTATGAGTTTATCCCCCTCGCCTCATATGTGAGTGGGGTATGCTTCATCTTGAAAGAATCCTATATGACTTAAAGCACAAAAATAATTGACAACACATTGGTCGCTTTTTTGTTTTTCTTCTTTTTGTATGTCCAACTGGGGACTACGTTTGGGACACCATCACTGATCCACCTTATATACAAGTTCACGGAGAATATTACAAAGATCTGAACCACCACCTACATTCCATTAAAAGGAACGCATTATTATTTGCATTTTCATATAATTGTGTTAAGGTGCCCAGGGTGAAAACTCTAACTCTACCTCCATTCTTTTCTATAATTATCTTTACGATGTAGTCATCAGGACTGCCGCAACAGAAGCCCACAGGAGAGGACTATTGTAAAATGGGGACTTGCTACAGTAAATGGTGCATACTGCACCTATACAGCATAGCCAACCCCTGCCCTAGAGAGCTACCAACAGTTCACGTTTTCCAGGCCCCCTAGCAGGTACACAGGTGTAGTCATTACTAAGTGTCACGTTTTCCAGATCATCTAGCTGGTGCACAGGTGTAATCATTACGGTACTCTTTACCTAGAACGGCGCCCGCGATTGGAATCGCGGGCGTCGGGGGTAAAAAATCGCGGGCATCGCGGCCATCGCGGTCATCGTATGCACATAAAAAAACGGGTGCGACGCGATGCCCGCGATGCCCGCGATTTTCCCATAGGGATCAATGTTAAAAGTCAGATTGGACGCGATTTTAGTGTTAAATGCCTCAATGGCCGCGATTTTTACATAGGAAACAATGTTAAATGGGCCACAGAGCCCTAATAGTCCCCCTGAAGTCTTAAATGGCCCCCACAATTTTTAACGCCACCCCACGATCAATGTGAACCCGAAGCGTGGCGAGCGCAGCGAGCCCGCGAGGGGCGGCGGTACGCGTCCTCCGACCTTTTCATACCCCCACTATCCACGTCGGTGTGGAGTTGAGAATAGAATAGTGTGGCGAGTGCAGCGAGCCACCGAGCCCGAAGCGTGGCGAGCGCAGCGAGCCCCGCGAGGGGACGCGGATACCTGTGAAGCCCGTGAAGGGACGCGTTTACCTGTGAAGGTATCTGCGTCCCCTCGCGGGGCTCGCTGCGCTCGCCACGCTTCGAGCTCTGTGGCTCGCTGCGCTCGCCACACTATTCTATTCTCAACTCCACGCCGACGTGGATAGTAGGGGTATGAAAAGGTCGGAGGACGCGTACCGCCGCCCCTCGCGGGCTCGCTGCGCTCGCCACGCTTCGGGTTGACGTTGATCGTGGGGTGGCGTTAACAATTGTGGGGGCCATTTCAGACTTTAGGGTGACTATTTGGGCTCTGTGGCCCATTTAACATTGTTTCCTATGGAAAAATCGCGGGCATTGAGGCATTGAACACTAAAATCGCGTCCAATCTCACTTTTAACATTGATCCCTATGGGAAATCGCGGCCATTGCGGGCATCGCATCGCACCCGTTTTTTAGTGCATACGATGGTCGCGATGGTCGCGATGGGCGCCGTTCTAGGTAAAGAGTACCATAATTACTAACCATAATATTTCCCAGACCATCTAGCTGCTGCACAGGTGCAGTCATTACCATCCCTCCCAACATGACCCTCTCCAGGAGGGACACATTGCTCTGCTCCTGGACTTTCTTCTTAATGCCATCACCTGCGTTGAACAGGTAATTGATAAGAACGGTGCTTCAACACAGGAGTCCAGGATCAGAGCATTGTCTCCCTCCTGGTGAGGGTCATGTTGTGAGCTATGCATATCTGTGACATTTCCCACACCAACTAGCTAGTGTACAGGTGTAGTCATTACTAAGTGTCATGTTTTCCAGATCACATAACTGGTGCACAGGTACAGTCATTTCTAACAGTCACATTTCACAGACCACCTAGTAGGTGCACAGGTGCAGTCATTTACTGACTTTCACATTTCCCAGACCACCTAGCTGGTACACAGGTGCAGTTATTACTAACTGTAACTGTCACATTTCCCAGTTGACCTAGTTGGTGCACAGGTGTAGTCATTACTAACTGTCACTTTTTCCAAACCACCTAGCTGGTGCACAGGTACAGTCATTTCTAACAGTCACATTTCACAGACCACCTAGCAGGTGCACAGGTGCAGTCATTTACTGACTTTCACATTTCCCAGACCACCTAGCTGGTACACAGGTGCAGTTATTACTAACTGTCACATTTCCCAGGCCACCTTGATGGTGCACAGGTGCAGTCATTACTAACCATACCATTTCCCAGACCACCTAGCTAGTGCACAGGTGCAGTCATTACTAACCATAACACTTCTCAGACCACCTAGCTGCTGTACAGGTGCAGTCATTAGTAACTCACATTTCCCAGGCCACCTAGCTGGTACACAGGTGCAGTCATTACCAACTGTCACATTTCCCAGGCCACCTAGCTGGTACACAGGTGCAGTCATTACCAACTGTCACATTTTCCATGCCACCTACCAACGGTCACATTTTCCTGTGCACCAGCTAGGTGGCATGGAAAATGTGACCGTTGGTTACCACACATTTTAAAAGATCCACAAGTGGAACTAATTTCTATACCTGTGATCCTGTGAGGAGACCTGGAAAATGTTAACTGTTGATAGATCTCGGGGACTGGAGTGGCCAACCCGCATGGACTGTCGCATGCTGGGTTAGTAATGATCTTGTAAAATGTCTGTTGACTGTGTTTGGAAGCAAAACAATATAATGGGGGAAATTTACTAAGCTAATTTCGTAAAAAAAATAAATTGTATTTTCATAGTAAAATACAATTTTTTGGGGGCGTATTCGTATTTTTGGCATTTACTATGCCAAAAATACAATTATTCATATTGATGGGACATTCGTTTTTGAATTTACAAATACGAATGAATACACCATCGACAGAATACGACAGGAATCACCATTCAAAAGAATGGTGATTCCTGATTTACTAACCGGCCAAATACGCCAGGAAAATACACTTCAGTTTCCTGGAGTATTTGGCTTCAGCCTGCACGGATCAGTCAGATCCATGCAGGCTGCAGTGTGTAAAAAATAGAAAAAAAAATGGTGTGGGGTCCCCTCCACGGCCGTAACCAGCACCAGGCTGAAAGAGCCAATTAGGGCTTTGCTGATTTTTTAAAACCAGCCCCATACTCCAGGGCCGGGGCTGGTTCCCAAAATACGGGGGACAAAATGACTAGGGGTCCCCTGTATTTTAGGAACCAGTCCCAGGCCCAACCAGCCAGCAGGGTAATGCCACAGCCGGGGGGAGACTTTTTATACAAGTCCCCCCCGGCCAAAGCATTCATCCCTACCGACTCCTTGAAAAGCTGACAAAGTTCAGTGAAACGCGTCGGTGACAAAGTAAGCAGACCCAGGAGTTAAGGACACTGGCACAGAGACTCCTCTTTCCCTCTAAGGCTACAAAGTCCTAAGAAATTTGGACTCTATTATTCTCAGCAAAACAGCAACTTCATCCACCATCTGGGAAGCCCCACAAGGTCCGAGATCTTCCTCCAGCGGCTCTTTACCAACTTTGCACAACCGCACACTAGTGAGGACACAGGACCCAAGTCGGAAAATCCCACAAATTGGTGAGACTGTCACAAAACTGCTGAAAAGCTGCACTATAGAAAAAGCCATTTTTGAGGACATTCAATTAGACCAGAAACCTCCCCCTGGGCTCACACCCAATATGCATAAAGTCATTTATTTTTAAAGATTTTATTTATAATTGTTTTTAGTATGTATATGTAAAAATAAATTGTTACATTATTATTTTTTTAGGCAATCCCATTTCTATTATTATTGTTATTTCATTTAATTGTGGTAGTGCTGCTTCCTGTATAACTATATACTCTATTGTCTTTTTATCCCTACCGACCAGTCAGCCTGGCCAGGGGTCCTGGGGAAGTGGGGACCCCCCCAATAAAGGGGTACCCCCCTCCAGTACTTACCTGGCCAGGCTGAAGCCTGATGCTGTCTCCCATACCCCTGGGCTGTGGGTACCGGGCTGATTGGAGTGTAAAAAATAGAATAATAAACTATTGTCTTATACTGTGGAACTATGGGCCTTATTCTAGTTCACTCTTTCTGACAAAATCCTTCTTAGATGGACAAAACCATGTGCACTGCAGGGGGGCAGTTGTAAAATGTGCCAACCCGCATGGAGTTAGGAATGATCTTGCAAAATGTCTGTTTACTGTGTTTGAAAGCAAAAGAATATAATGGGTCTATTTACTAAGCCTTGGAGAGAGAGAGATTAAAAGGAGAGTGATAAAATACCATTACCAGTTTTCAAACACAGCCTGTAACAGGACAGGTAGGAGCTGATTGGCTGTGTGGTCTGTGTACTAAAGATAAAGTAGCAGCCAATCAGCTCCTAGCTCTCGTGTTACAGGTTGTGTTTGGAAAATGACAGGAGCTGAGTGGTTGCTACAGGCAAACATAGGCGAATCTAGAATTATGGTAATGCATGGTCCCAGATCTAGAAATAATAGCAGGGGGACCTTTGCGCGGCGCAGTTACACGGCAAAAAGGGTGTGTGTCCTCATGGGAAGGAGGTGTGGCATCACAAAAAGGGGTGTGGTATTACACTTTAGACAATACACAGCAATGCCCATTACACATTTTAGCAAACTCCGTAATACCCATTACACATAAAGCCACACGCCGTAATGCCAATTACACATTGTGCCACACATCATGATGCCCATTACATACTATATAACAAATGTAATGCCCATTACATATTTGCCACATAAGTGCTGCTTACCTACGTGCTCATTGCTAGGGGGTTCTTGCTTGATGGCACCATAGTACCCATTACACATGTTGCCACACACCATAGTACCCATTACACATGATGCCGCACACCATAGTACCCATTACACATGATGCCACACACCATAGTACCCATTACACATGATGCTGCACACATTATGGGGCAGATGTATTAAGCTTGGCAAAGAGATAAACTGGAGTTAACGTGGAAGGAGATAAAGCACCAGCCAATCAGCTGTGTTTGAAATATGACAGTTGGGAGTTGATTGGCTGGTGCGTTTTCCCTTTCCACTTTATCTCCAGTTTATCTCTTCACCAGGCTTAAAACATCTACCCCAATGTCCCTTACACAGGATGCCAATCCCAGGGCATTTTTTAAATCCCAGGAATCGGGATTGAAAAATGCTCAATCCCGGGATCCCAGGATTGGCATGCCTAAAAGAAAATTGCCCCTATGCCCCACACTGACTGACTTTTGGGGAGGGGGCAGGTGGCAGCGGTGCGGAGACAGGCAGCGGATATGACGTGTGCGGCTGCGGGTGGCCTGGCGGCGAGCAGCTTCCGGGGCCACACACTTACTTTTGGGGAGCGGGGGAAACAGGCGGCTTCGGCGAGGAGGCAGGCGGCATCGGTGAGGTGGCAGGCGGCTGGGGGAGGCCCGGCGGCGAGTGTACATAAACCAATTGGGCTGTCACTATTATACCTCAGCAACCAGAATACTGACAGCGATGGGCATTCGCAGGAGAGGCCAATGATACATTAACGCATTCGGGGCTCATACTCTAAATATTCATAAAGCTCAGCTCGGGATGCGGTCATTTGGTCTACAGCATGATGGTTGACAGTCATTAGGTCGACACCATTAGGTCGACATGGGAAAAGGTCGACATGGGTCTATGTCGACCTGGGAAAAGGTCAACATGGGTCTAGGTTGAAAGGTCATTAGTTCAACGGGTCGTTAGTTCAACGGGTCATTAGTTCGACAGTGTCTAGGTTTACAGTCAAAAGGTCGACATGGGTTTTTTGCTGTTTTTTTGAGCCGACATGTGCCGACAGGCGGTATTTCATGCCCTACCATCCACTAGGGCGTGGTGGGAGAATAAAATAGTGTGCCGAGCGTAGCAAGGCACCGTGCCCGACGCATTGCGAGCGCAGCGAGCGATGCGAGGGGATGCGGTGCACTTTAAACTGTGTCCATGTTGACTATGTTGACATTCATGTAAAAAAAACTGTGAAAAAACCCATGTTGACCGTTTGACTGTCGACCTAGACATTGTCGAACTAATGACCTGTCGAACTAACCACCTGTCGAACTAATGACCTTTCGACCTAGAACCATGTCAACCTTCCCCATGTCGACCTTATGGTGTCGACCTAATGACTATCGACCATCATGCTGTAGACCAAATGATCCCAAGCCCTCAGCTCATAGTTAGAGTGTTATTAACAAAGCCATGTATGTATTCTACCTCTGTACTTCTGGCCCATATGAGGACACATGTATAACTGCTATAGCCAGGGCCGGCGCCACCACTAGGCAGCTCTAGGCATTTGCCTAGGGCGCCGGCACCTGGAGGGCGGCAGTTCGCCCCTCACCCCCAGCACTGTGGTACCTGTGTAAAAAAAACTTCCGTCCCCGGGGGAGCCTGCGGCACTGTTATTGTGTATAAGCTTGTCGCGCTCGGCGGGGTCCCTACAGTGAATAGAAAATAACTAGCGCTATGCGCGCGGCGGCGCGGGAAGCGCTAGTTATTTTCTATTCACTGTAGGGACCCCGCCGAGCGCGACAAGCTTATACACAATAACAGCGCCGCAGGCTCCCCCGGCAGCTTGGACACCCCTGCACGCACCAGCACTCAGCAGGGACGCCGGGGACGGAAGTTTTTTTACACAGGTACCAACCTTCCCCCCCCCCCCCGGCACCGGGGCGCCCCCACCCCGACTCGCCTGGGGTGCTCCGGTGCCTTGCACCGGCCCTGGCTATAGCCATATGAGCATCTGCCACCCAAAGTACAATATTGGCCACTAAATCTCCTTGTGTGTTCATACATTAATCATCAGGTCTAAAGGTAAAAAAAAGAATGTATTTATAGTGCAGGGAGAGTGTCAGCTGGGACAGATAGGCAGTGTAATGCCGTTTTGGGAGAGGTTTTGGTACGGTGCCTTCACTGCCTTGTCTTACCAAGCAGCCTTTTTTAAGATGTCAATTATCTAAAAGTCTTTATGACAGAATTCGCTGGTCCAAGTTAGGGAAAGCATTAACTATTTACAACAAAAAAAGATAGGTGCTGGGAGCACTTGGGTTAATATAGTATTTGATTAAAATACCCAATTGTGTACCCAAGGGGTAGCTGTTACCAAGGAGGAAGTCACTCTCTAACTTTAAATTAGCTAAACTTTCTTTTATTAAGAAAATGTGACAAAGGGGGTGACATTTAATAGGACGAGAGATTCAGAAAGTGAGAGATTTGGTAAGAAATCTCCAGCTTTTTTAAAGCGGCAATCATTTACACTTTTAAAAAAAACTGGAGATTTCTTACCAAATCTCTCACTTTCTGAATCTCTCATCCTATCAAATGTCACCGCCTTTGTCACATTGGGCCTGATTCTGATCGGTGCGGATTTTACCGCATGCGGACGGGCCGCCGATGTTGATCGTTGATCGCATGTGCAGAGGTCACTCTGCGCATGTGCAGGCGATTTCGCCGCACGTATTCTTTATACGCCGCACAGGGGGCGTAGAGGGGCGTGAGGGGCTACTTAGCCTCATTACCCTATGCATACGCCCCGCGTTTCATAGGCGTTCCCATGCAAACGCGGGGCGTATGCATGGTAATGAAGCCGTGACGCGTGTGTAGGGGGCTGGCATCTGACATCGCCGGATGTCAGCTGCCCGCCCCCATACATGATTTCACACGGACAAGTGTCCGAGTGGTCTTGGGTTGCGGGACCTGGTGGAGCGTGCGGCCCTGCATTCGATGTTCGGCGACCATCGAATGCAGGGGCTGCTCCCAACATGGAGGAGGCGTATCCCCGTCCACTTTCATGCGGACCGCCACATATCCGCATACGGACGGAGGTGGCGATCTGTATGGAAGGCGGGGATTCGCCTGCACGGACATGACCGCATATTTCTGATCGGGCCGCACCGATCAGAATAAGGCCCATTGTCATTTCACCCAGTGTGTTTTCAAACCCTCTACACGTTATTTTAGCATCACCTTAATCTGTATTACGGTGTGTACACACGCTTCGATTTGGCGGCCCTTGGTTGCAGGCATCGAACAGGATGGAAGGACAGTGCAGGGGGGGAGTTACCAGATTTCCCTATAGTTCCCTATAGTTACAATGTGAAATGTGGTGTGCAACACTGCACCCATTTTTCAATCTTTACCTTAATACAGTGGCGGATTTAGGGGGGGGGGGGGCACCCGGGCACGTGCCCCCCCTGTCATTTTATTTTGTAGCTGAGGGCCAGGGCTTTCCAACGACCCTAGCCCAGCGTCTCTAGCCCCCGGGAACCGGAGATATCGCCTTGCAAAGCTGTAACGTTTTTTCCCCATAGGATAATATGGGACCCGTCAATTCCGACCCCCACCCAGTTCCGACGGCTGTCAGTTCCCCCTCTGACATCATAGAAGTTTGTGGTTCCCATTTAATTCCAAATCGCTGGGCCTTCAATATGATACCAGGCTGGTCCATATCGGTCAATCGATTCCAGAGATATTGCATGTAAACCTATATTTTTATTTTTGAAATGTAATTTCATGGCTGTTCATGTTCTTTGAGGGCAGATTACTCTGTAACCAAACGTTCCAGTTTCACTGGACCAAAATCATTCAAAGCCCACTCCAAAGTTCTTCAATATGATACTTGTCTCATGTAAATGGGTCAGTTCGTTCCGAAGATATAGCCGGTTAAATGAGATAACTGGTTAAAGGGGAGGGGTGGTATTCTCTCCCCCTCACACCAGAAAATGCAGGGACTAGGCTGGTGTAAAAGGGGCCAACCTGGGAATGCATTTTCTGGTGTGAAAGGGGTATTATTTCAATTTGCCGGGACCTGCAGTGTTCTGAATACAGCCAGGCTCTGCCACTGTCAGTGGCTATCACTTCTGCATGGCGGCAGCTGTCCCCCATTTACCGCAAGCATGTATCCCCCCTTGGCAATGAGCATGTAATCCCACATGGCAACGAGCATGGAACCTCTGGCAATGAGCAAGGAACCCTTGGCAATGAACATGTAGATAAGCAGCACTTATGTAGCATAATTTTTAATAGGCATTATGGTGTTTGGCATAATACATAATGGACATAATGGCGTGTAACTTAATGTGTAATGGACATTATGGTGTAAATGTTTAATGCGCGCCTTTGGTGGACAATGTCCCTGTTTATGTTTATTATGTGAATTTTGACACAATCCAAGTGGCATTATGTAAATTTTCACTCATTCCATTTGGCATTATGTGAATTCTGGCTCAATCCGTGTGGCATTATGTGAATTTTGGCTCCTTCCATTTGGCATCATGTGTAAGGGGCAAGTATAATGGGGTCTAGTATTTTGTTGCATAATGTGTAGAAGTTGTATATGGTGTTGTACACTACACTCAAGGACATGCCCCCTGTTGAGTTGCCACACACCCTTTTCTGCACAACTACATCCTTCACTTTTGTCTCCATGGTGAGCCTGCGTACTTTAAATGCCAGGGCCTATTTTTAATCCCATTCCCACCCTCTCTCTGCCGCTCTCTTAGCATGTACACTGGCACCACTAACACCGCCCCTCCCCCACCTAATCCCTCTTTTATCGTGGTGCCCCCCCCCCCTGTCATTTTATCCTGGATCCGCCCCTGCCTTAATATTATCTTAAATTCATAGTGTGATACAGTAGTGCTATACAGAAAAACAATAATAATGATAATAATAATAATAATATCACTCTGCAGTTCATGTAAAGGGAAATAATATATCTAATAAGAAATCTAAAATACATGAGTTACAAAGTAATTCTGATCCCATATAAAGTGGAGACATCGTCTAATAGGCAACATTTATTATAATACAGAAATAGAGGGAAAGTCTGTCAGAACTCCAGAAATGTTGATAAATGACATTACTCGACACAAAACAAACCCTGATTGTACAGGTGGTGAAAAATCACACGTCACATTATCGTGTATCCCAAGCGTGGCTATTAGCTTCAAAACGGCGCCCTGAATATAATGACATCACCCAGCTACAGAAACATCTGCTCGCTACGGAGGGGGAAGCAACACCTGCAGTCACAGACTCTATGTGCCAGAGGCAGTATACTGTTTATATACAGGCAGAATTCCTGGCTGACAGGTAAACTAGCTTATTTTTATTATTATTATTATTATTATTAATATCATTATTATTAAAATCAAAATCTCAATGTCCATCATCTGTTTGGATAAAGACAGATATACTGTCAAGTTCCGTTGTCATAGTAACCACAGTCTTACTGCGCTGATACTATCCAGCCCTATGCAGAACATGCCTAGATTCCCCCCCCCCCCCCCCCCCAATTATTCCATTATAAGCCAGGACTGCTAGCATGCTGGAACAATATCATTGTTGACAAAACAAAGTTTTCTAGAATGAACACTTTTGATTCATTTCCAAAATTCGATGATTGCCAAAGAGAATACTAAGCTGAGATAATTCCTGGAGGAGAGGGGGAAAATGTTGCAGATTCAGATACTGTATGTCCTCTGGTCACTGGACCTGGAAATATGCTAATGCTGAAGGACTGAGACGCCACAGTGGTGGTCGCAGCCCTTGTGTAGCCCCAGAGTGGCCACAGGAACTGAGATGCTGGTGCCATGTTTCCTACATACGGGAATGCAGTTGCAGGCTGAGACACGCCCACAAAAGAGCTCCGGCAAGCCTTTATTTTTGCTGCCACACCCTGTTACCACCCCTAAAAAAGTCCCTGTCTGTCAATGCTTTACGAATAAAGCTTCACTGATAGCGACATCACAAAGTTACCTCAGACTGTGAGCGGTGCAACCATGAGGAATGCACATCGGGCAATGAATGCTAAATATCGGCATAGCGTACATATGTGACAAGCGGCCATGAGTGACGCCTCCACTGGCCGAACAATGCACAGATGGTATATTAGGTCTTGCTATCAATAATGGGTGCCTATTCAGATTTGTTCGTACGGGTCCGAATTCAGCCCCTTCCCCGATGTTTTAGGTCTGTGCATGTGCAAATATTCGGTCGGCCTGCGGGCGGCGTTTACCTATTCCTATACCTAGTCTAGCGAACAGGCCTGAATCAGCATCCATGTGAGCGACTGGAAAGTGTGATGGTTGTTGTAATGGGTTATGTGTATGTCTTGTGTAAATATTATTTCAGTATTAAGTATTATATGATGTCATGTTTTTGATGGGTTTCGTTTGCTTTTTCTTAAAAAAAAAATAAAGCTGGCAGCGCGCTCTTTCCCCAAATCTTCAGGAGCCCTTAGTGCTAGACAGCCTGGACTGTTTTCTACTACACTTGGGGAAATAACATTTGGCTGGTGCCCCTGCTATAGTGAATACAGTCCCAGGCTGGTCTCAGTATAATTGGTGGACAGACATAAAACACTGTACATGACACCAAAAGCATAAGGCACCAGCACAATATGACATTCAAATGACTCTTTTGTTGGATAAATGGCTTCTTAACCCATTAATTCATATAAACATGTGTTCTTTTTCTCTGGAGAATCGGTACCTAAAAACGCTGGGTGTACGTATGGTAATGCGGCCGTGACGCACGTGTGGGGGGTGGACAGGTGACATAGCTGGATGCCAGCTGCCCGCCCATATGCCTGCTTTCGCACGAAGAAATGTCTGAGTGGTCTGGAGCACCCGGAGCTGTCTGACCGCTCGGTCCATCATTCGATAGTCTGCGACCATCGGAGGATGGGGGAGGTTCCCACAGATGGGGGAGGTGTTCACATGAAACATCCACTTGCGGTCCGTTCGCTCGGCATCTTAACGCATTCAGACGGTGTGAGCGATCCATACGGTAGGCGGGGCTAAAAACACTCGGTGGCCATCTGAAAATACGCATCCATCCGAGTCAACTAGAATAAGGGCCAGAGAGAGAATTGTCCACATACCGTATGGCAGGCATGTCCAAACTGTGGCCCTCTAGCTGTTGTGAAACTACACATCCCAGCATGCCTTGCCATAGTTTTATCATTCCCTAACAGCAAAACTGTGGCGAGGCATGATGGGATTTGTAGTTTCACAACAGCTGGAGGGCCATAGTTTGGACATGCCTGCCGTATGGCATTCATCTTGCCACAAAATTTTTAGAAAAAGCTTCATTTCTTGTAGTTTCCGTTTTTAAACCACATTATTTCCATACAGTGGTAGACAATGACTTGTGCAATCAACAAATTAATAATACAGATGTTCCAAACACTGTACGTCAAGCCTCATTGCACATTAAACAGTCCTTCTAGTAGCACTGAGTGTCTTTTTTACACAAATTTCTCCATTAAATGCATTTAATTCACAAGCAGCTTATGCTGATTAAAATGATATGCATCATGTGTATATTTTGTGTGCGCCTGAGGTTATGTCATTGCTTCTCACTATGGATCTCATTAATAAATAAAAAATAGTTGTGGTTATATTCCTGAAAACACCCAGCAAATATTTTATAATGCCGTGGTCAGGGAACAGGGGTAAATTACCCCAAATGAGGTAAAAATGAAATTGAATATGAATATGAATCTATATGCATGCCCAAAAAAGTAAATGAGGGAACCCCCGCTTCCTATTGGGGTAAGTGATATTGGATTGGGAAGACGGTTTCTAAATAAAAGTTCTTTCTCCTTTGAAGTCTTCCATCAGAATTCGCACCTCAAAAATAAAGCAAAGAGGAATTTCATGGTGCAGGTTTACAATAGATTCAAATATATATAGCCTTTCCTATGGCCAAGGAATATAACGTAGATTGGGGGTCACACCTGGCGCTTTAAATTTCACGCTTTAATTCTCCTTTTCCTCGAAAACACAAATGTGTAGGTGACAAACTCATAGCGTAAAAAGCTAAATTTATTCACACATAAAACTAAACAGGAACATATAAAACAACATAAAGGCCCTTATTCTGATCGGTGCGGACTTTTCCGAATTCTTTCGGATGGCGTTTTTTAGCCGTCTGCGCATGCGTGGAGAACGCGACGCGCATGTGCCACGCATGGTCTCCGTACTTGTTCTCACTAATACCGTACAGAAATGTGCACCGCAATCACTCGGCCAATATGGGTGTGTTATGGGCGTCATGCGGAATGACACAGGGGCGTAGTTTCAAAGTGGGCTAAACTGGGCGGAAACATGGGCGGACACGGGGGAGTACACGTATTTTGGTAGGCGTGCATTCGGACAGCACGCCGAATGCACGCGAACAAAAAGGGAAGAAATGTGCGGTGTCCAAAAGGCTACTATTGCTTTGCGGACACCACTCGGTCATGCGCTAGGCAATCGGAACGCCTAATCAGGACGGACGCACCTCAACCAATGTCACCTGAACCCAATACAATCACATACTTTACCCATTACTTGTTAATTACACGCTTCTCACTGCTACAATTGGAAGCATTCCAGCTTAAAGGGAACATTACATGCTGCACTTGTCACACACTTTTACACTGCAAATAATGCACACAACTTAATATTAATAATACTAATACACATGGCACTTCTGCATGTATCAATTAATACAGACATTTGGGGGGCCAAAATAACATTTATTAAAGAAACTTTGGAAAAAATTTAAAACACATCACAAAACAAATGGTACCATAACAGGACCAAAAAAAAAATAATATAGAATAAATAGCCACAGCAGAATCATTGGGAACACATCAGGTGGCTTCACAACAAAAGTACAGCACCAACACTTCAAGTACAGCACACAGTAATGGTAGCCGAAACAGGGCAACAGGGGAACCAAACATGACATTTGAACCGCAGGCAAAAATGGTGACCCTGGGCACGGATTTGGACACAGGATGCTGACACACACAGCTCAATGGAAGATTTGGGAAGACATAACGGTGGAGATTAATGGGGACACAAGTTCATTTGCGGGCACGTTTGCCCCTGCCAGGCTCCATCATATAACCGACACTGAACTTTGTTTGCAGAATTGTGATTGGTGCAGCGCGTGTAGGGATGCCAATCCCGGGGCATTTTTTCAATCCCGGATTTCGGGATTGAAAAATGCTCAATCCCGGGATTCTCGGGATCCCGGGATTGGCATCCCTAAAAGAAAAACATGCCCTGTCCACCCGTTTAATCGACATGGCAGGGGGGGGCTGGACATGGTCGGTCGGGCGGGCATCGACAAGGGGTGGGCGGGCGGGCATCGACAAGGGGTGGGCGGGCGGGCATCGACATGGGGGGTGGGCGGGTGGGCATCGACATGGGCGGGCGGGCGGACGAGCATCGACATGGGCGGGCGGGCGGACAGAGCAGCGCTGCGGGGGGTGCCTGCTGCAGCCCCGCAGATTACCTTACATAGGCGGGCTGGAGTGGAGCACATAGCGCTGCGGACGGTGAAGCTTGCAGGAGGGGAGGTCAGAGCGGCCGGAAGCAGTCACCTGTGATAGGCTGCTGTGGCCTGCGCAGCGTGACAGTCAGAGGTCACGCTGCGCAGGCCGCACGCCGGGGTCGGGAACATCCGGGCAGCTTCTGAGCGGGTGCGTGCGCAGTCTAATCCCGAAATCCCGGGATTGGATACTCCAATCCCGGGATTGAAATCCCGGACATTTTGGGGCCAAATCCCGGGATCCCGCCGATCCCGATCCCGGGATTGGCCACCCTAAGCGCGTGGCATGCTTCTCAGAGCTTAGTCATGGGTGGGTTTGGATTGAGAAGGAGCAGTATGACTGTGAGGTGTTCTACAGAGTAAAGGGTAGAAGGCCAAAATCAGGCTTTCCATGTAGTATGTATGCATGTATGTATAGGTGTATGTCTCATATATATAGGTAGATATGTGTGTATATATATATATATAGTTATATATAGAGATATATATATATATATATATATATACACACACACACCTCTCAGAATGCATGTTTAAAATGTAGGTTTGACTATGTTAAATGTATGCATGAATATCATTAGTCATTTTTCATTTTGAATTTCCTCCACAGATGAGCCTGCCCAAGCAGAGGAGGGTCGCCGTGGGGCCCTCCTTAGACTCAGAGGCCTGATGAGGCAAATGTTGGACTTAATGGACGAAATCATTGATGGGGAAATGTGATTTACTTTTTTTTTTACAGTTCTGTTATAATAAATCGTTATTTAAAGTTCAAAATTGTCAGTGTTTTTTTCTAACATGCTAAAGTATATGTGTAAGTTGTTTAAATTCTTTAAAATAAGCAAAATGTACATAGTGTATATAGATGTATGTTAGGGTCACATGCTGTAAGGGTTAATGTGTGTCATGAATGAAGTAGGAATGTGGGTTAGTATAGATGAGCATTTAATTGATTAAAATTGCTAACAATCCCTTTTCCAGGAGGTTGCCTAATTGCCTAAGTGGGTCATGTGATCGCTGTGTGTACTCAGTACAAAAGTGTTGGATTGAGCGTAAATACTCCGCATCGGGGCGTACGGACAGCTTCCCGTACGTTCTGACGCGGTAAGACCGTGCTTGTGCGGGAAGACCGTGCAAGAATCTGTACGTTTCCACCGCACACGCACGGTTTGTATGTCGTCCGTACACACGCCCTGTTATTAAAGAGTGAGTCCGTCCGAATGCGGAGGACACGTGGGCGTTTCTACGGACGATGCCCGCACGCTGCCGCACAGCGTGGCGTGCGGCCCGCACCGTAAGAATTCGGGAATATCCGCACCGATCAGAATAAGGGCCAAAGTCTGACACCATGTCTGGCCTTTCACAAAAGGCTATTCCAGAAGCATACTGTATGTGGGGTCAGATGTTATAACCCGGGTAGACCTAAAAATGTATAAATTCTCCAAAGAGTAGTCCCAGTGTCAGGTTTCAGATAGGGATCCCAGGTACCTCCAGACCACCAACGCGTTTCGACTTGTCAGTCTTCCTCAGGGTGTGTGGAGGTAACCTACTGGTGTCCATATTTATACTATCATAAGAACCGCCCATCAATTTCCTCTTCCTGTATGGGAGGGCTCAACTTATTACATTCACTATCTTATATGTATAGTTCTGATATAATAGCAACAATTCTTATTAATGTTCTTAAATAAAAATAAAATTAGTGTGTAAATACTCGCTGCGCTCGCCACACTATATAACACCGACGTGGATAGTGGGGGTATGAAAAGGTCGGAGGACGCATACCGCCGCCCCTCGTGGGCTCGCTTTGCTCGCCACACTTCAGGTTGGCGTTGATAGTGGGGGTGGCGTGGGGGTGCATTTAACATAAAAAATCGTATAGGGGCTTATACAATTTAATATCGCATCGCATGCGGGCATATGGCATACGATGCGATGCAATGCCATACAACTTAACATCTTGGGCGCTGTGCTAGGAAAGAAGTACCATATATATGTATATGCGGCAAAGCTTTACTATATAATACACAGTGTTAGTGGTTCAATATGGAGGAATGAGAACAAGTGGAGATCTATTTTCTGTTCCTGAATAGTGGTAAACTGTATATAAGACAATCTTCCAGGGTCTCTTTACTATAGAGTATTGCAAGAGGAAGATGCATTCTGGGAACCAGGACACGTTGAAACTTTTATAAGAAGAATTACCAACCTGCTCCCCCAGTTTATTGGTCAGCCCATGGCATACAATGTAATCCAGCAGTAACCAACCTTCCCTATCTTGCATAGAACCCAGATAACCTAATTACCTGGGAGTGGACCTCAACAGGACCATAACTAGATAAACCATGAACTTTATTCACTACGCATTAATACTTCTAAGGCACGCTCTTCTAAAGGTTATAGGTAAAATATCTCCAACAAGTAAGCCCGCTTGAAGCAAATGCTTCGAAAGCTAGTCTGCTACCTTGTGATTGCCTCTGTTTTTGTGCATGTGTGAGAGAGAAAGAGATGTAGTTTCACCATACCTCCCAACTGTCCCACTTATCGCGGGAACGTCCCGATATTTTGGGACATTCCCGCGTCCCTCCCGCCGCCGGCAGTGTCCCGCGGCGTGGGGGGGCAGTTGGGAGACCCCCCTGTGGTCCGTGAATAGACGCTGTGCGCATGCGCACAGCGTCTATTCGTGCAGGCAGAGGGGCTGGGGGCTGGTCAGCAGCTCACAGAGCTGCTGGGCATGCCCCCACCGCGGCGAAAACGGGGGCGTGGCCTCACGGGAGCATCGCAAGTATAGGCCACGCTCCCTTTTCGGCAGGCCCTGCCCACAAAAATACAACGCGCACCTTCGGCGCGCACACCGTCCCGCCTCCACACCGTTCAATGTTGGCAGGTATGGTTTCACTCTCTGCCAACAAATGGCAGTGTTTCAGAGACACACAAACGGACACTAGACATATATATATATATATATATATATATATATATATATATATATATATATATATATAGATGATAAACGTAATAGAAAGTGAGTAAGGCTAATCGCCAGACAATCATTTGAGTTATCCTCATTATTATCCTACATTTTCCCATATGGCACTGCTTCCATGTATACACAAGGTTCCCCTTCCAGGATAAACCTTCAGCCTCCCACAGGCACACAGCAATGAGGAGAGAACTTGATCTACCAATCCTAACAGCTTGCTGGCTGCCTCTCGCATCGACACGTACTAAGTATAATTACAAAGTTGCCTGCTACAGAATCTAGGCTCGTGATTCGTGGGTAATTATTATAGACCTTTTATTTATTTTCACGGAACCATTTGTACATTTCTGCTTTCTATTTAGATCTGATCCCGGGCCTAATAATTCCAGCTTTCTCTGTGAAGCTGCACTATCATTACATTTGGACACAAGACAAACTGGAGGAATGTAATGAGAGAATCGTACAGGCCGAAATCCTATTACCAAGGGCTGCCTGCTCCAATTCTCCTGATTCACCACATTCGTTTGAACTGTTCAATTTCAAATAAATAGTGTAGCGACTCTCCAAATTCTTCAGGGGAATCTGAAGAAACTTTGGTTGAGGAACATAATTAGAATAGCAGAAAAGAAATATTAGATTTCACGCTAATGTTTAACTGTATCTAACAATCGCTTGCACGGGACGGAGGGGGCTGACAATTCCGCTAGTGTGGTGTTCCGTTACATCAGAAGAGGGTCACGCATGATCTTTACATACGTGTTCATTGTCAATTTAGCTATTTATTGCAGCTGACAAGGGCTTGGCCAGCAGTCAAGAAGGACCCACTTGTGGGGTCGGCCTCCCCGAAAATCTATGGCTGCACAATTTCTCCATTATCATTTAAAAAAAAAAAAAAAAAAAAAAATATATATATATATATATATATATAGAAGCATATAGCCGGCACTATTCAAAATGCTGTAACTTGAACCTGGTGCTCACCAATCCCCAGGTAAATAGGACGAGGGAACTTGATACAATACCAAATGCGGGTGTCACTCAGGCAGAATAATGGACTCACAAACAGCGTTCGTTATATCAACGTTTCATTTTCATAAGCGAAAATTTCATCAGGATACAAAGTAATAGTGTATGAAGTGCTCACCTTATACCCCCCGGTACAGTACCTCCTGACGTCATCCCTGTGCGTCCCGGGGCCGTCTGACCGTCGGCGTCGCCTACCCGCAGCGTCACCGCGTCCGTGGTGACGTGCTGACGTCATCGCGCTGCAGCCGTGGTCACCTGACCGAACCCGGAACCATGGCATGGGGCGGGATAGAACTGTTACCATGGAGACAATTATAAACAAAAATAAACCAACGTGCAAGTGTGACAAAATGACATATAAAATACATGAAATATATCACCGTCCATGGCAGTTATTAAACATTTGTAAAAAGTACATATATACAACCTATGTCAAGGGATAAAATATCCATTATTCTGCCTGAGTGACACCCGCATTTGGTATTATATATATATATATATATATTCGTTTTGCTGGTGATCCAGCTCTCCCTGTACTAGTCTCGGTAGCTGCGCCGGGTGCCCGGATCAATTTGTAATACACACAAGTCGAGAGATGATGGTATAAAGTGTTCTTTTTCAAAGTTGTCTGGAGTGCTGCTTCCCCCCTTGCGTTGTGTATATCTATATCTATATCTCTATATATATATATATATATATATAACGCGAACAGAAACAAGGCGGCACTCCAAGGATTTTCAATTCAGGTAAGTGTATTTAGGATGACACCAACGTTTCGGAACGTGATATGCTCCTTTGTCAAGGCAGGTAAAACAGTGAATAACAAGAAGTGTACAGTGTCTTACCTTAAATAAGGTGAGTTACCGCCTCCTCTTCTCCTCAGTCAGCGCGGGTTTCCCGTATCCGTCCCTGTCTGTCTATGCCGGAAGTGACTCACAAAACAGAAAGGATGCTACAAGTGCATAAAATGCACAACATGTACAGATATGCTTACAGGACCAGCATTTATCCATCCTATTACTCACAAAAAATATCCCATCAATCATGTTTTGGACTGTATGTCGGCCTTCATAGTGTATGTGATCCAGTGCCCCTGTGGCCTAATATATGTGGGCAAGACCAATAGACCAATGCGAGAAAGAATGGCCAACCATCGCTCGTCTATAAAAAAAGCCCTTACTGGAAACACAAAAAATACAGATTTACCAGTGGCCAAACATTTTGCATTAGCCCACCACAAACTAGCTGACCTCAAACACATGGCCATAGACCACATTCCTGCGTCTATAAGAAGAGGGGACAGAGAAGGTAAACTTCTCAGATTGGAGACAACATGGATTCACCGACTAAATGCGGTTAAACCTTATGGACTAAATGATAAACTACCATTAACTGTCTTTTTGTAGCTCTGAAATGGACAATCATTATCCATCTCCCATGAACAATCCTATATATTATAGGAAGTAGCATCACTTATATATAACCATCATTAATATTTCTGCCTAAATAGTAATGTATCCGTTTTTAACCTTTCTTTATCTTTCTTTACAGTATACACTTATGGTGTGTTGATATATACCCACGTTTATATTTTCATTTGTTCTTTCACATTATATCATGTCGTATTTTTAGATCATGTCTTAATCCTGCACTGGTATATATTTTTGGTACTTGTGAGTTATCCGGGCTGCCGATTTTCTGATTGTATGCCTTAAGTTAAGGCATACAATCAGATGCGATGCGATGCGATATCACATCGCATCGCATCGCATGCGACCATCGGATGCGATGACCCGATTTTTCCATAGGAATCAATGTTAAAATTGACTGAGTCCATTTTAACATGGAATTCAATGGGAAAAAGGGGTCCTTTTCATACCCCTACTATCCAAGTGGGCATGGAGTTGGATATAAACCTGTGGCGAGCGTAGCGAGCCACCGAGCCCGAAGCGTGGCGAGCGAAGCGAGCCCCGCGAGGGGACGGTATTCTTTGTCCCCTCGCGGGGCTCGCTACGCTCGCCACGCTTCGGGCTCGGTGGCTCGCTACGCTCGCCACAGGTTTATATCCAACTCCATGCCCACTTGGATAGTAGGGGTATGAAAAGGACCCCTTTTTCCCATTGAATTCCATGTTAAAATGGACTCAGTCCATTTTAACATTGATTCCTATGGAAAAATCGGGTCATCGCATCGCATCGCATCCGATGGTCGCATGCGATGCGATGCGATGTGCCCGATCCGACCTGATTTAGAAATCGGCAGCCCGGATAACTCACAAGTACCATATTTTTCTCCACACCATTTTTATGTATACGCCCTCTCTTTACAGCAGCCGGACTTTCCCGTAATCCACCACTTCCGGCATAGACAGACAGGGACGGATACGGGAAACCCGCGCTGACTGAGGAGAAGAGGAGGCGGTAACTCACCTTATTTAAGGTAAGACACTGTACACTTCTTGTTATTCACTGTTTTACCTGCCTTGACAAAGGAGCATATCACGCTCCGAAACGTTGGTGTCATCCTAAATACACTTACCTGAATTGAAAATCCTTGGAGTGCCGCCTTGTTTCTGTTCGCGTTGCATACCTGTTTGGAGGGCACCGAGGTCTCCATTACCGGAGGGGAGAGTGCCGGACCGCCCACGCCCATATATATATATATATATATATATATATATATATATATACAGAAAAGATCAGGGTGCGCTAAGGTAAATTATACAACTTTCTTATTAAAACATAAACATTTAATAAAAAGCCTCTGGTTAGGCTTAAAACAAATCATACAGGTTACACAGCCATTTCACAGAGTAGTTTTACAGTCCATAGTAAGAGACAGGCCCAACGCGTTTCGTCACCCACGTGACTTCATCAGGGGTGTTTTAGAATTTTGATTGAAATTGGTAAGATAGCACTTCTTGGAGTGTCTCCAATTGACCAAACCAAAGACAGTGTATTCAAGCAAGAATCGTACAGATATATATCTTCTCGGAGCGTCTCTAATTGACCAAGCACATAACTGTGTATTCAAGCTAGGGCTGCACGGGTGTTAATATGTCGCCAGACATCAGAACATAAAAGCAATAGCCCAGTGTATCACCAAATATCCTGGTTCACATACCTTTTATACAGGTGTTAACATTCGAGGATCGGTAGGTAAATATGGCTGGGTGACCAGAAGTTCACTCAAGTGAATCCAAAAGCTGAAAGGTCAAGTCGAGAGATGATGGTATAAAGTGTTCTTTTTCAAAGTTGTCTGGAGTGCTGCTTCCCCCCCCTGCGTTGTGTATATCTATATCTATAGATATATATATATATATATATGGGACAACAAATGTAAGACCATGCGCTAAAATATAGTCCAAAGTCACCAGTAAATTTGGGACCCTTTGGCCAGGGAACCGGGCACCAAAGACCAGGATGGGAATGCAGCACTTTCTCTGTAGCAAACCTCTGGAACCCACAGAGGATAAAGATCTAGAAGAAAATGTGAATAGAGAGGCGCTTCATGGTGCATTAAACGAGTAGCAGTTTAATAAAGGAGAAAAAACTCTCCCATGTAAAAAGAGTCAAAGACTCGTACCATAAAACACAGCACTGTGGACTGGGTACCACACGATTTTACAAATATAAAACCAAGGCAAGACTGCTCACGCTCATCCAGGTACGGGTGTCCACAAACGACCTGCAGAAGGCTGCACCAGCTGGCTTGCTGTACAACTATCAGGGACGTCACGGACCGCCGGAGGCAGGAGCAGGATCAGCTGGAGTGGCACGACGTAGGCCACACGTTTCGTCATAAGACTTCGTCAGAGGGCGTGGCTACTACACGTGCACGTCCAGCCTATAAACACACCGGACCTGTCAATCATGACCGGCCGGAGCTGGAGACCGCCCCAATTTTTAAACACGCACTTAGCCAGCGTATCCAGCTACATCATAATGGTGTAGATTCACCGCTAAGCGGCCAATCAACAAGAAGCGGTGAATCACCAAGGTATTAAGAAGACAAAAGGACTTAGCCTGAATGTCAGAGGGTGAACGCCGCTATAGGCTGCTACTAATAAAGCCAGCATAGAAATCTGCGAAGTCTCATAACTACCAGACTCCCAGTTGTGAAACTGAGCAGTCTTTCACAATAAAAATAAAGATATAAATATCAATATCACACTCCACAGCCTATATATAGCCATAAAAGTGTAAAAGTATATAGCAAGTAAACTTAAAAATATTATTCAATGAGAAACAGCAGTATGTCATTACAAGAAGAAATACACATGTAAACTCCACTGGGAAAACACTATACAGATCCTTCTCAAAGAGGTCCATACCCCAAAAAGGATTCTATTATATCCCGAGACCTTATCTCAAAGAATATCCAAATGAATAAATATGTATATATATATATATATACAGGGGCGGATCCAGGATAAAATGACAGGGGGGGCACCATAATAAAAGAGGGTTTGGGTTGGGAAGGGACGTTGTTAGTAGCAGGGCTGTGGAGTCGGTAGATAAATGGCCCGACTCCGACCCCGACTCCGACTCCTCATACGGCTGACCCCGACTCCTCGACTCCGACTCCTCTGTATTAATATGCGAATGTATTTGATACATTCCTTGAAGGAAAGAAAGGCAACATACATATTATTACTACAGAAACTAGAGTCTGGGAAGCCAACAGTCTACTGTATTGAACAGTTTAAGCAAAGGACAAACACAATGTTTGTCCGCTGGTTTGCTTGCGCGCCACCATTCAATTCACGGACACAAGGAATGATTTCTTTACCGAATCGTTACTGGCGACGAAAAATGGTGCCTGTACATCAATATGAACCAGCGTAAGGAATGGCTTAGCCAAGGTAAACAAACGACCCCGCGCATGAAACAAGATCTTCATCCGCGTAAAAAGATGTTGTGCGTATGGTGGGAGAGCTTGGTTGAATGAATTTTTCGAGGTATTGAAAACCTTATTGAATGTTTGAAATAAGTTGTAAACTACAAGGGAGAATACATTTATAAGTATTGGTGCTCCGAATTGTGTGTTGCGTGCCATATAGTGAAGCACATGGAAAGCATGCTTTTTCATGGTCACTTAACATGTTATGCGGGGTACACACCAGGACGACCCGCTCACGATGCACATCGTGAGCGGGTCGTCAGTGTCTCGTCCGACCCGCTCACGATGACGCGGGAGGGCACGACCCGCTCACGATGTGCACCGTGAGCGGGTCCGATCCGATGGCGACCCGCACCCGGTTCTATGGTCGTCATTGAGATCCTACCTGCAGCAGGTAGGATCTCAATAACGACCGACCGACCCGCGGGACCGCGCATCGGATCGGAATCGCTCCACACCAGGTCAGAAAAGGGCCCAATCAGCACACAATCTACATCCGATTGATCGGAATTGGATCTAGATTGTGCTGATCGGGCCCTAGTCGTCCTGGTGTGTACCTAGCATTAGTTTTGCGGTTACGTGAGGCACTGCATGCATTGGTCTTTATTCTTACAGTAGAGAAGTCATTAATTATAATTTTCAGAGTCGGAGTTGGAGTCGGTGCATTGTTTGCCGACTCCGACTCCGACCCCAGGTACTCTAAATTTACTCCGACTCCTCGACTCCGACTCCAACTCCGACTCCACAGTCCTGGTTAGTAGTGCCAGTGTACATGCTAAGAGAGTGGCAGAAAGAGGGTGGGAATGGGATTAAAAATAGGCCCTGGCATTTAAAGTACGCAGGCCCACCATGGCGACAAAAGTGAAGGATGTAGTTGTGCGCGCGCCGAAGGTGCGCTCTGGAAAAGGGGTGTGGCCACTCAACAGGGGTGTGTCCTTGAGTGTAGTGTACCACACCATATACAACTTCTACACATTATGCAACAAAATACTAGATCCCATTATACTTGCCCCTTACACATGATGCCAAATGGAATGAGCCAAAATTCACATAATGCCACATGGATTGAGCCAAAATTCACATAATGCCACACGGATTGAGCCAAAATTCACGTAATGCCACACGGATTGAGCCAAAATTCACATAATGCCACACGGATTGAGCCAAAATTCACATAATGCCACATGGATTGAGTCAAAATTCACATAATGCCACACGGATTGAGCCAAAATTCACATAATGCCACATGGATTGAGACAAATTCACATAATGCCACACGGATTGAGCCAAAATTCACATAATGCCACATGGATTGAGTCAAAATTCACATAATGCCACACGGATTGAGCCAGAATTCACATAATGCCACACAGATTAAGCCACAATACGCTTTATAAACAGGGACATTGTCCCCCAAAGGCGCGCATTAAACATTTACACCATAATGTCCATTACACGTTAAGTTACACGCCATTATGTCCATTATGTATTATGCCAAGCACCTTAATGCCTATTAAAAATTATTCTACATAAGTGCTGCTTATCTACATGCGCATTGCCAAGGGTTCCATGCTCATTGCCAGAGGTTCCATGCTCGTTGCCATGTGGGATTACATGTTCATTGCCAAGGGGGAATACATGCTCGCGGTTAATGGGGGACAGCTGCCACCAGGCAGAAGTGATAGCCACTGACACAGACAGTGTCAGAGCCTGGCTGTATTCAGAGCACTGCAGGTCCCGGCTATTTGAAATAATACCCCTTTCATACCAGAAAATGCATTCCCAGGTTGGCCCCTTTTATACCAGCCTAGTCCCTGCATTTTCTGGTGTGAGGGGGAGAGAAAACCACCCCTTCCCCCCTTTAACCAGTTATCTCCAGGGCATGCGACAGGGGGGTCAAAGGGGACACTCGTACCATGCCCCAACCAGTTGAGGGGCCCCAAAGCTTTGAGGAACTCAGGGTCTGTAAGCAGGACTGCCTAATCACCTGTATGGCTACCCGTACTAATGAGTTTAATGACACAACACACCAAACCACACAACGCACAATGCTGTGCCCTCCCATCTGCCCTTCCCTATTATCTTGCATTGTGAATATTAATTATCTGTTTATTTCTATTATTAAAAAATACATTCAATATGCAATGTAATAACAATCCGCGTTCGGTGTTGGGGGGCCTCAGAGATATCAGTGTTCCGGGCCCCAAGATTTCTGTTGCCTGCCCTGGTTATCTCATTTAACCGGCTATATCTTCGGAAGCAATTGACCCATTTACATGAGACAAGTATCATATTGAAGAACTTTTGAGTGGGCTTTGAATGATTTTGGTCCAGTGAAACTGAAACGTTTGGTTACAGAGTAATCTGCCCTCAAAGAACATGAACAGCCATGAAATTACATTTCAAAAATAAAGAAATCGGTTTACACGCAATATCTCTGGAACCGATTGACCGATATGGACCAGCCTAGTATTATATTGAAGGCCCAGCGATTTGTAATTGAATGAAATCAACCACAAGCTTCTGTGATGCTAGGGCGGGAACTGGCAGCCGTCAGAACAGGGTGGGGTCGGAATTGACGGGTCCCATATTATCCTATGGGAAAAAAAACGTTACAGCTTTGCGAGGTGATATCTCCGGTTCCCAGGGGGCTAGAGACACGGGTCTGGGCTTGTTGGAAAGCCCTGGTCCTCAGCTACAAAATGAAATGACAGGGGTGAGACACTGAGCGGATAGGAGCAACATGGAATGATGTTGTACAACTGTGAATTTTATTGCTATTATTAATAAAATATTTTCATGCAGTGTGAGCATACTCCACCGGGGCTTACAATCGGGAGCGAAAAATAATAAAACAGCACAAGCAAACAGAGAAACGGGTCAATTTACATGGCAGCAGCTTTTGCAAGTGTGTATTTAACCCCAAAATATAAAACGGCAATCATGTTATAAGTTAAAATCCCCATGTTCATTTATGAACAGTTTCTTATATAGGTCAGATAATTCCATAACACTTTACAATTAAAACAGTGATTACACAAAACTGGTTAATAATAGCTAGAAATAGAGGTAGAAGGGCCCTGCTCACAATCTTACAATCTATAGGGAGATAGGCATTGATGCATAAGTGTGGGTGTTCTCTATTGCATAATGGTTCAACAGATAGCAAAGGTTCTTGGTGCGCTGTATGATATGGTCACCCAGCAAATGTTGGCCTGGGGTCAGGAGAATGGGAAAGTAAAGAAAGGGAAAATAAGTGAGACTATGGGGGTTATTCTAGTTCACTCTTTCTGACAAAATCCTTCTTAGATGGACAAAACCATGTGCACTTCAGGGTTGCAGGTGTAACTTGTGCAGAGAGAATTAGATTTGGGTGGGGTTTTACTTCAAAGTGAGATCTATACTGCAGTGTAGAAATAAAGCAGCCAGTATTTACCCTGCACAGAAACAAAATAACTCACCCAAATCAAATTCTCTCTGCACATTTTACATCTGCCCCCCTGCAGTGCACATGGTTTTGTCCATCTAAGAAGGAATTTGTCAGAAAGAGTGAAATAGAATAAGGCCCTATATGTGGACTGTAAAGTAGGGATGTAATTGCATAAGGACGATTGTGAGGGTTATGTGGGTGATTCCAGAATTTGATAAGCTGCCTGAAGATGTGAGGTTTCAGGGAATGCTTGAAAGTTTTGGAGACTAGTGGAGATACTTATTGGAGACTAGAGGAGAGCCTTATTGGCGGACTAGAGGGGAGCCTTATTGGCGGACTAGAGGGGAGCCTTATTGGAGACTATAGGAGAGCCTTATTGGAGACTAGAGGGGAGCCTTATTGGCGACCAGAGGAGAGTCTTATTGGAGACTAGAGGAGAGTCTTATTGGAGACTAGAGGAGAGCCTTATTGGAGACTAGATGAGAGTCTTATTGGCAGCGGCGTAGCTTTGTTTGGGGCGCCCCCCCGCCGTTACTGGGGGGGCGCCTGCCCGCCCGGCCGGCCGGCATGCCCCCTCCCCCCATTGCCGCATGCTTACCCGTCCGCGTGTCCCAGCTCCCCTCCTGGCTTCAATAAATTCTATGCAGACGGACCACGATAAAATGGCCGCCCCCATACCGCAGGCAGTTTCAGAGAACGGTCTACTTTATGGGGCGGCCATTTTATCGTGGTCCGTCTCCATAGCATTGTTTGAAGCCAGGAGGGGAGCCGGGATGCGTGGACAGGTGAGCATGCGGGGGATGGGGGGCGGGGGGATTACTATAGCACCGCAGCCCCCCGGCGCCCCCATATGCACAGCGCCCCCCCCGCGACCGGGGACCGAGGGGAGCCTTATTGATGACCAGAGAAGAGCCTTATTGGAGACTAGAGGAGAGCCTTATTGGAGACTAGAGGGGAGCCTTATTGGCGACCAGAGGAGAGTCTTATTGGAGACTAGAGGAGAGCCTTATTGGAGACTAGAGGAGAGCCTTATTGGAGACTAGAGGGGAGCCGGATTGGAGACTAGAGGATAGCCTTATTGGAGACTAGAGGAGAGCCTTATTGGAGACTAGAGGAGAGTCTTATTGGAGACTAGAGGAGAGCCTTATTGGAGACTAGAGGGGAGCCATATTGGAGACTAGAGGAGAGCCTTATTGGAGACTAGAGGAGAGCCTTATTGGAGACTAGAGGAGAGCCTTATTGGAGACTAGAGGAGAGCCTTATTGGAGACTAGAGGGGAGCCTTATTGGCGTCCATAAGATAGTCTTATTGGAGACTAGAGGAGAGTCTTATTGGAGACTAGAGGAGAGCCTTATTGGAGACTAGAGGAGAGCCTTATTGGAGACTAGAGGAGAGTCTTATTGGAGACAAAAGGAGAGTCTTATTGGAGACTAGAGGAGAGCCTTATTGGAGACTAGAGGAGGGTCTTATTGGAGACTAGAGGAGAGCCTTATTGGAGACCAGAGGGGAGCCTTATTGGCGACCAGAGGAGAGCCTTATTGGAGACTAGAGGAGAGCCTTATTGGAGACTAGAGGGGAGCCTTATTGGCGTTCAGAAGAGAGTCTTATTGGAGACTAGAGGAGAGTCTTATTGGAGACTAGAGGAGAGCCTTATTGGCGGACTAGAGGAGAGCCTTATTGGAGACTAGAGGAGAGTCTTATTGGAGACAAGAGGATAGAGGAGAGCCTTATTGGAGACTAGAGGAGAGTCTTATTGGAGACTAGAGGAGAGCCTTATTGGAGACTAGAGGAGAGCTTTATTGGAGACTAGAGGAGAGTCTTAATGTGCATAGGAGGACATTCAACAGAGTGAAAGCAGCCTGAAAAAGTCCTGTAGTAGTGAATGGAAGGTAGTGTGGATGAGAGATGTAAATCTTGTGAAGATGTTGCTTTTAAGATGATTGCTAATTAAAATTGAAATAATCAGGTGTAGTCTGTGCCACTTCATAACAAATTGTTAATAACAAATATAGATATTAGAGATGTGCGGCGGACATTTTTTCGGGTTTTGGTTTTGGATCTGGATCTCCCTTTGTGTTTTGGATCTGGATTGGTTTTGGCAAAACCACCCTTGCGGGTTTTGGTTTTAGATCTGGATTTTTATGTAAAAATGCTAAAAATGGCTAAAATAACAGAATTTGGGTCTGTTTTTGCCCCTAAAGTGTTATTAACCTCAATAACATTAGTTTCCACTCATTTCTAGTCAATTTTGATCACTTCACAGCTCACAAAATTGTTTTCATTTACTGTAGTTGGGCCAAAAGGTTATACCGAGGTAGCTGGATGACTAAGCTAAGCGACAGCAGTGGGCGTCACATACATGTGGACCTTACACTTCCAACCTGGCACATCTTGGAAGCAGAGTGGCACTGTAGGGGCAGACAGGGTGGCAGTTTAATAAATTACCCCAAAAAAAGAGAAATGCTCCAAAGAGCAAACAAATACAAAGAGGTATTGGCCTTGTCATGACTGGTGGTAGCAGCTTCAGCACTTCTATCAGGTTGCTGATATCCCACTATTTCCTCCTCCATCATCCTCCAAAAATGTGTTTTTATTTTATTTATTACTTTTATTTATTTTTCTTACTTTACACTGGACACAGCCTGTCACACTGGACACAGCCCCTGGACACTGGACACTGCCCCTTGACACAGCCCGTCAGCCTGGACACAGCCCCTGGACACAGCCCCTGGACAATGGACACCGCCTCTGGACATTGCCCCTGGACACAGCTCCTGTACACTGGACACAGCCGTTCACACTGGACACAGCCCCTGTACACAACCCCTGTACACAGCCCCTGTGCACAGCCCCTGTACACTGGACACAGCCCCTGTACACTGGACACAGCCCCTTGACAATGGACACAGCCCCTGTACACTGGACACAGCCCCTGTACACTGGACACAGCCCCTGGACACAGCCCCTTGACAATGGACACAGCCCCTGTACACTGGACACAGCACCTGTACACTGGACACAGCCCCTGTACACTGGACACAGCCCCTGTACACTGGACACAACCCCTGTACACAGCCCCTGTACACTGGACAAAGCCCCTGACACACTGGACACAGCCCCTTTTATAAGGGACACTGCAGGCTGCAGCCCCTGTACACTGAGTGTACAGTCAGCAGCACTGCAGCCCCTGCGTGCACTGCAGACCCTAATTGAGTGTGAGCACTGCAGAAACTAGTTACAACAAAAAAATCAATCAAATTCAACACAGGGCACAGAGCACAGAGCACAGATCTCCCACCCACCCTCTTCCCTCTCCTATTTTCGGTCCAGAATTCAGGCGGGAACTCCCGAGTCGGCTCGGATCCCGACTCGGACCACGATGTTCGTCTAAAAGATATAATATTTGTACAGTATACATATATGTATATAAAATATAAAATCTATGTATAACATTGTAATAAACACATGCCACATTTCCATTCTCCTTGAAATATGTTCTCATGTCACCAATCTTAAATATCCCACCTCTCTTCATCGCAGTATATTTCCCCGGCCTAGTGTCCACACTTCTTGAGCAACTTGTATACCATCTAATTCACTTCCCTCCTTCTCTACAAACAGGCTTCTACACAAGTGCCATTTGCAACGACTCTTCTCCATACTATACTCCTGGACCCCTCTGCTGCTTCCACACTGGTGTGACCCTCGTCTCTCCCACTGGATTGGCCTTCACAAATCAATTTATTGTCACTCCATTGGTGTCCCTTGGCCATCACAATTTACCTTCTTTCTACTTCTTCAACTTACTTTCTACTTCTTCAACTGCTCATTCAGCATCACTACTGTTCTCTCTGCTCCCAATATCTGTTGTGACCTGACAAGGCTCTGTTGTTCTCCAGCTTTTCTTACTGTACCAACTCAATTTAGTGCAAGGGCCTTTCTACTATCTGCACCTACAAAATAGGGGCGCCGACAGCTCTGCCAACCCCTGGTAAAAGGGCCAATGGGAGGGGGCGTGGCCACGTCCCTGTAAAAAAAACAACTTAGCAGGACGCGGGCAGGGTGTGGGCGGGATCGCACATCCACTCAAGGAGAGAGAGAACAAGCTGCAGCTGCCTCTCTCCCCATCTTAGCACACAGCACTGAGCATCGTGTGCTGGGCTGGGGAGAGAGGCTGTGCTGCAGGGGCAGCCTGTCTGCTAAGCTGAACAATTTTTCATCTGTGCGGCCACATGCGAGCGGATGTGTAAGTGTACATCAGCTTGAAGCGTAGCGAGGGGATACGCAGCCCATAGGCAAACGCAGGGGGGGGGGGGTCTTCCTGGTTGCTTAAACTGTGACAACAATAGCACTAGTATATAATATGATCAGTAGAGCTGCCACCACACCATACAGTGTAAAGGACAGAGCAGAGCTGCTGCACATGCCCAGTCTACCAGCTTCTTCTACCACATATACTGTGTGTGTGGATCTGAGCCTTCAAACATCGCAAAGGACCAGAGAGCAGCTGCCAGGAGGAAGAGACAGGAGCCTTACCATGAAGTGGGAGATTGTGAGTTTAGGAAGTGTAGTAGTGGTTCTATTATGTTTGTGTAGTTATTTATTATGTTTAACCATTTCCTGACCACTTATCTTATCTAAATGTTTTGAAACTGCCTATACTATAGATATAGACCATCTGTACTGTTAATAATCTACTGTATTCCATACAGTATACAGTGTATAAAAATACCAATTTTCGGGGCTGTTACCGCTCCCCCAGACTTGCGTACTTACTCCAATGCGCTACAGAGTGGGAGATTTTGGATTACATTTGGAAACCCCCCCTCTAAAATTCCTGCTTTTGCCACTGCAGCCCCCATGTATATTATTTGCATACCTAATTATACATTCATTATTTAGTCTAACATCATTCCAAATAATTTGCTCTCTCCTGTGCACGGAAAATAGAGTTGTAATAATCATCATAAGTCATGTCTGACCCAGTCTTTATATAACTGCAGAATTATATCAAGTGTAAAACTACAAAGCAATTTCTAAAGATCAGATTGCACTGCATTCGTGTATGTAGAGCCGCGGATTAATCCAAAGTCACAGAATACTAGAATCCATTTAAACTTCTGACAACAAAAAGCCAGTGGCGAAAAATCAAGTTTAAAGAGACATCTCATCGCTTCATAGTTGTTTTCTTAGTTCTAACACAAGTTATATGAGCACCTCGGGGGGTTTATAATAATATCAGCATAAATTGTATTTATTGGGTCTCAGCTGGTGGGTTTCGCTGGGCCAAGCTCTATTAATATACACACGAGACGAACGAGAAACGGCTGTGCAGCGATTTGACCAGCGGCTGAGCAATGCATACAGGGTAATGTTTTTATTTTACGCTCACGGTGGAATGTACAATTGCTAACAAAGGGGCGAAGGACAGATCAGAGATTCGGAGATCAGAGGTCTGGGTTCTATGCCAACTGTATGTGATACTGTGGGCCATCCGAGGAGCTTTCAAGTCAAGCCATGCTGGAGTGGCTACATTACATTCTCTGGAGTCTCTTTGCGAGAAATCATTTATATTGTTAGATGTTACACATGCTTTTGTGCCTTTGAGGTTTATTTTTCAAAGCGCTATTCTTTATCGCCATTATTAGCAAACACGATTCCACATCAGTGGCATTACTTCAAGGGCAAAACTGCTGTTGGCAAAACAAAAAGCGAAAACGGACAGCAGCTGCGCCGTATCAATTTTTGCTCAACGCCGGGAACCGGTACTGTCAGTCCGGCGGAGACTTGATGCATGTCGTAGCAGGTGGATGGTAGAAATGTCAGGGTCTGCTGCCCAGCTGAGCATCATGGGATTCACAAGTGCAAAAGGGAGTCTTGTGTCCAGCAGTGAGAGGCAATGGAAGACGCGCCCATTGGCTGCGTTACTATGCAACTGCTAATACTGGATGTTAAAAATATCAATGTAATGTCATTTATATTAGATACATAAGTTTCTGCAACTTTCTAAGAGTGTTATTGTATGTGATAGGCTGTATAGAACAGGGGGGCAGATGTATAAATCCTGTGAAGTGATGAAGTGGAAGGTGATAACGCAGCAGCCAATCAGCTCCTAACAGACTTGACAATTAGGAGCTGAATGGCTTCTGCACTATGGCCCTTATTCTGGTTCACTCACAAAGGCAAATTCCTTCTCAAATGGACAAAACCATGCAGGTGGGGCAGATGTAACTTGTGCAGAGAGAATTAGATTTGGGTGAGTTATTTTGTTTCTGTGCAGGGTAAATACTGACTGCTTTATTTTTACACTGCAACATAGATTTCACTTTGTAGTAAATCCCCACCCAAATCTAATTGTCTCTGCACATGTTACGTCTGTCGATGTGGACATGTTGGCAGGTTTTGACATTGACACAAAAAACATGAAAAACTCATGTCCACCTTTCCCCGTTGACCTTTTGTCAACCTTTTCCACGTCGACCTGTTGTCAAAGTCGACATTCTGCCTGTCGACCTTTTGTGTCAACATATTGACTGTCAACCGATACATTGCCGATCCTTTGATCCACAGCCGAATTATAAAGATCTTATTACAGTACAACAGCGCCATATGTTATAATAGTACATAGGTGAGGAATCAGTCGGCTAATGGGTGTTTCCTCCTCAGTAATCCCTTTGATGTAAATAATGTGTTTAAAATGTCTTCGCTGAGGTAAAATATTGCTTGTAAGCTCATTATTCATTGGAAAATGGTTTAAAAAAATCATTTTGAGGTTAAAAGGTATTTAGAACTTTGGTTTGGATTTTTATTTTACTTGGAGCAGTTTCTTCTCGCTGTTTGTGGCTGTAGCTTCTAGTATGGAGCAAGGGATGGTTATACACAAGGCGACTGAACACCGCTGCATTCAGTAATACAATGTCAGCGAATATACACAGCCTGAATCAGACATGGGGTCAGATGCACTAAGCTTCAAAAGTGATAAAGCGGAGAGTGATACATAACCAGCCAATCAGCTCCTACCTGACATGTCACAGACTGTGTTTGAAAAATGTCAGGCAGGAGCTGATTGGCTGGCTGTTTATCAGTCTCCATTTTATCACTTTTGAAGCTTAGTACAGTACATCTTAATGATAAGTAATTTTTCCAGAGTCACAGGGCGGGATGTATCAACATACATCGCCGCCCTTCGCACAGCAGCCGCCGCGATGCTACCGCATATGTACTAACATATGCGGCCAGCATCGGGCTGCGGTAACGGAGACCCCCGCGATACCTGTGATGTGGGCTGCGGGGGTCTCCGTCACCTCCCGGCGGCTGCCAACGTCCCCCTGTGTCTCCTCCTCCCACCTGAAGCCGGATGTCCTGCCGGCTGTGACACCAGGGGGAGGAGGAGGTTAAAGGAGGACGGGAGGGGGTGGGCGCGCGGACGTCGGACGGTGGGCGGCGAAAGAAGACCATAGGCTTCTATAGGGTATCGCCACCCAGAGGGTGGCGATACCCTCCCTTGCGAAAACGGAGCGGACGGGTATTGATACATAGGAAAATGCGGTAAAACGGGTGTTTTACCGCATTTTCCCGTTAGTACATCCCGCCCACAGGGATGTCAACCAAGAGCTTCAACACAGGCTTGCCGTGTCATGCATATATACAGATGTAGCCACGCTCATCGTTGCCGGCCACCTGCAATTAGCGCGATCGCTCCTGCGGCTCATAGGAACGCATTGAGCGTCGATAGCGCAGAGTGGTGGTTCCATGCCACAGGTGCAAATTTTATGTGCAAAACAGGAATGACAATCCGGCAATGATGAGCGCAGCTACCTCTGTAGTTGGAGTAGCCTTCCACTTATATTAACTAGTGCGGAACGGCGCATGTCCTTGTGACATGGCTCCTTCATTGCAATGTTTAATATGTGATCATTTCTCTAATTGGTGCTAATGATAAGCCAATCGTTGCCCGGACCGCTCCCACAAAACGCTGCATCGCGCCTCTGCAACACTGCATCCCCGCCCCATTACCGCCCCTGGCCAGCACTGAAACTGCGATCTCCTGTGATTGAAGTTTCAGGGCTCAAATAGCGATTTCTGCTCTTCTGCTGGCCAGTCTATCGGCCAGATGCACTAAGCTTCAAAAGTGATAAAATGGAGAGTGATAAAAAGCCAGCCAATCAGCTCCTGCCTGACATGACACAGGTTGGGTTTGAAAAATGTCAGGCAGGAGCTGATTGGCTAGCTGTTTATCACTCTCCATTTTATCACTTTTGAAGCTTAGTGCATCTGGCCCATACAGTGGATGGAACCTTTTTGTTTGCTCAAACATTTTTCATTCTACAGTATCAAAGAACATCAAAGGGACTCAATGCAGTAGTCCCTCTGGACGCAATGAGGTAGTCGCGCAATGCTCCTCTGGGAATGTTTTGGATGACCAGGATATCTTTATAATGACCCTTGGGACTTGCTGGGCCCTAGGCAGGCGCCTAGGTTGCCTTGTGGAAAATCTGACCTCTGGTAATGAGTAAGAAACCCTTAGCAATGAGCAAAAAAATGAATGTAGGTAAAAAAATTATAATTAATATTGGGGAGCAGGGCACCGAAAAATTTCTAACTGTTACTGTAGTATCTCTGCAGGCAGTCAGGTCGTGTCAGCCAATGAGACAGGTGCACCTGATACAAGTGTACCCAGTCTTACTTCTGGCAAACTGTTATGGAACATACAGTAACGTACTGTATACAGGACAGGAATTAACATATGCTGTATAGTCCACTGACAAACTAGATGGAGGAGTCCTGGCCACCAGCATTAGAAGGAAGACTACTAACTATATAATAGAAGGAGACATTAAGATTATTTACAGATGTCCCTTCCTAGCAAGAATGCAAGTAATCATATTCTTTGTTTCCCACCATTTCCTAGTGTATAACTCAATAGACTCAGAGTATGATGGCGACAGATACACTGCAGTCCAATAAAGTGCATGTCTGCTGTTCTCTGCATTTCTCATTTTGTAGATTTACTTACATTCATTCTTTTTCAAACTTTATTCAAACAGCCTTTTTCAAACAGTTTTTTTAAAGCGCATCAGGAAATATAATAAACATGACCAATAGCGGCTCCACAGGTGAGGCTTCACAATTCAATTAGGGGAGTCACACCAACTGTCAGCAACTTCCATTCAAAACTGACTCGTTGGCAGTTGGTGTTGCTCCCCTAGTTGAATTATGAATTGTGCTGCAGCCCAACCTCTGGAGCCAGCACTGGCCATGACTATCTAAGCCTAATAATGTTGCTTTGTGTTTTCTGACAGAAATGCTGGTCATCTATGCTTGGGGTACCCAACATGTACTGTACCCACTTCAGCCAATGCCCATAAACCGACTACAGGGCCCGAAGTGGACAGGATCTACACTGGATTTGGGTGAGTATTTTTTTTTCAGGTACCCTTAATGGATTACTACTGGACAAGTGGATCAGGCCGAGTGGGAAATTTACTAAGAGTAATTCGTATAAAATAGGCATATTCATATCCAAAAATATGCCTATTTTATACGTACAATAAACCATTGTCTAGAACTGTGGAACAATGAGTCTCAGCAAGCCTACCATCAGTGGTGGTAGACGCAAATACAGTAGTACAATGTAAACATGCTTGGGATAGGCATATTGATATCCTTACAAAAAAAATAAGGATCAAATATGGTTTGAGGTAACATGTTTAAAAAAAGGGGCAGACTAGATGGGCCAAGTGGTTCTTATCTGCCGTCAAATTCTATGTTTCTATGTTTCTATGTAAGCCTCCCCCGCATGCTGGAACTTGGAGAACCACAAGTCCCAGCATGTGGGGCATTAAAGGGCCTGCTGGCACTTGTAGTTCTACAGTAATAGAAAAAGTTATAAAAAACACTGGCCGCTAATACGAATTCATACAAATGAATATGCCATCGGGTATTACAAAACAGTCGTATTTGACTGCTTTGTAAATTCCCCTCCGGAATATGAAATTGCATACGGCTAAAACAGCCGTATGCAGTCGTATTCATTCGTATTAAGAATTCGAATACGAAAAATCGCATTCATATTCTTAGTCAATTTCCCCCTATGTGTCAACATAGAGGAGTATGTATGTGTGAGTTTGTGTGCATATATGCTTATTAAAGTTATACTTTCACTGTGTGTTTATTTCTTTTTATATTTGTTTGGCTGTTGTGGGGCCTTAACTGTTCCACATGCTGTAATTTGTGGTACTAACATGTGAGGAAGGCTTGCTGGAACTTTTAGTTTTAAACACACTATTTTTTAAAAAAATTTACACTTGAATTATATCAACCCGGCACCCTACACCCATGGATGCCAGGGATAGCCCTGGGTTTTCTGCCCTGGCTCTTAGGTGCTGACTAGTTTGGGGGTAATGTCTTGGCAACAGGGACCCATAAAGTGCCCTTCAGCAGTGGCATTACCTTGCTGTCTTGTGGATCCTAGTACTGGTTTTAAAAAAACTGGGGACTCCTACCTGTCTTGTATCCGGGAACCTGGACCGGTGCAAGGGCTCGGTGCTGGTTCTTTAAATACGGGAAACCCCTTGCCGATTTTTTTACACATATTTATGGAAACTGCACTGGCTCATAGAGCCCGGGGGTTGTTATACTAAGGAGGGGGCTGCACACCATTTCATTTTGAGATCTTTCTAGTCATTTACACATAGAAGCATCGCAAGAATCTGATTGATCCGTGCATTGCGTCAGGGCCGGACGTGTTTTGCTGCCCGTAAACTTGGCAGCTTTGTAAATTTGCCAAGTTCCCAGCCCATATTTACATCCAGTCGTGGCAGATCCCGTTCATACCCAACATCTCTTTAGTACAGGGAAGGAGCCAAGGTCTGCCTAACTGCCCCATTTTGACAAAATTTAGAGGACACAGTGCTTGGCCACATCTCCTCTACCATAGACCACACCCACCAGACAGCAAGTGACACCCCTTTGTTGCGGCAGGTCCCAAACACATAAATGCAGAAGTTGGGAGGTATGCTTATACTGTGTACAGTATCTCCCTTACAACAACCACACATGGGTTTGCCAAACACAGCTGCAGATATCCACTCATGCGGCTAATTGACGCAATAGGTTCCTCTACTACGCAACTCCATTCAGGATGCTGTATTTCTAACTTATGCACCTATACTGTGGAAGCATACAGTTTGCGGCTGTAAGCAAC
The DNA here is from genome assembly GCF_055691185.1 of Crinia signifera. Taxonomy (NCBI): domain Eukaryota; kingdom Metazoa; phylum Chordata; class Amphibia; order Anura; family Myobatrachidae; genus Crinia; species Crinia signifera. The sequence goes on from NC_139217.1 coordinate 46,495,157, forward strand.
TGGACCTAAAATAATCCTCCAATACTTCACCTCTGTACTTATATCAGGTCCAATCGCCAACTGGAGACTGGAGAAGTTAGCCATGTACTCCTCCACTTCTTATTCGTTTCAGGCCAATATTGGTCTCTTTAATAGAAATGCCCAGAGACGAGTGCCCTGAACTTAAGGCCTGCCAGGGACCGTCCAGTTGCCAGGAAGGGCAGCTCTCTGTAAATAGGTGGCTTCTTCTCTATGTAGGCAAAGACCAGTTGCCAGGAAGGGCAGGGTAACCACCAGGTGCCCTGCAGATTTTGATGCCCAAATGCTTCTTGAAAGTTTTTGAACCCGAGAGGACAACCATATCTTACAGAAGAAGCCTCTTTATGGAGGTTCTCTATAATTTTCCTGTTCCTAACTGAGGGACAGCAGTGACATATGAAGGACATCAACAATAAGAAGGAGAATGCTGTAGAGACATATAACAGGAAGCAGATGTCGATTATCCTTTCAATGGCCTTAGGTTTACCTGTCCACATTAGAATGAAGAGTCAGAAAGTTGGACCGGAAACTAATAGGTAGGACAGCAAGGTGTACATGATAAGCAGCAGGAAGGACTTGTAATTGGACTATCCAATGCAGTTATTTAGCTCAAGGCCATGATGATCCAGCTTATGGACACAAACATCGCAGGCTGGGGAATGGTGGTACTGTCTTCAGCAGCTGACATCTCTCACAGTACCTGATCTCTGAGGTGGTGCTAATTGGCACTCTCTACTGATTGACACTACCTCTACTTTTCCTGGTCATCCTGCACCTCCATCTCCTTGTCATTCTGCATCTCCATCTCCTTGATGGACTCTGATAAACAAAATTATTTGCGTGGAATTGCTGGTCTCGAACATATCATTGTACAATACAGTAGTGCATACAGGGGAGGGGGTCCTGAGTACTCAGAATCCTCCTCCCCTCCCCAGATAATGGAAAGAGACCAGACACAATATTACTAAGCCTTGCAGGTCAATGTGGAGAGGGTTGATCCAATAACACATAATTCCATTAATTAATCCATCATTATGGCCTGGGCCCCCTCCTAATAGACAATTTGCCATGCGGTGGCAGGGCTTAGTAGCAGAGGTCGATGTTAGAACACTGATGGCAGCAGAGGTCGATGTTGGGACACCGATGGTAGCAGAGGTTGATATTGGGACACCGATGGTCGGAGAGGTCAATGTTGGGACACTGATGGAAGCAGAGGTCAATGTTGGGACACCGATGGTAGCAAAGGTTGATATTGGGACACCGATGGTATGAGAGGTCAATGTTAAGACACTGATGGTTGCAGAGGTCAGTGTTGGGATAAAGATGGTAGTAGATGTGGAGATACAGATGGTCAGGAACTATGCTGGAACATCGATGGAGTCAGGTGACACTGCTGGATAGAAACCAGTGCAGGTCTATTTAAGTGGAGCAAGGTCTCAGGAGCTGGAATCTGGAACAAAGCATAACAACCACAAAGTGCAGAGACATCCAAACAAACAAAACACTAACAATTCAGGAAGTGCACAGACAGGAACTTGTACCTGCTGGGAAGCAGAGATTGGTTAGGAAATTGTAAAGCATAGTGGGGCAGTGTATTAAGCTTTAACAAGAGATAAATGCAAAGGTGATAAGGAGAGATAAATGTCCAGCCAATCAGCTCCTTTTTATTGGCAAGTACCTGGACAGTCTTGGACTGGGCCATGAAGGGCCCACCAAGGGGCGTGGTCTTTTTGAAGGGGTGTGGCCACCTGACCAGGGAGGAGTGGCTAATCATCATAGGTGCCCCCTCGCATAGTATATAAAGAATACAAAATCTGCCTTTTAAATAAGACCAGTTCCACTCATGCAACCGTGTTAAAATAACTACACAGATAAAACTACCTTGCTGCAGGCAGTGAAATGGACTGAGGCCGCAGGTCCAGGTGAGCGGATGGGTGCTTCCAGCATTGCGGGCTGGCAAGTGCTTCCAGTAGTGTGGGCTGCAGGGTGCCTCCAGTGGTTTTTGTTACCAGTGCCCTGCACCAGGGAGGACGCCAATGACAATACAGTACGGCAGTCCCATACAGTGAGGATACTTAACAGTTATCAATTATTGAGACATGAACCCACAATACAGGGACATGCACATAATTGATTGAACTGATTATATAATTATTTGAGGTCACATACTGTGAAGTTAAGAACAAGGAACTCTATCACACACTTTATATGATGGCATCACAACAGGTCAAAATATCAATTGAATGTCTATTGCATCAATGACCTTTGTAAACCACCCCTAGAGGTTAGCAACAAATATAACTATTTTGCAACACAGTGGATGGGAGCCAGCATATCGACACATTGTATTAAACAGAATACTCTGTGCTAAACAAACGATACATTGCTTGCAACAAAAAATGAATGGTGATGCACTGTAAATAAAGTTGTGTTCAGCGATATAAAAGCCCAGGGATAAAATACAAATCCCACAGAACGAAACAGGGGTTTCACAGACATTAGAGTGTATAAATTGAAAAAATACTATTATCCACATCCTGTTTTTAACCACATTTTCTTTTTCCCTTTTTTTGCACATCTTTACTATTGTCTTATATGAGAGGGTGTGAATTGTACACCTCTTTTTAAACTAATGAATAAAAGCTAAATTTTAGAAACTGTGGCAATACTCAGTTGGACGTCCCCTACAACATATTTCGGAGTGCACCCCACAAATCTCCTACCTTTCCCCTTTTTCTCTTATAAATTGTCTACTATTATTAGGAGAGGGGTTGCACCACGCTCTTGAAGAATAAAAATCAGAGAAAGTACTCTGTGAAAAAAAAATAGTAATAGACAAGAATACAGAAATATAAAAGCAGGAGGACGAACAAATAAGAGCACCCAGTGCGGAATTAAAAACTCTTTCTTTCAATTTGCCTCCAGTGGTGCAGGCTAGAGGGTGCTTCCAGTGGTGTGGGCTGGCGGGTGCGTCCAGCAGTGCGGGCGGGTGCATGGGTGAGGCAACCTGCTCTCTCCGTGCACACTGCAAGTGCGGGCGGGTCCAGACGCGTACACGTCATGACGCTGCAGACTTTTGCGACGTGTGTCACGTGACGTCCACCCGCAGCCTGCTGTAGAGGAAACGGACACCACCGCTCCCCAGCTTGTCAGTCAGCTGCCGCCTCCACCGCCGGGTCAGTGTTGGGATAAAGATGGTAGTAGATGTGGAGATACAGATGGTCAGGAACTATGCTGGAACATCGATGGAGTCAGGTGACACTGCTGGATAGAAACCAGTGCAGGTCTATTTAAGTGGAGCAAGGTCTCAGGAGCTGGAATCTGGAACAAAGCATAACAACCACAAAGTGCAGAGACATCCAAACAAACAAAACACTAACAATTCAGGAAGTGCACAGACAGGAACTTGTACCTGCTGGGAAGCAGAGATTGGTTAGGAAATTGTAAAGCATAGTGGGGCAGTGTATTAAGCTTTAACAAGAGATAAATGTAAAGGTGATAAGGAAAGATAAATGTCCAGCCAATCAGCTCCTTTTTATTGGCAAGTACCTGGACAGTCTTGGACTGGGCCATGAAGGGCCCACCAAGGGGCGTGGTCTTTTTGAAGGGGTGTGGCCACCTGACCAGGGAGGAGTGGCTAATCATCATAGGTGCCCCCTCGCATAGTATATAAAGAATACAAAATCTGCCTTTTAAATAAGACCAGTTCCACTCATGCAACCGTGTTAAAATAACTACACAGATAAAACTACCTTGCTGCAGGCAGTGAAATGGACTGAGGCCGCAGGTCCAGGTGAGCGGATGGGTGCTTCCAGCATTGCGGGCTGGCAAGTGCTTCCAGTAGTGTGGGCTGCAGGGTGCCTCCAGTGGTGCAGGCTAGAGGGTGCTTCCAGTGGTGTGGGCTGGCGGGTGCTTCCAGCAGTGCGGGCGGGTGCATGGGTGAGGCAACCTGCTCTCTCCGTGCACACTGCAAGTGCGGGCGGGTCCAGACGCGTACACATCATGACGCTGCGGACTTTTGCGACGTGTGTCACGTGACGTCCACCCGCAGCCTGCTGTAGAGGAAACGGAGACCACCGCTCCCCAGCTTGTCAGTCAGCTGCCGCCTCCACCGCCGGGTCAGTCATCCGCTACTAGCGGAATGCCATTGACTACCCGGCGGCGTTAATAAAACTACCCGGCGGCATTAATAATAATGAAAAATAGTGTCAGGCCCCACACCCATTTAAAAGTGGGTGGAGTTATAAATCAATGGGGCCCAATGGGTTCCCCGCTGGGCCAGTCCGAGCCTGTACCTGGATACCTACAGGGAACGTAGAGGACATGATGCATGTGAAGGAGCTGTAAGTATAATTTCCAGGCTGATCGGTCAGGAGGTGAATGTTTCGGCCGGAGGAACATGTATAAAAAGTTTTCCCCGGCTGTGGCATTACCCTGTTGGCTGTTTGAGCCCCATGCTGGTTCTCAAAATACGGGGGACCCCTACTCTTTTTGGGAACCTGAAACGGTCCTTGAGCCTGGTGCTGGTTTTTTAAATTATGGGGAACCCCTACTTAAATTGTTCCCTGAATTTTGAAAAACAGGACAGTTGGAGCCTATCCGCTTTTGAGGATATTTAAGGAAGATGTACTAAGCCATGAAGAGTGATACAGTGGAGAGAGATAAAATACCAACCAATTAGTTCCTATATATATATATATTTTCAATTCCATCCTGTAACATGGTTTTATATACAGACAGCAAAAAAAAGAACAATTACAACAAAAAAAGGGTTGAAAAGTTAAAGGGGTCATCTACAAATACCCTATAATATCTGGTAATCCCCACATACATGATACCGAGGGTGGGGGATTGGGTGTTTGTGGCTTTGAATGACCCATGATTAATGGGTATGCACAATGGGGACTGTTCATGTGAAGCGGCCAGGATGGATACAAATCTAAAATTAGGGTTAAAAGAAGGAGCAAAGTAACAGTACCCACCAACATTACACTGCTTTCTGCAAGCTCAATCTAATACATCCTGACCGATGGACGAACCCCAACCTTTACTTATATTATAGGTCACGTGGTATTCCATAATGTTCTCCAGAACAATGTACAATGAATAAATATTACGCTAATGTATGACCTTGAACAGGGCCATAGAAAGGACAGGATATTCCGTTTTACAGCAGCTGACCAGTACTTGGGGTCTCACAATAGTCTCCAGAAGTCTACCCATAAAATATAACCATAATAAAACACCAAGCTCATATCCCCAAATTAGAGATGGGTCATTCACGAATGAAGCGTTTTTTTTGGACGGATCCCAAAAAGGGAGCCGCCGATCCCAAAAAGGTGAACCGTCGTTCTTTTACTTTCAGTTTCGTTTTTTATTACAATGCATTTTCCTGAGCTCAGCACTGCCACCTGTGGCAGCTGAGATGTACTAACTCCGGAGACTGAGTACAGTGCTGTGACTGCAAGTGAAAGAAGGAATGACAAGGCTGCTGCTGCTAGGGATGGCCATTGGTGCAGACGCCATCGATGGCTATTCTGCACCCAGCCATCGATCAGAGTTTTATTCGGTCATGTATGTTCTCATTTGTTCAGCTCACTGTTTTAAAAAAAAAAAGTAAAAAAAAATGGCAAAAAATTATTGTAAAACAAATTATGCTTCGTTATTATCAAATTACCCCTTCTTTCAAGCGAACCGCTGAGCCGCGTAAAAGATCCAGATCTTTCCCACGGACTGATCTGCTGGATCCCAGCTCTCGTTGTTGACTCGTTTTGCCCATCTCTACCCCAAATGATATATCAGGAAATGAGGGAGTTAAACATATGAGGCATGAAATGGCCTTGTGGGAAGCATGTGACATATCTATCCAATAGGGATGCAGAGAGAAAAAAGGGTAGTTTGGTTCATAAGAAGCAGATGGGGGTGGAGTCAGCCTCTTTTTCTTTTTTCTTCACTGGGCGAGTGTCTACTTGTTTATTTGCTTTCACACTCCCTAGTTTGTTGCTTTGCTATTGCATCTACCCCTGCGCTGCATTCCTTACCTGCCTTTCCTACCCTTTGTCATGGCCAAAACCCCCGACCCTCGCCGATCTCACCGCATGCCAGCTCACTACCGCATGAGGCCGATCGATGACGTGGATGACTTGCTCCTGAGGAAGCCGGATATTTACTTTACCGGGGAAACGCGTTGAGCACCAGCAATTGACCAGCTAAGGGGTAACCCATCCCAGAGACCTACACCAACCATCCCTGCTACCAGCACACCACATATTTGGATCCAGGAATCAAGCTGCGGCTGTGGGATTCAGTATAATCCCTGAATTGGATACCTAGGTGAGCCATAAGGGAATCCTGAGCTCATTGAAATTCAGAGCACTGGGAACAATTGGTCAAAATTAACCCTTGGAATACAAAATACAAATTATATCTACAAGGATGGTAATATATCTTACCTTATTCAGCTGGTTATAACTTTCTCATTCCTTATATACCACCAATTTGTATGAAGAGACTGAGCCCTACAAATTAGTCATCTTTTTAAAATTGTATTATAAATGCATATCTTTTTATTTATTTGTAAAATATTGTGATTTAACTAGTAAAATTTATAACAATATACCATCTCAAGTGTATGTTTCAGCCAGCGCCGGTACAAACCCTTTTTCTTTGATGACGTGGATGCGCCTGGGCCTTATCAATTACCTCCTGAGTCTGAGTCTGCCCTGCAGGGGACCACGTCTGTGGGGGTCGTGCAGTCACATGCGGCGAGTGCTGCCTGCATGTCTCCATTACTGGCGGGGGCCGGTACGGCTCACGTTGTTTGGAGGCGTGTCTGGGAGGGAGTTGGTATGGGCGGGACGGGAAGGGGGCCTACATCTGGCGTGGCTCGGTCATCTGCCACGGCTCCCAAGTGGGAGCATGAGCTTCCCCGGGGCACTGCGCCTGGAGTGCGGCATGTGAGCACCTTGCTGGCTAACGGGGGCGGCTCCCATGCTGCCACAGGCGCTGGGGGTATGGCAGGGTTGCCTAACATTTCCCATCATGCATGGGTCCACGTATACCTAGAGGAGGAATTTAAAGTGTCCAAAGCATGGCGAGCAAAGCAAGCCCGGGAGGGTACAATCCAGCTGCAATCAAATGAAATAACCTACACCAATGAAAATTAGAGATAAAATAAAAAATGCTACAACATCCGCCCTCACCTAACATCCCATCCTTGTCAAAGAATTGAAGTGGATTTAGACACAACTGGTATGGTGGGGGGCTTCTCTCACCAGCCTGGAAGGGGCTGCCAACATGGCGGCTGTGGCATAGGTAGGGAGGTGCGGCAGAACCGGGGCAGTGCTGCACAAGCATGCCGGCTTGGTGGATCCCCCGTGCTGATTCCACGTGGGGAGATGAAGCGAGATGATGCTGGCCAGTCTGCGAGTAGTGAGGCACCCTTGCATCATTCACATACACTGGCATCTAGCTCAGCAGGGGTTGGTACGATTACCCTCTCTGGTAGGTCTACTAGTGGGGGCAGTAGAGCAATGAGGTGCTCAGAATGTCCTAGCAAAGGGAGATGCAGCTGCTTCGTTTGGCCCCTCTGCTCTGTCTTCCGCACAGTAATCAGTGGTGTAGGCACTCGCACCCTTGGTAGCGCATATGTCCCCAGGCTCTGCTAGTACAGCATGTTTTGCATATCTTAGCTCAGCTAGTCCTGACATGCTTGCATTGCAATGTACTGTTTCGGGTGCAGCATGTCCCTGGGGTTGATAACGGGGTGGCCGATGGGTAGTCTTGGTCCGAGTGGGAAGCCTTTTCCAGTGATATAAGGGTTACAAGTATGAATGGGCATTGGACGATTCTTTCTTTTCTTTGGCAAGTCTATGTCTCCAGGAGGTCCAGACCGGTAGTTTCCCATTACCTGGTGGGCATTTCCTTTTTTGCTAAATTAAAGGGATCTAACAAAGAGTTTTCTGCTCTTGAAGGCCATGAAGGGTTGGCCTAGAAAGACTCCGGTCGCTCATGATTGCATGTGTCTCATCCCTTTTCCTGGTAATAGTGTGGTATCGAACATCACATCATTGGTTACCCCCTCCAGGCCCGAGGATGCAATTATACTTCTTTCTGATATCCAGGTAGACAACAGGTCATTGTGGTGGAGGATTTATCGCTCTAAAACTGATCAGATGTGCAGGGAAACATGGGTTCCTTTTTGCCCTCCGTTTCCTAGGATGTCTGTCCAGTGTTGTCGGCCATTCAATATGCATCAGTCCGACCTTCTTCGGATGGTTTATGGCTCTTGCATTACGATGACTTACTAGGTATCAGTTTCGATGGATGCTCTATCATAGCCTAACCAGTGTGGCCCTATCTCCTTGGGATTTCGGTATGCAATCAAGCAGATGGGAGCTGCCACATTGGCCGTGTCGGCTGGGTTTTCCATTGGTGCAATTAATGCTTTGGGTCTTTGGAATTAGGCTAGTTATAGACGTTATATAAGGCCTGATCTGTTGCAATGACCTTGCTATGTTCAAATGTTTCAAGTGCCACATTATGAGTTGTTTATTATGTTGTCCCCTGTCCATCCTACTCAATGATAAGATACTAACCATTGCTGGCAACGGTGGGTCCAGAGGTGTATATATAATTTTTACCTGATCTGACAGACTTAATTCAGCTTAATTCAATTTAGTTCGGCTAATTGGCTCCAATTGCATGTCCCTCAGCAGGGTTTATGTTTTTACTCTGGCCAAGTTTACTTGTCCACCCATCTAAATCTTTTTTCGTCTTGCCTTCACCTCCATGTCACCTTATGGTCACGGGGTGTAGTTCTTGGGAACAGGAACTTTGTCTGCAGTGGGAAAGAACGGCATGTTACCTCTTATAGGTCATTGAAAGATGTTTATTAATTGATAGGGATTTGGTGCGCTCACCTTCGTTGTCTTTGTATAAATGCTGGACAACCTAAACGGGGGCAGCGACATCACCCAAATGGGTGGGTAGTCAAGGTAGAAGGTACCTTTCTGTGTCCTTTTGGTGTCGTTAGCTCTTTTGGGTCAATTGATCTTTTAGTCGGGGTTTAGCCGTTTGTCACCTTTATTTAACCCCTTTAAATTATTCACAGATAATTAAGTTTATCGATTAACTGAAAAAAATCATCTATCGTTTTCTGCCAAACCTACAGTAAGTCTCCATGTCGTTATTTTAGATAAGGTTATAATGTTTAATTAAGGTTCATACACGTGGTCATTCATCAGCCGTTAGGATGTTTAATAAAGGGGACGGAGATAAAGTAACTGATTGGTTGGTACTTTATCTCTTTCAGCTTTATCCTCCCCAAGACTTATTACATCTATACCTTTGATAAAGACTACTGGCTGCGTTACAATGATATTCCGCTACATAATAATTTCCATGTCTACTCGGGAACACCGTGCACGTCCTATTGATATTCTGTGGTGAAGCAATGGCATCTTCTGTAGTGAATATATATATCAGTATGCATTCACCGCCTCCTTTGCCCTCTGTCCTATTCCAGATCAGAGAGGCCCCGTTGGTGGTCTATGAAAGTAATTTATGGTCCTATATGAACTGCAGTGTTAGACTCATTTGTTTTCCACTGAGTACCAATGTAATCCTGGCTGACTCTTTCAAAGCTCCCACAAATATTTAGCTTCACTACCACGGTTAGCAGTACGATGACCTCTCTCGTTGACCTCCAATTGGCTGCGTATCGCTGTGAAATATGTACTGCTAAGAAGTAAGACGGAGCCCCTGTAATGAGTGTGATCCAAATAATCTACCGCAAAAACAAAATAATAACGTGTCAGGGCTCATTTCAGGCAGAAAAAAGTTTAAGATGGGATATATCTCAGAAATTCCTCGATCTGGCTGCCAAAAGTGGAGACCAACGGTAACCGTCTGGGGTGAGAGCGAATGGTATTCCAAAATCTTGTTTAAAAAATGCAGAAGCTATTGAAAAACGTAAGGATGTGCCAGATAAAGGAACCCGAATCTAACTGTTTGAAGATGATTATATTATGTAGCCATTCATCTCACAAGACAGCCCCCACAAAAAAATCAGATGTGCATTCCAGCTTACTCATTTATCTGTCCAATGCTAGGATTATACATTGACAATATAGTTTCTCATTTATATGATGCGCTCGACTAAAGTGCGCCATAATCTGTCCTCATCTTTTGCCTGTCCAGGATGCCCTGGGTATATTATCCAGTCAGGTCTTTGGAAAGTTCACAGCAGCACAGAATGTTTCAGAAGGTGCAGGGATCCTGTCCTGCCTGATGTGATCGGTGATGGATTATAGGGGGTATTCAATCTCCCGCAGCCATCTCCAGACGGGGGAGAAGGCTGCGGGGCCCTATTCAATGCTGTCTTCCTCGACAGCATTGAACAGGGGATCTCAAAGAACGAGCCCAACTTCACAAGCAGTCAGGCTTGTTCGGCCAAGAATGGCCGAGAAATGACAAGCTCCCTGCTGCAGCTCGCCTCTTCCCGGCCGCATGCTCGCGGCCACGCCCCCTTCTCATCCCGCTGTAGGCTGGACATTGAATACCGCCTGCTTTTTCTTGGTCGTGCAGACCAAGAACGGGACGGGGTCATGGCTGTCGGGCCAGCTCGACAGCCATGACCCCATATTGAATACCCCCCTAAGTGTTAAACTATGTTTATATGATATATTTGGCTCTGTTAATGCACAAAATATCATACTGTTCAACCTAAAGCTGAGAACTAGGAACTAGGGTGGCCAATCCCGGGATTGGGATCGGTGTGATCCTGCAATTTGGTACCAAAATTGCCGGGATTTGAATCCCGGGATTGGAGCTTCGAATCCCAGGATTATACTGTGCATGCTCATATCTAATGCCGGGTAGAGCTGAGTACCCGCGCCCAGATGCTTCCCGTCTGTTCCTGACCCCAGCTGTACGGCTCCGTGACCGTGCGCAGCATCATGTGATGTCAGAGGTCGCGCTGCTCTGCCCACCACACCTCATCTCCCCTCTCCACCAGCCGCTGCACCTCGGTGCCCCTCTTGTACGCAGCATGATGTGATGTCAGAGGTCGCGCTGCTCTGCCCACCACACCTCATCTCCCCTCTCCACCAGCCGCTGCACCTCGCTGCCCCTCTCCACCTGCAGCCGCTCTACTTTTTTTATCCCAGCTGGATCTAACAGAGTGGGGAATGTGAGAAAATATAGTCCTTAAGGCACCCCAACATTCAAGGTTTTAAGTTTATTCATGCTTGGCCACAGGTGACTTACAGTAATTAGCACCTCAGTCAATATGATGTAACAATCTGTGCTGTTGCAAGCCTTGAGGATCGCGTTTGGGAACCTCTGGTTTAAGCGCTGGTTCTTCTTTATTAAGTGAGCTTTGCTGTTTATGAGGGTTGACACCCCTTTCCCAGCTGCTATTGATAGCGCATTGGGAGTTTCTATTTATTTAAATAATCCTTAATGACTGATCTGAGTTTTAAGGACCTGGTACGTTCTACACATGATTGTAATCACTAATTCACAATGACTTTGCCACATGTGACAAATCATATTTCCTATGGGTGGGAACAGCTAGGGTGACATCATCAGAAAACTAACAGATTTGTAATTGTCTCCTTGTTTCAGTTTCCACTGGATGAAGCGAGGCCTGTGATGCGGGTGGTGATGGCTATAATGGGATTTTCTTTCATCACCTGTCCAAGCAACACGTTATTTGAAAGCTGACGAAACGGGAACAATTATACTGAAAAATGGTGTAACTTCGAAAAATAATCATTCGGCGATAGTTTTATAAATGCAAGACAACATTCTACAGTGATTTTTGGACAAATGGCACAATTAAAGCTGTGTTCTATGGAATGTGTATTAAATAAAAAATTGTAACATTGTAAAATAGTTGGTGAGGTTGAAAAAAAGACATTAATCCATCAAGTTCCACCTATATCGGACCTCCTGCGGTGCACAGCTTATATAAAATAAATAAAGTAAAGTAACTACCAATATGGAGAGTGAGGAACAAGCAGCCAATCAGCTCCTACCTCTGATATTTCGGTACTTGTGTATTATAGCGGCGCCCCCGATGTTGGTCGTACGATGTTTTTATTGCATCGCATCGCATGCCATACAACCGATGGCATGCGATGCAATGCGATTTTACACCAGTATTCGATTAAAAATTGTACAAGCACCCTAATGGGTGATTTTAAGCACCCTAATGGGTGCTTACAATGTTAAATGCACCCTCACGCCACCCCCCACTATAAACGTGAACCCGAAGCGTGGCGAGCGCGGCGAGGCCTTGAGGGACGGCGGTACGCGTCCTACGACCTTTTCATACCCCCACTATCCACGTCGGTGTGGACTTGATATTATATAGTGTGGCGAGCGCAGCGAGCCACCAAGCCCGAAGCGTGGCAAGCGCAGCGAGCCCCGCGAAGGGACGCGTATACCCAGGGCAGCCGAGAGGAATGCCGGGCCCCGGTAAAATGTTGGGGGTGTGGCCTAAGTGTGTGTGTTGTGGGAACCTCCCACACTTAGGCCACGCCCCCAAAATGTTAAGAGGAGGGTGAAAGAAAACTCTAAAAACTGTAATCTCAGAAGCAGCACACACCTACAGCATGTGCTGTGCTGACTGCAGGCTCAGCATGACCTCTCACGCTGTCAGTGAGACACTCATGCTGAGCCTGCTGTCAGCACAGCACATGCTGTAGAAGTGTGTGCTACTGTTGCTACCCAGGAGGGATGGAAGAGAAAGGGAGGGGTCAGACCAGGGCCCCTGCGGGGCCCCTTCAGCAAGCCTGGGCCCGGGTAATTAGTACCCACTCCCCCCCTCTCTCGGCTCCCCTGCGTATACCTGTGAAGTTATGCGCGTCCCCTCGCGGGGCTCGCTACGCTTCGGGCTCAGTGGCTCGCTGCGCTCGCCACACTTTATGAAATCAACTCCACGCCGACGTGGATAGTGGGGGTATGAAAAGGTCGTAGGACGCGTACCGCCGCCGCTCGCGGGCTCGCTACGCTCGCCACGCTTCGGGTTCACGTTTATAGTGGGGGGTGGCGTGGGGATGCATTTAAGCATTGTAAGCACCCATTAGGGTGCTTATACAATTTATAATCGCATCGCATTGTATAGCATTGTATGCCATATACAATGTCATACAATTTTAAAATTGTATGTCATTGTACAACATCGCGCGATATCGCATCGCATACCATCGTATGCCTTATGATATACGATGCGATGGGCGCCACTATAATACACAAGTACAGATATTTCAAACCCAGCCTGTGACATGGCAGGTTAGGAGCTGATTGGCTGGCTATTTATCACTCTCCATTTTATCACTTTTTGATGCTTGATACATCTGGCCTTGGGTTCCATTTCCCTACTATTCATTGTAATTAATGGTTTTAACCCTGGATACTCTTTTCCTCTAAAAAATTTGCCTAACCCTTTGTTATACATATAAATTGAGTCTGTAATCACAACGTTCTCTGGCAGAGTTTTCCGTATCTTTACTGCCCTTACTGTAAAGAAACCCTTCCTTTGCTGGGTGAGAAACTTCCTCTCCCAGCATGCCTTGTCAAAGTTTTGCTATTAGGCAGTGCTACAACTGTGGCACGGCATGCTGGGACTTGTAGTTTCCCAACAGCTGGAGAGCCACAGGTTGCCTACGCCTGCCTTAGAGGGTGACCGTAGGTCCTGTGTACAGACCTCAGGGTAAACAGTTCCCCTGATAATTCTCTGTATTGAGCCTTAATGTATTTGTATATAGTAATCATGTCTCCTCTGAGATGCCTCTTTTCTAAAGTAAACAGGACTAAACCGGCTAGCCTTTCCTCATAACCCAATCACTCCATACGCTTAACCCTTTGCGTCAAAATAGGTGTGAAAATTGCCAAGCAAACATTTTTTATTCATCATAACGACCTGTAATGTTACCTTATATAGGAAATCTGATCTTTCTTTAAACATTTTTTTTTTCCATTTGAATTTATATAACAAATGTGAAAAACGCTGGCATTTTTAGCAGATATTTTGCAGATCTCTCCCAGAGATGTGGCACTCAAAGGGTTAATCAATTGTGTTTGTCTTCTCTGAACCCATTCTAATTCCAAAATGTTTTTTTTATGTAAAGGTGCCCAGAACTATACACTGTATTTTGGATGAGGACCCCCAAATCCTTCTCTATTAACGATTCACCTACATTTACTGCATGTCATGTATAGTTTGCACTCTCTTATTTTTGGTCCCTAAATGGTACCTTACATTTATCTACGTTAACCTTGCTGCCCAATCCTCCAGTTTATTCAAGTCATTCTGCAGAGAGGCGGAATCCTGCTCTGATTTTATTACCTTACATAGTTTAGTGTCATCTGCAAAATTTGAAACTTTGCTCACTAAACCACCACCAAGGTCAATAACAAATATATTAAAAGCAGTGGTCACAGCACAGAACCCTGAGGTACACCATTTACATAATTTTAGCCCAATTTTAAAATGTTCCATTTACCACAACTCTCCCTATTCTCTACCCAATTTTTGTCCCGGGTACAAATGTTATTTCCTAGACCCAGCAAACTCTAAGAAGAAAATATCTACCGCGCTGCCAAGTTCCCACTCATTTCCTCATAGAAGCTAAGAAGATTACTTTGACATGACCTATCCCTCACAAATCCAATCTGGTTCCCAATAATCACCATATTGCACACCAAGTACTCCTGAATGCTGTCTCTTAATATAGCCTCCAGTTATTTCCCCACTATCGACGGCCCTGGAAAAATTTCACAAAAAGTGGCACTCTTACACACCCACATTTCTAGCCTGCCACCTTCTTCCCTTTAACACCCATCACAGCATGCCACCCACTATCCCTAACACATCCATGCCAGCACGCCAACCACTACCCCTAACACACCCACACCACCAGCCTGCCACTCTCTACCTCCTAAAACACCCATGCCACCCGCCTGCCACCCTCTCCCAGCTACGGTTGGCCCTACGGGGACATTGGCTTACCCAGAACCTTTCCTATGACTTCTATTGTCAATCCGCCCCTCCATCCATCCATGTTATCTCTCTCCAAGGCTTACAAAATAGACCCCTTTCTTTTTTAATGTAGACATTGTTCAGTAATCTTTTGTTCTGATGAAAGAACATTAAAAGGTTTGAAACGTTGATGAATATACTGGATTAAAACAGTGTTTATTCAAATTGTCCCGAGTCCACCCTTACAGTGGTTACATGTTACTACTCAGGGGCAAGCTGATGAGATAAACCGGAGGGCAAGACGACGCAATCGTTCATATTAAGCATGAGTGCCAGCTTCATACCCCCCCTCTCTCTCTCTCTCTATATATATATATATACACACACACACGCACACAAATACACTTGTGTTGTTTAATAATGTTTTATATGTTTTGGGTCACAAAAGCCTTTCGTAGCCCCACTACCCCTCCTTCCCCTGGTGTTTTTCTCCACTCCAGGCCCTATTACACTCCATTATGCTCCATTACTAAATTCCGCATTATCTGGCGCTACATGTTTTGGATACGGTGATACATAAAAGGATAACAGCAACGTGGCCTGAGCCAAAAGCAATGCGTGGGGTGTTATTCAGCTTCCTGCGGTTTCACTCAGAGAACCCAGCGTCTTTGAGCCCAGATTCTGTACTTCCTTACTGGGAAGAACGAGGTGCCTGCCCAGTTGGATTGGCAAAGAAAGGAAGATGCTGATCTCCGGTACTTGAGCTGCCTAAAATCAGGTCCAGATGGGAAGAGTTAGGGAAGGAAAGCTGGACCAGCAGCAGGCAGAGTTTGTACAATGAGCCAATATCCAGCAATATAACGGGTGCTTTGTCAGAGATGTCATGTTGGTGAGGGTTACACAAGTACGCAGATGTGGGACATGTAGCTATAGGGATATAATTGTTTCCTGCTTTCTTGGCTTTTATAGAACGTCTCGCTTGGACAGGTGGTGAGAGAAGGCTAATTACAGCCATCATCACTGGCTTCAGACATCTTCCTCTTGACATCAGTAACTGGAAAATATAAAATGAGGCGATGCTCAGAGGGGACCTGGATTGGATAAGAGGCCAGGACAGCTACAGTCAGTGGCCCAATGGGCAGCGTCCTTGGCCCTCCCATAAGCCTGAGGAACAAAATGAACTTTATGTCACCTTATCCCCTCTTTGCTGTGACAGAATATTAGGTTATCGTATGTAACATCTACATTTGTTCTCCTTCAGTCAACTGAATAAAACCATACTTTATAAAAAAAAGGCTGTAAAAATGTAACTTTCTGCTTGAATCTATAGTTTATACTGTCATACAAATGCATGCGGAAAACAGTGCATTCCTTAGTATGTCCAATGGTATTTGGTGGCTGATGTCAGGAAAACTGCAATATACTGCAACAAATAGATATACAGTGTGTTGTGTACAACGGATATGAAAAAATACAGTACGTGGGTCTTCTTGTGGTGACCCAGTCCGTAATACTGTTCTGTCCTGAGTGTCCAAATGTTGCTTTGTTGATAGAAGACAACCAAAAATGTGTGGTAATGTTTCCCACGTTCACACACGAGTGCTTCAGGTGCATTTGCAAAGCACATTTGGTTTGCTAACGGACAAAACCATGTGCACTGCAGGTGGGCAGATGTAACGTGCAGGTGGGGCGGAGTTTGTAATTCAAACTGATTTCTACATTGCAGTGTAAAAATAAAGCAGCCAGTATTTACCCTGCACAGAAACAAAATAACTCAGGCTGAGTGAGTTCGGATCCTAGAGAACTTACCTGATCCGAGGTGTTTCTGAGCAGCTCGCTTCCACAAACGGTTGTGTTTTGGAACAGATCCAGACGTAAAACACGGCTGGAGATACAGATCCAAAACACAAAAAGTGGCCTACGCACTCCCATAAAAATAACTCATCCAAATCTAACTCTCTCTGCACATGTTTACTCTGCCCCATCTGCAGTGCACATGGTTTTCTCCACTAGCAAACCAAATGTGCTTTGCCAGTGAACCAGAATAAGGCCCCTTATTCATAAGGTGATGGATACCTAATGCCGATGACACAAAACTTTCTACCACAGATCTGGCTCTAGTGGGAGGGTTAGGCTGTGGGCGGGGAGATTAGGGTTAGGCGAGATTAGGAGTGAGGGTCAGAGGTTACCATTATACTCAAAGCCAGAAGTGATGCACCGTGGCTCAAAAATCATCTTGACGTCAGCACCAGAAGACACCGCTGAAACTGCAAGACACGCCCTACCAGGTGAGTCACCACTAGGTCACCGGGGATGTTTTGCCGACATTCACATCATGTCAACATGTTATTGGTGTCGACAAGATGAGTCTTTTAACAACTGACTGAATCCAACTGCATTTACCATAGGCCAGAGAAAAACATTATTAAAGGTTGGATAACACATTTTATTAGAACATTATTTTTCAAATAAGGAGAAAGCAATGGACATTATCTGGAATACACGCTTCGCTTAATGTGAATGATGAGATTCTCTGGCCCTGCCAGGTTCTATAAAAAGTCAAAGTTTTGACTCTGAACGGTCAATTAGCAATCTCTAATAGAAACAGGCAAGCAGTCGTGGTCCCGGTCCTGCAACTGGCCCAGCCTCATCCAAGAATAAGAATAATTGTTCAGAGAATGACGGCGCCAGTTAAAAAATACTTACAGTTTTAATCGCCGAAGCTGGATGCCAAAAGCTTGTCCAAGAAGCCCACCCGAGCCTCCGATCTAGTGGCAAGAACAGATTCAAAAATACCAATACTGTAATACTAGTAGGGTGAACTATTGTTGCCTGAATACTTGTGTTTCATAAAGTTGAGGAGGTTAAATCTGCCTAGGGTGCCGGAATCTGGGGAAAATAAAGGATGTCTATGAGGAAGTCATCTTCGTTGCACTTAATGCAGGTGGCTGCTATGGAACTTCTTAATGCCACATCCACACTTTCACTTGAGGGGCTGCAAAGTGGGTATTGGTGGCAGTGTGGGGTTGGAGGAGGGGAACAGTAGGGGTACCGAGAAGCCATACACCATCCCTGTATCCATCAGCACCACTCCACCGACCATGTCTCTAAGTCCTAGTCCATTGTGTCTCTCCAGCACCACCCCGCTATCCCCTGTGTCACTGCATCTTCATCTCCCTGCTCCACGTCTCTCCAACCCCAGCCCACACTTACTTCCTGATGCTCCTCTTTGCATCTCCTTCATGATCCAGCTGTGTGACAACGGGACTCCATGTGCACTGCATTGCCTCACCTCAGCCACTTGTGCACGAGGAACTTGACTCCAAAAATTCCAGAGGGGCTAGGACCACTCATAATCTCTGGCCAGGAACAAATGTTTCCATTTGTACCCTTCCATCGTCGGGCCTAGGTGTGAGGTTCAGTAGTGTATATCATACTTGCCTACTCTCCAGTAATGGCCAGGAGGCTTCCGAAATTATAGTGTCACAACCGGCCCTCCAGAAAGGTGGTCAAGTCTCCTGTTGCCTGCTCACCCCCCACCCCCCCTTAATTGTGTCTTGACATACCCACCAGCCCTTCGCAATGCTGCTAATGCGGGAATTGAATATCAGGGCTGCAATAATGCATTTGCAGCTCCACTCCCTCATGCTGCCCATTTTTCAAAGCCACTGCCCCTATTGTGCCAATTGGCTGCTCCCTACTGAAAGGAACAGCAAAAAAAAGTAGACACATATGCTGTATACAGCACCTGGAAAAAATGGCAGGGGAGAGTAAAGTAAAATGTACAACGTGATAGAGCTGAGTAGACTGAGGCCTCTAATCCTTAATATTTATTGTATCATCATACTGGGTGAGATACAGCAAGGTGTGCAGGTTTGGATTTACCCAGAAGTCAAAACAGGATCTTATTGGCTATCGGCTGTCACATGATTTGGTGTCAAAACATGTGACAGCCGATAGCCAATAAGAAAATCCAGTTAAATCCGAACCTGCACATCTCTAAATAAAATAGAGAAATAGTCAGCCATACAGTAGGTCAAGCTTAATGTGCGCTTAGTGTATCAGTAGTAATAATGACCAGACATTTATTCTTGAAGCAATCTTATAAATCAGTTGTCACAAAGAGTTAAAGTAAAAAAAAAACAAATGTAAAAAAAATTCAGGTGTAAAAAAAAATCTGCAGCTTCCTCTCCAAAAGATTAAAGTGGAATAAAGGAAAACAATTTATTGTGTTAAAAGAAATATGCAGTCTTTTATAATTCAGTTTAAATTGTATTTCAAGATCGTGTGTCTCGGAGAGGCAGTGTATATTACTGTAATTACTCTGTGTTGTCATGTCCCCGTTACCTGTATCCCAATATAATTAAATTGGAAAAAATATTTGTTCTGGTGTAAAAAAAAAAATCTGTTTTTTTTATTACTTAATTTAAATCTTATTTCAATAGGTTGCATCTTAAAGCGGAAACATATATTAACGTTCCTGCATGTGTGTTGCTGTTTCCCTTTTCAGCTGCCCCCCAAAATTATTAAAATAGAAAAAAATTAAGTGTTTTTGGAGTCATTTTTGTTTTAATAAATATAAAAATGCATAAGGGTCATAACAGACCCTTATATCTGCATCTCATTATAAATACATTTGTTGTGGTTGCAGTTAAGTTCCACTATAGTAGTCCTAGTGTGTTAAGAAATATCCCAAATCCCTGGAAGTCTTAAGGGTGTCAGCTTTAGCTAATTATGACTCTGACATATCTGATTCTGACACGGTAATTCCAGAGAAGCCTCATTTCTTCACTTTTTAACTCTCCGCAAATTAAACGTAACAGTGATGATGGTTTGATCAAAGAAGTTGAGGATGCTACTGTGGAAGTGCAACAGGATGACGGGGATATGTGTGTATCTGATGCTAATGAGGATTTTGATAACGAATGACAGAAACAAATTGATACAATTCAGGAGGATGATGTTTGTGTCTGAGTAATTCAGCCAACAGTGACAGCAGATTTTGACAGTAATAAAAAGTGGTACATTGTTATGCCTCAGTCCCTGATGTGTATATATATATATTTTTTTTTTACAACATTTCTCACGGTATCTGTTTGTTTTGTTAAACCAGAGTAAGAAGAGGTTGTTAATGTGACCATTTGATACATTATTTGCAGCAAGTTCATTCAAGTTATTTATTTAAAACTGGAAAATCATATATATAACAAATAACTGTCCACCGTCCAGCTACCAGCAGCATGTAAAATTGTTTTACACTTGGGTGCTTGTGTTTAAATATCTTTTTTTTCCATGCCACACAGAACTCCGCCTCCTCCACCTCCTATTTGTATTGGCTGGAGGCCTGTTATTTGCTTTTTAGAGAAGTTAGTTAATAACTTATTACTTATTTATTAATTTCTGTTTTGTATTTTGTGTTTTTGTGCTTTCTAAAATGTTCAATTTAAATTTTCTATTGTACTGAAGCCTGTGATTTGTTGCAGGGATCCAGTGTGTTTGTAAACTCATATTTGAATGCTTGATTTTGAATACTGTGTTCCATGTGTCCAATGTACTTTTTTTTAAAGCGAAAACTAATAATCAATCAATGCTTTACCTGGTTCTACTACAAGAATACTCCACCTCCATTTTCTTATACTGGCCTCAGGCCTGTGATTTGCCAATTTGAGAAATGTGTTATTTACTTATTCATTATCAATGTCTACTTGCATTTGCTTTGTTTCTACTTTCTATAATTATCCATTTCTATTGGTTTGAGGCCTGTGATTTGCTAGGTGGAGAAGGATGTTTGTTACAATACATTATATTTTCTATTAGGCTTTTACTTTAAGATATAAGTTCTTGATTAATGAAAACATTCTATAGGGCTGTATAGTTATACCCCTTTCATACCAGTCTACATTCCCGGGTTGGGCCCTAGTGACTAGAGCTGGGGTGAAAGGTGCCCAGGCCAAATTCCTTGCAGGTAAATTTGCTGGGATTTCAACCCTTCCCGGACTTCAGGGCAGTGTGAAAGGGACTTACCCGGCATCCCGGCTTGATGGACTGGAAAAGAGCACCATGGCAGCTGGACATCGATCTTAAAGACCCTCTCACAGTGCGGGGGGCTCCGTAGCACGGTAGCTCGGTGCAGGGATCCGGCTGTGCGAGTGGCTGCATGCTGCAGGGATCCCTCCCTGTTAGGCAGAGATCACTGTCCCTCACCCCCACCTCAGCGCCGGGCTCTGCAGCAGCATAACGGGCCCCGCATCCTCCTTCCCATAGGCTGCCGGACAATACACACAGGCTCGTCCCTCCACTCCACTCCTGGCCCCCAGGCTGCACTGACTGAGCTCCGTGACAGCTGCTGTAGTGCACCAGGAGATCAGGCCTGTGGGGGGCTGGTGCCAGTCCAGACAATCTCAGGTGCAGGACAACCCCCCCCCCCCCCTCATCTCACTTACAGCTCCAAGCCAATCCCAGGCCGGCCCCGCCAGCATCATTCCACAAACCCAGCCTTCCGCTGTCTGCCCCCTTACACCAGATAATGCAGGGACTAGCCTATTGTGAATGGGGCCAACCCGGGAATGTCCCTGCATGATCCAGGGACCATATTTCCAGGTAAGTCCCTGCATTTTCTGGTGTGAAAGGGGTATTAATGAAACTGCAAGTGCTGCACCGCTATGGTTCATAGATGTGTTCATTCTTTTAAACTTTTACATTTTTTAATTATATGAGACAAAGACATATGACTATGATAAATGTTTTTTTTTTTTACAACTGATATTTATAGCAAATATCATGATTGATGATAAACATTTTAACATCAACTAATATTTGGCTGTAAAAGATCATTTACTGTATTCAGTGTCATTTGTTATAGTACTTAAAAATCAGAGACAGTTCTGTGACCAATTAAAAGTTGACAGAACTGAGAAGTAATTTCTAAAATCTGTGCACATTTATAATAACGGGGGAGAAATAATTCCTTATAACGCACAAGTTTTCCTCTTGAACACTGAAGTGATGACATCAGATCTCGCTGTTTATATAATCACTTGTGTATTATACACAGAATTGTATATATCCTACAAGTCTTCCCAGTTATGGATAATCGAAATTGTTCCGCAACATGTTCTCCTCCTAAATAATAAGCAAAACGGATCTCCATCTGGCTTGTATAACAGAATAAGGTAGAAGAATAACGAAGGTATTTATTAGCTCATTTCCTGTAATACTCCCTGTAGGGGTGAACTTATCCTTGTATAACATGTGGGTCATTTCCTTTAACGTAATATTTCCATCTCGGATCTTCTCCACTGCGCTAATAATGCATTTCACACAGATAATTTAATCTGAAATACGGGGGCCTACTTCTGGGATTTAGTCATATTGGCGATATTTACAATGCCCACATTAATAACATGGAAGGCATACCTCCCAACTTCTGTGCTGATGAAATAGGGACACTCGCGACCAAAAAGGGGGCGGGGCGTATGCAAATGAGGGTGTGGCTTATGCTAATTAGCCGCGACCTCATTTTCATACGAGAATAGACGCTGTGCGCATGCGTACAGCGTCTATTCTAATAGATTGGGGGGTCTCCCAACTGCCACCCCCGCAGCGGGACAATGCCTGCCGCGGGTGGGACAGCGGGACAGGACCCGAAAATCGGGACTGTCCCGCTGTAATCGTGACAGTTGGGAGGTATGTGGAAGGTGAGATATCTGCACTGTTGAAGTGAGGACACGAAGAATGCTTACATGTTCACAATGTCAAAGTGTAATGCCGACATAGCAAATGACGACATTCTGCATGGACCCTCAGTGAGTGGAGGGTTAGTGTTAAGGTGCCCATACACTTGTCCAATTTGTGATGATTTCACCTGATTCTGATGGATTAGGCCGAGAAATTGGCCCAAATCAGATGTGAGTGACTTCCCTACTGAAGTAAAAACACGTACACATTCTAAATATTCTAAGGGCTGGATTAAACGATGGATGTTTATCACGTTATAACTGCAGTTCCATAAAAACATATCCTAGAAAGTAAGCGAATGCCACAGCATTTTGTACAGAGATGCTCGTCAGTGGCGCCTCTGATCCACAGGCTGGAGAGCTGCATTTTTTCGCTTTTCTGGATATCCAATTTTTCTATACTGACTCTACTGTCAGGGGGCTAAGGCATTGACCCTATGGCTGTGCCCCTGATCTATGACTCACAAGCCACCCACTGCCTCTGCTCCATCCTCTCCTCCTCTATATATAGTCTGTCGCATCCTAATTGTGTATGATACAAATTGCCTCTAGTGTGTAGAAGAGCACAGTATTATAGATTGCATGGGGCTGCAAAACACCCTAGCCAGATTGGAAGTCTGTTATTTACTAGCCAGAAGTTTGGAGGTCTGTTATACAGTATACTAGCCACCAGATTGCAGGTCCGTTATATACTAGCCACCAGATTGGAGGTCTGTTATATACTAGCCACCAGGTTGCAGCTCTGTTATATACTAGCCACCAGATTGCAGGTCTGTTATATACTAGCCACCAGATTGGAGGTCTGTTATGTACTAGCCACCAGATTGGAGGTCTGTTATATACTAGCCACCAGATTGGAGGTCTGTTATATACTAGCCACCAGATTGGAGATCTGTTATATACTAGCCACCAGATTGCAGGTCTGTTATATACTAGCCACCAGATTGCAGGTCCGCTATATACTAGCCACCAGATTGCAGCTCTGTTATATACTAGCCACCAGATTACACGTCTGTTATATACTAGCCACCAGATTGCAGCTCTGTTATATACTAGCCACCAGATTACACGTCTGTTATATACTAGCCACCAGATTGGAGGCCTGTTATATACTAGCCACCAGATTGCAGCTCTGTTATATACTAGCCACCAGATTGCAGCTCTGTTATATACTAGCCACCAGATTGCAGGTCTGTTATATACTAGCCACCAGATTGCAGGTCCGCTATATACTAGCCACCAGATTGGAAGTCTGTTATTTACTAGCCAGAAGTTTGGAGGTCTGTTATACAGTATACTAGCCACCAGATTGCAGGTCCGTTATATACTAGCCACCAGATTGGAGGTCTGTTATATACTAGCCACCAGGTTGCAGCTCTGTTATATACTAGCCACCAGATTGCAGGTCTGTTATATACTAGCCACCAGATTGGAGGTCTTTTATATACTAGCCACCAGATTGGAGGTCTGTTATATACTAGCCACCAGATTGGAGGTCTGTTATATACTAGCCACCAGATTGGAGATCTGTTATATACTAGCCACCAGATTGCAGGTCTGTTATATACTAGCCACCAGATTGCAGGTCTGTTATATACTAGCCACCAGATTGCAGGTCCGCTATATACTAGCCACCAGATTGCAGCTCTGTTATATACTAGCCACCAGATTACACGTCTGTTATATACTAGCCACCAGATTGCAGCTCTGTTATATACTAGCCACCAGATTACACGTCTGTTATATACTAGCCACCAGATTGGAGGTCTGTTATATACTAGCCACCAGATTGCAGCTCTGTTATATACTAGCCACCAGAATGCAGCTCTGTTATATACTAGCCACCAGATTGCAGGTCTGTTATATACTAGCCACCAGATTGCAGGTCCGCTATATACTAGCCACCAGATTGCAGGTCTGTTATATACTAGCCACCAGATTGCAGCTCTGTTATATACTAGCCACCAGATTGCAGGTCTGTTATATACTAGCCACCAGATTGCAGGTCCGCTATATACTAGCCACCAGATTGCAGCTCTGTTATATACTAGCCACCAGATTACACGTCTGTTATATACTAGCCACCAGATTGCAGCTCTGTTATATACTAGCCACCAGATTGCAGCTCTGTTATATACTAGCCACCAGATTACACGTCTGTTATATACTAGCCACCAGATTGGAGGTCTGTTATATACTAGCCACCAGATTACACGTCTGTTATATACTAGCCACCAGATTGGAGGTCTGTTATATACTAGCCACCAGATTGGAGGTCTGTTATATACTAGCCACCAGATTGAAGGTCTGTTATATACTAGCCACCAGATTGCAGGTCCGCTATATACTAGCCACCAGATTGCAGCTCTGTTATATACTAGCCACCAGATTGCAGGTCTGTTATATACTAGCCACCAGATTGCAGCTCTGTTATATACTAGCCACCAGATTGCAGCTCTGTTATATACTAGCCACCAGATTGCAGCTCTGTTATATACTAGCCACCAGATTGCAGGTCTGTTATATACTAGCCACCAGATTGCAGGTCTGTTATATACTAGCCACCAGATTGCAGCTCTGGTATATACTAGCCACCAGATTGCAGGTCTGTTATATACTAGCCACCAGATTGCAGGTCCGCTATATACTAGCCACCAGATTGCAGCTCTGTTATATACTAGCCACCAGATTACACGTCTGTTATATACTAGCCACCAGATTGCAGCTCTGTTATATACTAGCCACCAGATTGCAGCTCTGTTATATACTAGCCACCAGATTGGAGGTCTGTTATATACTAGCCACCAGATTACACGTCTGTTATATACTAGCCACCAGATTGGAGGTCTGTTATATAATAGCCACCAGATTGGAGGTCTGTTATATACTAACCACCAGATTGAAGGTCTGTTATATAGTAGCCACCAGATTGGAGGTCTGTTATATACTAGCCACCAGATTGGAGGTCTGTTATATGCTAGCCACCAGATTGGAGATCTGTTATATACTAGCCACCAGATTGCAGGTCTGTTATATACTAGCCACCAGATTGCAGGTCTGTTATATACTAGCCACCAGATTGCAGGTCCGCTATATACTAGCCACCAGATTGCAGCTCTGTTATATACTAGCCACCAGATTACATGTCTGTTATATACTAGCCACCAGATTGCAGCTCTGTTATATACTAGCCACCAGATTACACGTCTGTTATATACTAGCCACCAGATTGGAGGCCTGTTATATACTAGCCACCAGATTGCAGCTCTGTTATATACTAGCCACCAGATTGCAGCTCTGTTATATACTAGCCACCAGATTGCAGGTCTGTTATATACTAGCCACCAGATTGCAGGTCCGCTATATACTAGCCACCAGATTGGAAGTCTGTTATTTACTAGCCAGAAGTTTGGAGGTCTGTTATACAGTATACTAGCCACCAGATTGCAGGTCCGTTATATACTAGCCACCAGATTGGAGGTCTGTTATATACTAGCCACCAGGTTGCAGCTCTGTTATATACTAGCCACCAGATTGCAGGTCTGTTATATACTAGCCACCAGATTGGAGGTCTGTTATATACTAGCCACCAGATTGGAGGTCTGTTATATACTAGCCACCAGATTGGAGGTCTGTTATATACTAGCCACCAGATTGGAGATCTGTTATATACTAGCCACCAGATTGCAGGTCTGTTATATACTAGCCACCAGATTGCAGGTCTGTTATATACTAGCCACCAGATTGCAGGTCCGCTATATACTAGCCACCAGATTGCAGCTCTGTTATATACTAGCCACCAGATTACACGTCTGTTATATACTAGCCACCAGATTGCAGCTCTGTTATATACTAGCCACCAGATTACACGTCTGTTATATACTAGCCACCAGATTGGAGGTCTGTTATATACTAGCCACCAGATTGCAGCTCTGTTATATACTAGCCACCAGATTGCAGCTCTGTTATATACTAGCCACCAGATTGCAGGTCTGTTATATACTAGCCACCAGATTGCAGGTCCGCTATATACTAGCCACCAGATTGCAGCTCTGTTATATACTAGCCACCAGATTGCAGGTCTGTTATATACTAGCCACCAGATTGCAGCTCTGTTATATACTAGCCACCAGATTGCAGGTCTGTTATATACTAGCCACCAGATTGCAGGTCCGCTATATACTAGCCACCAGATTGCAGCTCTGTTATATACTAGCCACCAGATTACACGTCTGTTATATACTAGCCACCAGATTGCAGCTCTGTTATATACTAGCCACCAGATTGCAACTCTGTTATATACTAGCCACCAGATTACACGTCTGTTATATACTAGCCACCAGATTGGAGGTCTGTTATATACTAGCCACCAGATTACACGTCTGTTATATACTAGCCACCAGATTGGAGGTCTGTTATATACTAGCCACCAGATTGGAGGTCTGTTATATACTAGCCACCAGATTGAAGGTCTGTTATATACTAGCCACCAGATTGCAGGTCCGCTATATACTAGCCACCAGATTGCAGCTCTGTTATATACTAGCCACCAGATTGCAGGTCTGTTATATACTAGCCACCAGATTGCAGCTCTGTTATATACTAGCCACCAGATTGCAGCTCTGTTATATACTAGCCACCAGATTGCAGCTCTGTTATATACTAGCCACCAGATTGCAGGTCTGTTATATACTAGCCACCAGATTGCAGGTCTGTTATATACTAGCCACCAGATTGCAGCTCTGGTATATACTAGCCACCAGATTGCAGGTCTGTTATATACTAGCCACCAGATTGCAGGTCCGCTATATACTAGCCACCAGATTGCAGCTCTGTTATATACTAGCCACCAGATTACACGTCTGTTATATACTAGCCACCAGATTGCAGCTCTGTTATATACTAGCCACCAGATTGCAGCTCTGTTATATACTAGCCACCAGATTGGAGGTCTGTTATATACTAGCCACCAGATTACACGTCTGTTATATACTAGCCACCAGATTACAGGTATGTTATATACTAGCCACCAGATTACACGTCTGTTATATACTAGCCACCAGATTGAAGGTCTGTTATATACTAGCCACCAGATTGCAGCTCTGTTATATACTAGCCACCAGATTGCAGCTCTGTTATATACTAGCCACCAGATTGCAGGTCCGCTATATACTAGCCACCAGATTGCAGCTCTGTTATATACTAGCCACCAGATTACACGTCTGTTATATACTAGCCACCAGATTGCAGCTCTGTTATATACTAGCCACCAGATTGCAGCTCTGTTATATACTAGCCACCAGATTGGAGGTCTGTTATATACTAGCCACCAGATTACACGTCTGTTATATACTAGCCACCAGATTGGAGGTCTGTTATATAATAGCCACCAGATTGGAGGTCTGTTATATACTAACCACCAGATTGAAGGTCTGTTATATACTAGCCACCAGATTGGAGGTCTGTTATATACTAGCCACCAG
Organism: Crinia signifera; assembly: GCF_055691185.1. Lineage (NCBI taxonomy): Eukaryota > Metazoa > Chordata > Amphibia > Anura > Myobatrachidae > Crinia > Crinia signifera. The sequence continues at coordinate 46,523,383 of NC_139217.1, forward strand.
ATTGGAGGTCTGTTATATGCTAGCCACCAGATTGAAGGTCTGTTATATACTAGCCACCAGATTGCAGCTCGGTTATATACTAGCCACCAGATTGCAGCTCTGTTATATACTAGCCACCAGATTGCAGCTCTGTTATATACTAGCCACCAGATTGCAGATCTGTTATATACTAGCCACCAGATTGCAGCTCTGTTATATACTAGCTACCAGATTACAGGTATGTTATATTCTAGCCACCAGATTGGAGGTCTGTTATTTACTAGCCACCAGATTGGAGATATTTTATATTCTAACCACCAGATTGCAGGTCTGTTATATACTAGCCACCAGATTGCAGCTCTGTTATATACTAGCCACCAGATTGAAGGTCCGTTATATACTAGCCACCAGATTGGAGGTCCGCTATATAGTAGCCACCAGATTGCAGGTCTGTTAAATGCTAGCCACAAGTTTGAAGGTCTTTTATATACTAGCCACCAAATTGGAGGTCTGTTATATATGAGCACACTATTGTGCCCCTGAACTGTACCTGCTAAACCTGGTCCTGGTGATCTCCTCTCTCAGCAACCTGCTCACCTTCAGGGGTAGGCTCGGGAGCAGTCATGATGTTTTCAGGGTAGTCGGCCTGGTCCTGGTGTTCTCATGGCAGAGGTAAGGCCACTTAATCATCCTGCGCTGAAGTGTTTGTGGAATTTATTTTTATTTGAGATTCTAAATTAGTCTAAATCCAGTTCAAAATCCGGTTCTAACCTGCATCCTTGAAATATGATACTTCAAATGCATCCTTAACACATTCAGGCCAAGCCGGGACTGCAGGCCTTGGCAAAAATGCTCTTAAATAACAAAGCCGCTACAACTCAAAAAATGGGTGTGCCTGTTGAGACCACCAGTGTCCATGGCACTGGCCACACTACTCCACCTCTACATTGCTTCAAGGTTAAGGTGGACTTTGTTTACAACAAATTATACTTGATAGACTCCAGTCCCGGGTTCCTTTTCTGTCCAGGCCCGGAAGTGGATTCCCACCAGTCTCTCCGTGATGGTGGCCCAGACCAGGTATCTCGGTACCTTTGAGATAGTACTCTGTGGTCATCAAGATTTCCCTATATAGTCATATATATCAACAGATAGCTGAACAAAAACCTTAACAATAAAGATGACTTTTTCATTGCATCATTGCAGACCTCCTACCAAGTACCATGGAACACGTGACCGTAATATGGCAGAAAGTAATGAGCCAAAACGATTTCTCATCCTTACAGATTCTTTCAGATCTTTATATCTCGTTTAAACCCAGCACCTGCAGGACCAGATGTACATATTTCCAAAGATAAATGCATATCGAAAGGGGGGAAATATATATATTTTTTGACAGAAACTTGGCTACAAACATTTAAGTTTCATTAGGGGGGGACGGAGGACGTTCTGAAAAGTTGGGAAAATGACCCAGCTGTAAGAAGAGATTTGTTTCCTTTTCACATAGATTCAGCGTTTTGGCTCAAGCTGTGTTTAGCAGACGGCATCAACTGCTGAAACCAGTGACCGTTTCGTGAAAGCTCATTTGCCGTAAGATGATTGGAGAATGCGGCAAGTATGTAAACTTAGGACATCGCTGGATCCTCGACGGAGACGCAGAGTACAGTGTAAATAGACTACATGGAAGTCATCCAGATGGCCATTATTTTAATCATTAGTTAATAGCTGTAAAACTTATGAGCAGCTGTCAGACGTTTTCCCCTCGATAAACACGGTCCGTTGTCTTACCATTTCTGTACAGACTTATATGTCTGTTTGGCCAATTTATAAACATGGCGAGCTTGCCATAAACATGTCTCTGGTGGGGATACATTTGTGCAAACTACAGAAAATGTACAAGAACAGACAAATATAGTTTTAAGAGTATTTTGGCTCAAAGGCTTACTCTGCTCAAATATGGTTTTTCCCCAAGGAAAATATTTATTCCAGTCACTACGACTTGCTAAAATAACGATCAACACTTGAAATAGGAATTTTGCCTGAAATTGCCTGTTGAAACCTCAAATACGCAGATGTTTTGATTCCACAGATATGTTCTGAAAAATATGATCTTCCTTAGCAACATCTGTAAACCCTGAAACAAACTGTGGTGGACTGGTGGTTTAAGAGGATCTGTCAAACATTCCAGTGTGGAACACCGTCAAACAGGTTCACAGTGTCCTGTAGGTGAACCTGTTTTGGAATGGCACATACAGTATCAACCAATAGCAACTTAAGGCATGGGATGACACGACAGACACCCAGAGCATCGTAGCCTGGAAGGGCTGATACACCTCCAGCTCAGGGCTGTCTTAACATTAGAGCAGGCCCCTGGGCAAAATAATTTGGGGGCCCCCAACCACCACCCACACACACACACACACACACACACACACACACACCTATGTGCAGCAGCAGCAGCATCGTCCAGTCAGCGGCGATGATGAGCGATCTGAGCAGAGGGGGCTGAGAGTTTGTAGAGCTATTTGCCAGGCGGGAATTGCTGCTGATTTTAAAAAGACTGGCCGAACGCTGATTGGCTGAGCATCCGGCCAATCAGCGTCAGGGAAGTGCTTTCCGCCCCGCCGCCCGGCAAATAGAGCTACAAGCCCCCAGCCCCGGCTAAAGCAACTCCCCGGGGCAGTGTTGTCTGCCCCATTGTAATGGGCACCTAGAATCCGTGGGCCCCTGTCCATTAAGCCCAATGGGAATGACGGCACTGCTCCAGCTGCTGGCATGGGCCACACTGGGCTCTTCTTCCTGCTTAGATGCAGCCCAGGATTCCCTCAGGCAGTTCAGAAATGAGCATCTGGGAATCCAAAGGCATCGTGTTGGCCACTGATCCCAGCCCATCCCGCAGATCTCCTCCTCTACATTGGGGAGGAGGTATTGCACCTGAGGGCAGAGCTACTGGGGTAGCGTGTATATTAGGCCATGGGTACAGTGTGTGTTTGTGGGGGCTATGGGGGCAATGAGTGTGTGAAGCTATGTGGGAATCTATGGGGGGGGGGCAGCATGTGTTTTTGTTTATGGGTGCAGCATGTCTGTGAGTATATGGGAGCAAAATGTGTGTATGTGTGTGTGTGTGTGTGTGTGTGTGTTTATGGGGGCAGTGAGTGTGTGAGGCTATGGGGCGTGTGTGTTATAGGAGCTGACCAGCTGCTGAGTAAAAAAAAAATGGCATTTACTGTATTGCATAACTAGGCAAGAAGTGTTATAGGGTCTGAATCAGTATACGCTGCTAAGCGGGCACATAAACGCAGCCCGGCCAAATGTCGGCATTCCCCATCCCCTCACATGCGGCTGAAGGGGAGAGAATCACGATGGCCGCCAACCATCAAAGGATTTCTCTCCACTCTAAACTGACTTTTATTTCCGTCGGAGACCGCTGAAGACGGGGCGGGCACTGAACTCATGTGACTTCAGCCACCCACCCCCGAGCAGCGAACGACATGCCTGCATTTCTAGGGAACACCCAGCATTTTCATGGGGACACCAATAAAATGCTGAGCGTTCTGCTCCAGCCACCCCCTGTCTCTGTCCAGGGCTGCCCCTTCAAAAATGGCCACCGCCTTGCAGGAGGTGGACACTGGAGGTCTTGCTGTACCTCTACTGTTTGTCAGAGGAGCGTAACCCCCCTGGCAACGACTATGTAATTAATGTTATTAATGTACGGGGGAAGCCTTACTGTGGGACATCATTTGTACAGAGCCATTTTTGCGCGTGGCATATTATGTAATAGGCATTACGTTGTGTGGTATAATACATAATAGGAATTATGGTGTGTGGTATAATATGTAATAGTCATTACATACTGTGTGAGTTATAAAGTGAAATAAGCATTACGGTGATTTGTAATGGAAATTACAGTTTGTGTGGCATAATGTGTAATGGGCATTACCGTGTGTGGCATATTGTGCAAGGGGAATTACAGTCGGTGGCATAATGCGGTGTGTTGCATAATGTGTAAGGGGCATTACTATAAGAAGGAACAATGGCTAGGTGGGGGATATGGTCATTGGGTCGACAGCAAGTTGGTCAACAATCATTAAGTCGACATGGGTCTAGGTCGATATGGGTCAAGGGCGACATGGGTCTAGGTCGACATGGGTTGAGGGCGACTGGTCATTGGGTCGACACAAGCATTAGGTCAACAGTTTCTAGGTCGACAGTCAAAAGTTGACATGGGGTTTTTCACTGTATTTTTAGCCGAAATGTGCCGACGGGCGGTATTTCATGCCCTACCATCCACTAGTGCGTGGTGGGAGAATAAAACAGTGTGCCGAGCGCAGCGAGGCACCGTGCCCGAAGCATCGCGAGCGAAGCGAACAATGCAAGGGGATTCGGTGCACTGGAAACTGTGTCCATGACGATTGTGTCGACAATCGGGTCTAGAAACAGTGAAAAACCCGATATTAACCTTTTGACTGTTGACCTAGGCACTGTCGACCTAATGCTTGTGTCGACCTATTGACCTGTCGACCTAATCCCACGTCAACCTTTCCCCACGTCGACCTTTCCCCATGTCGACCCAAGGGCATTGACCTGATGACTGTCGACCAAACTTGCTGTAGACCAAACGATCCCAACTGAAACATTCCCTTGCTCTGGGCACCATGTCACCTAACTTTCTGGGCCCACTAAGCACCCGGCCCCCATAGCAACGGCACCCCTGCATCCACTTCCACTATAGCCACGCCCATGCAGAAATGAGTGTCATTTTAAAGTTTGAAATGTCAGTGAAACATGCAGCAGTTGCTTCATTCATGTTATCAGCTGAAATGTTATTAACTGGGACGTATCTCCGGAGGGAGGCCTGAATCCTGTTGTGCTCACATTCCTGCTGTATAAGGCAACTGGAGTTCTGTAAAACCAAAATAAATAATGAGAGCAGCTATCGGTGATGAATTAAAACAATGCTGACATCAAGGAACACGATCCCCCCGTCAGAGCGGTCTCCGGCTTGTTCTGCTGTGTGCGATAATGACTGAAATGAGAGATGAGGGAGGGGCCGCGCTCTCCTCACGCTCAGGTTTAATCCTGCACTCTCTGAGTCTTTCATATTTGATGCGGTGATTACTTCAACAAAGGATCATTCGAAAAAGATGTGTGTTTCATAAACGAGATAAATGAACCAATGACATATGCTGTCCAGCAACTACTGATGGGATCAGAGTAGACATTGATTTCATATGTATTACAGTAAAGTACTGCAGATAATGTGCAAGCTGTTCTGCCAAGGCAAACACTGTATACCGTGCAGAGAAATGGTTGGAACCATAACGGCTGCGGCGGGCTGGTACTGTTCTTTTGGGAAAGGTCTGTTTGATAATTCCTGTATATGGGGTGGGGACGTTGGGCACCAAATGGCATTTACCCCCCAGGTGGGGTGCTATTGCTGTTAGAGACTTAAGATGGGATGTTGCCCATAGTAATTACAGATAGAGCCATCATCATCTAGCCCAGGGGTGTCCAAACTTTTTGCGACGAGGGCCAGTTTTGGTTAGGTGAAAATGTGGGGGGCCGACCATTCAGCCTGACATTCTTTGAATCATTAATCACATCAGAATCCCCACTCTGCCCCCATTCACTCTATGTCCCCCAGCCTGCCCCTTCACTGTATTTTCCCTAGACTACCCCCCCCTTCTCTGTATTTCCTCCAGCCTGCCCCCATTCAGTGTATATTCCCCTGCCTGACCATCCTTCTCTGTATGTCTCCCAGCCTGCTCCTCCCACTCTGCACCCATTCACTCTGTCCCCCCTTCTCTGACTGTCCATCACTGCCTCCATTCACTGTATGTCCCAAAGCCTGACCCTCCATTCACTGTATGTCCCAAACCCTGACCCTCCTTAACTGTATGTCCCCCAATCTGCCCCCATTCACTGTATGACTCCAATTCACTGTATGACTCCCATTCACTGTCCCCTACTCTGCCCCCATTCACTCTATGTCCCACAGCCTGCCCCCCTTCTCTGAATGTCCATAACTGCCTCCATTCACTGTATGTCCCCCAGCCTGACCCTCCTTCACTGTATGTCCCCCACTCTGCCCCCATTGACTGTATGTTCCCCTGCCTGCCACCTCCCTTCTCTATATGTTTCCGAGCACCTTGTGTTAGCCAGGGGACTGAGAAGCAAAGCAGGAACTGCAAGGACAGGAGATGCTTAGGCTCCCACTGCCACCCTCCTCCACTCTGCATGTTACGGGAGCAAGCTTCCCCCTTGCTTCACCCCCTCCCCACACACTGCTGTCACTGTGATTGCGGAGGAGGGTGATATACAATTGCAGCTGCAGGGGTTGGATGCATACTCACCTGTAAGATGCCAAACACATCTCACTTTGGAGGCTGGCACCTCCTCACTGCTGCGGGGCCCCACCTTTAGTGCTGTGTGTCCCACACCTGATGTTCCACCCGCTTCTGGCTGGAGGCTGAGGGCCGCTTGAAATGACAGCAAGGGCCACAATTGGCCCCTGGGCCGGACTTTGGACATGCCTGATCTAGCCCTTTAATAGGATTAAGTGAGGCAGATCTGTCGTACTTAGGGGTTATTCTGATTCTCTCGGAATGGTACAATCACTCTCTAATGGACAAAACCATAGGAACTGCAGGGGGGGGGGGGGCAGATGTAACATGTGCAGAGAGAGTTAGATTTGGTTGTTTTATTGTTTTGGTGCAGGGTAAATACTGGCTGCTTTATTTTTAAACTGCAAAATCAGTTTGAAGTACACCCCCCCCACCCAAATCTAATTCTCTTTGCACATGTTACATCAGCCTCACCTGCAGTGCACATGGTTTTGTCCATTAGAGAGTGATTTTGCCTTTCTGAGTGAATCAGAAGAACTCCCTTAATCCTCTGCTAATCCCCTACTGTATTGTTCTATGTACTGTATTGCAGCTGAGAACAATAGATGATAATAAGACTTGGTGAGCCGTGGCTCTCCAGAGAAGGCAAGATGAAGAAGGCTCCATCTGTACCATCTATTATCTATTCTAGACAGTGCTAAATAAATAAGTAGAATCTTTTTGGTTGCTATGGGCAACATCCCATCTTCAAAAGAACTCCCATCTAAGTAAATTTAACTCTTAGAGAGCCCATGCCTGGGGTCTGATTTAGCTGCGCTCATGTCTGCCAGGTTCATGGAATTGCCTGCTAATTAGTGGTGGGTCCAGAGGTGGCGCTGCAGTACAGTCCATAATTCAAATAGGGGAGCCACACCAACTGCCACCCGAACACTGACACATATCGCAGGCCTGGACTCACTGGCAGTTGGTGTGACTGCCCTATCTGCATTTTGAACTGCACTGCGGCCCCACCCCTGGATCCACCACTGGGGCACTGGATTTGTCGGATCCTGTGTCAGTAAATGGCATCACATATGATTAACCCCTTCAGTGGTGTTTTTTTTGGAGGGGAGCGCTCCACCCTGGGCAAGTTTTTAATGGGGAGCGCTCCCTTTAAAAAAAAAACACCACTGCCTCCCCGGGTCCAGGCAGCGCCGCTGAACTGTCAATCAGCCGCTGCCCGGATCTGCGCCCCGGCACCCTGTCCCCGGCAGCCGGCTTGTCATAGCCGGCGCCGGAGACTTGTATAGAAAACCCAGAGGGGAGAGAAGAGGAGGAGGGAGGAGGAGGGAGGAGGAGGGAGGAGGAGGCGCTGCAGAGGGGAGGAAGCCGGGCAGTGCTGAAGCTGCCTGAGTTGAGCAATTGAAATCGGCAGCGCTGCCCGGCTCTAAACAGTGGCAATCCCGAGGATTTTCCGGGCTTGCCAGACTGGGCACTGAGGCACAGCCCGGAAAATTCTCGGGATTGCCACTGAAGGGGTTAAAGGAGCAAAAGAAGCTCATAAAATGTATCATATGCGGTCCCCGGTGGGAAGTAGCTGAGGTATCTCATGGGAGGCTGCATGTGATACCTCGGCTTTGTGTATGGCAGGCATGTCAAAACTATGGCCCTCCAGCTGTTGTGAAACTACAAGTCCCATAATGCCTTGCCCCAGTTTAGCTATTACGGAATGCTAAAACTATGGCAAGGCATGCTGGGATGTGTAGTTTCACAACAGCTGGAGGGCCATAGTCTGGAAATGTCTGGTGTATGGGGGCCTTTATCGGTGCCCAGTGGGGCTCTTCACTCTTTTAAATCAGCTAAACTCCAGGTGAGTAGTTGCATTACATCGTACATTAACACATAGGCCCTCCTTATTTCATAAACGGCCCGGACATGTTTCTTCTAGATTTCTCCAATAAATCCTCAGATATTTACCTCCGCTGACATGGGTCCCATTTACGCGGAACTCACTGTGATGAAAGCTTCCTTTCAGTCCGGTACAGTTACTTCACTCACCATACAGCCTTGTAGGGCCCCGCCAAACATGAAACAAGCCTGTATCTTAGAAGTCCTGATGGTAAATCATTAGCACATAACTTCCATCTGAGGCGGAGACCATCTGAAATGAGGGAAGATTTATCATCTGCCTGGGTTCTTTCTTCCGATCCGACATGGCGCTGGCTGTTTGCTTTTTTCCCCCCACTTTCTCATTTTTTTTTTCCTCCTTTGTTTTGTATGTTTCAAACACGCGCAGAATTCTCGCCATGTGTCATTCCTGAGACGAATTAAGAGACAATAGCCAGAAGTGACATGGATTGCTGTACAAGTTATTAAACGCAGCTTTACAATGGCTTTTATCATCCTCAGGCAGTTTATCCGCTCCCTATGTTACCTCGTTATTCCCTCTTTTGCTTATTTTAATGGGGACTGGTCAGCTGACTGCAGGCTGCAGTTTGGTTATTACTGAGGCATTAGAGAATAATGTTTTTGTATCCCAGTCAGGCGCCATCTAGCGGCCGTCCGTGCACACAACACTTGAATTCACCCCAAAGAGGTGAGGAGCAGCGTTAGCCTTTTATTATATAGGAGCAGGCAAAGAAAGTACTGGGGCTCGCTGTCTCTTTTCTACATGGAGAAAATCATTCTGCACAAGGTAAAGAGCCCTGTGATTTGCAATTTCACAGTGTACTCATTAGATATTTGTCTATTTTTATACTTGCCTTATCATAATGGGGGTGCACTGTAAAATCCAATACTGGCTGTTACCTAGCGAACAGGTATACACCGTCTGGCCGAACTGCTGCCCCCCCCTCTCCTGCCACGCAAAAAATCCCCTCACTAGCATGAGAGGGGATGTGTACGCCTACACATCCCCTCGCATACGGCCACGCGACTGACCATCGAATGATTTTTTTTCCCCGTTCGCAGATAAAAGTTAGTCTAGACTGACTGTTATCTTGGCCGTAGATGGCCGAATTTGGGGATTTGCACATGTACATATTAGCGCATGCACCAACCCCAACTATCGGGATGGGGCCAAATGCGGCTCATTATGAATGGGTCTGAATCACCCCATTGACTGCACAGCAGGAAGGGGAAGGTGGGCAATACCAGCATTGTACTGTAAGGTGTGAGGGAGAGAGGGGGCGTGGTGGGGCGTGGCTGTGATTCAATTTGTGCCAAATTAGACCACCCATATCCCTTGGTGAGTGAGTGGGTAACAAGCAGAGTATCAAAGTATCATTTTAATCATCTCATTTTGCTTAATACAAATATTTTAAAACTACAAAGAAACATAGGGCCTAATTCAGAGATGTACTGTAGGGTAACGCATTTGCAGCTCTAATCCTGTATGTTGCAGATTTGCAAAAGTATACAGATGCTGCTGTCGCCTGGAAACGTGCCAAAGTGTCCACCGGTGACTTCACAGATCCCAGTTGTAGACTCTCTGATAATCTACCATCTGAGTCACACAAAATGGCCGCAATAACTAAGAAGCTGGCGCCATGTTTTTTGTATATGGGATTACAGTTGTATGCTGAGACACTGCATTTTTACTGCCACTCACTCACTTTGCAAATAAAACCTCACATCGCTACGGTACCTTGGTGCATTTAGAGTGCAGCAGTAACTAGTGCCGGATTCAGGTGGGGGGCACCAAGGACTTTTTTTTATATTTAATTAAAACAAACACGCTGTGGAAGTCATGGCTGCAGCCTGATAACTGGCTGAGGGAGGGGATGGTTTGGGGGTGGGGGGGTGCCATTGAGTCTGACTCTCAAAATTAAGGATGCATACACACGGTTTGGTTTGAGCTTCCGATTTTGACGGGAAGTTAGCACAAATGGCCTGAGTCTGGTTCAATCGGTCCCCGGCATATTTGCTATGGGGACCAATGTTTTGGCTCTGTGCATGCGTATATGCTAATATGCTAATGTAATAATACGTATATGCTAATATGCTTATATATGCAGTGCTTAAAGTGGTCCTTGAGAGGTGGTGGAACTCCTTTCTCCTAACACAGACCCCCCTCATTAGGCAGATCCTAGACCAATGCCGGGGAATCGGTGCCCTACCTCACATAAAGGGATAAAGGTCCCACAAGGAAGGGGTGTGGTCACACAATAGTAACTCCAATAAAAATTACAACTCACAGTACCACAATCATATACACATTACACTGCATGTAGTGCCCTTGATTCATATTACACCACACAGCAGTGTCCCTTATACACATCTGTCTCTGTCACTCCAGCAGCTCACTGTCCATGTCCCTCAGCAGCTCCATGCCCTGTGTCCCTCCAGCAGCTTCCCCACCCCTGAGTCCCTTCAGCCCGCTCTCACCCTGTCTTCAACATGCACAGAGCCTGCTCCTCTTAGTGGCTCTTCTTCACTTCATCAGCGGTGACGGCATGACATCACATACACCGTGCCACAAGAAGAAGCCGCTGGGACAGGCTTTTCTATTGGAATGACTGTTTAGGGCTGTGCTAGAGGTGGAACTCAGTTCCCCCAACCATTAGAGGTGGTGGAACTCAGTTCCAACCCATTGCCCCTCACTTTAACCCCTGTATATATGTATATGCTTATATACACATGTTGCAGGGCCGCAGTGCGTTCAGACATGGGGGGGCAGGATGGTGACAGTCAGGAGAATGGTGCATGGGAACGCCCATTGAATTCTATTATCATGTAGTGTTCAAGATTGGTTACTAATACCACTCAGTGTGCTGGGGGGGGAAATTTCTTGTTTACTTACTCAGTATTAACCCCTCCCTCATGCACCTGAGTAATATTACTGAACTAATTGAGCATCTACCACTATCTGTATGTAAGCTTTAGGCAGCTGCCTAGGGTGCCAGGAACTAGGGGCGTGCCACCAAGTCTGCCTATCAAAAAATCAAGAATGATCACAGAATGATTTTTGCCCCGTACGCTCCCGTGCAAGTGATGTTTTTGCTAAACATCATTTTGCACTGCGACAGGGATGTCCATGTGGTGGCGGGGGATGGGCACTCTCTCGCTCGCCCAAAATCTTTTTACAAATCTATTTGACTAAAACGAACCATTGTCCCTATATGATAAATGACAAAGCTGTCTGCGGGAGATCCGCCAGTCCCAAGCGCTGTATTGTTATATTATTATGGTGTTTTTAAGCTTTTAAGGTGCGCAGAGTTTACAGATGTCCCAGTACAAGGGTTTCTTTTGTGTAATCACAAGCTGCTATCTTCGGTCCAGATGTGAGCCTGCAAGTTCTCCACCTGTCTCCCCTGCTGACTGCACCATCAAAAGCCTGTGAGAGAAGAGAGCCCCATGCTGGGCGATTATTACCTCACACAGGAAGACATGAAGCCTGTAGGTGCGGCAGATTTATACCAGTGATGGGAGGCCGGTCATCTTACAGGAATCTGCAGTGTATAAATACAATGGCTGCTGCCAGATCTCTGCAATTAGAGGAACGCCCTTGTAGATACAGTAGGATAGATTGCTGATATGCTAAATTAATCATACTGGAAACAAAGGGGGTGACAGTAGTGTAAGTAGTGTAATGCTGTAACAACAACCTGATGTGTGACGTTCATTTCATCCAGGCGTTTGTCTGGCAGAAAATCTCCACGAATCAGAGGAGCCTGTCATCACTACTGTGCGGTGTTCAGGGGGTTTCAATGTATTTGCCGACAGCGTTTAGGTCGGCAGTCAATACGTCGACCCTATAGGGTCAACTTGCATTAGGCTGACAAGAAGAGAAGGTTGTCAGGGTCAAAAAGTCAACAGGTTAAGGGTAGAAAGTGGTTTGACAAGTACAAAGGGTGACATTTAATAGAATGAGATATTTTGACTTTTGTGGGGTTTTTTTAGGCAAAAAACGGCAAATTTGCATGTTTTTCTGAAATCACAGACTTGGATGCAAATATCGGAGGTTAGGCCCTCCCACCAGCCAATCAGGAGCGTCCATGGGCTAGTGGGCAGGCTTAAACCCCCCACCCCAGTATGTGGTAGGAGCCAAAATGATAAGCAATCCTTAGCTTGTGTAAAGTCGGGGGAACGTGCAACGGGAGGAGCAGAGTGTTGGGCACCAGAGGGCATGTGAGTATAATTTCCCTCAACAGGTACCCATGATACTACTGAAGAAGAGGACCGATCAGCGGTATTGTGTGTGATTGTAGAATGTGTGTGTTTTTTCCCCCCCCACTATTTCCATTGCTGTAGAACTACAAGACCAAGGGCAGCCGAGAGGGGGGGGGGCGGGTACTAACTACCCTAACTACACAATGTGGCTATTAGGGAATGCTAAAACTGTGGCAAGGCATGCTGGGATGTGTAGTTTCAGCTGTAGAGCAACAGGTTAGCAAGGCATGGTGTACATGGTCAAAAGGTGGACATGACAATGTCGACACAAATCTTTTGGGATGGAACTCATGACCTCGTGCTCTGAAGCTGTAATGGTCCTAGAGAAACCCCTTACCCCAATATTCCATAAGAGAGGAAAGTATGACTCAAGCTTCTCCTGAAATATGACAACACTATTTGCGCATCACATACCCACCTTCTGACAGTATATACTATGGGTGAAGTACACACAAACAATGAATAAAGAAGAGAAAAATTGATTTGGATTTTTTTACTTTTAATTATTTTTAATGTGCAGCTTGTATAATACTGCGTGGATGCAGAACAATCACACACAGAACTTGTGGTGTATTATTGGGGTGCAGTATACAGCAAAAAAATAAAGAACAGCAAAATTGATTTTTATTATATTGTATTTTTTTTATGGTGGCCCATGGATAACACTGCATGGACCGTGGAGGCAGAACAATCACACACTGAACTTGTTCTGCTTCTGACAGTAGTATATGGTGTATTGGATTGCAGTGGAGCACACCACATTGACCACACACCACAATGAGAATTTTTTTTACAAAAGCTGACTGACAGCCTGCCTAACACATGACCAGTACAATTACAATATAATTAAGTATATTTAATTACATATATAATATTAATATATATATACATATATATATATATATATATATATTTATATATATATATATATATATATATATATATATATATAACCCAGCACACAAACCCCTCTACAGTCTTCACAGCACAAACCCCTCTGCATTGCACAAACCCCTCTGCTGGGTCTGCACTGACTGTAGTGCCACAAACTCCTCTGCACAGCACAAACCCCTCTGCACTGCACAACACTCCTCTACACTTCACAAAAAAAAAACCTCTAATCTGCACTGCACAAAACCCTCTGCAGTCTGCACTGCACAACACCCCTCTGTCTTCACTGTACAGCACCCCTCTGCACTGACTGCACTGCACCCCTCTGCACAACACCCCTAGTCTGTACACTAATGATGAGTCTGACAAGTTCAACACCCCTCCTGCACAACGCCCAGACCCACCACGAGCAGAGCTGTGTGCAGCAGAAAGCGTGACTGTGAAATGGTGCCGAATACTCAGGGCGCCGAGCTTTTATAGACTCGGCGTCTCCCGAGAATTCGACACCAGCTTCCCGCGTTCGGCCGTGCTCAGGTTTCCGAACAAAGCCGGAAACTAGCGAGCGCGGCTCGCAGGGCACTCGGGACGATCATGTTCCACGGATTCTGAACCACTCATCTCTAATTTAATTTAATAAAATTATTTATAGGTAAAGAAAAAACAACCAGATATCACGGGATCACTGTTGGCTGAATACTTAGTCAGCCCATGATGGGGGCCTTATGTCAGTTCATCAACTTGTGATCGAATGCGGGATGCCTTCTTCCTGCCCAACCCCACAACAAAATTAAGAGGCATCCCAAACCCGCTTCCAACGACACCAATCACAGGCCAAACCTTGCAGATGGTGATGCTGACCCTTGGGTTTCCGGATGATAGCCAACTGGTCAACATACATTAGGTCGATAGGTATAAAAGATCGACAGTGCTTACGGTAGCCAGGTGCAAAAAGTCAACCCTGTGAAAATGGGTCACCACCGACAAAGGTTTTTAATCCTCTTCAGGCATATTAAATGCTTCCGCTGTTATTCCAGGTCTTCAAAAGGACTGACATTGGAAGAACACTGTGATGCAATGATTTAATAACATTCCTGAAATGCCCGGGTGCGAAATACTTTTTGTAAAAGTCCCACAAGGGCACGTGCAAGCCAACAAACTAAAGTTATCTGATGACAATAGAAAAAAACAAACATTGTCTCTCTCTCTCGTCCCATCAGCAGAAATGAAGAACCTTAGGAACGCCGTACCTCTTCTGTCATGGCAGCCAAACCAACTACACCTATGTTCTTCAATACCGTTGAGGGAAAGCTATCTAGAAATATTTCACATGGTATCAAGAGATTTTTTGACCACATATACTGAAAATATTATAAGCAGGCGTAACTATGCAGCGAAAATTGTTTTCATATGTTGCTGTCATAAATCAACTGGTGAATTAAAAAAAAACTCAACTCGGGCCGGTGAAAAGGTTCATGCGGTAGAGTCCTGCTCACATTAGTGGTCTCCTCGCAAACATCTAATTACTGTCTTCCCTTTGGCAGCTCCATCTTCAGACGATTTGAGTAGCGGTGAAAGAGCAAACAAATTAAATCAACAGGGATTCCATTTCATTTCTAGGATTCTTTCCTTTATTTACTATTGCGGAGGAAGCGCGAGCGAAAAACATCTGGCCGACAGGCTCTCAGCCAAAGCTTTATAGTCTGCCACTGGGCTGAGACAAACACGGCCTAATCGAAGTATTGTCTGTGGGCCTTTTGCACAGCCTCCAACGCTGGCCTGAAGATGGAGAGGGCCTTTCAGCATCTATCCTTGGGGTATAGTAGAGCAGGGAGCAGCTGCTGTCTGTGCATAGTTACAAGATAAAACCAAGGCAATTTATCTCTCGGTAATCCCACGTCAGATATGGTATTTACTGTACTTGGGTATCTGAGGACGCAGAGCTTGTACTGCCTCCTCCCTATACACAATGCCTGTGGGATACTGCGAGAGGTAGAGGAGTCTGCTGGGATGGACATATCTGCATGTCTTGTTTACCCCCTGATAGATGGTCTGCAGAACTCATCACCGCACGCTGGTAGACTGACTCATGCAACATTCATAGAGCATTGTGTCAGCATCGTTACTGCATGTGGGTAACTCAGCACAGACTCCATCTACCTATAAGATAGTATGCGGACAACAGATATAGCTGCACTTCAGGTCATCTCTGTGCCCCGCCCGGCAATATTTGGGGTGTCAGATGGTGTAGCTCCCCTGTTTACATATTGGACTGGACTGGAGCCCCACCCCTGGATCCCCCACTGGTCCCTTCCGCTGAATACCCCCAGAGGGCACAACAGTACCTACAACTAACTTCAGTACCCACCAAACCACTTCTAACTGCAATGTTCCAGGCTGTGCTAGAAAAATCACAGCTCAGAACTGCTTGGTTGGTACTTTATCTCTGAGATTTGTTAACTCTCCCCTGTGTCTGGTAGATCCACTGGTGCACAGCCCCCGCCACTGGACCCAGACAGGTCAACTGTCATTGCTGTCATCTTGGTTCCAAATTTAGTTATTTCCCCTGCAGCATCTGTGACAACCATTGCCACCTCAACTTCTGAGAACCTGCGTTCCTTGTCCAGCAGTTTACTAATGCCAAAGAAAAATACAGATACTCCGCACAAGCCGGTAACCCCAGAAGTGCTCATGCAGCACAGGAGAAAACTCGGTCCCCAAAACAAGACATGGAGGAACATTTCAGTGACTGGAAGGACAGTCATAGGTAACAGTAGCTGATATTGCTTTTCATTTCACTCATCACTCGTCACTGGCAGCTCCGAACATGACTGTTGTAACATTGGTGCCAATTAATGCTACAATTATTCGTGAGCGCCCTGCTGTGTAGGTGCATGTTTTTGGTAATGCTAAGGTCTTACATCTTTTAGTGTGTGCACAGTCACCTGTCAGTCTCCATACAGGAGCACCCAATCCATTTCAGACACTGTGGGCGAGATGTAGTAATGTGTGATTTGTGGTAAAAATCGCACATTGAAAATCACATCCAGATGTTTTCTCATAGAAAACATCAAAATCGCAAATGTAATTGGTTTTTCAAATCGCACCATAAACATTACCAAAAATCGGAAGACAAATACGCCAGATCCAGGCTGGCGAGTTTGACAGAAGTAGGCACAGATCAGTGAGATCTGTGCCTGGTAGTGTCCCAAAAAATTGTGTAAAAAAATGGCACGGGGTCTATCTATCTATCTATCTATCTATCTATCTATCTATCTATCTATCTATCTATCTATCCATAAATCTATCTTGACTTCAAGTCAACCTGCAGCATTTAACCATTTAACTACATATCAACATAACACAGAGATAATGATGTATCAGCTGTCATAACATACTAAATATAAATGTAAGTGTTCCTGTCACGCCACAGTACTTTATCATGTTCATTTTGTGCGCACTGCCATCCTTAATATTTATTTGAATAGCAAATTGAAATCATTAACCCTAATTTATGCAGGTTGAGTATCCCTTATGCAAAATGCTCGAGACCAGAAGAATTTTGGATAACGGATTATTCCGTATCTCAGAATATTTTTATATTTGAATGAGGTATCTTGCACTTATGTTTTACAAACATGAAATACACACAAATATGTTTTATTTATCCATAAAACAAGGTTTCAAAACATGAAACAAAGTTTGTGTACTATCTCAGATATTGAATTTAAATACCAAGTAATCATTTTCTTGTACATATTTAGTGCCGGTAACATGCTATTTCCCCAGTAGTGCCAGTTACAGATCACGTCATCAGTTGTGCTGATACAGATGTCCCCAGTAGTGCCAGTAACATATCATGTCCTCAGTAGTGCTGTTACACAGAAAACTATGAGCACCCACTGGCCCGCAACCAATGTTCCCTCTAATTTTACGAAGTCTGTGTGCGGCATAAGATTTTGGCTGTGCAACTTTGGAAGGAAATAAAAATTTTTGTGTGTCACTTATATATAACTGGAAAATGACGTTCAGCATTTGTGTTAACTTTACTTCAAAATGATTTTAAACATTCAAAACACAGCACACAATGTATTTAATGGGTGAAACACACATTAATTGAGTCCACAACTTCGAAAAGGGACCACTGCTGCTTAGTGCGCTCTGTTCTAATGTCTGTGCGCATGCTCGTCGAGTTGTGTGCGCGCGCACGTGCGCACAGCTTAGAGGGAACACTGCCCGCAACCTCCTAAGTCCCATTGCCAGGCCACATCCACCTGCTGATTCATGTCCGCTGCACCCACATCACTCCGTGCAGCATGTGTGCCTACAGTGGGAGGCAAGCACACCACCATGTGCCGTGTATACAGTGTGCAGCACTAGCCACTGCACACCATTACACAGGACCGCCCAGGCCAGCACACTGCAGGGCCACACCCACTCCCCAAATGACACGCCCCCCTTATGAGGACACACCTCCCTGAGCACCCTCCAGCAAAATCACAATTCGGCACCCCTGGTCCCCAGTAGTGCCAGTTACATATCATGTCCTCAGTAGTGCTGTTACACATATCCCCAGTAGTGCAGGTAACATATCATGTCCTCAGTAGTGCTGTTACTTATGTTCCCAGTAGTGCCAGTTACATATCATGTCCTCAGTAGTGCTGTTACTTATGTTCCCAGTAGTGCCAGTTACATATCATGTCCTCAGTAGTGCTGTTACTTATGTCCCCAGTAGTGCCAGTTACATATCATGTCCTCAGTAGTGCTGTTACACAGAAAACTATGAGCACCCACTGGCCCGCAACCTCCTAAGTCCCATTGCCAGGCCACATCCACCTGCTGATTATTGTCCGCTGCACTCACATCACTCCGTGCAGCATGTGTGCCCACAGTGGGAGGCAAGCACACCACCATGTGCCGTGTATACAGTGTGCAGCACTAGCCACTGCACACCATTACACAGGACCGCCCAGGCCAGCACACTGCAGGGCCACACCCACTCCCCAAATGACATGCCCCCCTCATGAGGACACACCTCCCTGAGCTCCCTCCAGCAAAATCACAATTCGGCACCCCTGGTCCCCAGTAGTGCAGGTAACATATCATGTCCTCAGTAGTGCTGTTACAGATGTCCCCAGTAGTGACAGTTACATATCATGTCCTCAGTAGTGCTGTTACTTATGTCCCCAGTAGTGCCAGTTACATATCATGTCCTCAGTAGTGCTGTTACTTATGTTCCCAGTAGTGCCAGTTACATATCATGTCCTCAGTAGTGCTGTTACTTATGTCCCCAGTAGTGCCAGTTACATATCATGTCCTCAGTAGTGCTGTTACTTATGTCCCCAGTAGTGCCAGTTACATATCATGTCCTCAGTAGTGCTGTTACTTATGTTCCCAGTAGTGCCAGTTACATATCATGTCCTCAGTAGTGCTGTTACTTATGTCCCCAGTAGTGCCAGTTACATATCATGTCCTCAGTAGTGCTGTTACTTATGTTCCCAGTAGTGCCAGTTACATATCATGTCCTCAGTAGTGCTGTTACTTATGTCCCCAGTAGTGCCAGTTACATATCATGTCCTCAGTAGTGCTGTTACAGATTTCCCCAGTAGTGCTTTTACCCCCCCAAAAATATATATATATATATATATATATATATATATATATATATATATATATATATATATATATAGTTTTTTCACTCCCTGGAATGTATGGTTTTCTGAATAATTTGGATAATGGATATTTGGATAAGGGATACTCAACCTGTAGCACATTTTACCCAATATGGTGATTAAATAATTTATAATAATAATTATTATTGTAATAATAAATAAAAATAATTGATTCATAAGAGACTCCAAAGGTCATTTGGTCATTTTGGTCATTTTTCACTTTTTTTCATGCATGATGTCACCAGAAATCATTCTCTCTGCAAATGTTACATCTGCCCCACCTGCAGTGCATATACGGTTTTGTCCATTAGAGAGTGAATGTGCCTTTGCGAGTGAACCAGAATAACCCCCTTAATGTTGATGCTAATAACGTCTGCAATCTTATACTCTATATAATTTATTATTTTGGTGGTTGTCCCTTTTAAGGCACCATATTATGTCCTTAATATATAATGTATTATAATGTTGATTGTCTTTTATGTCCTTCTCCACACTGACCTGGTAAATGCATTATTTGAACATGTGCAATATAATAATCATACCATTGTACCTGTAATTTATTGCCTCTGCTCCGACATGTGTTGTATCAATCTCCTTGTTACTAAATGTTATCTTTTGTAGCAATCTGTGCGGGATGCAAATGATACCAGAAGGGACAGTAAAAAAAAATTTCTGTACAATGTTTAATCCCTGTTGCTTTGTAATTATAGGAATCCACAGTTTAACAACACCCTAGGGCTCATTCCTAACGCAACGCAGCTATCTCTGCAGTTTACGGTGCATAGCACAGCACATATCACATCACATAAAAGGAAATGACTGACTAACATAATGTAAGCCATTCCATATGGTAACAGAAAAGTAAATATTCAAAACATCTATTTTATCCCCTTCTCACACAGCTAACCCATGATACATAGCAGGTGCTAGGCCAGAAGGCCTCTATTATCTACTGCAGGCCAGGATGTACCCATACCCGTAAACTATGTCAAACTGTCTCTTATTGTGTTATTATGCATAACTCATCAGCCGCAATACTGCCACATGCCCGTGATATTGTTAATGACTCATTTGCATTAATTACACCACATATCTAAATTGCTATACTGAAAGTTCAGGCTAATTAGACTGCTGGCAAATGTTGTTTACGTGGCTCTATAAAAGAGTCTGCATATGCCCAAGCTTGTAACTGTGTTATCAGAGTGTCACAATGCTGTAGTCAGTAGTGATTAATACATTATCATAGTGACTGCTGTTTATCTTCTATCACCTGCATTCTGTTATCTTCAATAAAACCTACTCTGGTTGAGAATCAATGTGTGGACTAAAGGCCCCCATAAACTAGCCGATTTTGGTCAGATTTAGGCCAGATCAGTCGGATCTGGCCTAAATCGGACCAAAATCGGCTAGTTTTGATGACCCCTCAGATCCGATGCGCGGTCCCGTGCGCATCGGATCTGCGTTGGGTGGTCGGACCTGCTGCACGTCCGACCACCCTACTTGGGACCTAGTGGGGCGGTGCGGCGGTGGAGGGAGCAGGGGGGGCTGGGGCGCTGCGAGGGACACAGGCGGCATAGAGCCGGGCGGGGGGAGCCGGGAGCTGTCAGCACTGAATAAAAAAAAAAAGCCCATACAATGAATGGGCGGCCTGTGATTGGCTGAGCGCTCTCTCAGCCAGTCAGCAATTGGCTGAGAGAGCGCTCAGCCAATCACAGGCTGCCCATTCATTGTATACAGTAGGCTTTTTTTTCTAACACTGACAGCTCCCGGCTCTATGCCGCCTGTGTCCCCCGCAGCGTCTGTGTCCCCCGCAGCGTCTGTGTCCCCGCAGCGTCCCCAGCCCCCCTGCTCCCACCAGCAGCCCCCCCCCCTGCTTCCCAGGTTTTTTACATGTGATAAATCGAGACGATTTATCACATGTAAAAAATGGCACATCAAGTGCCAATCTAATCAAGCTCCCCCGGGGAGCAGCCGGGGAAGCTCAGGGGGAAGTCGGGGGCGACTTGTCCTAAGGACAAGTCGCCCTAGTGTATGGGGGCCTTAACCTTCTTGCTTAGATCCACTATGCATACAGATAGTGGTAGATGCTCAATTAGTTCAGTAGCATTTCCCAGGTGCATGAGGGAGGGGTTAAATACTGGGTAAGTAAAACAAGACATTTTTTCCCTCAGCACACTGAGCAATGCTAGTAACCAATCTAGAACACTACATGATAATAGAATTCAGAGATATTGGTTACATATACCTGCGCAGGTGTATGCTATACCCCCAAGCCGCGTCAAGGCTTCTCTGTATATTGGGGGTCCCTAACGCTATATCTAGGTGCAGGGTGCGGCACCCCAAAAAACCATCATAAGCTGGGAAGCCCAGTGCGGCATGCCAGTGATATACTAAGTGTTAATAATTAGTGATAGGAAGCCGAAGCTATATAAAAAGAGAGAGATAAATGAATGTAATTAAAATAGGATAGAGATAGTGTTAGTGAGGGAAAAGTGTTAATAGAATGTAAGGGCATGCCGCACTAAAGCCACCCAGCCCATCCAGTCCAGGAGCACCGCACCCCACACCACCGTTACCCTAAATTGGGTCTACGATTAACCAGCAAGGAGCCACATGATAATGGCTCCTTACTTGATATATCCAAACTAAGAGCTACCTACCTTGGAGCAACCCCGGACTACTCCATGTGGCATATCAGGACCCACATCTCCTCCTAATATGGGCTCCCTTCTGCCTCTAACAACATACATACAGATAGTGGTAGATGCTCAATTAGTTCAGTAGCATTTCCCAGGTGCATGAGGGAGGGGTTAAATACTGGTTAAGTAAAACAAGACATTTTTTTCCCTCAGCACACTGAGCAATGCTAGTAACCAATCTAGAACACTACCTGATAATAGAATTCAGAGATATTGGTTACATATACCTGCGCAGGTGTATGATATGCCCCCAAGCCGCGTCAAGGCTTCTCTGTATATTGGGGGTCCCTAGTGCTATGCCTAAAGCTGCCTAGTGGTAGAGCCGGCCCTGGGTGTGTGGCTCCACGAACAGGGCAGGTGGCTGACGGCAGGTATCAGACCGCTTGCGTGCCCATGGGAATGCCCAGCGTTTTCATGGGGACACCCATAAAACGCTGGGTGTTCCCATGCACCATTCTCCTGACTGTCACCATCCTGCCCCCCATGTCTGAACGCACTGCGGCCCTGCAACATGTGTATATAAGCATATACATATATACAGGGGTTAAAGTGAGGGGCAATGGTTTGGAACTGAGTTCCACCACCTCTAATGGTAGGGGGAACTGAGTTCCACCTCTAGCACAGCCCTAAACAGTCATTCCAATAGAAAAGCCTGTCCCAGCGGGTTCTTCTTGTGGCACGGTGTATGTGATGTCATGCCGTCACCGCTGATGAAGTGAAGAAGAGCCACTAAGAGGAGCAGGCTTTGTGCATGCTGAAGACAGGGTGAGAGCGGGCTGAAGGGACTCAGGGGTGGGGAAGCTGCTGGAGGGACACAGGGCATGGAACTGCTGAGGGACATGGACAGTGAGCTGCTGGAGTGACAGAGACAGATGTGTATAAGGGACACTGCTGTGTGGTGTAATATGAATCAAGGGCACTACATGCAGTGTAATGTGTATATGATTGTGGTACTGTGAGTTGTAATTTTTATTGGAGTTACTATTGTGTGACCACACCCCTTCCTTGTGGGACCTTTATCCCTTTATGTGAGGTAGGGCACCGATTCCCCGGTATTGGTCTAGGATCTGCCTAATGAGGGGGGTCTGTGTTAGGAGAAAGGTGTTCCACCACCTCCCCAGGACCACTTTAAGCATATATAAGCATATTAGCATATACATATTATTACATTAGCATATTAGCATATACGCATGCACAGAGCCAAAACATTGGTCCCCATAGCAAATATGCCGGGGACCGATTGAACCAGACTCAGGCCATTTGTGCTAACTTCCCGTCAAAATCGGAAGCTCAAACCAAACCGTGTGTATGCATTAATTTTGAGAGTCAGACTCAATGGCACCCCCCCCCCTCCCCCAACCATCCCCTCCCTCAGCCAGTTATCAGGCTGCAGCCATGACTTCCACAGCGTGTTTGTTTTAATTAAATATAAGAAAAAATCCTTGGTGCCCCCCACCTGAATCCGGCACTAGTTACTGCTGCACTCTAAATGCACAGCACATATCACATCACATAAAAGGAAATGACTGACTAACATAATGTAAGCCATTCCATATGGTAACAGAAAAGTAAATATTCAAAACATTTATTTTATCACCTTCTCACAGAGCTAACCCATGATACATATCAGGTGCTAGGCCAGAAGGCCTCTATTATCTACTGCAGGCCAGGATGTACCCATACCCGTAAACTATGTCAAACTGTCTCTTATTGTGTTATTATGCATAACTCATCAGCCGCAATACTGCCACATGCCCGTGATATTGTGAATGACTCATCTGCATTAATTACACCACATATCTAAATTGCTATACTGAAAGTTCAGGCTAATTAGACTGCTGGCAAATGTTGTTTTTTACTTGGCTCTATAAAAGAGTCTGCATATGCCCAAGCGTGTAACTGTGTTATCAGAGTGTCACAATGCTGCAGTCAGTAGTGATTAATACATTATCATAGTGACTG
Source organism: Crinia signifera (assembly GCF_055691185.1). Classification (NCBI taxonomy): domain Eukaryota; kingdom Metazoa; phylum Chordata; class Amphibia; order Anura; family Myobatrachidae; genus Crinia; species Crinia signifera. Next base: position 46,547,074 of record NC_139217.1, read on the forward strand.
CTGTTTATCTTCTATCACCTGCATCCTGTTATCTTTTATCTTCAATAAAACCTACTCTGGTTGAGAATCAATGTGTGGACTAACCTTCTTGCTTAGATCCACTATGCACCTGCCAACTTGTAGTCTAGGTCCACAGTCAACAAGGATTAGAACATGTAACCTGTCTCACTGGAGGAACACACCTTACTGACAGAGCTATTTGCTCCTGCACTGTAAATATGCAGATTCTGACTCAATCAGTGAGGTCTCTGCTTCTAGTGGAACAGGTCATCTGTTCTAATACAGGGAGCGACACTTTCAAAAATTATGTTTAGAATGTGACATCTACTGTCCTCCTGGTAGAGGGAGGCAGCCACAGAAGCGATATCAACAGTTTTTAATTAACTGACTCAAACCTGCAGGGGAGGAGAGGTGCCCCCTTGGGAGCAGGAGCCCGGCGGCAGATGACTCCATTGCCTACCAGAGTTACGCCTCTGAGTCAATAGGTCCACCACTATTGGTAGACAGGCAGAAGGTTGACACATGTCGACATGCATTAGGTTGACATGGTCAAAGGTTGACACAAGGAAAAGGTCTACACGGAGAAGCCCATAGGCTTCTATAGGGTAATGCCAGCAAAATCTGGCATTACCCTCTGCATTGTAAAAGCTTCGGTCCCGTGTTGATAGATTTTGAAAATGCGGTAAAAGCCCTTAGAGTGTGTCAGAGACCCATCCTAAAAATGCCTGGACACACCTGCATTTTTCCAGCCACACCCCTAAAACGGCATGTTTCTGCCCCCAAACTCTGTCTTCCGGTCACTCAAACTGCGGCTCCATTGCGATTGCGATCCGTTCACATATTCAGTCCCCTTGCGCACGTGCAGTGCAAACAGAATGCATGTGCAGCCATTGGATAATTGCTCAATTTGCCAATTCCCTAATTAGCTATCCATGTTGAATTAGGCCCGGTATTCCATACAGTATACATTGTATAAAAAGAGCAATGTACTCGGTTCTTCTACCGCTCCCCCAGACTCCCACACTAGCTCCAATGTTCTGCAGAGTGGAAGATTGTGGACTACATGTGGAAGCCCCCTCTAGAAATTCTGTGCTTGTCACTGTGCAGGTGCTCTTTCGGCATACAGGGGTAGATTTTCAGTATGAAACAGTGATAAGGGAGGAGAAGTGGCCCATGGCAACCAATCAGCACTGAAGTAACATCTATAATTTGCATAATATAAAATAATACAGAGCAGCTGATTGGTTGCCATGGGCCACTCCTCCTCTGGCTCGTTTCTCCTCCCGTATCACTGCTTCATACATCTACCCCACAGTCTGGGAACCGCTGCCATACAGTGTTATTGGGTTTGTGGAAGCTTTGCACAAGTTATCAGCCCGTATGCAGCTTAAAAAGTTTTACTGTATATCCCACATAATGACCCAAAAATCAGTAAAGAAATGTTTAATTGTGATGCCGCTTCGTTTACCCTGAGTCTCCGCTCTTTTCTTTAGACACATTTTCCGGATAGAAACCTTATAAGAAATTATATCACTCAAACATATGTTTTCATTTTTGCTAAAAAGCTAAAAAAAAAAAAAAAATATCTGAAAGGTTTCCTTCACGGAATATGGAAGCACAGCCGTCAGGGAGCCTGTCAGACTGTGGAAGTGGTATTCACTTACTAATAATAAATTGCCCCTTCAACAAAGCAGCCATGTACAAAAGAGCTTTTGTGTTACTTACGGGGAAAAACAGAGGTAATCCTGTAAAAGCTTTATCCTGTACTGTGGTTTACGGGGGCTGATACTTCATTTGTTAGTTTTGGCTTTTTTTTTTATATCAGAAGTATGAATTTCCGATAGGTGCAAGGAAAAGACGTCCCTTATATATATAAAAGGCTAACTGCTCACCTTTTTGAGGTGAAGTACCACCAGGGACCCCTAGAGGCCACTCAACAGACCCAAATACTCCTTAACAGAAAGTGAAAGCAAATGGATCTGTTTCAAACAGGTGGATAGTATATATATATATATATATATATATATATATATATATATATATATACATACATACAGTATCCGGTTAGGTGCAAATCACAAGTAGGCATGGGCGGATTGAGGGGGGGGGGGGCACCCGGGTATGTGCCCCCATGTCATTTCAGACACAGCTCAGTTTGTTGCTGAGGACCGGAGCTTTCCAACGAGCTCAGCTCCGTGTCACTATCCCCCAGAAACCGGAGATATCGCCTGGCAAACGAGGAACGTTTTCCCCATAGGATAACATGGGACCCACTAATTCAGACCCCCACATAGTTCTGACGGCTGCCAATTCCTCCCCCGGCATCAAAGAAGCTCGTGGTTGATCTCATTCGAACCCAAATTGCTAGGCCTTCAATTTGATACCAGGTCCATATGGGTCACTTGTTTCCGGAGATATTGTGGGTAAATCAATTGTTTTATTTCTGAAATGTAATCTGAAATTCTGAAATGTAATTTCATGACTGTTCATGTTCTTTGGGGCAGATTACTCCAGAACCAATAATAAAGGATAACCCCAATATATGGCTTGATTGTCCAATGTGTCCTCCATCCTCTACAGCATATAGAGGGTGGAGTTCCAGCGCATCATAACCTCTTGTTTGAGGGGATGGCAGGGCAGGTTGAGGAGCTTTTGCTGCCGCTCCAGCCTTCGGCAGGCAGTGGCAGAATGGCAAAAGTATTCAGCAATTTTGCGGGCCACCACAAGCATCTCCTGCATGCTCCTGTCACTTAGGTCGTCTTCCGACGGCGTCTGGTTGTGTGATGCAGGGTGAGAGCGGCAGCGGTGAGCTCCAGGAATAATATTCGGAATATCTTCATCTGCATTACAGTGTGTCTGTGAATGTGACACAGTCATGTACGTGTTATCTGTGCTTAAGGTACAGTGCTTCCATTAACACTGCAGAATGGCTTCCCGGAGACACTTGTAACACCCTATCTAACACCCCTTTTACACCGCCGAAAAATCCGGGTCAGCGGCGGGTCAGACCCGGATCTTCGGCGGTGTAAATCCCTAACGCCGTGTCCCTTTACACGGGACTTCTACCCAGGTCCTGACCTGGGTAGAACACGGCTAGGACCTGGGTAGAGGGCGGTGTAAATGGGAACGCCGGGTCGGATGACCCGGCTCCCATTTACATGAATGGGGAACGTCCAACCTGCGGACCGCAGCGTCCGCAGGTTGGACGGGTTGTCAGCCTGACACTGACAGCCGGCGCTGCTGTCTGCTATACCCTGCAGACAGCAGCGGGGGAGGGAGGTGAACGGATGCCTGTGTGCGGCATCCATTCACCTCCTGTGCGACGGCGAGGGGGTGCGCGCGGTGACTGGGGGCAGCCCAGCAGCTTACCTTAGTGCTGGGCTGCCCCCAGCAGCGTTCCGGTCCGGCGGTGATTGGCGCTTGGAGATGACATCATCCTGTCATCTCCAAGCACCGGGAGGGGAGGGGTGCGGGCCGGGCTGTCTGCCCGGTGTAAATTGCACTAAACGCCGTGTCGCACCCGGCTTGAACCTGGGTCTAAAAAAGCCGGGTGCGACCCGGCGTTTTGGTGTAAAAGGGGTATAAGTGTGATTCAGCAGCAAGACAGGTGTGAGAAGCAGTCGCCATTTTTAATCCTTGTCGGGCACTTGTGATTTCTGTATATGGTGCAATATTTAGATTAGTGCAGGGTTCCATTAAAATAAAATTGGCCTTGCCTTAGTTTAAATCTTGGTCTGCTATTGTGATATGTCATCACCATCAGCAGCATCCTCCTCCTCGTCTACTTCCTCCTCAGCGCCAGCTACATCAATTCCTCCTCCTGGTGTACAACATTGACAGCTACAAGAAAAACCCCATGTCGACCTTTTGACTGACGACCAAGCCCATGTCGACCTAATGCTAGTGTCGACCTAATGTCATGTCAACCTAGACCCATGTCCACCTAGACCCATGTCAACCTAGACCCATGTCAACCTTAACCCATGTCGACCTTGCTGCATGTCAACCTAGTGGTGTCGACCCAATGCTTGTCAACCTAGTTACTGTAGACCCACTCAAGACCCCAAAAACCCGTTATATGTACACAAGAACTATTATGCTGTTATCTAAAATGTAAGAAAAAGGGGTGATCTACATATCCTTTTTTAATATTCCTTACATGTTCTGCAAGTCTGACTTTTAAACTCCTAGTTGTTTTGCCGACATATATTTTATTACATGAGCAGCGGATAGCATAAATCACATAGCTTGAGTTGCAAGTAATGAATTGTTTATATTTAAACCTTCTTTTGTTAAGTGTAACTTCAGTGTATTTATTACATATTGATGGACATGCTCTACACTTAGAGCAGTCACCACATTGAGAGAACCCCTTATTGCGGATAATACCTCCCAGGGGTTTTTCCATATAAGCACTCAATACCAATTGATCCTTGATATTTGGGGCCCGCCTATATATAAATTTAGGTCTTTCTGGGAGTATATTTGTCAAAATGGGGTCTTTCAATAGTTCCTTTTAAGTAGAATATATTGGCCTTTTGGGACATTATTTAATCAACTGCTCAAATGGTTACTCTTGGAATTAATGTATGTGTTCAAATCTGATGGTTCAGTATATATATTTGTCTCAACTTTCCCATTTTCTATGTATATTTTTAGATCTAAAAAGTTGACTTCCTTTTTATTGATATTAAATGTTAGGTTAATATTGAGATCGTTAGAATTTAAATATTCACAGAAATGTTGTAGAATATCCATTTCTCCCCTCCATAAAAACAAGACATCATTGATGTACCTCCACCAGCAGACCAGGTTTGCACCCCAGCCATGTCCCTGCCAAACACACTGATCCTCCCATCTCACCATAAATGTGTTGGCATAACTGGGGGCAAACCTGGTCCCCATCGCGGTTCCGATGTCCTGCATATAAAATGTCCCATCGGAATTAAAGTAGTTATTGAATAAGATGAATTTGATGCCTTCAATTAGAAGGGTTTGTAAATTGGCTTCCATTAATGTCTTTTCTAAAGTCTGTTTGATGGCCAATATACCATCTGAGTGTCTTATAATGGTATAAAAAGAGTAACGTCTGCAGTAACCAGACATAAATCCTCATCCCAAGTTATCTCTCCTATTTGATTTAGGACATCTTTTGTGTCCTTTAAATGAGATCTATATTTAATAACAAGAGGCTGCAGATGGGAGTCAATTAATGAAGAGAGATTAGCTGAAATACTGTTGGCCCCAGCTATTATTGGGCGACCAGGGTGGTTGGTGGTACTCTTATGTACCTTCGGCAGAAGATATAGTACTGGTATCGAATAGTCTGTATTTATTAAGAACTCAGCGGTGTCTGTATTTATAGTTCCATTGATGACTATTTATAAGAGTCTTTAATTTGCTGAAGATTGTGTTTGATGGATCTGCGCATAATTTTCTATAGGTTTGTCCATCATTTAATTGGCGTAAGACTTCTGCCATATACATAGTTTTATTTAAAATCACTATCCCCCCCCCCTCCCCTTATCTGCTGTCTAAATTATTATTTCTGCATTTGTTTTTAGAGATTCCAATTCATCTCGCTCCTTTTTGGTCAGATTATGTTTATGTGCTGGTAAATTGGCTTTTAATGTACCTATCTCTTCATTTATTATTTTGTGAAATGCCTCGATAAAACATGTTTTTTTATGTCAAGGGTTAAAGGTAGAGGGTTTTTAAAGGGATTAATATTTCTTATATATATAGTTTACTAATACATTTATTGACATCAATATATAAATCAAAAAAGTTTACTTGATTACTTGGGGCAAATTCTAACCCTTTCTGTAAATCTCCTCATTATTAAGGGTATAATCACTCAAATTGAAGATATTAGTAGTCTTATCAGGTTCGGAAATGGATTCACCAAACAGTAAGGTGGGGTTCTTTTTCCTAGTTCTCTTACAGGTACCCCCTTGTTTTCCTCTTTTTGTCTTCATTTGTGATGAGTTTCTATATGTCATGATTTCCGCCATGGCAGGGGTGGCCGGACTTTTACAACCCGGGATCTACTTTTTGTACACTTACTTACCGGGGATCTACCGACATATACCCCTGCGTAAAATATCACCCGTCCCTTACACATTGTGCATCACGTAATGAGACAAACTGAATATTACAGTACACCACACATGATGTGCTAAAATTCACATTCTGAGACCGGGAACGTGCCCGAAATTCACATTCTGAGACCGGGAACGTGCCCGAAATTCACATCCTGACACCGGGAATGTGCCCAAAATTCCTATACTGAGACAGGGAATGAGCCAAAATTCACAATCTGAGACAGGGAACGTGCCCGATATTCACATTCTGACATAGGGAACGTAGCCGAAATTCACATTCTGAGACAGGGAATGTGCCCGATATTCACATACTGACACTCGAAATGAGCCGAAAAATTCACATTCTGACACAGGGAATGTGCCCGATATTCACATTCTGACACAGGGAACGTGGTCAGAAATTCACATTCTGACACAGAGAACGTGCCAGAAATTCAGATTTTGAGACAGGGAATGTGCCCAAAATTCACATCCTGACACAGGGAATGTGGCTGAAATTCACATTCTGAGACAGGGAACGTGCCCGAAATTTAGATTTTGAGACAGGGAATGTGCCCAAAATTCACAATCTGAGACAGGGAACGTGCCCGATATTCACATTCTGACACAGTGAACGTAACCAAAATTCGCATTCTGAGACCGGGAATGTGGCTGAAATTCACATTCTGAGACAGGGAACGTGCCCGAAATTTAGATTTTGAGACAGGGAATGTGCCCAAAATTCACAATCTGAGACAGGGAACGTGCCCGATATTCACATTCTGACACAGTGAACGTAACCAAAATTCGCATTCTGAGACAGGGAATGTGCCCGATATTCACATACTGACACTCGAAATGAGCCGAAAAATTCACATTCTGACACAGGGAGTGTGCCCGATATTCACATTCTGACACAGGGAACATGGTCAGAAATTCACATTCTGACACAGAGAACGTGCCAGAAATTCAGATTTTGAGACAGGGAATGTGCCCAAAATTCACATCCTGACACAGGGAATGTGGCTGAAATTCACATTCTGAGACAGGGAACGTGCCCGAAATTTAGATTTTGAGACAGGGAATGTGCCCAAAATTCACAATCTGAGACAGGGAACGTGCCCGATATTCACATTCTGACACAGTGAACGTAACCAAAATTCGCATTCTGAGACCGGGAATGTGGCTGAAATTCACATTCTGAGACAGGGAACGTGCCCGAAATTTAGATTTTGAGACAGGGAATGTGCCCAAAATTCACAATCTGAGACAGGGAACGTGCCCGATATTCACATTCTGACACAGTGAACGTAACCAAAATTCGCATTCTGAGACCGGGAATGTGCCTGATATTAACATACTGACACTCGGAATGAGCCACAAACTTTACATTGTGCCACACGTAATGAGCTAAAATTCACATTATGGTACACAACACGTAATGACGCAAACTTCTTTTATGCGGTGGGGGGGGCTCTGTTTACGAAAGTTCATCCCAACTGCTGCCTGTGATGGAGTTGTGTGCCCCCTTAAAAAAAAATAATAATAATTATATATATATATATATTTTCTTTTTTTTTAAGGGGCACACAACTCCATCACAGGCAGCAGTTGGGATGAACGTTTGTAAACAGAGCCCCTCCCACTGCATAACACAACAATAAAAAAACAAAAACCTGTGGACAAAATTATCCCATCACATGCAAGTGAAATTAAGTAAAAACTTACTGTAATGCCTGCCGTTTGTGTGCAGCTTCCGTGCTGCCACTGTGCGCTGTGCTCCGAATCCTGTCCCGCCGCTGCTATGCCTCCAGTTTGTCTGCTGCCACACTGTGTTCCCGTCCCGCCGCTGCTGAGCCTCCATTCTCTGCCTGGCCCCTGTCCCACGAACTGCCACTGCTGCCGAGCCTTCCAGTCGGCTCAAAGTACATGTGCTTGCAGCAGTACGCGGGTGACGTCACATGTGCACCCGCGCACAGCATCATTGGGAACGCTGAAGCCTCTGTTCTGTCAGAGGCTTCAGCAATCAGCACAGGGAAGGGAACTTGATCGCGGTCTACCCGCGGGACCTCCGCGATCGACGGGTAGATTGCGATCGACCTTTTGGCCACCCCTGCGCCATGGGAATCTGTCCCTGCCTAAAAAAGGAGAGGGAGTTGGTGGGGTATGGTCTAGTACAGCGGTTCTCAAACTGTGGGTCCTGTGTAAAAAACCTTCGGCGCCGGCAACCCTGCAGTGCTGGAGTGGGCAGGGGTGTCCGTGCCGCGGGGGTACCTGCTGTCATTGTGTATAAAGCTGGCGGCGGCCGGCGGGGTCCCTGCAGTGAATAGAAAATAATTAGCGCTATGCGCGTGGCGGCGCGGGAAGCGCTAGTTATTTTTTATTCACTGCAGGGACCCCGCCGGCCGCCGCCAGCTTTATACACAATGACAGCAGGTACCCCCGCGGCACGGACACCCCTGCCCACTCCAGCACTGCAGGGTTGCCGGCGCCGCAGGTACCCCCACGGCACGGACACCCCTGCCCGCTCCAGCACTGCAGGGACGCTGGCGCCAAAGGTTTTTTACACAGTTCGCTAACCCTCCATCATCATGCTGGGGGTGAGGGGCGAACTGCCGCCCTCCAGGTGCCGGCGCCCTAGGCAAATGCCTAGAGCTGCCTAGTGGTGGCGCCGGCCCTGGCTGTCTGCTGACTACATATGTCATGTGATGACCTTCTACAGGACCTCGCTGGGGTCCTGTAATTCATTTTTATTGTCTTATGGGGTCCCAGGGCAAAATACTTTGAGGACCCCTGGTCTAGTACATTAAATCGATTATGTGAAGAGTATTGATCTGTCCAAGTTTTTCTTTCTCAATAACGGGGTTTATCATTTTCTGGATTTCTGAGACTTGTACTACCCTGGCCTGTCCCATATAACAGTCACACTGCAGCAGACACAAAAAAATTGAAAAGGATTTTAAGGAATTAATTTAAGTCAGTAACCCTTATTGTCCAAAAAATTTGATTGATTATTTTGCAGCACCGATTATTTAGCAGCAGCGGTGTGCACACAGGTGAGGTGAGACTTGTAGTACCCTCTCCCAGCTAACAGTCACACAGCAGCAGCGGTGTGCACACAGGTGAGGTGAGACTTGTAGTACCCTCTCCCAGCTAACAGTCACACAGCAGCAGCGGTGTGCACACAGGTGAGGTGAGACTTGTAGTACCCTCTGCCAGCTAACAGTCACACAGCAGCAGCGGTGTGCACACAGGTGAGGTGAGACTTGTAGTACCCTCTGCCAGCTAACAGTCACACAGCAGCAGCGGTGTGCACACAGGTGAGGTGAGACTTGTAGTACCCTCTCCCAGCTAACAGTCACACAGCAGCAGCGGTGTGCACACAGGTGAGGTGAGACTTGTAGTACCCTCTGCCAGGTAACAGTCACACAGCAGCAGCGGTGTGCACACAGGTGAGGTGAGACTTGTAGTACCCTCTCCCAGCTAACAGTCACAGAGCAGCAGCGGTGTGCACACAGGTGGGGTGAGACTTGTAGTACCCTCTCCCAGCTAACAGTCACACAGCAGCAGACACAGAAAAATTTAAAAGGATTATTAAGAAGTCAGTAACCCCTTTATTATTGTAAAATAAAAATTATATTTTGATATTTGCACTGACGTGTGGCCTGCACAGGTGAGGTGAGACTTGTAGTACCCTCTCCTGCCTTACACACACAGCAGCAGACACAGAAACATTTTTAAAGGACTATTAATAAGTCAATATTATTTATTAACCCCTTTATTCTAAAATAAAAATTATATTTTGCAATTTATTTTGCAATGACGTGTGGCCGGCACAGGTGAGGTGAGACTTGTAGTACCCTGTTCCAGCTTAGTCACACAGCAGCAGACAGAGAAACTTATTATTAAGGAATTTGGTGGTAGGGACTGGTAGTGGGACTGGAGGACAGGTAAATCAATCTATGGCCCTTATTCTGATTGATGCGTACTTTTCCGCATACTTTCGGATAGCGTCTTTACGGCGTCTGCGCATGCGTGGAGAACGCAACGCGCATGTGCCACGCATTGACTCCGTACCTGTTCGGCCAAATCCCGTCCAAAACTGTGCACCGCAATCAGTCTGGAAATATGGGCGTATTATGGGCGTCATGCGGAATGACACATGGGCGTAGTTTAAAAGTGGGCAAAACTGGGAGGAAACATGGGCGGACACGGGGGAGTACACTTATGTTGGGGGGCGTGCATTCGGATAGCACTCCGAATGCACGCGAACAAAACCGATAGAAATGTGCGGTGTCCATAAGTCAAGTATTGCTTTGCGGAAACCACTCGGTCTTGCGGTAGGCGAACGGAACGCCTAATGACTACAAGCATTAACACCTGAACCCAATACAATCGACTCCTTTACTCATTACTCACTAATAGGACGCTTGTCAGTGCTTTAATTGAAACCATTGCACTTCAATTGCTGTAAGGGTTAATGTGTGCAATGCATGTGTTAGGCATGGTTGTAAGGATATATTGGCATATAATTGATTCCAATTCCAAATAAACATTTTTTTCTGAGGATAGGTAATTGAATAAGTGGGTCATGTGATGTATTGCAGAATAGACATAATAGTGGGTAGTTTTGCGTAAATACACCGCTTCCGTGCGGACGGACCGCTTGCCATCCGTTCGGATGCGGTATTCCCGTGCATACTCTGTAATACCGTGCAGAATCTGAGTGTTTCCCCCGCACACGCATGGTTTGTATGTCGTCCGTAAACATGCCCTGCTCTTAAAGAGTGAGTCCGTCCGAATGCGGAGGACACGTGGGCGTTTCTACGGACGATGGCCGCACGCGGCAGCACAGCGTGGCGTGCGGACCGCACCGTAAGAATTCGGGAATATCCACACCGATCAGAATAAGGGCCTATATGAGGCACAGGCACAGACTACAGGGATAAATAATATAAATATACAGTACTAGGTGATTCATCGCGCCCTACGGGCGCTCTTCACACCGTCGTAAGGGGCTGCGCCCCCTTAATTTGTGAACATTTGTATATGAGAAAGATGGTTAGAATTGTATGAAAGATGGCCTGTATTGCAACTTGAGTTATAGGTGAAATGTGTTAAATAGAGAGCATATGATTTGGAAGGGGGTGTGTATTGTTTTGTTTAATTAAAAAGCGGTTACAGAGTAAGATGTACATTGATAGTGTGGATGGTACAGTGACATTTGTGGGTGTGGGGGGGTGGCTGTGTGTGCATGTTGTTTAGGTGTGTGTGTGTGCAATAGTAGGGTGTTTTTGAGTCAGCGGCTCCCCACTGGCGGAGGTCACGACACAGGAAAACAGGAGGCTGGGTAGTGATAGGGGTGTGTGGACATAAGGGGGACTAAAGAGGAGGGTGGGAGATACTGTGCAGCTTCTGCCAGTGGGTGAGGGTCCAGCGTGGCAGTACAGGAGTACAGGATGGTGGCCCTTAGTCAGTGTCTCCTCCTACTGGGTGGGAGTTCAGGTGCATGAGAGCAGGAGGCTGGGCTATGAGGCATGATAGGGGCATGTGGGCAACACAGCGTCAGCGACTCCCCAGTGGTGGAAGTTACGGTTCAGGAGAGCAGGAAGCTGGGTAGTGATAGGGGTGTGTGAGTATACGGGGGACTAAAGAGGGGCTTAGGGGTGCCGTGAATTGTGGGAGGGGCGTGGGGGGTGCCGTGAATCAAGGGAGGGAGGGGGCGCAGGTGTCCGCGAATTGCGGGAGAGGGCGGGGGTCCGCAAAGCGTGGGAGGGGGCGTGAATTGCGGGAGGGGGGGTTGCGAATTGCGGGAGGGGGGGTGTGCGGGGGGTGACGTGAATCGTGGGAGGGGGCGTGAATCGTGGGGGGGGGGGTGCGCGGGGGGTCCGTGAATTGCGGGAGGGGGGGCACGGGGCGCGATAAATCACCTAGTTGGTTATATATTCTTGAAGAAGGATGGTAGGATGTTGCTGTCATTCAGAATGCATTTACATAAACAGCAATAGTAGCAGTAAAAGATCTGACTTAAAACACCTACAGTAAAACAGAACAGGTGTTATATATTATACAAAGAATTGGTTGATGATGTGTAGGTTGACGTGCACATAGTTGTCACTGTAAAAAAATTGCTACAAGAAAAAATCAACACAGAAAGGTCAACACATGTAAATGTTGACATAAGTGTGGCACTTCATTGGTGTCCATGTCAACACATGAGAATGAATATGAAAACATTCAAAAAAGAAAAATAAATCTTCAAAAACTCATGTCAACCTTTTTCATTGTCGACCATAGCCGTGTCAGTGTTTTGCATGTGCCATTTAATCCTGGGGTTGCCGTGAATCGCGAGCGGGGGTGGGGGGGGGGGGAGGAGGTGAGGTGTGTCCGCGAATCACGGGAGGAGGGGTAGTGGGGGGGTGTGGGTGCCTCGAATCGTGGGAGGGGGGACGCGGGGTTGCAGTGAATCGTGGGAGGGTGGGTCGCAGGGGCGGGGGGTTGCCGCAATGACAGGGGGGGGGTCGCGGGGGGTGGGGGGTACCGCGAGGAAGGGGCGGCCTGGGGGGTTGGTACGAATCGTGGGAGGGGGGGGTCGAGGGGTGCCACGAATCACAGGAGGGGGTGTGTCACGGGGTAGGGCCGCAAATCGCGGGAGTCGCCGCGAATTGGGGGGGTGTGTGCTGTGAATCGCGGGAGGGGGGTCGCCGGGGGGTGCCGCGAATCGCCACAAGAAAAAATCAACACAGAAAGGTCAACACATGTAAATGTTGACATAAGTGTGGCACTTCATTGGTGTCCATGTCGACACATGAGAATGAATATGAAAACATTGAAAAAGTGAAAAATAAATCTTCAAAAACTCATGTCAACCTTTTTCATTGTCGACCATAGCCATGTCAGTGTTTTGCATGTGCCATTTAATCGTGGGGTTGCCGTGAATGGGGGGGGAGGGACACATTGCTCTGTTTCTGGACTTTCTTCTTAATTTATGGATTACCATCACCTGTGCTTAAACACCTTTCTTATCAATTACCCTGTTTAAAACAGGTGATGACAATCATAAATTAAGATGGAAGTCCACAAACAGAGCATTCTGTCCCTCCTGGAGAGAGTCATGTTGGGAGGTATGGAGGTGTGGGGCACTCACCTGGTGTGTCTGGTGAGTAGCTGTGTCTTTGCTGTGTAACATGGAGAGGCAGAGGGTGTCTGTCTGGCACTGTGGGCTCACTGGGCTGGTTCTCTGTCGTGTGAGTCAGTCATGTGAGTCAGAGGCTCCACCCAGCGTTACAGCTTCAGACACACTTTGAGTGACAGATGTAGCCAAATATATAAGAGAGAAAAATAAATCTTCAAAAACTCATGTCAACCTTTTTCATTGTCAACCATAGCCGTGTTAGTGTTTTGCATGTGCCATTTAATCCTGGGGTTGCCGTGAATCGCGAGCGGGGGTGGGGGGGGGGAGGGAGGAGGTGAGGTGTGTCCGCGAATCACGGGAGGAGGGGTCGGGGGTGGATGCCGTGAATTGCGGGAGGGGGGGTAGTGGGGGGGTGTGGGTGCCGCGAATCGTGGGAGGGGGGACGCGGGGGGTTGCAGTGAATCGTGGGAGGGTGGGTCGCAGGGGCGGGGGGTTGCCGCAATGACAGGGGGGGGGTCGCAGGGGGGTGGGGGGTACCGCGAGGAAGGGGGGGGCCTGGGGGGTTGGTACGAATCGTGGGAGGGGGGGTCGCGGGGTGCCACGAATCGCAGGAGGGGGTGTGTCACGGGGTAGGGCCGCAAATCGCGGGAGTCGCCGCGAATTGGGGGGGGGTGCTGTGAATCGCGGGAGGGGGGTCGCCGGGGGGTGCCGCGAATCGCCACAAGAAAAAATCAACACAGAAAGGTCAACACATGTAAATGTTGACATAAGTGTGGCACTTCATTGGTGTCCATGTCGACACATGAGAATGAATATGAAAACATTGAAAAAGTGAAAAATAAATCTTCAAAGACTCATTTCAACCTTTTTCATTGTCGACCATAGCCATGTCAGTGTTTTGCATGTGCCATTTAATCGTGGGGTTGCCGTGAATGGGGGGGGGAGGGACACATTGCTCTGTTTCTGGACTTTCTTCTTAATTTATGGATTACCATCACCTGTGCTTAAACACCTTTCTTATCAATTACCCTGTTTAAAACAGGTGATGACAATCATAAATTAAGATGGAAGTCCACAAACAAAGCATTCTGTCCCTCCTGGAGAGGGTCATGTTGGGAGGTATGGAGGTGTGGGGCGCTCACCTGGTGTGTCTGGTGAGTAGCTGTGTCTTTGCTGTGTAACATGGAGAGGCAGAGGGTGTCTGTCTGGCACTGTGGGCTCACTGGGCTGGTTCTCTGTCGTGTGAGTCAGTCATGTGAGTCAGAGGCTCCACCCAGCGTTACAGCTTCAGCAGAGCCGGCCTTAGGCATAGGCAAACTAGGCAATTGCCTAGGGCATTTGGAATGCCTAGGGGCATCACCAGCTTCTGCTGATTAAAATGATATGCAGCATGCCTATATTCTGTGTGTGAGTGAGGCTGTATCTGCATATGAAATAGTGTATTCATGGAAATCACTGTTACATAGCATTCAGTATGCAGTTACAGCCACAGTTGCACACAGAATATAGGCATGCTGCATATCATTTTAATCATTGGAAGCTCCTTGTGTGTGCTGGCCATAACAATGCAAATAAGATGAATTTTAAGCAAAAACGGCACCCAACATTAGCAGAACTGGCCAGGAGCTGCATGGCTTATTGAGTCAAGATGTATGAGGAAACATCTGTATCCAAGCAGGGGCATAGGTCACAGTGTTAGCGGCTGAACGAGTGCTATCTGCAGGTGGGTTGCTTGTGCAATAGTGTTCAGCATATGTGTAAGGGGCATTATGTGTGTCATGTATAAATGCATTAATAATGTGTGACATATGTGTAACAGGCATTATGTGTGTCATGTGTATAAGGGCATTAATAATGTGCAACAGATGTGTAAGGGGCATTATGTGTGTCATTATGTGTATGAAGGGCATTAATAAAGGTTGGCATAATGTGTAAGGGGCATTATGGTTATAAGGACATTAATAATGTGTGTCATGTGTAAGGGGCATTACTGCATGGTATTATCAGGGGTACAGAGAGAAAGGGGTAGGGGGTACAAATTACCCAGGCCAAAGTCTGATGGAAGGGCCCAGTGGGGGCCCTGGGCCCCCTCCCCTTAAGTGACAGCAGCAGCTGCAGCTCTTCTCCTCTGCCCAGCACAACACTGCTTTGTGCTGGGTTGCAGTGTGGCCATGGAGGTGCTTAAAATACAATATTTTCTCCGGATTTTTTTCTAAGGGTATAATGTGAGAAGTAATGTACATAAGGTGAAGTGGTACTACTGTGTGATGTAACGTGAATAAGGGACACCATCGCAAGATATAATGTGAATAAAGTTGCACTACTGTGTGGCATAATTTGCATTGGGGGTACTATTGGGTGGCCATGCCCCTTCCCAGCAAGAACACACCCCTGTTTGGGCTGAGCACCGAATGTGTGCACTGTTTCTATTTAAAATATTGCGGGTAGGAGCACCAAAATGATGACTGCTATGATGAGGGTTGATGGTGCTGGGAAAGGGTAGCGGGGTCAGAGGCGGAACTAGTGGCGGTGCTAGGGGGCACCAGCCAAAATCTTGCCTAGGGCGTCATTTAGACTAGGGCCGGCTCTGACTGCTTCAGACACACTTTGAGTGACAGATGTAGACAAATATATAAGAGATAATATACAGCACAGCACAGACTCTGTCAGTGTACCACCACACTACACTACACTACACTAACACAGTCAGACTCAGCAGGTTGTCACTAATATGTCAGCAGTGTAGTAGTCAGGGCCGGTGCAAGCCCCCCGCCCGCCCCAGGCAAAACCCCCCCACGCCGCCCGCCCGGAGGGGGGGGGAGGGTGCGGACAATACTTACTGCGGCACGGCGGAGCGCTGTATCTGCTGTTACGATGCTACGATGTACCTGCTGCGATGTACAGCTTCCGGGTGCTGCGAGTGCACTCCGTCCTCGCTGAAATCCCCGCAGCAGGGAGCGGGTGGGCGCGGCGGGCAGCATTGATTGACGCCGGGCAGGAAGGGATGCTTTCTGGTACCTCAGCGGCTCGGTACCTCCCTCCAGTGGCCGGCGCCCTAGGCAAATGCCTAGTCCTGCCTAGTGGTGGCGCCGGCCCTGGTAGTAGTTAAAACTACTACACCACGCAGGTTGTCACTATCAGCAGTGTAGTAGAACTACTACACCACACAGTTTGCACAGCAGGGCAGGAGAGTGAGCGCGCGGGTGGACAGGACACATCCTAGCTAATACGCACAGGGCCACTACTGACTAATATGGACAGGGCATCCACTAGCTAATATAGCGAGAGCCATCACTGACTGATACGGAGATGTTCTCCTCTACCTTATACAGAAGGGGACTCCACTACTTGACCCTCTGATAGCCTTCTCCCCTCACTACTATAATTGTTTTGGTTGGCATTGGGTTTGGTTGATGTAAAATCTGCATTTTGGACATTGATGTGTATGAGGCAAGACAATAGGTTCCAGGGGAATTGATCATGTATGTTCAGCTGGAGATCCGCAGCTTGTCCAATGCTGACATGACAAAGTCATGCCTCTGTGCTGAAAGGCTCATTCCTCTCATCCATTCCAATCTGCTGTAAGCACCGCCGCTGTTAATTCACCTCCTCACGTCAGTACATTGTTTTACAGTGCAAATGAATTATCTGTAATATTTTGGACTCGTCTAAGCATTAAAGGGAGTAATATTGCCTGTAAATGATTTTCACTTTGCAGTGATTAAATTACAAGTCTGAGTAATAATAAACAAATTAAATCTGTTATCAGATCTGTATTGGGCGTCCTGTAGTCCGTAACCACAAGGTAAACAGAACAGCTGTCCATGCTCCGAGCCAACGTCCTCATCTCTCTTATTGCAGCTAATGGGGTCCCACAGACTGTTCTCATTTCCTACGCACCATTTCTTTCGCATCTGCTACTAATCAGACACTGAAATTAAGAAAAGAGAATTCTGATTGATACTAAGAATTCCATTACTTAAATCTCTATAGAAAGAGATCTCAGTCTCTTGACAAATTAAAAGCCTCTCGTTACAGTTTTCGGCATAGTCCGGAGTCCAAGATAAAAGGGTGATGACAATGATTGCATTCCCGGTACTGGGGGATAAGACTAACAGAACATGGATGTCAATTACTACAGGCAAAAGACGCCCTCTACTATATATATATATATATATATATATATATATATATATATATATATATATATATAGTAGAAGGCGTCTTTTGCCTGTAGTAACTGACATCCATGTTCTGTTAGTCTTATATATATATTTACAGGGCTTTAAGTGGTCATGCATGCAGAGGTGGGGAACTCGTTGATCCATGCTACCTAATTACCCCCCCCCCCCCCCCCAATTAGGCAGAGACAGGGCCAGTGGTAGGGTTTTGGGCATCCCCCTGCAAACTAGATTCCTTTTATGTGAGAATTACTGTGCAGGGCCAATGTGGAGGTTAAAATGTTCCACCTCACCATTGTATAACATAACGGTACTTATATGTTAGTTGGGCGCCCACTAAGCAATTTGCTTAGTGGGCTATACTTGCGTAGGGAAATCGCATCGCACGTGCCATGCGATGTGCGATGCGATTTTTCTATGTAATTTATTCACTGCTCTCTCAGCCCTAGGGCATCGCATCTGCCGCAAAATCGCATGCAATCGCATGCGATGTTATAGGGTGTGCGATGCCATGACTAGTATACAATAATATGATTGTATGTCCCAAAAATAGGTTTAACGCACCCCCCACTATCCACGCCACCCCGAAGTGTGGCGAGCGCAGTGAGCCCCGCTAGGGGCGGCGGAACGCGTCTTAGACTTTTTCATTACCCCACTATCCACGTCGGCGTGGAGTTGATTATATATAGTGTGACGAGCGCAGCGAGCCGTAAGCGTGGCGAGCACAGCGAGCCCCACGAGGGGACGCGGAATACATGCAAAGTAACCCCTTCCTCTCGTGGGGCTCGCTGCGCTCGCCATGCCTCGGGCTCGGTGGCTCGCTGCGCTCGACACACTTTATAAAATTAACTCCACGCCGACGTGGATAGTGGGGGTATGAAAAGGTCGGAGGACGTGTTCCGCTGCCCCTCGCGAGGCTCGCTGCGCTTACTATGCTTCGGGGTTGCGTGGATAGTGGGGGGGGGTGCGTAAAAGCTATTTTTAGGACATACAATTACATTACATGAAAAAATTGCATCGCATTGCATGCGATGTTATGCGATGCGATGCGATTTCCCTACGTTACCGTCCGTATGCTAATTGGGCGCCCAACTAACATATAAGTACCAAAAAATTTTCCGTCTTAATGTGGGCAAAAACACCCAGATTTCCATTCAGACCATAGAATTGTGGAACACAAGGCTGCATTTACTAAGAGTGCAACACCACTCCAGGTAGGCAGGAGGAGATGGGAAGTGGGCTTGACATATTTTGTTGACATTAATTGTGCAGACATGGTTATAAAGTGCACGGGGAACAATGTGGATCAGATTGCCGACATAAAGTGGGTCCCTGAGGTGCAGCACTGACTTAATTGCATTCCAGCTGTGTAGCAGTGTCTACTGGTGTGACGGTGTCGTCTGATGGGGAGTACTGATGGAGGGATAGCCTAGTGCAGCAGTGGCCAAACTGGTCCTCAAGATTTACCACTAGTCCACGTTTTCCAACTCACCTAGCTGGTGCACAGCTAGGTCATTACCAACTGCCACATTTCCCAGACTCCCTAGCAGGTGCACAGCTGTAGTCATTACTAACTGTCACATTTCCCAGACTCCCTAGCTGGTGCACAGCTAGGTCATTACCAACTGCCACATTTTCCAGACTCCCTAGCTGGTGCACAGCTGTAGTCATTACCAACTGTCACCTTTCCCAGACTCCCTAGCTGGTGCACAGCTGTAGTCATTACTAACTGTCATATTTCCCAGACTCCATAGCTGGAGCACAGCTGGAGCCATTACTAACTGTCAAATTCTGTCACAACATGCTGCATTCATTCCTACTATAGATCCACAGGTGGCTTGACACACATGAACTGTTGGTAGATCTTGATGACATGCTTGGCCACCCATGGCCAAGTAGTTTCTGTGGTAAGTATCTCCTATTCTTAACACTGCAGCTTAACCTAACATTGCACATGTCAACATTTTGTAGATGTTGACATGGCCCATGTCCACATTTTTATAGAAGGTCATGGGAACACAAATACTGTATAACAGATTCTGGCAATGTAACTGGAACCGAAGTTAGTGCTGCGGACCCTGGAATCGAGCTGCAGCCTGCAGTAGGCATCCACCATATTTTGTGCCGCTGATGTATTTGTTCAGCCAGAGGTTGGGGACAAGTTGAAAAGCAATTGGTGCATACTGTATATATGCCATTAGAAGTGTATATATTGTGATAGGAACCAACATTATTCTGTCACAACCAAAACCATATGCTCAGTGCGCCTCCTTCCTCATTTTAGTGTATAATAAGCAAAGTCCGGAGATAAAAGGAAGGAAGAGACCAATAAAAAGGAAAACACAAAAAAAAATTGGAAAAAAACACAACCACGAGAAGATTTATGACAGCGTTTATATAAATGGAATGCTTACTGGCATATTTACTGTCTACAATGCAAAATAAATAATTAGGAAACTGGTAATTAGTAAGTGCGGCCTGCGTCAGCCACAGCACTGAGCGTCTCCCTGTGAAGCAATGTCTACAGTGATGTCTGGGATTGTTCCATTATATTAGCAAGGTCCATGTGAGATCAACATATTTACTGCTCAGTCCTCATCATCGACCTCAGGCGTAACTCAACGACAGGATGCTTAGAATGCGCTTGAAGAATGTGTTGGTGCCTGAGGTAAAAGCAACAGAGGACAACGAGGCATTAGCTACCCCACGCTACAGATACATCTGTTAGTGGTGGAGTGTATGCAGTCTCCAACAAAATGTCTCCTTGAGAGATGATCCATCCCTTTAACAAAATGTCCACTGAAAGAGTATCTGTCCATGTACGGCGCCATCTTACCAATGTGTGAGAGCCAAATGCAGCATCACCCGCTAGGTCCACTGTTCCAGAGCCCTGCACCCTGGATCAGTCGTTGGTTAGAGACGGAGAACAGTTATAGTACTGACTAAGCGGCTCCACATCCCAGTGATCTGTTCAGTGGCCATTCTGAGACTTTGTAAATCTTGGTAAATCTCACAATCTTCACCTACAGACAGCCTGGGGATGCTTACTTCTATTTGTCTGCAAAATTTCATAATCATGCACCCTTGAGTCAGGTATGTGCAGTAATACTGCTTGAAAGAACCCTACATTGTACACTTTCAATGCTTCTAATTATCAGTAAATATCTAGATTGTAGCCACCATAGGCTGCATCTGCGCAATTTACAAACTTAGAAATTACTTTTATTTGTGATTGGCGATAAGATATTTGATGTAATATTTGTTACAAAAATGGGATAGAAACCACATGACTGTACGTTGCTCAACTAGAGGTGCATCTGATCACACCTACCCTGTACCGTAAACGATTTCATCTGCATCCCCCAAAGAAACGGCAGCAGCCAGGGTGACTGACGTTTTTATACCCTATCCGTGCTCCTGTTATGTTTTCCTTGCCTCTGACAGAATCCTTCGCTTCGAATGCTAATGATATTTCCATAACCAAATGTCGCTCTTTCTGCATTAAGTGTAAACATATGTTAATAGTACATTACACTGACTGCTTTATAAAATAGTTGAACATCAATAAAACTTTTCCAGTAAGCTGAATGACCGCATTCTCTGTTGGATAATCAGGGAGAGAGCAGAAAAAACATGGCTTCAAAGCCAGCAGCAGTTTAAGTGGTGGTAGGATGAAAAATCCAAAAAGAATGACTCAAATTTCTAAAATGCACCTTGGCGAAACAGCTGGCAAGAACCATTCCCCTTATCCAGGAAAGAAAATAATCCGCAGTGCCGTATTCCCATTTGGTGCACTCTGCAGGGAAGCTGGCGAACCTCCAGTCCCTGACATTTTAACATCAATGAACATATTTCTGTCATGAACTCATAAAATCAGAATCTACAAATCCACTCCCGTGGTACAGAACTTTTCATAAATGATTACACGGCATTATCTAATATAGAGTCACTGGGCAAGAGTTGGATAGGCGCACAGATAAATTCAGAGTAAGTACAACAGTGACATTGTGGATCAGGTCTTGGTGTACGGTGAAGTTGCCCGTTGCCCTACTAGGCCGAAACATAATATTATCAGAGACAAGAGCCATATTAGGAAGGGGATCATTGAAGGGAATCATTTCTATTTTATTTTTAATCAGAAAATGATTTAGAATTGAAGAGCAAGCCAAACTATCGCCTTATTTAGAGATGCACAGAGGCGTACGGAGGGCGGTGCCGGTAGAGCACAAGCTCCGGGTGCCAGAAGCTATCAGGGCGCCAGAGCCGTGCCGGCACCACCAGCCCGCCCGCTCCCCTGTACTCTCGTCTGCCACCCACTCCGTCTCCCCCACTAGCTCCCGGCTCCCCGCTGTGTCCAGGAGACGTGGTGCAATTTAAAATTGACATCCCCCGCTGGACTGCGCTAGCCAATAGGCGCTTGCACACTTCCCCTGACAGCTGGGGGGGGGGGGGGGCCTCCACACTACTCCCTCCCTGTTCCACACTACTCCCTCCCACCCTCCCTCCCTGCTCTGCACTATCACTCCCACCGTCCCTGATCTGCACTATCACTCCCACCCTCCCTGATCTGCACTATTACTCCCACCTTCCCTCCCTGCAAGCAATTTCAGTCCCCCTTGGCAACAATCAAAAAGTCCCCCTTGGCAACAATATTAGTCCCCCTTGGCAACGGGCAATATTTATCCCCCTAGGCAACGAGCAATTTTACTCCCCCTTGGCAATGAGCAACTTTAGCCCCCCTTGGCAACGAGCAATTTTAGTCCCCCTTGGCAACGAGCAATTTTAGTCCCCCTTGACAACGAGCAATTTTAGTTCCCCTTGGCAACGAGCATGAAGCTCCTTGTCATCGAGCATGAAGCCCCTAGAATCGAGCATGAAGTTCCTAGCAATGAGCATGTAGGTACTGTAAGTGGCACTTATGTGTCAGATGTGTAATAGGCATTACGGTTTGTTATAGAGTATGTAATGGGTATCATGTGTGACCTTATGTGTAATTGGCATTACAGCATGTGGCTTTATGTGCAATGGGCATTAAAGGTGTGTGGTATAATGTTAGGCTGTGTCCCCTTTTCGCCACGCAAGAGCCCCACCTACTACAAATCGGGTGTGTGTGGGGGGGGAGGCGCGAAACATGGCCTTGCTCCGGGCACCTAGCTATACCACTGGAGATGCATGCCATTTGTATATGCCAAATCTACGTAGAAAAAGAAGTACGCAATGAAAGAGTGGACTAACATGTTTCTGATGTGTCATCAAACTAATCTAAACCAGATTTATTAAGCTCGGCGAAGTGATAAAGTGTCTGGTTTTTATCACCGGCCAATCAGCTCCTACCTGTCATTTTTCAAACCAAGCCTGTAACTTCACAGGTAGGAGCTGATTGGCCGGAGATAAAAACCAGACACTTTATCACTTCACCTAGCTTAATAAATCTGGCCCTAAGTGAGATGTAAACATTTGTATGAGATATTGTGGGTGATTCTAAATTCCGACCATCAGGAGTGAACTTGAATTGGCCCCATAGTCAGAATATTGACAGCAGAGTCCTGGTGGTGAGAATCTAGACTGGGGTTAGGGGCCAGAGTCAGACACTAGGGGAAGTAAAGAAGACGACAGATGTTAACCTGTAGATGGGAAGGAGTGGGTTAGGGATAAACAATGTATCGGGAACAGTTGGGAATTTGTCCGTTGTTGGCATTCCGCTGTTGGGTTTATGACAGTTGGGATAGTGATTGCTGGGTTTTCCATCGCAACCCATGTGTATATTTAAGCCTAAAGGTCCATACATACTAGGCGTTGATTTTAAGCTCAAAGTATCTGTTGTGATATGATAACTGCTGTAATGTGATATATACTGTAGCTGTTATTCAGTTAATTACCACTTATCAGCTGGCGGTCAATGGCTCCGGTTCACACCTGCTCGCTGGCCATTGTTAGCATGTGTATCATACTTGTGCACCCTTCCCAGGTTGGCCACTCCTGGCCATCCCAGAAATGTGGTCAATTCTCCCACACCTGCTCAGCCCCCCCGGGCCACCCACTTACAGAGCACAAGTGGACGGTCCAAGGGGGCCCGATGGCGCGATTTGTGCCTAACTGCATCATGGGATGGTAAAATTGCCATTGCATAGCATGGGTATGGCCACAATGAAGCAACTGCAAAAGTCAAAACCCTGGTGCGGCTTCATGTGCTGAGCAATGCCCAAGCCATGCGCCCTACGGTGCCTGACGCCTACCCACCCTGCCCTATGCTGCACCAGCTAGTGGCCCTCTCCCAGAGGGGGCATCTGGAATGTTGGCAATCCTGATGTGCATGCTCACACTGTGTTGATTAATAATACTCAAATGATAGGCAGTACGTCATAGCAACCACAGTCATATACCGTTTTCCACCTGGAAGGTGTAATGTAGGAGCCGGACTTGAGGCAAAGCCTAGGGGTAGGCTCCCCTGACAGGGTTTGTAGGGAGCTGATTAGCAGGATAGTCATAGAAGGGGTGTCAAAGGAGAGGGTCATAGGGGGAGGGGCTTAACGGGGTGTTGGAAGGGTTTATAAGCAGGGTTCAGGCGGGAAATAGGGGTCACTGGGAGAATTTTTCAACAGCTCAACAGCTAAGCAGCTCTGGCATCTCCCATGGCTTCCCAAGGCGACGCTGATGCGGAGGTATCCGCTGCGCTTGCTGCCCTTAGGGAGGCAGCGGGCACTAGAGGGGCTGATTGGCTGCAGCAGCAGATGTCCGGTCTGCTGGGGGGACTGGGAGCAGCAACGCAAGAGGCGGCTTCAGCGGGCGCACGGCCTCGGAGGTCTAGGCCTCCGGAGCGCTTCAGCCCATCGGTGTCCCCCAGGGTTCAGCGCCGTTCACGGAGCCCCGTCAGGGACCCTCCAGGCCGGGCTGCGGGCCGGGCACCTTCCGCCCGCAGGACCAGGTCTGGGAGGAATCCAGCTAGCAGGCGGAACCCTCCGCGCGGGGGGGATCCCCCCCCCCGTGCATGAAGATCCGGCGGTGCGGGGTACTGGACCTGGAGCGGCGGGGCATGCGGTGCATGCCGCTGCCCAGCGCGGGGTGAGTCGTGCCAGGGGGGCAGAAGTACGGGCTGAGGAATGCAGGCCTGGTACACGGAGCGAGCGGCGCCCATCTGGCTCCGCCTCCAGTGAGGTCACGCCGGCTGGCGCTGTACCTGAGGGTCGCGATGACAGGAGACGTGAGATGCCACCGTCAGCAGATGATGGAGAAGTACCTGGTCCTTCCACATTGGCTGGGGCCCGTCAGGACGCTGGATCTGCGGCTGCTGGGTTCACAGCCCCCAGGCAGCCTGGTGAGTCTGTCTCTATGTCTGTTAATGCTTTAGCGCAGAGTCAGGGGGGGGGGGAGGGTTAGCCCTCCAAGGGGAGATGAGCAGGGGTTTTACTGAATTGTTGAGTGGTTTTGCAGATTGGTTGGCTGGTTTGTGGCAGGGGGCGGGGCCGTCCCCGGCGGCGGCGTGGGTGCCGCAGAATGCGGGCACACCAGCCAGCAGTAGCGTGCCAGTCAGCAGTAGTGTGCCGGTTAGCAGTGGGGTGCCGGCTAGCAGCGGGGTGCCGGTGGCCGGCGGTGGGCAAAGCAGCAGCAGTGCAGGGGCACAAGGGAGCAGTGGGGAGACGCAGGAAGAGAGTGGGAGGCTCAGTGACACTGCAAAAGGGGAGGTGTATGTCTGTTTTGAGGGGCCATTGGGGGCCCACCTGAAGCAAGAAGTGAGGGAGAAGATTTGGAAAGGGGAATACGTGGATATATTTTCACTGCTCCCTTTGGAGCGTTTTAATCTGGATAGGCCCCGTAAGGAGGAGAAGAAGGAGGAGGAGGAACGTCGGCGGTATCGGCTGATACCGCGGTCGTTCACGAACTGGTTACAAGCATTTGCTATTTTAGCTAGCGTGATTGGGGAAAAGGCACCTGACAATTGTTCAGGTTTGTTTTGTTACATGGATGCGATAGGGGAGGCGTACCGTGTGTATGGGGGCCTGGCTTGGCTCCGGTACGATGAACAGTTTAGACAGAGGAAGGCGGTGCGCCCTAACATACGTTGGGACCATAAGGATATTGCTTTATGGTTAAAGGTGACGGCTCCCATGAAAAGCGGGCAGCCCTTTCGTGGGGACGGGGGGGGGGCCGAGGGAGGCCACAAACGGGACGGCCATGCAGAAGGGACTCTGTTTTGCCTTCAACGACGGGTCATGCCGGTTTGGGGCAAAATGCAAATTTAAGCATGAATGTTCCTCGTGTGGAGGGACCCATGGTGCAAATAAATGCTTCAGGGGGAAGCCAAGGGACGGTAATTCAAAAGGGGGAGACGCCAGTTCGGCTGGAAAGGATGCTGGGCTATCTACGTAGATATCCCGACCAGCAGACAGCCGCGTTGTTGGAGGAGGGGTTTAAGGAAGGTTTTAAGATACCTTCCGACGTGCGGGTTTCAGGGGTTTTTAGGAGGAATTTGAAGTCTGCAAGGGAACACCCAGAAGTGGTTCAGGATAAATTGTTTAAGGAGGTACAGCTGGGTCGTATGGCGGGACCTTTTGGGTCGCCACCATGGCCAGATTTGATAGTCTCACCTTTAGGGGTGGTGCCTAAAAAGGAGGCGAACAAGTTTCGTCTTATACACCATTTATCTTTTCCAAAAGGGGCGTCGGTCAATGATGGCATTGACCCCGACATCTGCTCGGTGGTTTATACATCGTTTGACGCGGCTGTTCAGTGGGTGAAGCGGTTTGGGAAAGGGGCCCGGTTGGCAAAAACTGATATTGAATCGGCATTTCGTTTGCTGCCGGTTCACCCAACTAGTTTGCGCTTGTTAGGATGTTGTTGGGACGGGGAGTTTTTTGTTGATCGATGTTTACCGATGGGTTGCTCCTTGTCGTGTGCTTATTTTGAGGCCTTTAGTTCCTTTTTGGAGTGGGTGGTTAAGGATGTCTCTGGGTGCAGTTCAGTTATTCATTACCTAGATGACTTCTTATGTATTGGTCCTGGGGGGACTGGGGTATGCGACTTGTTGTTGAGGACGGTTGAAAGGGTGGCGGCAGACTTTGGGGTCCCGCTTGCACCTGGTAAGACGGAGGGCCCGGCGACAGTGATCAGTTTTTTGGGTATTGTCATTGATACCGAGAATATGGAGTGCCGCTTGCCCGAGGAGAAACTGCTGGGTTTGAAGGCTGAGGTAGGGAGGGCATTGCTGGTGAAGAAAATTAGATTGCGGGAATTGCAGTCCTTGCTGGGTAAATTAAACTTTGCGTGTCGCATTATGCCTATGGGCTGCATATTCAGCAGGAGGCTGGCAGCAGCGACAGCAGGGGTGGTTCTTCCTCATCATTTTGTCAGATTAGGTAGTGAATTGAAAGGTGACTTGCGGGTATGGGCAACATTTTTGGAGGCTTTTAACGGCAGAGCTTTGTGGATGTCGGACGCATGCGTGGCCACGGAGCTAGACCTCTTCACAGACGCGGCCGGGAGTGGCGGTTTTGGGGCATATTGCCAGGGACATTGGTGTGTAGGCCGGTGGCCTGAGTCTTGGGTGCGGAGGGGCATGGTAAAAAACTTGGCATTGTTGGAGTTGTTTCCTATTTTGGTTGCAGTAGTGGTTTGGGGGGAGTTGTTCCGCAATAGGAAGATTTGTTTTCACTGCGATAATTTAGGGGTTGTCATGGCCATTAACCAATTGTCGGCATCTTCACCGCCAGTGGTCACTATTTTGCAGCAGTTAGTATTGGAATGTCTGGCGGTGAATTTGTGGGTGGTGGCGAGGCACGTCCCCGGTGTCTCTAACGGTATTGCGGATTCTTTATCTCGTTCACAGTGGGAGCGTTTCCGGGAGTTGGCGCCAGAGGCGGACAGGGAGGGGACCGGGTTCCCGAGTCGGCTCTGGGATCTGCTGGACGGGTAGTTGACCAGCTCATCAGGGAATCTTTGGCCCCGAATACATGGTCGGCGTATGATCAGGACTGGCGGAGCTGGTTGGAATGGCGTGAGGTAGCAGGTTTGAAGGAGGATGACGATGAGTTGGCCGTTCTGTTATATATAGGCCATTGTAAGGAGATTGGTTGGTCAGTGGCAAAAATCACGCGCTGCATGGCGGGCTTGGCTTTTGGGTTTCGTGCAGGCGGTAGGCCTGATGTCACTAAGAATTTCCTGATTGCGCAAGCATTGAAAGGTTGGAGGAGAGGCCATGTGGTACAGGATCAGAGAAGGCCGGTTTCCTTTCAGTTGTTGCAGAATATGGGCGTGAAGTTAGGGGCGGTTTGTAGTTCCAATTTCGAGGAAAGGTTGTTCGGGGTAGCCTTCTCGCTTGCCTTCTTCGGCGCATTGCGGATAGGTGAGCTCGTGAGTCCAAGTGTGTCCAGGCCGGGGGGCTTGTTGGAAGAGGATGTAGATTTATACTCGGATAGGGTGGAGCTATTGGTGAGGAGGTCAAAGACGGATCAGTTAGGGAGGGGGAAGAGGGTAGTTCTCTTCTCAGTACCAGGGTCGGATATGTGCCCGGTGGCACGGCTAAGGAGGTTTAAGGAAGTCAGAGTGGGCAGGGGAAGTGATCCTTTGTTGGTGCATGCAAATGGGTCCTTTTTGTCACGGTTCCAGTTAACAAGTGTGTTTAGAGCAGTCCTGCGGACGTTGGGCCTCAAGGGGGAGGAATACGCTGGTCACTCTTTCCGTATTGGGGCCGCAACTGAGGCTGCTAGAATGGGGTTTGGTGATGAGTTAATTAAGCGTATTGGGCGGTGGGAATCGTCTCGTTTTCGTTCTTATGTTCGCTTAGGGGATTGTTGAGGTTGACTGCGTGTTTTTCTGTTTTTAGGCCAGTCTCCGTGCCTGATTTGGATTTTAGGACATTCATATGTCTTTTGGGGAGCTTTACGGGCGGATGTCAGACCGAACGGCCGCCAGCTGGGTTTGGATAGAGAGGAGGCATTGGTCCGCTGGCTGGGGAAGCGCGGTATGGTATGGAGTGGAGTATTGCAGGAATTTCACCGTTTTGTTCGACTCGATAGGGCTCCCGATATATTAGTGTTGCATGTGGGTGGGAACGACCTTGGGGGCAGACCATTTAGGGAGTTGATACGGGATATCAAGTTTGATCTCCTGCGTTTATGGGCAATGTTTCCGGAAGTGATCACGGTTTGGTCGGACATTGTGCCACGCCAATATTGGAGGGATGCAAGGTCGGCTGACAAGCTCAATAAGGCACGGATTAAAGTTAACAGGGCGATTGGGCGTTTTATGGCCAGGAACGGGGCTGTGGTGGTGAGGCACAGGGAACTGGAGTCTGGTGCCGGGGCATTTTGGAGAGGGGACGGTGTGCACCTGAATGCTGTAGGGATAGATATTTGGTCTTTGGGACTACAAGAGGGAGTTGAAACAGCGTTCCGGATGTGGGGGGGGCGCACGGGGTTAAGGGTTTAATCCCGTGCTTGGTGGCTGAGGGGGGTCCTCGAGGTTAGTGGCATTGAGGCTTAATTATGCGGTGGGGAGGGCCCCATGAGGGGGCTGGACTCCCCTGGGTGAGGTTAAGTAATGAGCACTGGGTGTTGACAATTGGTGCCCTCGAGCCAATCGCTATCGGCTGGGGGTAAGAACTCCTGGAAGTGCTTGAACGTGTGGATAAATTTATTGGGGGCCTCGGGGACCACCTCCGTGGGGAATGTTTTGGTTATTGTTAAACTTGTATTGTTATAATAAAGATGGCCGCTGTGGCCAATTTTATCCAACAGGAGAGTTGTGTCATTTTTGGGTGGATATATGGGCACAGCGATTAGACAATACCCTGTCATGTAGGAGCCGGACTTGAGGCAAAGCCTAGGGGTAGGCTCCCCTGACAGGGTTTGTAGGGAGCTGATTAGCAGGATAGTCATAGAAGGGGTGTCAAAGGAGAGGGTCATAGGGGGAGGGGCTTAACGGGGTGTTGGAAGGGTTTATAAGCAGGGTTCAGGCGGGAAATAGGGGTCACTGGGAGAATTTTTCAACAGCTCCCACCCACCCTCCCTATTTTTAGAAGGTTAGGTAAAATAATTGATAGAATGTCTTTTTGTCACAGTGGCCTGTGCGGAGGGGGGTCCTCGAGGTTAGTGGCATTGAGGCTTAATTATGCGGCGGGGAGGGCCCCATGAGGGGGCTGGACTCCCCTGGGTGAGGTTAAGTAATGAGCACTGGGTGTTGACAATTGGTGCCCTCGAGCCAATCGCTATCGGCTAGGGGTAAGAACTCCTGGAAGTGCTTGAACGTGTGGATAAATTTATTGGGGGCCTCGGGGACCACCTCCGTGGGGAATGTTTTGGTTATTGTTAAACAGCCACTCGCTGTGGCCAATTTTATCCAACAGGAGAGTTGTGTCATTTTTGGGTGGATATATGGGCACAGCGATTAGACAATACCCTGTCATGCTCTTTTAGGTACTTTTCGTTACCTGATTTTCAGATTTATTATTTATTATTGTCATTATTATTATTATTATTATTATTTTTTATTATGAATAGTAGGGTACTTGTTTAGTTTACGCGGCACTTCCCAGCAGATCGCATTATGTGCAAATCCTATGCAAATATCGCACACGATTTGCATACGATTCATTCCGCAATGCGATTTAGCACACCCCCACTATTCATGTCAGGTCAAAGCCTGGCGAGTGCAGCGAGCCCCGCGAAGGGATGCGGTAAGTGTCCTCCTGACCTGTTCATACACCCACTATCCATGTCGGCGCGGAGTAGATTTTTTAAAGTGTGGCGAGCGCACACTGACATGGATTCCGCGGCCCCTCGCCACGCTTCGAGCATGTTTTAAGCGGACCCTCGCAGGGTTCGCTGCGCTCACCACGCTTCGGGCTCCCCACACTTTAGAAAATCAACTCCACGCCGATGTGGATAGTGGTGGTATGAACAGGTCGGGAGTATGTGTATCGCGTCCCCTCACGGGGCACACTGTGCTCGCCATGCTTCGGGCTGACGTGGATAGTGGGGGTGTGTTAAATTGCATCGCAGATGGAATCATATAGAATCGTATGCAAACCGTATGCAAATATCACATGCGATTTGCATACCATTTACATACGATCTGCTGGGAAGTGCCGCCGTGAAACTAAACAACTTCCAATAGTAGTAGTATTAGTAATGTTTATTTAAATGACAACAGTCATAAAATATACTGAAGGGGTCATTTTTCTCCTTGACTTGTATTAGTACATCACACTTGGAACACCTAGTACATGGGTCCTCAAACTGCGGCCCTCCAGATGTTGTGAAACTACAAATCCCAGCATGCCTTGCCACAGTTTTAACACTCCCTTATAGCAAAACTGTGGCAATGCATGCTGGGATTTGTAGTTTTACAACATCTGGAGGGCCGCAGTTTGAGGACCCATGACCTAGTATAATGTAGTACACTCAGCGCATCACTTCGTTGTGTAAAACGCGTTGTCACACTTGGTCCCAGCCACCACTTCTCATTCTGGCCCCGAATCAGGGTCTGTGTGA
This sequence comes from Crinia signifera, assembly GCF_055691185.1. NCBI lineage: Eukaryota > Metazoa > Chordata > Amphibia > Anura > Myobatrachidae > Crinia > Crinia signifera. The sequence continues at coordinate 46,577,960 of NC_139217.1, forward strand.
TCCAGACTCTCTCAGGAATCTGGGGGATCTCCCACTATATCTGTTGGACAATCCTGAGTCAGCATGCATGTGTTTTAAATACTTTACATTTTTCACTTGATTTGTAAATCAACTGTAATTCCCTTGGGAAGAAAACAAAAGGACCTATTACTAGTATAACCTTTAGCGCCTTTCAGTTTAATACGTTACTGGGATGTGTTAAAACAAACAATGTCAGTTTGGTTCTGCAATTAAACGGTTCATAAACTTGGGTCTGAGCAAAGGAACGACACCAATTCAGTGTAGAAGGGCCGTGTTGTGTTGACACTGGAGTTCAAGAGTCATGTTTTTCCACTAGGCCTCTATGTAATGTGTTACACAGGCTGGATAAAGGCATTTGTTGGCCTGTCAGCTGTAATGACCAGTAGCTCATAACTCACCTAGGAAGCTGATTCTAGATCCTTCATCTGTATAATGACTTGGGACAACTGTGCCTGGAAGATGAAGAGAAAGCTGCTCTCACTCACAGCCTGGTGTACAAAGCGCAGACGTTTGCACTGAAAGCAGTGTTTGCGCTGCACGTTACAGTCACACATGTTATAGTCACACTTAATTGTGCGTCCTTTTACGCAAACAGCGGATTTATTCAGCAAAATGCTGCCGTCAAATATTAATAGACCTATTTTGACTCAACTTATGAAGCCATTTCCTTTCCAGGACTAGCACTTCTGTACAGAAGGTCAAATATTTCGGATTCTGTCTAGAAAAAATATACAGCTCTGTAGCTGCGTGATCTATTACCCTCAATCTGTCACCAAAGGTTTCTTCAATACACTTAGAAGGGAAGTTCACGGGCAATTTAGTCTCAATCAGAATCATTTCATTTCCTCTACTGGAACCTCTCTGAACGCGGCTGTCATTCTCCCTTTCCTAAACCATCCTGAATGTTTTAAGTAACTGCAACAACGTGTAAGATTGTCAAGTCTTTACCAATTACCTGGCTCAGTTGGATGGCAAGTTATTTCTAGACTTGTTGTAATTTATATGAACAATGATGGACAATACAGATGACCGAATTACAACTGCTATGGAACTGTAAATCAAATTAAACAGTATAGGGAGTTTAAGATTTCTGCATTCTGCCCCCTACTGTCATTGCAGTACTGTCCACAGTAGACGTAGTAGTTTTTTTTTAAATGCCTATGCTATGCTGACAGTGCTGTATGTTTATATATAAGCTGTGTGTATATAAAATATCAGTAGACAGGATATGGAAATAATCTTTGTCTTGTTAATTTTGTAAAAGGAGTAATTTATTTCTGTTTGTGTAATATGTTTTCAATAAAAACAGTACATGTCAACTTTTTCCTGGAGGCCTCTGGGAGATCCATGGCTGGAGAGGTTCAGTTTGGAAGGGGCGAGGGAGTGATTCCTCTCTTATTTCCCTGATTTACTAAGGTTCCCCTGTAACTTTTCACTGTGGTTCATAACATTATGGGCCAGTGGTGTGGCCAGCTCAAACTCATTTATAGTGAAGTCTACTTTCCCGTAATGGGAGTGTTGCTCAGTATCATGGGATGAAGTTGAACGTGAGTGAAACGCGTTGGTTGTTTCCTGCCAATGCATCACTTGAAGCAGCTCCAGTCTTTGGAGGACAGCCTGGTTAAATGTTTAGAGCTGATAAGCATTGATTTAATTTTGTAGTCTATAGTAGGGATGGCCATTGACGAGCGATGATTTGAAATCATCGATGGTTTATGGCCGATGTCAAATACTTTTGCCATCGATGTTTGATACCAGATGGCTTCCCTATATCGATGGCAAAAGGAGAACCGATGTTTCTTTTTTTTTTTTTCAAGGTGCCGGGACACAGAGCATAGCTATGTCCCTGACACCCAGAAGTCCTGCCCCCAAGTTCCGATTGGCCCACAGGTCATTCAGTCATATATAATGGATGATCATCGATAGTTAAAACTATTGATGGTTATCCATCAAATAGTTTACTACTATCGAAGGATGAGTGCAGAATCGCCATTGATGGCAACCATTGATGATGTCTGCATCGATGACTATCCCTAGTCTATAGGTGCCTATATACGGTGCAAGGGTGCATAAGAAGCGATGCGCACTCCCGCGGGCATCCTATCGAACAGCACATAAATTCTGTGCAGCCCGTGCTTTTTAAACTAGCTTCAGATTGCATCGCATGCAAATCTCATGCAAATCCCATGCGATGCGATCTAGTACAAAACGCATGGTAATATTGTACCGTGTATGGGCACCATTAGTGTTATGCATGTAAGCAGCCTTTTAATGCACTGATTACAACAAATGCCATTACCAATAGGAATAATCATGAGGATGATCTATAACAAGCAAACGCGTACAACTACTTAGGCTTGGATGGTGAAGTGTTAGCTAACACTTACAGTACTTCTTTTACCACTTTGGGCCAGTATCGCCAGTGCTCAGCTCCCTCAGTCATAGAAATGTAGGTAATGGACTTGATCTGATAATGCACACAGACCACAGTAAAACAAGGGATAAGCTACTATAAACATAGGTTGAACTAGATGGACGCAAGTTTTTATTCAGCCTCACCTACTATGTAACTATGTAACCACAGGCAATGCTGATAGTCATATAGTTGAGCAATTATTCGCAACTGCACATTCACGAATATTTCAGAAAACCCCTATGGCACATGAGTTACACGTAGCCTACACAAAAGGTTGCTGTTCCGATCGGGACAGATGGTACAAGAAATTAGGTGGAAAAGTGATGGAGGTTCTTGGGCGGTGACTGAAAGGTGACCTGAAGTGAATTTCTCGTAGGTGTGTGTGATGGGAGTGTCACCGACGTGTCAGTGAGAGATGCACAGTTCCTGCCACATAAACTATCCACAGCACCTGCCACAGGGCTGGTACAATTGTTGATGGCAGAGTTACCCAAACGTGCCTACTTTTTTTGCCGCCTCTCGTCTTATGGTGTATAACAGTGGTCTTGAAAGAACTTGCCGTCGCTGGTACCTACATCCATGGCGGTTATTGTTTTATTGTACCACCTAATGGATACATCCAATGAGTGCTGCATATTGTGGATTCTGTTTGAGTTTTTATTGTTTTTTACTGTTGAAACTGCTACTGAATATTTTCCCTGCCTTCCAATTCTATTGTGCTGGATATATGTATGCACCTATTCTGAGCTGCCATTTGTGCGTCTGGATTCTTACTATGGTAGGCGCTGTTTTCTGTGTGCCAGTTTACTGACCTGTACAGTACAAAACACAGAGGAAGAGATCACTTTTGGAGACTCTCGTCACTTTCTCTTATATATACACTGTCCACATACATATATAGAGCCATTGGCAACTCCAGGGGTGGGGTGCAGCACAGTTCACACAATTCTTCTCCCTATTCACATTATACCACACAGTATTGCTCCTTATTCACATACTGCCACACAGAAATGACTAAAACACACTATACCACACATTAGTAATGCACTTATACACGCAATCCCACACAGTAATACGACACACATTATTACAACCCAATCTCTAACTGGCTAATTGGCTAACAGTTCTTGCGTATTTTGGATAGTCAATAAGATAAATCAACATAAATCTGAACTAGGTGAAAACAACCAAGCAAATCTGAACCTGTTCATCTCTAGTCTAAGCAGGTGCAGTTTGAAAGCCAAATCAGCATGATGATGGTGCAACATTCCAGTTGCTAGGCAACCATAGATCAGCACGGTGGTAGGATGTGTGCTGGCCCAGAAAGACTATAGTTGGTGCTGAATATACCACCAAAGCTTATAACTACCGCAGGTAGAGCTGGGTATCCTCTACCTGATAAATGCAACTGATCCAATAAACACTCCAATTTGACAGACCAATTATCATATTGGTGTGCACCCCTACATAAGGAGCAATTTCTTCCAGTATAGAATTTCTTTTGATCTCTTCAACATGATCAGGATATCATATACAGGATGTGTGTGGCGCACATGCTATCAGGACCTCCCGATCTGACCGGTACAGGTGTGTTTGAAGCCATTCATCCGCTAATGCTCCTGCATACACATTGTCCATTTATAGGACCACTCAGCCAATTTTTTTGGTGCCTGTACTGTACATTTGTCAGGCACAAAGCCATACCCTCCAACATGACCCATTCCATTAGGTACAAAATGCTCTGTTCCTGGACTTCCCTGCCAGTGGCAGTTACAGAGGTTGGACTCCAGCACAGTCCAAAATTCAAAGAGGGGGGGTCATATCAGCTGCCAGTGTGTCCAGGACAGTGATGTTTGGGGTGGCATTAGGTGTGGCTCCCCTATTTGAATATTGGACTGTGCTGCAGCCCCACCTCTGCAACTGCCGCTGGTAAGGAAGTCCAGAAACAGAGCATTTTGTACCTAATGGAATGGGGCATGTTGGAGGGTATGCAAAGCCCGGCCCATGTGCAGCACCATCTGTGGTACTGCGCGTGAACAAAAGCCTGTCTTCTATTTGCTGCATCAGCTGCAGCCCATAGAAGCTGCCTAGGGCTGTACGGTAAAGCAGGGAGTGGCTTCTTATAGGAAGCCAGCTTTCTGGCTATAGCAGCCCGGCCTGACAGTCCTGGAGGGAGGGAACACTGCCCAAAGGGACTTCCTGTCATGCAGATGAGTGGCAGGTAGGACTTCCAAAAGGAAGTCACTGCCAGTCACAGTGAAGGCTGAGGAGGTGGCAGATTTTAGATTGGGGCAGCTGCAGTCCTGCAGCCAATAGGTAAAATCCACCATTGATAATTATAATTGGATCTAAGCAAATCCTATATAATATGATTACAGACACATTGCTGGTTTATATGTAATATAATATATATATATATATATATATATATATATATATATATATATATATATGCAGATATCTTGAAATAGAATGGACACATGGATGCACACACTGGGTTACACACTGTAGAGGCACACAGAGTACAGTACATCATTAATGCACGGCGACCAGGCTGATTATATGGTAATACAGTATTGATTCCATTCTTACCATAATATTTGTCATTAATGCTGATAATTATGAATGATTTCCTGCTTCCTGCACAATTATCCTGATGGGATGTATGAAACTGCTTTCCCAATCTAAATCAACAAAGACATCAATTTAATAGGAGCATTTACCTGGGGCTTACTGCTATTACATTACAGCCAGCGGCGGAAAGGGCCCAGTGTTAGGGCATGTGAAGTGTGTGCGAGGCCTACTTCCACCGCAATCGGAGAACAGCAATTTTAGGATATGATAGTCCCTATACAGAGGTCCTATATGAAAGTCTGACTGTGTGGTTCACATGTTTGGTGACCCTGGTTCATGTGCAAGAAAATGTTTTAGAACTTTTTTCATCTTTTATCGGTTTTGGTTTTAAAGAATATAAAGAGATTTATTTTGGCAGCAGATTTCACTAAACTTTGTAATATACGAGTATGAGAAAATCAGCAGAACAGGAAATAAAGAAACATTGTCACCACCTCCAGTTACAGTACTGTAGGTTCCCTTTATTTGTCTGTACTTGTCCTGCTACAACATTTACTAAGTATATTCCTTATCTAGTCATCCAGTCAATAGTTCCACACTCAGTTGGTTGACATAGTCAAATAGTTGACACACAGGCTGCCATTGGGGGACTGGGTGGGGGAAGGGACAACAACCCAGGTATTGACAGCAGTGCAGGACCCAGAGCCGGCCCTAGCCTAAATGACGCCCTAGGCAAGATTTTGGCTGGTGCCCCCTAGCATCGCCACTAGTTCCGCCTCTGACCCTGCTCCCCTTTCCCAGCACCATCAACCCTCATCATAGCAGTCATCCTTTTGGTGCTCCTACCTGCAATATTTTAAATAGAAACAGTGCACACATTCGGTGCGCAGCCCAAACAGGGGTGTGTTCTTGCTGGGAAGGGGCATGGCCACCCAATAGTACCCCCAATTCAAATTATGCCACACAGTCGTTCCACTTTATTCACATTATATCATGCGATGGTGTCCCTTATTCACATTACATCACACAGTAGTACCACTTTACCTTATGTACATTAGTCCTCACATTATACCCTTAGAAGAAAATCCTGAGAAAATATTGTATTTTAAGCACCTCCATGGCCACACTGCAACCCAGCACAAAGCAGTGTGTGCTGGGCAGAGGAGAAGAGCTGCAGCTGCTGCTGGGCCCTTCCATCAGACTTTGGCCTTGTTAATTTGTACTCCCTACCCCTTTTTCTCGGCACCCCTGATAATACCACACAGTAATGCCCCTTACACATGACACACATTATTAATGTCCTTATAACCATAATGCCCCTTACACATTATGCCAACCTTTATTAATGCCCTTCATACAAATAATGACACACATAGTGCCCCTTACACATGTTGCACATTATTAATGCCGTTATACACAAGACACACATAATGCCTGTTACACATTTCACACATTATTAATGCATTTATACATGACACACATAATGCCCCTTACACATATGCCGAACACTATTGCAAAACCAAACTACCCGCAGACAGCACTCGCACAGCCGCTAACACTGGGACCTCTGAAAATTCGTCTTATTTGCATTGTTATGACCAGGACACAGAAGGAGCTTCCGATGATTAAAATGATATGCGGCATGCCTATATTCTGTGTGCGACTGTGGCTGTACCTGCGTACGGAATGCTATGTTACAGTGATTTCCATGAATACACTACTCCATATGCAGATACAGCCTCACTCACACACACAGAATATAGGCATGCTGCATATCATTTTAATCAGCAGAAGCTGCTGATGCCCCTAGGCATTCCAAATGCCCTAGGCAATTGCCTAGTTTGCCTATGCCTAAGGCCGGCTCTGGCAGGACCCACAGTTTGAGAACCGCTGATCTAATGCTTGTGGTGTGTGAAGGAGACTTTGGCTTTAGGCTGCACAGCTGGCACTATAGCAAATGTACATAAAGCAGTGGCTCTCAAACTCGGTCCTTAGGATCCCACAACAGTTCACGTTTTCCAGGTCACCTGGCAGGTGCACAGGTGCACACATTGCTCACTGACACATTTGAAAAGATCCACTTTTGATTCTGTGAGACCTGCAAAACATGCACTGTGTTGGGTCCTGAGGACCGAGTTTGAGAACCTGTGACATAAAGTAATGGTTCCATCAGTAAGTTACACTGGCACAGCCATCTGGCAGTCAGCTTAAGAATTTTAGCAATCATCCTATTGGTTATTCAGGCAGAGTCTCTGCCTCATCCCCACATCTACTGTATGCCTCTGCTCATCCTGCATCTGTGTCTCTGTTCCCTTCACATCTATGTGCTGAGGGGATGCAGTTACAATTCCGGCGGTCGGAATCCCGGCTTTCAAAATCCCGACGCCGGAATCCCGACCGCCGAAATCCCGACCGCCGAAATCCACGACACCCATAGAGGGAGAATAAAATAGTGTGCCGAGCGTAGCGATGCACCGGGCCCGCCATGGGGGGCGATCCAAGTCCCCCACTTGTCGGGATTTTGGCGGTCGGGATTCCGGCGTCAGTTTTTTTTCCCGGCGTCGGGATTACAAAAATTACTGGAAAAGGGGGATTTAACCAAACAGCAATTTCCAAAAAAACAATACAAAAAATATTATGCACCGCTTTCAATAAACATTCACACACCTGGATGGGTTTAAATAGTATAATTTGGCCAATAAAACCCTCATAATTCAGGGGAATTGTTCTTAAAAACAAAAAAATTGGTTGAATGACATGGAACAGGTATGCAGAGGTGTATTGATGGTAAACTTGCAGGTGGGAGTTTCAAATTCGTAAAAAAAAAAAGCATTGACTAATGACATTGCAGACATTTTTCTGTACCACAAACACTTTATTTTGCTGAAAAGCACCAGCAGGCCACCATATTCCCACCATCAATAAAATATTATTTTATTTCAAGCTCCGGAATGACTGAAATTTTGAATGTCCGGTCCGGCGTTCCGAGGTCCTGTCCAGTTCCGGGTTTTACCCATACCCCCTAAATCCGCCTCTGAGAGGATTGCTGGAGACACCATCCATGCCTCCGACCCCTAAGAGGTTAAACATTAAATTCTTTGCTGCTGGCTGCTTCTGCGGGGCCAGCAGTGCACCAGCAGCAGAAGAGGGTTTTAGTAAAATCATTACATTCAAATGCAAAATTCAGATTAATCTGACAAGTTGATTTAAGCAGCCTTCTATAGAGGACTTGCAGCCATCAGGGGAAAAAAACAATAACTTTCAAGAAAATCTTTTAAAAGCTAATCCTGGATTCTTTGATCCCATCAGATGAAAGAAAATGATGATCTGACAGTACATTCTCCAAAGAGCCTCTCTTTAGCTCAGCACAGCCTGGAACAGATGCGTTGCCCTTTCCACATGTCTCTGGATAAATGTAATGATTTTTACATGTTCAATGAAAGCCTTACTTCATATCTGACACCACACGCTAATCTTCCATCTGAACAGTCAATAGACTACCGCCTCTTGTTCTAATTAATTACAATACAGCAATTTCACATTCCAGGACTTTGTACGTTTTCATATACCAGTGTTAGTTACCCAGCCATCAAAATGACAAAAGACCATAACAGTAATGTCAGCAGTGGTGCCAAATAGAGCACCACCTAGAGGCCGTTGGCGCGCAATACACTTGAATGGGCTCCATGGAGGTGAGCCTTCAATTATAACGGATACTGCACCAGCATTTATTAGATACTTATAAGGTTTCCATATATCTACATCTGATTTATTTTGGACATTATTGCCGTTATTATTATTATTACTAATATTATTATTATTATTTATTTATATGGCGCCACAAGGTTTCCGCAGTGCCTAACAATATATAAATGAGCAAACAAATAATGAATTACAGAAAGACAATTTTGGCAAGTTCATGGTAAGTAAAGGCAGTTCCATCAGGGGAAAGAACACTGAAGCAATTATCACTGGTGGCAGTGATATATATATTCTAAGAAATGCACATGAGGAAAGAGGGCCCTGCTCGTGAGATCTTACATTCTAAAGGTTAGATGCAGACAGACAAGAGTGACACAGAAGGGGCAGAAGTGAGCATAAACAGAAGGTTATGATGAGAGATGGTTGGGTTCTATGGGGAGGGTGAGAAGGTGATCAGCTCAGTCTTAGAAATTTTAAGTCTAAAAGCCACACCCACTAGGGTGAGGTATCGCATGCAATACATGCCATCTCACTCAGCGGCTCCCCGGGGACAGAAACGCATACTGTACAATACAATGTACGCTGTCCTTTTGCATACAATGTATAGTATGTGGTCCTAGCAGGGGCTACGGGCTGCAAAAAATATTCTTGGCAGCCCGTCAGATCTGCAATTGAGATATGAGGCTATTATGAAATGTATCAAATAGGGCATTAAGTTATTTCCCTAATGTATATATGCATATTATGTCACAATCCTTATATCAAGAATCAAAAAGATAAAGAGTAAGATCTAATATTTATATACAATCATATCCTAACAATTATACGACTGATAGGAAAATGGGAGTCATAAAATATAACAAATTATTATACTATACTTAAAATAGATATAAAAAAAGATATTTCAGGGATCAATATCTCACCCAGCGGGCACGGCGGAGTCTAGATATCCTTATCAATAAATGTATTATGACTTACTATGAACTTAACAAACATTAATAAAAAAGATAAAAAGATTAGAGGTAAAAACATTATCCTTATAAAAAACATATAAGTTCAAAGTCATTATTTAAAGCGAGCGACTCCAAAGTTTTTTAGTTCTTATATCATTGTTCTCCAGACTTTCCCAAAAGAGGTTTAAAATTTCTTCAGTCCCCTTCAGATAAAAAATGTATATATATATTATCATGTATGAAGAGGATCCATAGGGGAATGTGCTCTAGAAAGGGGTTGTTGTTCCATATAAAATGATCCTCCCACTAGCTCATAAACAAATAAGCATAGAATGGCACAAATCTACCGCCCATGGCCGTTCCCCTGGTGTGTGTATAATACTGGCCATTTAATAAAAAAAAAAAATTATTGTTGAGAATGAAAGTTATGGCCCGATATAAATGCAATTTTTATATTTCTAGTTTCTCTATGTATATACTATGGCCTCATTCTGGGTGATTCGCTCCCCTGTGCATTCGCACAGGGGAGCGAGGTTTTTTTTATACACATGCGCATAACATATATGCATATGTGCAGCCTCTTTGTGCGAATAGGCGTGGCAGAGCGTTGGGGAGCGTGGGACATCTTTCCACAGTTTTGTAAATTAACCAGAATGAGGGCCTATATTTCTTTTTGAAGCTATGTATTTCTGGTTCTATTTAAAATGACCTGTAAGAATACATTGTCTATCACCTGAATATTTAGAGCAGTTTTTCCCAACCTTTTCTCTCCTGTACCACTTAATTACACTTTTCATTTATGATTTCCCCCTCCTCTCAATTTGAAATATATACAGTCCTTATGGGTGGAGTGGAAGTGAGGTGTATGCGCGTCCTTATATTAGGAGTAGTGGAGGAGTAGTGTGCGGTCAGGAATCGGGTCCCTGTCTGGCCGCTGGCTGTGTACTGTCTCCAGGGTTCCCTCTAATGCCTGTAGGATTAATACCACTGCTTCCTCCACCTGTGCATGCACAGTGCAGATAATAGCTGATATCTGAGGGCAGCGCCGGTAGCTCCAATTGGATTGGTGGTCAGGCAAAAGAACGAGACGCTGATGATGCAGCAGACCGAACCGGAAGCGATGCATCAGGGCAATGGAAGACTTCTTACACCATTACCAATATTATTTTCAAGTACCCCCCCCCCCCCCCACACCCCCAACCAGTCTGCAGAGTACCCTGGGTTGGGAACCATTGATTTAGAGCATACTCTACTTACGGTTAGTTGATAATGTCCTTCCCCCTATAAGAAAGAGGGTCTATGTATGTACTTTCCTATATAAAATTGAAATGGATGGACACTGGCACACCTTGATAAAGCCCATAGGGCAGTATTCAATTGATTTTCACCAGCTTTTCAGCCCTGCTAAACCGGATCATAATGAGTGCAATATGACGGGAGATCAGGCACAAAATAGCAATTGAATACCACCCATTGTGTTGAAACGCATTATTGGGCTTACCGTCAAGGACCGGGAAGGAACTTCTGATATTGGGGGACAAAGTGAACTGCTGTTGGGTTAGCAATAGCACCCAGATGTTTATAATTGTGCTTTTCCTACCTTTGTCTGTTGTGGTATGCAGCCATTTGTTACCTATGTTTTAAATTATATTAAGTGGACATTTTAATAAATTGGTGATATTGCACCATGAGATGTATTACCCTGGTGGAGGAGACCTTGATACTCGTTGTCTATCTAAAGTTTAATCTTTTGTGATTGGTGTATATCACTTTTGTACCAAGCAGCCCTTCTATAAACAAGGAGCGCAATGGATTGTTTTATATTTTTGATGCTACAGGATGTGTTTGAAAAATAACAGTTAGAAGATGGTTGGTTAGTACTTTATCTCTCTCTCTAAGGCTAAATATCCCATAGTTGAGAGAGTTTTAGGGGTCTATTTTCTAAGCCATGAAGATAAAGTACTGGCCTATCAGCTGGCATGTTACAGGCTATGTTTCAAAAATGACAGGAGCTAGTTGATGAGTACTTTATCATAGTCCACTTTATCTCTCTCTCTGGGGCATAGTAAATATAACCCAGAGTAACATCCAACAAGCATGTAGCTATAATTTTTCAAACACTGCCTGTAATGTGACAGTTAGGAGCTGATTGACTGGTACTTTATCTCTCTCCAAGCTTTGCCCAATGTTTTTACTTCTGGAAATGTAGATGCTAAATCAGTATTTTCAGGATTGGGTGTCAGAGAGCACTAATGTGCATGATTTATACCCAGAATCCATAACATGACTGCTTCATGCTCTGTAAATGATAATCCCATATGGACATATGATTAATGTATGAATACTGTGCAGAGGTCTGTGCCGTTTCACACACGGAAACCCTCTTTTCGCTTTCTTTGTAAAAATGCCAAGTCGCCTTTTGCCCAGTGTGAACATCTCAACTGTTTGTTCAGCAATGATGTCTTACATATTTATCTGTGATATAACCCTTCTGTATGACATGTCAGGTAAATCACACAGGCCTGGTAGCGCTCTGGTCCCTCGAGTCTCAGACATGGGTAAAATAGAAGTCAGGACTTCCCATAGTGCTAGACGGAATTGTATGGCTTAGATCCTGATTACAGCTACTGTGCGGGTTTATTTAAAGTGCAGTGGTCACTGTGACCCAATGCAGGCAGCTACCCCCTCCCTATGGCTCTACCTCATTCCCTAGTACAGTCAAAGTATGTGCCATCCACTAGTGCGATATGGCCACTTTTTATGCGATTCCAACGCATTTGCTGCGACAGATGAAAAGTGACAGATTGCAATCCTGTGATTGCGATGTGTGGATTTTTTGTTGGTGCCACCTATCAGATAATCCCACTGCTGGGTGCAATGTAGTGCTTACACCACCACTAGCTCTGTTTCTGACCCAGACCCTCTCATTGCTGCTGGCATTATGAGTTGCCTAATCAGAGCTGAGCTCAGATCATGGTGGCAAGAAAAGATCCACCGCCCACCCACCCAGGTGCCCCACAAACCACCAATGTTAATAGCCAAGGATCCATAACAAGGGTTGAAACTAATTAATAAGAATAACATAGGATCACAACAATCTGTTTTGCAGCCACTAAGAGAAATATTCATTAGAGTACGCTAGTTAAAGAAAAGGATTCCTGACAAGGGTTGAAAAAATGGCTTGATTAATTTATTGACTAATTGAATTGATTAATTTAGAATAAAAACAAATACAATCTGTGATTGTAAGGATGACACCTGCTGAACATTTTTTTTTTATTACAGAGCCTGAGAAACAACATGCACATTTAAATATTTTTTAACACTGCTGTAATGATGGCACTTACTGAACATTATTATTCAGTGTCGGACTGGGATGGTAAGGGCCCACGAGCGGGTGACGTCTTGACGTGGGCAGGTCCGACTTTCGACCTCATGATGTGGCGCACGGCTCCTCTAGGAACAGAGCCAAAGAAAGCCTTTCTCCCAGGCTGCAATATGCCGCCACCGGGCAGTCAATAGTTGATGACTGCCCAGCAACGATAACAAAATCATCTTGCAGCCGCCAAGTCAGTCGGCCGCTACTGCTGTTCATCAGCATTGAAGGTCTGGATCAGGTATCGCCCACCTAAAAAAGTGGGTGGGGCCATAAATCGCAGGGGCCCACCAGTGAATCCCCCGGTTCTCATCGGGCCAATCCAAACATGTTAACGCTGCCTGAACCTGTCCTGATCACACACATTGTACTTTTTTTTTTAATAATGATGGTCCTAACACTGACACAGTCGCAGTGCTGCAACCCACAGCACTTCACTGACGACACTGACACAGAAGTCCACAGCCCTTAGTTTTCCCTGACATTCATACTGCAGCCCACAGCCCTACTGTAGTTCACTGATGATGGTGATGATGATGACACTGACACAGTAGTCCACAGCCCTTACACTGCAGCCCATTGCCTTTCACTGATGACGATGACAGACATTGACACTATCACAGACAGTGCTAAAGCCCACAGCCAGGGCCAGCGCCACCACTAGGCCACTGGTGGGCTGCACTTGGGAGCAGGTCAGCCCCCCTCCCGTGGAGCAACTCGGCAGCGGCCACAACTCTCCCCCCCCCCCCTCTGGGACTGCCAGTCAGGGCTGCAATAAGCACAGAGTTGGCATACAGTGCAGCCCTAGCTGGCTACATTGGGCTGCAGCCAATGCAGCCTGTAGAAGCCAGGCTTTGTACTGTCTCCGGTACCGAGCATTTGCCGGGTCCAGTGCCTGTTAACTGCAATTTACAGGTGACAGGACTCTGGATGGTGGCGTGAACCCTGGACAGCATTTTTCTCTCAATGCTCTGCCCCTGACCCCCCCCCCCCCCCCCCCCACAAAAAAAAAAAAAAGTAGTAAAGAAATAATCTGTGGAGAAGAGCCCCTTAATGCCAGATCAGCCATGCTCACTTGCATTGAATCCTGGCACAATACTCTGACCTGCATCTCCTGAAGTCGGCTTGTACAGTATTTACTTTCCTGGGTGTTAGTTTTTAAAAAGTTCCAGGTCGTATATGGTTGAATAACATTTCCCGGCGTTAAGCTTCCCAGGGCTTAGTGCATAGCCGGCTGTTATCCTTGCAGCCTTATTAACATTTTGTTAGCACTAACTTAATTTTACTAGTTTAAAAGGTGTAAATCCCAGGTTAATATCATGTTATTTTGCTCTAGTTGCATATGGCATGGTGATTGATGGTTGGCGGGTTAGCTCGGCGTAAGGTGGTATTAAGTACAGCTTAGTACAATTGGGCCTCTCTGACACCTCTTATTCCTGTTTTTCCTATTATTTGGTCGTAACTCTAAATCTGACGTGTTCTCCGAGCGCACACAGACGTCCTGTAATTCACAGGGCACAGCATTGTTTTATCTTTTGCACCCTGAAACCACATAACCAAGGGAAAAAGTCATCATGACTCCAGATATTGTCATTTCCACGCTCTCTGTTATCTAAGTTCTGCTGCTGATTCTAGAACCTGCAATGCCTTTCTTCTGCCCGTAGAAGGAGGCAGTGAGTATTGGGGGTTGTTTGTGTCGGGAAACACAGTACATAGCATTGGGGTGTGAACAGAAATCAATGGGGAATGCAGGTTTGGAATGCAAAGGGCCTAATTCAACACCATTCGGAACGGAAATAACTTTACCACGTTCCGATGGCGCAAGCAGGTATGTGTGCATGTGCAGACCCTGGCAACGAATGGATTTGGCGAGTTACACAGTCGCTGGCCGTTTGTTGCTGGGAGGGAGGGGGGGGGGAGGCCGACGGTGGGAACAGGGCTTGACCATGGGTACGGATTTGGATTTTTTATGGATTTTTTCCCATTTCAGAAATAAAAGTCGGTCTGAAATGACTTTTATTTCCTTTGATGTCCGCCGAAGATTGGGCGGGCTCTGCCGTCATGTGACGTCAGCCACCCGCCCCCTGCAGGCATCGTACTGCCTGCATTCCCAGGACAACACCCAGCATTTTCATGGGGACGCCCATTAAACCCTAAGTGTTCCCCAGCTAGGCGCCCTGTCCATCCTCCTCTCTCACCTACCCATACGAACATGGCTCTCAGCTGGTACTTTATCTCCCTCACCATTATCTCTCTCCAAGGCTTTGTAGATAGACTCCTATATTATGTAGAACCCACTCTCGCTGTGGACGCACCTGAGCCTGCCGCCGTCCACTGCTCCCCCAAACAGATTCTTCAACAGAGGTTTTTGTCTTGCGGCTACAAGTATCAGAGTTCATCCTTCTGGCAACAATATCCAGAAACTAAAGATCATATAACACAATGATAACTCATTGTCTGTGCAACAGGTGCATCCTCCTCACCATAACTCCTGGCCAAGATGTAATTGGGTTTCTCAGCTGTAGGCATGACCGCATCCGCTAAAACATCTGGCGTGACTTTTATCAGGCAGGTATTAGCAAACATCTCTCTGTGTTACCATTCGGCTGTTGTCACTTGGGGTCACGCAGGTGTATGTGGCAGTGAGTGCGTGCGATTAGAGGTAATTCCAGGGTGGAGGCCGTCCAAGGATGGGGGTCACAAGTCAGCGATTTCCCAGAGTATCTCAGTGAGGATCATTTAAAAACAAAAAAATAACATAAATATTTGGAAATTAAGCCTAGAGTGTCCCGATATTTGTCTTCGGTTGCTCCCCATCGTACAGCATGGAAAGGAATAATTATTACAGGTTGAGCATCAGTTATACGAAATGCTCGAGACCACAAGCATTTTGGATAAGGGATATTGGAATATTTTTTTCCTCCATACTTACCTGGTCCCCCGGCGTCCACGGTGTCCCCCGGCATTCACGTTGGCCTCCAGGATCCTCTTCAGCAGCATCTCCGATACCAGGTGTGTATCACAGGAGTGTGCTGGCGTGCCGGTGACGTCACTGGCGCATCTGCGTACTCGCGCAATGCACCCCTGGGACTGGAAATGCTGCTGATGTGGATCCTGAAGGGGGACGAGGTAAGTATGAAAAAAAGGGGCGGTGGGGAAAACACCCCCCTATCTAAAAAAACCCTGAAATAGTCTAAAAAACACGGTTTTCGAAATATTTCGGTTTTTGGAATACACGGATAAGGGAGACCCGGCCTGTAATAAAAACACAATTTTATTTTACTTCTTAGCAGGGTTAGAGATGAGTGAAACTGCAGCAACACTCACCAACGTTGACTATAGCGAAGGCCTATAGTCAACCATGGTGAGCGCACCGAAAAACAACTATATACTGTACACCAAATCATCATTTAATGAAGACCTTAAATCAATTAACCTACCCTTCTTTCCTCGCAAACAGTCAGTGCAATTAAGCACCCACCGTTAAAGACAAAAGGGGAGGGAGGGTGGGAAACTCAGGGCAAAGAGGAAGTTTCCTCCTCTTTCTGCCGAGTCACATGCTTCCTTAAGGTTCACACAGCCTTGGATGTTTAACCCACTGCATGCCTATTGCAGTCATTCCGTTATTAATATTCGCTAAGCTGCACAGCGCCTAGGCAGTTATCAGCGGCACCACTGGTCATTGCAGCAGCCAGGTAGGTAACAACATAAGCAGAGACAGTACAGTTATCACACAGGGAACACATACCCGCTGAGCTGTACAGTGCCTAGGCAGCCATTCGCGGCATCACTGGTCGTTGCAGCAGCCAGGTAGGTGACAAATTAGTAGAGACAGTACAGATATAGGGCCAGATGTATCAAGCTTCAAACAGTGATGAACAACCAGCCAATCAGCTTCTACCTGTCATTTTTCAAACCCGGCCTGTGACATGGCAGGTAGTAGCTGATTGGCTGGCTGTTTATCACTCTCCATTTTATCACTTTTTGAAGCTTGATACATCTAGCCCATAGGTTGCTGTGCAGTGTACGAGACAGGGGAGACACATGGGTACATATGGCTAGGTGGCACAGTTCCTAGGCAGCCATTTGCGGTGCCATCTCGATCATGCTACTCACAGGCAGCAGTAGAGGGCTCAACAGGCATTTTCCCCTACAGCACATCACAGGATGGATCCTAAGGGGCCCCGGCGGCAGTGCTGTGTGTAGCCATTAGGCTACAACGGGCTACTGCAATTTTAGTATGGCGGTAGCGTAGGAATGCGAACTGCTGCTGCCTGATGTTGATACATCGGGCGGCTTTGCATCCTCCATAGTAACCTATGGGGGTTGTGGCCGGCGGCGATGCAGGGGGGATCCCAGCAGGGATCGGAGATTCCCACTGCGATGACCCTTTGGTACATTAGGGTGATGCTTAATATTTGCGGCTAACCCCTGAAAACGGGTGTTTTTGTGGGATTTAGCTGCCAATATTGTTTGATAAATGTGGCCCTAAGACTTTAGGGGGGACAGTGTGCCAGGGCCCTGCCTGGAGCTGCGGTCGGGGGGAGAGCCAGCATGCAGGTAGGGGGGATATGGGACCATCTCATTTCTTTTTATTTTCAGAAGCTCTAGTAAATTTAACCCTATGTTTATTCTTTTTTTGTTTTGTATTTTACCGATTCACATAGTTGATCTCTGTGAGTCATGATTTTATCTGTAATACATCTTATGACATCTGTTTGTGAATGTTACCACTTGCACTGTTATACTGTATATTTGTGTTCTACGCTCTTTGGTTCTTTTCAGTGTTACATAGTTGCCATTGGAGACAGGAAAACATGAATTGCCTGGTAAGGACTAAATACATATGCTGGAGTAATATATTCTACTAACGCATTTGTTTTATTATAACATATACTGGGCTTAAGTTGCACCATTTACCATAATATTTATTTGCAAATGACTTAACTAACGACGTGCCATAACTGGCCCGGTGTAATACCTGGCCCGGTGTAATTCCTGGCCCTGTGCAATGTGGTGGCGTGCCGGCGATCAGCGGAACGCTCAATTCAAGTATCCGTTAATCAAAAAATCATTCTGTGCAATAAAACAATAAAGACTTTTGGCCAATGTGATCAGTTTCATAACATGAAGCTGTAACTCAGTTACTGTAGATGGAGGAACACCTCATCCTGTAGTAACAGATTTCTTCCAAAATAGCCAATATTTTGGGGTCACAAATCTCTACAAGAAACAATTCTACTTTTTACAATTTTGTTTTTCATTCCCAGGAGATGATGTAGATCCTGCTGGTCTGTACTCCAGGAAATTGCAAAGTATATTATTAGTACATAAGTCTTTTGTTTCCTGTAAAATGGGCTACAAATATGTTCATAGCAGTGATTAATAGCTGTGTGCCTGAGAGGCAGAAGGTCCTCATCAAAGTATTTAAACCGATATTGCATGATCTTTTATGTATTTTCATCTCATATTAATAGAGGGTACACACGATGAGATTTGCACTATTTTTCTATTCGATTTTGCTTATAGAAGCAAAATCGAATAGAAAATCAAATGGGCATCGAATGGTTTTTCTACATCCAGTGCAGATTCGATCCCGGTGCGCTCTCCCGATGGCTTGTAGATGGAGAGACACTTGTGCAGCCTGGGGCTGGGGAGATACTTGTGTGACTTGTAGATGGAGAGACACTTGTGTGACTTGTAGATGGAGAGACACTTGTGTGGCTTGTAGATGGATAGATACTTGTGTGACCTGGGGCTGGGGAGACACTTGTGGGACTTGTAGATGGAGAGACACTTGTGTCACTTGTAGATGGAGAGACACTTGTGTGGCTTGGGGCTGGAGAGACACTTGTGTGGCTTGTAGATGGAGAGACACTTGTGTGACTTGTAGATGGAGAGACACTTGTGTGGCTTGGGGCTGGAGAGACACTTGTGCACCTGGAAAGTCACTTGTGTGGCTTGTAGATGGATAGATACTTGTGTGGCTTGTAGATGGAGAGACACTTGTGTGACTTGTAGATGGAGAGACACTTGTGTGACTTGTAGATGGAGAGACACTTGTGTGACTTGTAGATGGAGAGACACTTGTGTGGCTTGGGGCTGGAGAGACACTTGTGTGGCTTGTAGATGGAGAGACACTTGTGTGACTTGTAGATGGAGAGACACTTGTGTGACTTGTAGATGGAGAGACACTTGTGTGACTTGGGGCTGGAGAGACACTTGTGTGGCTTGGGGCTGGAGAGACACTTGTGTGGCTTGTAGATGGAGAGACACTTGTGTGACTTGTAGATGGAGAGACACTTGTGTGGCTTGGGGCTGGAGAGACACTTGTGCACCTGGAAAGTCACTTGTGTGGCTTGTAGATGGATAGATACTTGTGTGGCTTGTAGATGGAGAGACACTTGTGTGGCTTGTAGATGGAGAGACACTTGTGTGGCTTGTAGATGGATAGATACTTGTGTGGCTTGTAGATGGAGAGACACTTGTGTGGCTTGTAGATGGAGAGACACTTGTGTGGCTTGGGACTGGGGAGACACTTGTGGGGCTTGTAGATGGAGAGACACTTGTGGGGCCTGTAGATGGATAGATACTTGTGTGGCCTGGGACTGGAAAGACACTTGCATGGCTTGGGGCTCGGAAGACACTTGTGTGGCTTGTAGATGGAGAGACACTTGTGTGGTTTGGGGGGTATCCGGACTATTTGTCTACAACAAGAAGATAGACAGCCATTAGGTCGACACCATTAGTTCGACAACTCAATAGGTCGACATGCTTTTAGGTCGACATACCATTAGGTCGACATACAATTAGGTCTATCTTCTTGTTGTAGACAAATGGTCCCACATCCGGCTTGGGGCTGGAGAGACACTTGTGTGGCCTGGGGCTGGAGAGACACTTGTGTGGCCTGGGGCTGGAGAGACATTTGCGTGGCTTGTAGATGTTGAGACGCTTGTGTGGCTTGTAGATGTTGATACGCTTGTGTGGCTTGTAGATGGAGAGACACTTGTGTGTCTTGGGGCTGGGGAGATACTTGTGTGGCTTGTAGATGGAGAGACACTTGTGTGTCTTGGGGCTGGGGAGATACTTGTGTGGCTTGGGGTTGTAGAGACACTTGTGTGGCTTGGGGCTGGAGAAACACTTGAGTGGCTTGGGGCTGGAGAAACACTTGAGTGGCTTGGGGCTGGGGAGACACTTGTGTAACTTGGGGCTGGAAAGACACTTGTGTAGACTGGAGAGACACAAGAGAGGACAAGGCTGTGTGGGATGTGGAGAACAACACATTGGGGTAAGAGGAGCACAGCACCACAAGGCCATGCCCTTCTGTGAGACCTCCCCCTTACTTCACAGGGCCATGCCCCTTTTCAATAGCACCCACACAGAGGGGTGGGGGGGGTGTCTCACCATTCAAATCTAGGCCGGTTATGGATCTTTGTTGTTTTGTAAATCTTCAATGTTTGTAGAAGCCACATTGAGTACATGCAGATCTGAGACGGAACTGTTACAAGGAAGAATAGATATTACAAATGGTGCAGCACAATTGACAAACTGCTGGCAAATGAGCGCAGCAAAGACATGGCATGCTGGCACCATTTTTTGGGCATGCTGGTGCCAATGGCTGCTTCCTTGGACACAGCTTCACTGGCTCGAGCAGCATGAAATTCCCCACCATCCCGGAGTACTCCGATGTCCGACGGTCATACAATTGAATAGGCATCATAGAAGCCGGCGGTGGGTGTTGATTTACGCTTGACGCCTTCTGTGCATCTTGCATAATTTAGCACAGCTGCTGTGTACAGAAGCATCGCATGCGCCTCTGAATCAGCATCTGTGATTGGTGTTCTGTGTTACGGAAATCTCCAGATACATTTCTGTCTAAAGCAGAGTACATCTAGAAACATCAGAGGAACATTTCAAGTAAAAGTTTAAAGCACAGTAGCCTATGTACAAATAAATGACTGTAACCTGAATGTGGGCAGCTCCTTTACATTTCTATGATGACAATTTACTTTGCTGACAAAAGAATTTACTATGTTAAATGTGGGTTTCATATGTAGACCAGATATTGCTTCCAAAGCGCTGTACATCACCGCAGCAGCCTCTCTGTCCCTGCCAAGCCGATTCTGCGCTCAGCAACCGCACATCATTTGTTTCTGTGATGATATTAGACCCTGCTATTGTTTTACATGCATACATACTTTTCACAGCACATTTCTGAGACTCCATACCAGCGGGCACAAAGACAAGAGTATTAAACAGCGCTGAAATATTTTAACTACCGAAATAAAATGAAATGCAGATGATGTTTTTGGAGGATCACCAAACCCTAAACAATCTGCCTTTGGAGTTTCAAAAGGTTTTTTAATTATGTGTGCAATTGCAGCTTAAATAAATTGGTCTTCCTTTCCCATCTTTAATGACAAACACGCACATTATTGTACTACTAGGTGATTCATCGCGCCCTACGGGCGCTCTTCACACCGTCGTAATGGGCTGCGCCCCCTTAATTTGTGAACGTTTGTATATGAGAAATATGGTTAGAATTGTATGAAAGATGCCCTGTATTGCAACTTAGGTGTCCGCGAATCGCGGGAGGGGGGGTCGCGGAGGGTGCCGCGAATTGCAGGAGGGGGGGTCGCGGGGGGTGCCGCGAATTGCAGGAGGGGGGGTTGTGGGGGGGTGGATGCTGCGAATCGCGGGAGGGGAGGGATTGCAGAGAATCGCGGAAGGGGGGTCGCGGGGTGGGTTGCCACAAATCGCGGGAGGGGGGTTACGGGGGCGGGGGTTGCGGCGAATCATGGTAGGGGGGGTCGTGGGGGGGTGTGCCGTGAATCACGGGAGGGGGGGTCACGGGGTGGGGTGCCGAGAATCGCGGGGGGGGTGTGTGTGTGCCGTGAATCGCGGGAGTGGGGGTTACGGGGGGGTGGGGGGGTGTGACGCGAATCGCCACAAGAAAAAATCAACACAGAAAGGTCAACACATGTAAATGTTGACATAAGTGTGGCACTTCATTGGTGTCCATGTCGACACATGAGAATGAATATGAAAATATTCAAAAAATGAAAAAAAAAAATTCAAAAACTCATGTCAACCTTTTTCATTGTCGACCATAGCCATTTCAGTGTTTTCCATGTGCAATTTAATTCTGGAGCTGCCGCGAATCGCGGGGGGGTGCCGCGAATTGCGGGAGGGGGGGTCGCGGGGGTGGGTGCCGCGAATCGCGGGAGGGGGGTTACGGGGCGGGGGTTGCGGCGAATCATGGGAGGGGGGGTCGCGGGGGTGTGCCGTGAATCACGGGAGGGGGGGGGTCACGGGGTGGGGTGCCGAGAATCGCGGGGGAGGTGTGTGTGTGCCGTGAATCGCGGGAGTGGGGGTTGTGGGGGGGGGGTGTGTGACGCAAATCGCCACAAGAAAAAATCAACACAGAAAGGTCAACACATGTAAATGTTGACATAAGTGTGGCACTTCATTGGTGTCCATGTCGACACATGAGAATGAATATGAAAATATTCAAAAAAATGAAAAAAAAAAACTTCAAAAACTCATGTCAACCTTTTTCATTGTCGACCATAGCCATGTCAGTGTTTTCCATGTGCAATTTAATTCTGGAGCTGCCGCGACGGTCAAAATCCCAACAGGGTCAAAATCCTGAATGGGTCATAATACCGACAAGGACAAAATCCTGACAAGGACAAAACCCAGACATTTAAAATCCCGACAGGGTCAAAATACCGACATATAGAATGTACAGGTGAAACAGTCAACATGACTTTCCGTCGACAGGTCGACATGGGTTTTTTCACTGTTTTGACACAAATGTCGACACAGTTGACATGGACACAGTTGGAAGTGAACCGCAGCCCCTCGCATCGCTCGCAATGCTTCGGGCACGGTGTCTCGCGGCGCTTGGCACACTATTTTATTCTCCCACCATGCCCTAGTGGATGGTAGGGCATGAAATACCGCCTGTCGGGTCAAAAAACAGTGAAAAAACCCATGTCGACCTTGCGATCTGCAGACGGAAAGTCATGTTGACTGTTTCACCTGTACATTCCATATGTCGGTATTTTGACCTTATCGTTATTTTAAATGTCTGGATTTTGTCCTTGTCGGGATTTTGTCCTTGTCGGTATTATGACCCATTCAGGATTTTGACCCTGTCGAGATTTGGACCATGGGGATTTTTAATGCATCCCGTTGGTACTTGTGTAGTTTCACGGTGGCAGCTGGCCGCCCGCTCCATCCGGGTCCGCATCCCCTCGCACTCGCCACACTTTATCAAATCAACTCCACGCCGACGTTGATAGTTCATACCCCCACTATCCACGTCGACGCAGCAAGCCACTGAGTCCAAAGCATAGGCGAGCGCAGCGGACCCGGAAGGAGAGGATGGCCAGCTGCCACCGTGAAACTACACAAGTACTGACACGTTACAAGGAAGAATAAATGTTACAGAGCTTCCCAAACTCCGCCATTACGAGTGCAAATAACTAACAGTTACAAGTACCTCAGGTCAATAAGATTTAACCATCTTGTCCCAGTCATGGATATCCTTAAAACCTGGGGCGTAAGGGCAGAGTTTGGGAAGCTCTGTGGCAAGGGACAAAAAAACACAAAGCTGTCGAGAAAAAAAAAAGAAACCAATTTTTGTTTTTCATTATGAGTGCTGGCAGATAATAATGATCGGATGTTACGTGTATGCTGAGAGAGTGTTGCTTTTTTAGATCTTTTCCCTCTGCATTTAAAACAGTAATATTACATTTGTTCCCAGTATATTTTATCCATAAACCAAGTTCAGAGAAGTGTCTTTCCTCTTGTAAAACTAGAAATCTTTGCAAATCCTTCCAGCCAAAGTAACTTCTTATAGTCCTATAAAACTAAATTGTAAACTACTTATGAAAAGTTAGTTTATACTGAATTCTAAAAAGAAGAGGAAGTACTTGCATAACGGGATCTCGACAGTGTCTACGGCAACGTTATTCAACCGCTGTGCCATGGCAGGCTAGCGTGCCAAGAGCTGTTCTCTAGTGTGCCACCAGAGCTTGAAATGACCACATTTATTTACAGCCACCGCCACCACCAGTTCAACTGGTTTCTTCTTTTAATTTGAGGGCCGATGTATCTTATTTTTGTTACTTGTGAGTACCAGTGTAATTGTTTTTTTTTAATATGGGGGCTAAAGGGTTTATATTTTTTTTTCCATTGGGGCCAATATATTTTTTTCCATGTGGGGGCTAATGGCCTGCCTTGGCAATTTTAAAATCTTGTTTAATGTGCAACTCACTAGTCTAGGTCAACAGTCGATTGGTTGACCACATTTGGGCAATACAGTAAAAGGGTTGGCACAAGCAAAAGGTCTACATGGCTATGGTTGACACATGATAATATTGACATGGGGGTGTGGCTTGCCAGGGGACAGAGCTCTGGTACCTGCCCATCTAAACCTCCTGTTTCCTGGTGGAGGATTGCTCACACCAGCGGCTTACCTCTGTCCAGCAGCCGCCTGGAGTGCAGTGTTTGGCAAGACGAGGAGATCAGTGGTGGTTGCGGTGGTGACGAGGTGTGCGGCCTGTTCCCTGCATGGGCCCCTGCTCCCGGTGATGCCATTTTGGTGAGCTCTGTTAGTGCGGTCCTGATCTGACACCCGCCGTGGCCTCTCCTTCTCTTGTGTCCATAATACAAGAGTTGCTCCGGCTTTGCTTCTCTCCCTCCTGCACAGCACAAGACGCATAATACAGTCGAGGGCAGTGTTCCTCCATGGGCCCACTCTTTACTCCTTGCATTATAATACTCCGGTGGCCTGATAATTTACTGGATATTCCATCCTCCTTTCCTAATAGCTGGTAAACCCATTAGGAATATTATTTTGCCTGCCCCAATTATTATGGCTGATCATCTATAGTTGTTGCTCAGGGCGATTGATGTTCCTGCTCAGAAGATTGTTACTCAACTTGGATCTGTGGTCGCTGTGCCATCACATCCTGCCAATATGCAGGGCCGGTGCACGATTTCTTTGCCCCCTAGCAAATTGTCAGAACCTCCTTCCAAAATACCGGTTCCCTTGGTTTTTGTGAACATGGCATCTTATAAAGTAAGTTTAGTGGATTGGGTTAAAGTTTTACTGTTAGGAGTTATGATTAGAGAGAGGTGTGTATCCTGTCACATCCCTAGGCCTGGACCGGCTGGGGCCTGCCCTCCCATGCTAGCCGAGTGTCACTCACCAGCCCCCTGACTGGAGGCCCCGTCCTCTCCTTCTGGGGTCACTGCCGGCAACCTCTGGTGTTGAGCATCCATCTGTCTAATGAGGGGCGGGAGGAGGCCTGCGCGGTGACGGGGGAACAGATACACAATACCGCGGTGCCGGGCTAATGTAACCGTGAGGAGGCGAGAGCAATCAGCGATCATCAGATTGGTGCAGGTCACATCATAGCCACCATGCAGGTACTTTACATACCCTAACCCTATATGCCCACGTCACGTGATGTCGTCAGTGTGTGTGTGTGTGGGGGGGGGGGGCGCCGCCAGAGACTGTTTTATGCGGGGTGGGGAAAATTTTATAGATACGCCACTGACCCCGGCCTCAGGGAGGGATCTGCACTGGGACAGTGTGGTCGGTGTATGTCTGATGGCCGGGAGGGAGGTAAGCATTATTATTCTGTCAATTATCCCCTGTGTGTATAACGCTGGGTGGAGTTGTTATACACAACTCCACCCAGCGTTATACACACAGGGGATGATTGACAGATGTGGCTAAATATATAAGAGATGCCTGCGTGAATAAATTCCATGCAGTCAGCATCCCTGTCGGTGACTATGTGGGGAGCGGTAGCAGGCAGCCCGGAAAGGGGGTTAGATTTAGGCACTAGTGGGGGGACTACAGAAAGACTGTGGGAGGGGGGATATGGTTCGGCTGCAGGGAGGGTGGGTTTGGCAATTAGAAGGGGGGGTTGCAGATAGGTATTCTGTGGGGTTGGTGGTATGTTTTAGGTGGTGGGGTACAGGAGTTAAGTTTATGAACTAGCATGGAGGGTTAGTGTCAGGCTGTGGGGGGGGGGGGGTTAGGTTGCTGCAAGGGAGGGTTAGGGTACGAGGGTAGGGGGATAGAATTATGGTACATATCGAGCCCCTGTCGAGATTTTTTCATATCGGGATGCTGGGATCGGTCTCTTGACTGCCGGCATCCTGGATATTGTAGGTATAACGTTCTACAAGGTTATGGATTGCATAGGCTAATGTTTGCTGGGATTGTACTACATGTTGCGGATTCTAGTTAGGGCTGGCTGTAAAGGGGGATGGATCAGCTGGTGTTTGGGGAAGCCCTTTCTACCCCAGGTGAAAGTGACATCCCCATCCTCCAGCAGCTACGTGGCCTGATTGCACCATTTATGGTCCCAGTGGAGGGAGCAGACAGGTGGAGAGCAACATTTCCTGGGATGGTATCGGCATTCCAGCACTTGTGATGCTGGTGGCAGAAGACCGACAACGGCACTCCAATGTACAGAAGCCTGACACCTGGGTGGTAATTATCTGCAACCAATCCTAACTCCCCACCACCACCGGTTAACCCTAACACCTCCATTAGTGTCTAACCCTAACCACTTTCCCTGCCTTACCATACAACCTTAGTACCCAACCCCTCCACAGCCTAATATTAACATACCCTCTACTGCCCAATCCAATAACCTCCACCGCCGCACGCTAACCTCCTCTGTACTGCCTACAGTAAACACCCCACCGCGAACGGCCTAACCCTAACCAGCTGCAATACAGTATACTTGCGTTAAGGGTGCTGACAGTTGGGATTCCGGTTCCAGTATTGTCAGCAGATTTGGTATTATAGCACCGCTCTTCTGACCAGTATCCGCTGTGATGCTAAACGAATCCCTATTACCTAGTCTTAACTGTGTGACATTACATTGTCATTGAGTGTATAGTGTATTCTACAATGGTAATGTAATGCCATATAGTTAGAACTGAAGGGCACTGTCATGTGTCATAATGTGATATGTACATTGTAGAGGGCACTATTACAGTATGTTCCATAATAAGAAAAGGGGGCACTTTCATACTTTATAGTGTGGCATAAAATGAACTGAGGGCACTGTAGTGGCAATATATGAACTGGGGGGTACGAATTAGGGGCAAGATGCACTAAGCTTCAAACGTGATACAATGGAGAGTGATAAACAGCCAGCCAATCAGCTCCTGCCTGACATTTTTCAAACACAGTCTGTGACATGGCAGTTAGGAGCTGATTGGCTGGCTGTTTATCACTCTCTATGTCATCACTTTTGAAGCTTAGCGCATCTGCCCCGTAATATGAACTGGCAGGTCTACAATGTGACATCAAGTATACTAGAGAGCTAAGATAGTTCATGAAATAAAATAGGCCACTACTATGGGGAATAACAGTACCAGGGTACTACTATGGTTCAGAAAATTAACTAGGGTACTATTATGGGCCATACAATTAAAAACTGCTATGCAGTGGTGTACAGTATCTTAAGAAGCTTTGGGAATTATGGCAGGGGCCCTTCAATATGTTGTTATGGGGGCAAAACGTGTGGTTATGACCCCTGAGCAATGGATAACGTTTGTGTACTGCAATAGATGTACAGTACTGTACCATTCCTTTCCAGCTTCACTTCATTTATTGAGAAGGTCAAGTGAAATAATCAACATTTAGTGGTAATGAAGAAATGAATGGATGCAGACAAGTTACAATGATGAGTCACAGTCATGTATAATTATTACCGATTAGTCTTAAAGCTAATGAACAATGCCTCTGTTTCATGACGACACTTACACAAGCGTAATGACGCGTATATACATAATCCATAGATATTCTAATCTCATGATGACTCATTTTTTGACTTTTGACACTTACAGATATTATTGTGTTACTTAGAAATAAAATATATTGACATTTTTGATGAAATTGTATATTTTTAATTTTACTGGATGTTTTTAATTAGTCATTATAATTGAGGTAGCTGTCTCAGGCCAAATATACTTAAGGCCAAACCTTTTAAATGAAATGAAAAAAAAAATTACAAAAATTTACAATTAAGGGGGGGTGGGTGGGTTATTCAATCTCCACCGCTATTAGCTATCTGAATAGTGAATATAGTGGCGGGCGCCTATAAAGCATTGAAGAGGCAAATTGACAGAACGGGCCTGACTTTAAAAGCTGGCTGAACGACACCACCTCGACATTCACCAGAGCCTGGGAGTGGGATCTAGGCTTAACTATCTCTAACAAAGAATGGGAATCTATCTTCCTAAAGGCCCATGCCAGTTCAGTTTGCATCCAAACAAGGGAAACCCAATACAAAATAATTATGCGCTGGTACAGACATCCATCTCTTCTACACAACATGAATCCGGCGATCCCAGCAATCTGCTGGAGGTGCAGGAAAACCACTGGGACTCTCCTACACATATGGTGGGAGTGCCCACTGATTACCTGTTTCTGGACCAATGCTATTGAGACCTCACAAAAAATACTCCACATCTCCCTTCCCGCAACTCCGGCCTTCTGGCTATTAAACCTCTCCACCACTCCACTTTCCTCCTACAAAACCTCGTTGCTGCGACACCTTAGTAACGCCGCGAGAGCAGCAATACCAACCCTTTGGAAATCCACGATCCCTCCCACACGCAAATCCTGGTTCGCCAAAATTGACCACTTCATGTCCATGGAGGATGTTTTATTATCATCAGTAGACAAACTCGCAAATTTTACAGCCACATGGCTTCCTTGGCTGGATTATAAATCCTCACAAGAATACAAAGATTCTATTAGTAGATAGTATGGCTGGATCTAATCCCGGACTACAATAGCTTTCACTTACTTCTGTCACCCTATATTCGGGAAAGGTCAGACACCCCCCCCCTTCTTCTTTGACTCTTCTCTCCCCTCTCTTCTTCCCCCCTCTCTTCTTCCCTATTACCCCTTCCCACCCTATACCCCCCCCAACCTCATGTACCTCAACCTGTCTGCACCAAAGCGAATAACCACATTGCACCTTTTTTTTCTCTTCTCGCCTCAACTCATTACGTCTAAATGATGTCACAGACCTTTGAGGACCTCATTAAGAGCATTTACACTATTGTTTATTGTTGACAACTATTTGCCTCACTGCGTCGAGACAAGCAGACTATTTATATGACTCAGTGTATGAATCCCCTGTTATTTCTTTCAATATTCAATAGAAACTGATTATACAAAAAAAAAAGCTGGCTGAACTGGCGCGATCACGGCCGAATCTTGAAAGTACAGAGCCGTTTATGCGTAAATGCCCCCTTTTCGAAGATCGCCAGGTGGGACATTGCATCCTGTCTGGCGATATGCGGGCCAGCATGATGGCTGTCGGGACTAATCAACAGTCGTGACCCAGGCTATACTTACTTTTATCCTGGCCGGAGATCATCGAAAAGGGGGCGGGGCTGACACCATGTGATGTCAGCCACCCACTCCACGCAGCAATCCTCACAGAGGAATGCCCACGTTTTTATGGAGGCCCATAAAATGCTGGGCATTCCCCAGGCCACACTATTCTTTCTGTTGTATTGTGCGTCTAGGGTAGGACTGTGGACAAATTCCGCCAATAAAACTGATAGAATTTTAAAGCTAAAGGCCCATACACACTGGGCGACTTTGAGCTAAAAGCCGCTCAAAACAGCAGCTTTCAGCTTGAAGCCACCCAGTGTGTATGCCCCAGCGCTGAGCGTTGCTGCGCGCTCCCGCATCATCGCCGGGAAAGCCGTTCATCTGCTGGTTATACAGCAGCAGATGAGCGGCTTTGAGGACGGCTTTGCATAGCTCTGCGCTGTGCAATGCCGTCCTCCCCCCTCCGTTGGCACCGGGCAGGGGGAAAGCCACTCAGTGTGTATTCACTGCGCTGGGGTTTTGGAAGCTGTGGTCCGCTCTCCAC
Source organism: Crinia signifera (assembly GCF_055691185.1). Lineage (NCBI taxonomy): Eukaryota > Metazoa > Chordata > Amphibia > Anura > Myobatrachidae > Crinia > Crinia signifera. The sequence goes on from NC_139217.1 coordinate 46,607,939, forward strand.
TCTCTCACAGCTCTGCAATTATTTTTCAAGTACTCAGAAAACATTATTAACCCTTTGCAATCCAATTTTTTTTTCTGCAGTTCAAATAATCTGGTTTAAATGTTTAAATTAATTGTAATTAAAAATATATATATATTCAAAAATGGTCTACATTGAATGTTGAACGATGTTTATGTTCTTATTTTAAAGTGTCTCACCATTGGATCTGCTACTAGCGCTAGGGCTGTTGAGCCTGACTAGACGTTGGACCTGAAACGGTTAAAAACAAGAAAGCTGTACTTAATTGATCATCTTAAGGTTCAGTTACATGGTGCTGGACAGGAATATTCTTCTGTTTGTCCATCTTGCTTCTTATCCAAAGCCACCAGCCGTAGGAAGCGTCTATTACAAGCAGACGTCTCCTTCTGCAATACTGATCGAGATGCATACCTCCCAACTTTTGAAGGTCTGCAGGCGGGACGATGCTCCTGCGCGCCGGAGGCGCGCCCAAATTTTTGGGGGTGTGGCCTAATTTGGGGCGTGGCCTATACTCGCAGCTCTTCCGCGAGGCCACGCCCCCATTTTGCCGCTATGGGGGCATGACCCAGAGGCTCTGTGAGCCTCTAGCCATGCCCCCAGTCCCCTGGCTGCGGGAATAGACGCTGTGCCCATGCGCACAGCGTTTATTCCCCGCTGCTTAGCAGCTGACAGGGGGGACTCCCAACAGCCCCCCCACACCGCGGGACACTGCCGCCCGCGGGTGGGACATCGGGACAGGCCCTGACAATCGGGACTGTCCCGATAAAATCGGGACTGTCCCGATAAAATCGGGACTGTTGGGAGGTATGGAGATGTTTCCTATGATGCAACATTGGATTTCTCTCCCACCATCAGCTTATAACACCCATGAGCCTGCACCTACGCAAAGTACCAATAATAATGCTGAATGAGGCACAGCAGTGACAAGACATGAATGAGGTCCAATGAGCAAGAGAAAAGAAACGCAATATAAGGGAAGAAGCGGAAGACGAAGGTGGAGAAGGTGTGGTACAAACCCAGTGGTTTCTGGAAATGGATGGAAGAAAAAGGAGGGGAAACAGATGGGAAGGAGGAACAAATGGAGATATACAAAGGAGGAAGATGAGAGACACACCTTAGGATACAACTATAGAGGAACAGATACGGAGCGATAGGTATATGCACAGGTTGGAAACTAAGGGCCGGATGTATCAAGCTTTAAAAAGTGATAAAATGGAGTGATAAACAGCCAGCCAATCAGCTCCTAACTGCCATGCTACAGGCTGGGTTTCAAAAATGACAGGTAATTGCTGATACATCTGGCCCAAAGATGGTTACAGATGCACAGTCGAGGAGTGGAGACACATACAATGGATGGGGCAACATGAGAGTTATTATGGGGTGGAGTTTTTGGACCGGCTGCTGTCGACTATGAATTTGACTGCACCGTGCCGCAATATTTCACATCTGCAATAAGAATGTCGCCAGCTTCTCACCCTCTGGTTCCTCTGGTTTACAGGGAATGATGACCAGCAGGCCTGGCCATGCACAAGTCCTGAGTTCTACTGTTTGTCTTGTTTCTTAGTCGGGCATAGATGTATCTTTATATTGTAAACCTGACTATTATTATTTTACTATAGCAACCAGCAATTACTCCTCCAACATTAATAAAAAAGCTGTTCTCTGTGACTTAATGAAGTTTTTGATCGGGGTGACGGATGACATCACTGCGAGCTATATTTAACAGCTGACCTTGGAAAACACATTTGTGTGTTGGAGCAAAACGTTAGGAAAAAGAACCCAGCTACCAAGTATACAGCTCAGATTATTTGAAACTGTGGCATTATGGACAATAAAAAGTTTCAAGCTATCTGGCCAAGTTATTTGAAATGACGTCACCGGCCCAGCAGCTGCTTTCTGTACGAATAGTGCTAAACTCATCTCCTTACACACACAGGAGTTACTTAAAGCAAATCAATGATGCAGGGATGTGCGGTTCCATCTTCAGTTACCTGTGTACAGTGGAGAGTGATAAACAACCAGCCAATCAGCTCTTGCCTGTCATTTTTCAAACACAGACGGTAACATGGCAGTTCGGAGCTGATTGGCTGGTTGTTTATCACTCTCTATTGTATCACTTTTTGAAACTTGATACATCTGGCGCCATGTGTGCCTCTGTCCCCTCTTTTGTATGTACAGATGGAGTCCTCCCCAGCCTGCCTTCTCTGGATAGCCATGGTGAGCCTAGGCCTATTGTTCTCAACTGCAATACAATACATAGAACAATACAGTAGGGGATTAGCATAGGATTAAGTGTGACAGCTCTGGCTCTCTTATATCCTATTAAAGGGTTAGATGAGGATGGCTCTATCTCTATGTATCTGTTTCTAATTGTATCTCAGTCGTCAAACAATGTCGTCATTTGTAAACCACCACACCCCACTGAGTTCCTCTGTTTCCTCATTTTGGGTGTCTGTACAGTAGCCAGTCCCATCTTTATCTACCATTTGTCTCCACAACCCACTATTGCGCCTCTCACAGCTCAATTTTCTTTTTGCCACGCACCTTTGCATTCCTCCCCCTTCTTATTCCACTTCATCTCTCTAAACTGCTAAACATGGGTTCCGAAAAAAGGGAATCCATGCCCCTCTGAGGGGTTGTGTAACTATACCCCCAAAATTGGCACAGAAATGCCTACTTTCATTATTTCATCGGTCACTTGAGCATTTCCACTTGGAGAAGTCGGTGCATGCTCAAATACACATTCCTGATTTATCGTCCGGCTCATCCAATGATATTATGCCATCAGTAGCTAGCCATCGATGGTGAAAAATAGTCAACATCAACCTCTGACCATCAATGGTTGATGGGCAACTCATTCTGAAAAAATCCCCTCTCCTATATGTAGAAAGCAAGCATACTGTATCTAATAACATTGGGCCTTATTCTGGTCGATGCGTACTTTCCCGAACTCTTTTGGATGGCGGTTTTTAGCCATCTGCGCGTAGGCAACGCTATGCGCATGTGCCACGCAAGGTCTCCGTACTTGTTCTCACTAATACCGTTCAGAAATGTGCACCGCATTCACTCTCAAGATATGGGTGTATTATGGGCGTCATTCGGAAGTACACAGGGGAGTAGTTTCAAAGTGGGCTAAACTGGGCGTAAACATGGGCGTACACGAGGGAGTGCACTAATTCTGGTACGCGTACATTCGGACAGCACACCGAATGCACACAAACAAAAAGGCAGGAAATATGCGGTCTTCATAAGCAAGTATTGGTTTTTCGGACACCACTCGGTCATGCGCTAGGCATTCGGAACGCCCAATCAGTACGGGCGCACCTCAACCAATGTCACCTGAACACAATACAATCCACTCCTTTACTCATTACTCATTAATTACACTCTTGTCATTGCTTCAATTGGAACCATTGCAGCTTAAATGGACCATTACTAAACACACAAATATATGCTGCATTTTTGACACACATTTACACTGCAAGCAATGGACAGAACTTCCTATCACTAATATAAATATACATGTCACTTGGGTCATGTGACCGAATTCTGAGTTCAGATAATAGTGGTGAGTTTTGCGAAAATACACCGCATCGGTGCGTACGGCCAGCTTCCCGTCCATTCTGACGCGGTAAGACCGTGCAGACGCTGTAAGACCGTGCAGAATATGTGTGTGTCCACTGCACACGCAAGGTTTGGATGTTGTCCGTAAACACGCCCTCTTCTTAAAGTGTGAGTCTGTCCGAATGCGGAGGACCGGTGAGCGCTCCGAAATAATACGGAAATTTACGCACCAACCAGAATAACCTCCATTGTGACCTCAAGTTACTATAGAAAACCTACTAAATAAGCCCAATGAAGTAAATAATTAGTTCTCGGAGACCTGACATAAACTATTCCATGCCGTGTATATACCTCTCTGCGGATTAATATAAACATGTCTAGTCTACTATATGGATTCCGTTAAGTCCCGATAATGAATGTTATTTCTGGCTTCACAAACATTACATCCTATAAAATGATACGACTTGCACACATTTTTTCAATATACACCAGGCAGAAGCTATTGAACATTTTCGGGCCGGTTCACAGTTTGCAAAGGCGGCTACTGAAACCTCACATTATTTTGCGGCGTTAAATTACATCCAGTATCATGTTCAAAGTCTGGATTGGGGTTTTGTATAGTCACGGAATGATTCATTTGCAGCCACTGTGAGCGGTGTTGCTCATACACCGAAAAAGATATCTTTCAGCCCTCTCCCTAAAATTGCTGTAAATATAAATGTGTTAAAATTACCCAAATAAATAAGGGATTTTTCTTTTTGTTGCACCCATTGCACACTGGTGGAGGATAAGGCAGGGTTAGGGTATAGGCCTTTCACATTGCAAATGCCAGGTTGCATCATGGATTTGGACACGGGTCCATCCTGGGATCGACCTGGCATTTGCTAAGGAATGAGGACTGCAGTAATACTAAAGAATGTGGACTGCAGTAATCGGGGGGGAATTGTAACTGGAATATATCAGTGATATCTCCTCGGTGCAGGTCCTGAAGCACAGGCTTCTTCAATGTGGGACCCCATTTGACTCATCATTTCTGAGCGCCTGCTGCCATTTTTCTGAAAACTTTGTTTTCATACTTAGTTGAGTCGCTTAGTTTCCATGTTGACGGTATGGCATTTTTTTTTCCATGAAGACCACTTTTGGCCAGACTTCTCCGAAAAGTAGATGTGTGTACCTGCGTCCCACTGGTATCTGCGAGTTCTGAGCTGATGGCACTGCTGGACTTCTTCCGATTTGAAAGGGAAGTAAGCATGATGTGTCTTTAATCTGAGTTTCCTTGGCCGACCCCTGCGTCTATGATCCTTCATTTTGCCAATTTCTTTGGGCTTCTTCAAAGGAGATTGAACAGCACATCTTGAAACCCCAGTCTGCTTAGAAATCTTTGCAAGGGAGAGACCTTGCTGATGCAGTATAGTACCTTATGTCTTGTTGCTGTTCTCAGTCTCCCCATGGTATGACCTCACCTTTGTAACAGACTCTGGTTGTACCTCACCCACTTTTAAGCCTCCTACACAGCTATTTTTGTTTCAGTTAATGGCATTGTTTCAACCTAGATATAATAATGATAATCATTATCACCTGTTTGGTATAAATGGTTAATGGTACACCTTACTGTAATCCTGCAAAATCCATGACTTGGTCCAAGTGTACCTAGAAGATGTTGTTTTGAAGGCAAAGGGTGGTCACACCAGATATTGATTGATTTAGATTTTTCTTCTGTTCATTCACTTAGCATTTTGTTACTTGATCAAAACAAAGCATTCTTGCTTTGTAGCATTTTGTTTCCATACCTGCCTAAAACCTCTTTACAGTATGGTATTTGTAGAGGGTGAACCAGTCCAAGTGATTGCCCCTCGACCCTCCCCCGGCCATCACCTTAGGTTTTCAAAACATGACTGCTTGCTGACAACTGTCTGCAGAATGGAAGTCCCAACATCACACTACCCACTTTATGCCCTTACTCACCATTTTGTCAAAGTAGCCACACAACTCATTTTAAAGCATTGTATTTCTAATGTCCCTGGGAATGGTCAAATGTTTACTTGTGAACACTAAATACAAACTTATAATTTCATTTAATAGATAGATAGATAGATAGATAGATAGATAGATAGATATTGTGTACAAAGAAGTCAGTGCAACTTCAGCATTTACTTCTATTCCTACTCTATCATGGCTCATAAGCATACACACTTAGGGGTCAGGGACATTTCTAGACAATTTGGCTCCCTGTGTGAATAGTAAAAAATGCCTTCCCCATAGTCACTGTATAAACTAGACCTTTGCGCGTGCTGGAAAGGGTGCATGGCCTCACTGCAATGGGAGTGGCCTAGCAGGTAAAGACTGCCTTATACCCCAGATTATGACCACCCTGCTCCCCCAGCCATTGGTCACTAGAGGGGGGGGGGAAATAACTATATTATTTTCCACACAGTAATGCCCCTTGCACCATATTATGCCCCTCAGTTATGCTCCTGACATCATATTATATACCCCGTAGCCAGGCAGTGTCATAATGCCTCACTACCGGTTTGTTGTCAGGGGTTTCATGCCATCGCCTCCTTCTTGATTACCATCTTGACTGTATGGCTTTTGCACACATATATATGGTCAGACTAATACAGTGTTCCAATCATAGGAGCCCATGTTATTTACCTCTTGAGCTCGTACCTGATTGGCTACGGGGAGTTCCATTGACTGATGTTACATGACATTCCCCTTCAGTTATGCAGAGGAGCAGCATAAGTAAACACACATGCTGCTTTTTGGTCTTTTTTTTAATCCTTGGGATGTCACACGGACCGAAGAGGACATAATCTACACTGGAAATAGGGGAGTATTGGATTTTTTTCCACAGCACCCTAATGGATTCTACGTGGAGAAGAGGACCGATCTATGAGGCAAGATAGGTGAGTATATGTATGTATGTATGTTATGATGTGCATGTATGTTATTTTTACTTTTCATTTTGTGTGTATTTATTTTAGTATTGGTTCTGCTGTGGAACTACAAATCCCTGCAGACCCTTTAATGCCCCGCATGCAGGTACATGTGGTATCAACCCAACTCACACTAACATGAAAATATGAATCCTGAGAGCTCAGCAGCTATGTAAAGTTCTCAGGCCGAAAATAACCACAGCCAACTCCATTCGTAACAGTTTGTATTGCCGCTCGGTTATTATGGCCAAGCTTAGTTAATTTAGGAGTCACACTGTAGATACTTTTCAGCTCCAGGCCAATGTGGCCCTTAATCTGCCACTGTCTGATGGATGTTCATAAAAAGAAGACTACAGAGGGCTTATCGATATTGCCTTCAGTCTTCCAATCACCGGCACACCCCCCCCTGTACAGCGGCCGGGGGGGCGGGTGATCACCGGAGCGTCCACCCCCTGCACCGACACTGTATATACATATATATATATATATAATATATGATATATATTGATATGTAATGGTTAGCATTGCTGCCTCCCACATTTCAAAAATATACTGGTAGGCTAATTGGCTCTCAACAAATGAACCCTAGTATGTGTGTGCGTGTACATGTGTGGTAGGGAATATAGATTGTAAGCTCCACTGGGGCAGGGACTGATGTGAATGGTCAAATATTCTCTATGTGTGCGCTATATAAGAAACTGTTAAAAAATCTATATATATATATATATGTATATATGCATTCTCACTGAACCTTATCACTGACACACATCTCCAGAAAGGACAGTGAGAAGCTTATTTCGACCATTTTTTATGACTGTTTACTGGCTGCACCTGTCCTCGTGTTTATATTGCTATTCGTTCATTTATATATGGACCAAAAAGCCCTCCGCACAAATTGACATTTTGAGACAAGGTCTAAAAACTACAAAACGCACCTTGGGAAAGGACTTAGTACACAAACACCTTGTCGGAGTTACATCCTATTCAAGAAAATTTGTGGAAATTGTATCTATGCTTTTTGCGAACCCCTGATGAAGTCCCATGTAGGGACGAAACGCGTTGGGCCAGTCTATTTACTGTTGTGAATTTTACCACTGTACTTTTTAAGGTCTGAAACAAGTACCACAGTCACATTGAACAAGAGACATTTTAATAAATATATACATATTGCAGGTTTTAGTTAAAAAAAAAATGTGTGTGTTACTTTGAATTGCCAGAAACCAGTGTTCCCTCTTACTGACTCACACATAATACAGTAGTAACTCAGGAATGAAGTGAGCACTGCCATCTTGTGGATTAAGTAGACATTTCACTCACTAAAATCATTGGGGATTATTCTGAGTTGGGAGCAAAAAAACAAAACAAAACAAGTAACCTTGTATCTGGAACAACCATCTTGCAATGTAAGGGGTGCGAATACATGTATTTATTGTTTTTGGAAGCAGGGTAAATAGTAATACTGTCTGCTTTTGCATGTAGCCCACAAATGTTTTGCAGCTTTTTTTTTAAACTACAATTTAGATTTGGGTTTTGAGCAAACTCCTCTTAAATCTATGGGGTCTGTTTATTAAGCACGGAGGTTGAGATAAAGTACCAACCATCCTGTCATTTTTCACTGGGCCCAATTCAAGTTTGTACACTACGGCCGATGTTCACGCAACAGAGCCAAGGTGCTGCTGCAATCTTACTAGCAATGAGGAGCATGCGCACTGCATCTATTCACTATTGCTCCGTTAAGCAGACTAGCAAGTGACAAGGGGCCTCCCAACTCCCCAGACCCCCCTACCCCTGAACAGTGGCGTAACAAAAACATTTGTGCCCCCCCTGTTGGGACAATTTCGGTGCCGTCCCCAGTTAAAAGGCAAGACACCCCCCCCCCCCCCCGGGGAGCTGGCAGGGGGGTCCATGCGGCGCCAGGGTCCGTGCGGCATGGGGGTCCTTGCAGCGCGGGGGTACCTGCGGTCAGGGAGAGCCTTCAGGTCCCTGCGGTGCTGAGTGTGACGTTGCCAGAGTCCCTGCAGTGACCTGGAAACAACGCGCTATCCGCCGGCCGGCGGCACGGGAAGCGCTCCTGACTTTGAAAACACTGGCCGCATGCTGATTGGCTGAGATTCAGTCAAAAAAGTTTTTTTGGTGTCTATTTCAATATAGTCATGGACACCTATATAAGTGTACCGCCAGTGGCGTAACTATAAATTTTGCTCCCCCCTGCCAAAAAGTTTGTGCCCCCCCCTCCCCCAGGCTCCTCCCCAGGTGTTTCCCCAGCATGTGACATAATGACGTCACATGCATAACGGAGAAGCTGAAGCAGGAGAGAGGAAGAGAGACCAGCAGACACTGCTGCTTCCCTTGGCTCCAACGCATCCCTGGCCGCCCCAGCACACCCATCCGCCCGCCCATCCTGTACACAGTAGCCAATAGCCGGCTCTGTGTACAGTCAATTGAATCAGTGGGGGGATTTGTTATCTCTGCCATGGCCGCACCCACACTGTGGCTGACTCGCCTCCAGTGCTCAGTCAGTGGGCAGCGGCAGGCAGCAGCATGTCAGTGAGTCGAGCGGGTGCCGGCGCCCACACAGACCCCACTGCTGCTTGCTCTCCCAAGTGGCTGCTGGGGCTGCCTTACAGTAGTTACGCCACTGTGTACCGCACAGTGATTTGAACTGAGGTGCCCACTGATGGAATCTCTAATCCATCGCTTTCTTATAAAGACACCATTGGTACTACCATCGGATCTCAGAACAACCCTGTGGTTGTCCAGAAAGTCCATCGCAAGAATGCTGCTGGAGCTGTTACAACTGCGTATGAAGATGCAGTTGCAGGTTTAGATATGCCCTAAATGGTAATAATATACCTATGTATTAATATCCACCCCCTACCTACCACAAGCGCTCACTGCATGTCACCGCACTCTCAATGTGTGGCATATATACGTAGCAGTTAATTTACTAAGATGGGAGTTTTATTGAAGGTCATCTTCTACTTCTAGATCGGGTTGGCCACACCTGTCCTCAACATCTACCAACAGTTCATGTTATTCAGGCCACCTGTGGATCTGTAGAAGGAATGAATGCAGCAGGTTTTAAAAATGTGACAGTTAGTAATGACTACAGCTGTGCACCAGCTAGGGAGTCTGGGAAATGTGACAGTTAGTAATGACTACAGCTGTGCAGCAGCTAGGTGACCTGGGTCATGTGACAGTTAGTAATGACTACAGCTGTGCACCAGCTAGGTGATATGGAACGTGTGACAGTTAGTAATGACTACAGCTGTGCACCAGCTAGGGAGTCTGGGAAATGTGACAGTTAGTAATGACTACAGCTGTGCAGCAGCTAGGTGACCTGGGTCATGTGACAGTTAGTAATAACTACAGCTGTGCACCAGCTAGGTGATATGGAACGTGTGACAGTTAGTAATGACTACAGCTGTGCACCAGCTAGGGAGTCTGGGAAATGTGACAGTTAGTAATGACTACAGCTGTGCACCAGCTAGGTGACCTGGGTCATGTGACAGTTAGTAATGACTACAGCTGTGAACCAGCTAGGTCAGGGCTGGGCAACACCGGCCCTCCAGATGTTAATGAACTACACATCCCAGGATGCTTTGCATTAGTTTTGCTATGTGACCATGCTGAAACTGATGCAAGGCATGCTGGGATGTGTAGTTCATGAACATCTGGAGGGCCGGTGTTGCCCAGCCCTGAGGTAGGTGATATGGAACGTGTGACAGTTAGTAATGACTACAGCTGTGCAGCAGCTAGGGAGTCTGGGAAATGTGACAGTTAGTAATGACTACAGCTGTACACCAGCTAGGTGATATGGAACGTGTGACAGTTAGTAATGACTACAGCTGTGCACCAGCTAGGTGATCTGGGCCATGTGTCAGTTAGTAATGACTACAGCTGTGCACCAGCTAGGTGATATGGAACATGTGACAGTTAGTAATGACTACAGCTGTGCACCAGCTAAGTGATCTGGGTCATGTGACAGTTAGTAATGACTACAGCTGTGCACCAGCTAGGTGACCTGGGTCATGTGACAGTAATGACTACAGCTGTGCACTAGCTAGGTGATCTGGGTAATGTGACAGTTAGTAATGACCACACCTGTGCACCAGCTAGTAGATTTTGGAAATGTGGACCGTTGGTTCTGGAAGATAATAGAAACAATCTGATTAGTTGCTATGGGCAACATCCCATCTTAAACAGAACTCCCATTTTAGTAAATTTACCCCGTAGATTAATGTCAATTTATTATCAGACTTTTACTAAATCATGTGCTTTGTCTTTATCATCTAAGCATATTTGTTTATTGATACAATACTAAAGGTGCGACAACTCCGCCTGCACACAAAAGGGGACTAAAAGCACCAAACACTGCAGCTGCTGATAGTTACAGGAAAGTGTATAAAGTACCAACCGACGGAAAATGGAAAACCCTGAAGCAGAATTGCATATCTTACTGTACATCTGGTGGCATATGTGTCATCATTATCCGCATATAGAACCTGATTCAGTACACTAATACAAGCGTGATTTTCTAGGCTACAGAACTGTTAGCAAGTCAAGCTGTCACTGAGAAATGAAGTGAGACCTCTTCAGTCCTAAGGAGACACGTGTGCCAGATACCGCAAGGCTGCATTGGTGTGTTTGCAGGTGTTATATTTTCGGGCATGTGCAGAGATTGCAGAGTACAGATGGAGCCGGCTCCATCTTTGCAAGGGCTGGCGATTCTATCGCCAGTCTCCACCAGTGGCCGGCTCTTGCCAGGGGCGCGCCCGCAGTGGCGCTGTCCGAAAACTGGGACGTGCGTGCGTGTGAGACGCATGCGCGTCCCAGTGAGATGGATCGCCTCTGCGCCGGCGATCACTAGCGCAGGCATGCTGGCGATCCACGGACAAGGACAAGGAGCGCTCCATCTGTACGTTATGTTCAATCAGACCCATGGTCAAAAGAAGACATACTGTAACTGGATGATGCACTGTAACTGGATGATGCTGTTGCTATGCAGGATTACTGCATATCAAGCATGTTACTGTGCCTTGTGTGTGTTTGGACAAATACAGCTTTATTCTTTTTCTGGATAATGGGCGATGTCCGCTAGATCTTAATCTCTTCACATTTTTTTCTCACTACTTTGAAGCACCTGCGAGCAGAACCCATATACTTTGAATTCCCGCCGTCTTTGTCTGCACATCCTATACCCTAAAAGCTGGTAAAACATTTCCCATGGTGTCTTTTCAAAGGACGATTCTCCCTTGCTTCGGCTCACTCTATTCCTGAGAAACGGACATTGTTCATTGCTTAAACTGACACAGACAAACCAAACCTACTTCTGTCATGTACACAGAAGATAGCAATGTATGAGAAGAATAGGCGGCTTATACAAAGTCATTGGGATGTGCCATCAATAGCGAGACCTTTTTGAAAAACGAGGTACAGTACTGTAAATACTGTACTGTAGCCGCCTGAAAGATCACCTGTTTACACGCGATGATCTCTGAAGATTCAAAGGAGTGGAGACTTACAGAGGCTTAAAAGAACATGCAATGGAAAGCTAATAATAGATTAATTTGAGCAAAATGAGATATTTTTTTCAATACGGTCATTATGGGTCTTATTTTGGTTCATTCTTTCTGACAAAATCCTTCTTAGATGGGCAAAACCATGTGCACTGCAGGTGGGGCAGGTGTTACTTGTGCAGAGAGAGTTAGATTTGGGTGGGGTTTTACTTTAAAGTGAGATCTATATTGCAGTGTAAAAATAAATCAGTCAGTATTTTCCCTGCACAGAAAAAAAATTACTCACCCAAATCGAATTCTCTCTGCACAAGTTACATCTGCCCCCCCTGCAGTGCACATGGTTTTGTCCATCTAAGAAGGATTTTGTCAGAAAGAATGAACCAAAATAAGGCCCTATGTGATGGTGAATACTGTTGTTTATTTCATTTCTCCACCCAAACTTTTTATAGTGATTATCCATGAGATGCCTTGGGTCATTCATCCCCCACCCCTAGAATATTTCTCTGCTATCCTAGCAGCACCAGCACCCAGTATCATTTCCAGCTTCAGTGCCCTGTATCATTCCACCCCCAGACTACAGTGTCTTCTCTAGCGCCCAGTCACCTCCATCCCCTGCCCCCAGTATCAATTCCAGCCACATTCCCCACTTCCAGCTGCAATGTCCAGTGTCACTTCCAGCCCTATTGCCTCTTCAGCCCCAGCCTAGTGTTGTTGTCTCTTCCAGCCTGCAACACTTACCTTCCACTGGCTGCCCACCAGTCCATGCCCCCTCTCTGACTGTGCAAATGACAACAGTCCTAGCAGCCCCAACCTGCCTATAACCTATGATGCCTATTTAGTACACCACACTGTTATAAGTCTCTCTGTTGCTGGAGGGGAGATGATGAGTTGGTGGTGGTGGTGGCGGGCAGATGAGGTTGTTGACGATGGCTGGAGTAGAGGAGATGAGGTTCTTAAAATATGAGAGAGTGAAAGGCAACACTGTAGGATGAGAACATACATTTGGACATGGAGGAAGTCCCCTATAGAGCCTGATATCCTCCACTGTCACTCAGCTGCACACGGGCATTTTGCCGATATCTGGGGAATTTGGAATGCCAGTGTTGAAGAGTTGATCTGCGAGGGTAAATAGTGAGCGGTGGTGCCACAGAGTCACGATCAGTAAAAGAAGCATTGTACCCAGATGTCGGCTTTCTGAGGCAGAGGGCAATGCCAGCGTTACCCTATAGAAGCCTATGGGCTTCTTTCTGCCTCAACTCTATAGACGGATCTGATTGGATCCCTCCCAGCATCCCCCATGGCCGCCGAATCAATAAGAGTATGCACTGAGGGACTCCTGGGCCTGATACCCGGAAGTCCAGGGACCGGTGGCCATCACAAAGGACCTCAGAAAACGCAAGAGGCGTCCGGCCATTGGGAGGGAGAGCCCAGTGGCATAACTATAAATTTTGCTCCCCCCCTGCCAAAAAGTTTGTGGTGCTCCCCCCCCTCCAGGCTCCTCTCCAGCGTGTTTCCCCAGCGTGTAACTTGAGGACGTCACACGCATAACGGAGAAGCTGAAGCAGGAGAGTGGAAGAAAGACCAGCAGACACTGCTGATTCCCTTGTCTCCGACGCATCCCAGGCCGCCCCAGCACGCCCATCCGCCCCCCCCCATCCTGTACAAAGTAGCCAATAGCCGGCTCTGTGTACAGTCAATTGAATTAGTGGGGGGATTTGTCGTCTCTGCCATGGCCACACCCACGCTGCGGCTGACTCGCCTCCGGTGCTCAGCCAGCAGGCAGTGGCAGGCAGCAGCATATCAGTGCGTCCAGAGGGTGCTGGCGTCCACATAGACCCCACTGTGGCTTGCTCCCCCAAGCGGCAGCTGGGGCTGCCTTACAGTAGTTACGCCACTGGGAGAGCCGCTGACATCAGGACCGCCTTCCACCTCCCCACGACCATCGCAGTACCAAGAATGTCTAGACTTATTCGGTGGCTGCGAAAAGGGGGAAATCCATTAATTGGTGGATGATTCCGAATGAATTTCTCTCCTGTGTACATATTTCAGATAATTTATCCATACTTGTAAAACCAGTACTCAGATATTTTATGAGAATTGCTTATGTCCCCTGGTTTCTATTGAATTTTCATAGTAACAAGAAGCCATATTTATTAATTGACCACACTTCCCCTTTAAATAGCAGGAGCCCTAATAGCTATGTAGGAATGAGTCCCTACAGCAAGGCTCCCAGTGTGAGTAATATGCATTGGCAGGAAGAAAATATAACACATTCCTGGCCTTATTCTTTCACCTTTTTTCTTGTACAAGAATGTGTTTCCTTTGTATACAGTTACCCTGACTTAATCGTCAGGGGTCACCATCGCCAGCTTCACAGTGAATAAACGCGTTATAGAACTTTCCTAACGAAGGGGAAAAAAAGAACCCAAAAGCACGTCTCGTCTCTCCGAAGGATAAAGTAACAGTCCGTTCATTTATGTCGTACGAGAAATAGTTCTCTGTGAGTGATGTGTGACACTGGAGCAGCATTTTTAATAATGTTTAACACAAGACAGGTCTCGGTGCAGGAAACATGGCACCTCGGCGATGGCCAAATAGGAGCCACTGAAATAAAATTGCTCCCTGGTGCCAGTTTCAGAGAAAGAACACACTGTTACTGCTCCACCCTTGCGTGCCTCTGAACCCCCGGCTGCAGTTATTTAACATTAAGTCTACATTACTGTTTGCCGTCTCAGTCTTGTATTGTCAAAACCGAGCGGACTTGCCAAAAACTACAACTGAATTTTTTTTTTTATGTGCCCAAAGAAAATAATAGTAAGTGTCCCAATGCATCGCGGCTGAGCTGGATGTCTCTAATATGGCTGATATGCGTAACGGCTGCCTCACATTTCCTACCTACCAAAGCGAGCCGCTAATGTGGCGGAGGTCAGGAGGAGGTGCGCGTTGTCAATAGCAACCAATAACATTCCAGCTATCGCGTTACACAACTATACTAGATAAATGATTTGGTTACTAGATCATTCGAATTGGTACGGGCAACATTTCTGTTTGTTGGGGGAAATTTACTATGATGGTCAGTTACGGCCGTCCCCATGTACGTCTGTGTATGACTGGGATTGGCTGAAAATACAAATGGAGAATATAGCAAATTTACATAGCTGCCGTATTTTCCGATGGCGAAGACATTTTGCACTCGGCTGCTGAATACTGGCAGCCAAATAAGTATTTCTCTGTAAAAAAAAAAAAAAAAGAATTAAATAATAAAAAAAAAAAAAAAAGAGTGGGGTACCCCCCTACGAGCGTAACCAGCCTCGGGCTCATTGAACAGGTCCTGGTTGCAGAAATTCAGGAGGAAAAATGAAATGGTGTCCCCCTGTTTTTCTATAACCAGTGCCAGGCTTTTGGCCCAGTCCCGCTTCCCACAATATGGGGGACAAAAGGAGCATTTCAGAAACCGGCACCGGGCTCAACCAACCAGCGGTGTCATGCCACAGCCAGGGGACACTTTCTACATAAGGTCCCCCAGCCAAAGCATGATCACCTGGCCGGTCAGCTAAACGTGGGGTAGTCCCCGCCACCGCTGGGTTGTGGTGACAGGCTGAAAAGTGTAAAAAATAGAATAAAAATATTGTGCTCTGTTGTAGAACAACAAGTCCCAGCTAGCCTACCCCGCATGTAGGGACTTGGAGAACCACAGGTCTCAGGATGCGGGGCATTAATGGGCCCGCTGGCTGTTATAGTTCCACAACAGAACCAATACATAAATAAAACATATATCATAATAAAATATAACTTTAATACACACCACACACATACATGGACATACGGTGGACATAAGGTCATAGGACATAGTAGAATGCTTAGGGCAGGCTTGCCTACCCTCCCAGGATTGCCGATAGGCTCCCAAAAATCGGGGCCCCCACATAGCCTCCCGGGAAGGTGGGCAATTCTCCCACATTGGCCAGGCAGCCCTCGCTCCCCCCTGCCCTGCAGCACAAAATTACCGTTTTAACGGGTCCGCGGCGAGGGGTGGGGCTAAAATGACGGAAATTGCGTAATTTCGCGTCATTTTAGCCGCTCCCCCAATTTGCGGACCGTGAATTACATTGATGACGGGGCAGGGCTTGATGACGTTTGCCTGTCCCATCCCCCTGACATGCTGCTGTCGGTTCTCCTCTCCGACAGGTAGTCAAGTATACCTTAGGGTACCTGTGGAATAAATTATACTCTTCATCCTATGCAGCATACTGTAGCTCGCGTCCTCTTCGTACTAGTGGCATTCACGGCTGTGTCAAATATAAATAAACCGAAGCTCATATCCAACAGAATGAGGGAACTGCAAGTGTGTTGATACATGCAGTCCCTCTCTGAGAATGAGGGAATCCTCACCAGGTCTTCCCTCAGCCGATCAGGAGCGGGCTTCTGGGGAACTCCACGTCGGATAGGCTCTGCGCGGCTCCATAGAAGCCAATGTTTGAATTTAACATGGACTTCTATGGTGGGAACCGGCAACTCAGGCTGACTTCAAAGTCACCCCGTTGAGGGAACTTGCGTACCCTATGAACTGATTATCCTATGGATTATCTACTGGAGAAGAGGACAGGCCTACGGGGGACCCTATAGGTGGATATATATTAGGGGTGAGCGGGTTCAGATTTCTGGAATCCGAATACACCCGGACATCCCAATCCAAACCCGGACCTGGTATTCCCACCCAGACTCAGAGCTCACAATGCCGCAAAACGCCATCATCCTGCTGGTGTCCTGTGCTGCCTAGTGCTTGTGTCCTGTGTTGCCATAAGTCTATTGGTGCTGCTATATAGGTCCAGTCCAGTGGTACTGACATTAAAGTCCGGTCCAGTGATACTGCTGTATGCGTCCAGTCCAGTGATACTACCATTAAAGTCCAGTCCAGTGGTACTGCTGTCAAAGTCCAGTCTAGTGATACTGCTGTATAATTCCAGTCCAGTGATACTGCTGCATTAGTCCAGCCCAGTGATACTGCTGCATAAGTCCAGTCCAGTGGTAATGCTGTTGAAGTTCAGTGATACTGGCATTAAAGTCCAGTCCAGTGATACTGCTGTATAATTCCAGTCCAGTGGTACTACCGTTAAATTCCAGTCCAGTGATACTGCTGTATAATTCCAGTCCAGTGAAACTGCTGCATAGGTCCAGTCCAGTAGTACTGCCATTAAGTCCAGTGATTCTGCTGTTAAAGTCCAGTCCAGTGATACTGCTGTATTATCCCAGTCCAGTGATACTGCTGCATAAATCCAGTCCAGTGATACTGCTGTATTATCCCAGCCCAGTGATACTGCTGCATAAATCCAGTCCGGTGATACTGCTGAATAAATCCAGTCCAGTGGTACTGCCGTTAAAGTCCATTGGTACTGCCATTAATGTCCAGTGATACTTCCGTTAATGTCCAGTGGTACTGTCGTTAAAGTCCTGTGATACTGCTGTTAAAGTCCAGTGATACTGCTGTATAATTCCAGTCCAATTATACTGCTGCATAAATCCAGTCCAGTGGTACTGCCATTATAGTCTAGTGATACTGCTGTTAAAGTCCAGTCCAGTGATACTGCTGTATAATTCCAGTACAGTGAAACTGCTGCATAAATCCAGTCCAGTGGTACTGCCATTAAATTTCCAGTGATACTGCCATTAAAGTCCAGTCAGGTGATACTGCTGTATAATTCCAGTCCGGTGATACTCTGCATAAATGCTGTCCAGTGGTACTGCCGTTAAAGTCCAGTCCAGTGATACTGCTGTATAATTCCAATCCAGTGACAATGCTGCATAAATCCAGTCCAGTGGTACTGCCATTAAAGTCCATTGGCTCTGCCGTTAAAGTCCAGTGATACTGTTGTTAAAGTCCAGTCCATTGATACTGCTGTATAATTCCAGTCCAGTGTTACTGCTGTTTAATTCCAGTCCAGTTATACTGCTGTCTAATATCAGTCTAGTGATACTGCTGAATAAATCTGGTGCAGTGGTACTGTTGTTTAAGTCCATTGGTTCTGCTGTTAAAGTCCAATCCAGTGATACTGCTGTATAATTCCAGGGGTGCTGTCAAATATTGTGTATAATTCCAGGGGTGCCCCATGTGTGCGGCATATAATTCCAGGGGTGCCCCATATGTGCCGTATAAATCCAGGGGTGCTGCTATGTGTCATATATAATTCCAGGGGTGCTGCCATATGTTGTGTATAATTCTGGAGGTACTGCCATGTGTTTTGTGTAATTCCAGGGGTGCCCCATATGTGCCATATAATTCCAGGGGTGCTGCCATGTGTCATCTATAATTCCAGGGGTGAACCAAGTGTACTGTATAATTCATGGGGTGCTGCTAAGTCTGCTGTATCAGTCCAGGGGAGCTACTCTGTTTTGATTAAAAGAATAAAAAGGTTGTTTGTATTTTTTACTGCAGGAGTGTCACCATGGGGGAGATTCTCTAAACTAAAAATGCGGTAAAAACCCCGTTATCGGGTTTTTACCGCATTTTGGGATGCTCTAAGCATCCCCTGCCAGGTTACCGCGACGGGTGGCATCTTACGCGACCCACCGCTGCTTTCTTACGCGACCCACCGCTGCCCGGCACCGACCCCCCACAGCTGCCCGGACCTGTGACCTCCTCCTCCCTGTACTGTACATCCTCTTCCGGATGCAGGGAGAAGACCCAGCCCCCCCCCCCTGCAGCAGCAGCAGCATCCAGGCCAGGTAAGAGAGGGAGTGGGGGTGCCACCGGGACCTGCCGCTCATCGCCGGGTCACCGCAAAAGACAGGTCTTAACACTAGAGCTGTCTTTTGTCATAATTATCGCATATGTTAGATCATATATGATAATTATGTTTGCCGTAGCCGGCGATGGGCGGCGGAAAGGGGGTGCGGATGTTAGAGCACCCCCCCCCTATATGTGCTGTATAATTCCTCATGTGCCGCCATGTGTGCCGTATCCGTCCAGGGGTTCTGCCATCTGTGCCATATCATTGCCAAATAAACACCCACGCATTTAGGTGCCACATTCACAATCTCTTTTCACAATGAACTTTATTCAGATCTGATTGCAGTACAAATTTGTTTGGAAAGTGGGCAAAACCATGTGCACTGCAGGTGGGGCAGATGTAACATGTGCAAAGAGAAATAGATTTGGGTAAGTTATTTTGTTTCTGTGCAGGGTAAATACTGGCTGAATTATTTTTACACTGCAATTTAGATTTCAGTCCCAACACACACCACCCAAATTTAACTCTCTCTGCGCATGTTGCATCTGCCTCACCTGCAGTGCACATGGTTTTGCCTATTTTCCAAACAAATTTGTACTGCAATCAGATCTGAATATGGGGCAAATCTCTACATATATGGAACTAGACATGCCCCTTTGGGTGGAGCATGACACGCCCCTTCAATGGGGCGCTGTGCAAAATTCTACTACCAACTATAATCTCCCTGAAACTAGTTTTTGAATGTAGGCAAGTATAGATAAATAGGCCTCAATCACATAACCCTACAGTGCTAAGACTCCATGTAAAGTGTGTTTATTGTGGCAGTGATAGCCATATGCTGTTCCCAGAGACACTTAATGTATACAGACTACTTTACATTTCCAAGTGAAACTTTTTCACTTTTAATTGACTGTGAAAGTATAAGGAAGGGGATCTAGAGAATGCAATAAAGTCAGCTCCTTGTTAGATGTCTGGACATGTAGACGGGCCTGGATTAGATAATGTAGGCTATTCATACATGTGACACTGCAAGCTGCTCTAGAGGAGATACTGTATTGTCTGGGAGGACTCCACTGCTACATTTATTTTATCATTGGGATTCATCTGCAGTGTACACTACCATTCAAAAGTTTGGAAATATCCTTATTGTTTAAAGAATATCACTTTTTTTCAATGAAGATAACATTAAATTAATCAGAAATACACTGTATACATTGTTAATGTGGTAAATGACTATACTAGCTGCAAATGTCTGTTTTTTAATAGAATAACTACATAGGTGTACAGCAGGGTTGCCTACCCGCCTGGAAATGGAGGGTCCCGGAAATCGATTCCCCTCCCAGCCCCCCAGAAAGGGTGGCAAACCTCCAGGAATGCGGGTAGAATCCCATGACCCCCCTCGGCACTGGGAGCAAATTGCGCATATCGCAGCATTGTAGCCCCGCCCCCAGCTGCTCCTGGAGAGGACAGCCATAAAGTAGGCAACTATGGTGTATAGAGGCCCATTTCCAGCAACCATCACTCCAATGTTCTAATGGTACATTGTGTTTGCTAATCACGTTAGAAGACTAATGGATGATTAGAAAACCCTTGAAACTCCTTCTGCAATTATGTTAGCACAGCTGAAAATGGGTTTGCAAACTGG
Organism: Crinia signifera; assembly: GCF_055691185.1. Lineage (NCBI taxonomy): Eukaryota > Metazoa > Chordata > Amphibia > Anura > Myobatrachidae > Crinia > Crinia signifera. The sequence goes on from NC_139217.1 coordinate 46,628,349, forward strand.
CCAGTTATAGAACTGGCCTTCCTTTGAGCTAGTTGAGTATCTGGAGCATCACATTTGTGGGTTCATTTACACTCTCAAAATGGCCAGAAATAGAGAACTTTCATGTGAAACTCGACAGCCTATTCTTGTTCTTTGAAATGAAGGCTATTCCATGTGGAAATTCCCAAGAAACTGAACATTTCCTAGAACGATGTGTACTACTCTGCTTAAAGAACAGCACAAACAGGCTCTAATCAGCGTAGAAAGAGAAGTGGGAGGCCCCGGTACACAATTGAGCATGAAGACAAGTACATTGTCCACGTGGATGGTAAAGTATGGAAATGTCCTACAAATATAAAAAATTGTGAAAAACTCAAGTCGACCTTTTCACGTTGACCTTTTGATTATGTCGCTCTTTTGATCCTGTCAACCTTTTGAGTCGACCTATTGACTATTTATCTAGACACTGTAGATCTTTCAACCGAAACCAGCTTTCTGCACATTCACCAGCACAATTGCTTTTGTCCCTATACACAATCCACCGTCACCAATTACATTAAACCATTAAAATTACATTTAGGGGGAAATTTGCTAAGATCGAATGGATACAAATGCACCCATTTGTACCCATTCGATCTTCATTACGGCCGACATCCGGCCTCAGATAAATTTACAATCAGCTGAATTTGGGGTGGATTGGGAAGGGGGCTTTTATTAGGTTCACGGTTATTGGGTTGACATTTGAGATCACGGGTCGTATTTTGGGGCTGATAACGGCCGATCCTATTTCTACCCTGTTCATTCTGGGGATCGGCTGTGATCGGATTTGTTAGTAAATTTTCCCCATAAAGAAATATTTAATGTAATCTAGGTTTCCATTACACATAACATATTGTTAACTAAACATATACTGTATCTATTCTATTTCAGCTGCCTCTTTCACCCGGAAGGGAGTTACATTTATAAGTACTGTAGGTCATTTTACTGTATGGAGGTAAGAAAATACCCACATAGTTACAAAATGCTGCATGAATTTTAGTTGGTTCTCAGGCCCGTTGCTGAATGATCTCTACAGTATGAATATTTATTGAGTATATAACATTTGCAGTGAGTTTAATTCAGATTAGCATTATGTACTGTATACTAACCAACTATGGGCAACGCTTATTTATACACATGCCAAGAGCTCTGCCAATAAATAAAATGTTCTCCTTAGCCTGAATATATTTGCATCGGTATGTGGTGCATAATGGGTACAAACTATCCAGATACACTGACCTTTATAGTTGGACCAAGAGCGTAGCTGCCATAGGTGGAGGGCAAGTGTTATATACGAGGGTGTAGCTGCTGTAGGTGCAGGGAGTGCAGCTATGGGGCCCAGAGCTGAGAGGAGCCACCTTCCCTGTCACAGTTACATGTGTTATATACAGTAGTGTAGCTACCACAGGTGCAGGGACCATCATCGGAATTCTGACTGCCGGTACTTAAACAGCCGGATAAGACTTGCGGGCTTGCTATGTTCACCACAGGTTCTATTCTCCCTTTATTGGGGTTGTGGGCCCCCACTAGGAAGAAAAGCCCCTATAAGTCAGGGTCCCAACTGTCGGGCTTTTAACAGTCGGGATTCCAACATCAGAATCCCAACTGTTGGGAGGACATTCGGCACCCGCAGCTGCTATGTGGCCCAGAGCGGAGACGGGGCCACCTTCCATGTCACAGTTACATGTGTTATATAAGGGCATAGGTAGCTACCCAAGGGAGTGCAGCTGCTATGGGGCCCAGAGCTGAGAAGGGCCACCTTCCCTGTCACAGTTACATGTGTTATACACAAGGGTGTACATACCATAGGTGCAGGGGGTGCTGCTGCTGTGGGGCCCACAGCTGAGAGGGGCCACCTTCCCTGTCACAGTTACATGTGTTATATACAGGGGTGTAGCTACCATATGTGCAGGGGGTGCAGCTGCTATGGGGCCCAGAGCTGAGAGGGGCCACCTCCCCTGTCACAGTTACATGTGTTATATACAGGGTGTAATTACCATAGGTGCAGGGGGTGCTGCTGCTGTGGGGCCCACAGCTGAGAGGGGCCACCTTCCCTGTCACAGTTACATGTGTTATATACAGGGGTGTAGCTACCATATGTGCAGGGGGTGCAGCTGCTATGGGGCCCAGAGCTGAGAGGGGCCACCTCCCCTGTCACAGTTACATGTGTTATATACAGGGTGTAATTACCATAGGTGCAGGGGGTGCTGCTGCTGTGGGGCCCACAGCTGAGAGGGGCCACCTTCCCTGTCACAGTTACATGTGTTATATACAGGGTGTAGCTACCATAGGTGCAGGGAGTGCAGCTGCTATGGGGCCCAGAGCTGAGAAGGGCCACCTTCCCTGTCACAGTTACATGTGTTATACACAAGGGTGTACATACCATAGGTGCAGGGGGTGCTGCTGCTGTGGGGCCCACAGCTGAGAGGGGCCACCATCTCTGTCACAGTTACATAGGTGCAGGGGCACTGTAGGACAGCTCTGCGGTAAGGACAGCTCTGCGGTACCCAGCTCTCCATAACCGAGCTGGGCAGGCGGAGGAGCGGGCTAGCGGGCACAGCTCCGGCGCCCTGTAATCTTTTGGTGCTCGTAGGGGGATGGCTCTGCATTGTATGGGTCCTTTGATTCCTGTGGAACAACATCTGAATGGCCGAGGATATTTGAGTGTTATCGCAGATCAAGTACATCCTGTTATGTTAATGGTGTACCCTGCCGGGGATGGATACTTCCAGCAGGACAATGCTCCCTGCCATAAAGCTGGCATTGTCCGCAGATGGTTTGAAGAGCATGACAGAGACTTTACCTTGCTTAGTTGGCCTGTACAATCACCAGATTTCAATCCAATTGAGAATCTGTTGGATGAGATCGAATGGGCCATCAGGCAGCTGGATCCAGAACCATCAAATCTAATGGAATTGGAAAGTGCAGTTCATCGGATATGGTCTCAAATTCCTCATACCACCTACCAACATCTCATAGAGTCCATGCCAAGAAGAATCCATGCAGTATTAAGGGCAAAAGGTGGTCCAACATTGTACTGAGGGGGTGCAGTAGTGCACGCAGGGGGGGTTTCTGAGTACCCAGAAACCCCCCCAGGAATCTAATATATATATAATTATTATTTATATACATTTGGTCTATCTATAATACTTTAACTGACTCGGCATATACTGGGTCACCTAAGTGTCCATCTCCGTGCTTTGCTCCGCCCCTCTCTGGAAACCCCCTTCTGAAAATCCTGTGTTTGCCCCTGAGGGGGTGGTCATAATAATTTGGCCACTCTGTATATATTTAAGATGTAGCCTGAATAAAATGATTCCAAGGGTTATATTATGAAAGGGTTAACGTGCTGGCACCTTCTTACAGCCGGACATCATAAGCGGATTTAGCAGCTAATGATAGCTGTTGTTGATCAGCTGCATTTTATTTTAGAAGTTCAAGCCTGTTCTCCTTACATGGAGACGAAGCTGGAAACGTCTTCTGTCACATAGCTTCAATACATGAAATAAATGACAATTTTAATTGTAAATAGAGGATGCTTTGTAGTCTCTCCAAAGAATAACTTGCAAAAGTGCACAGAGGACAGGGGCAGCGCGCCCGCCCAGACACTCGTTTCGCCTTCTGAAGATGTCTCTCTCTCTGGAGGAAGCTTGTGTGACTATTAAACAAAGCTCTTTATAAACGGAACACAGGCGTGGTTAAAAATAAACTGTCAAGGGTTTAAAAGCACCAGATGTTCCGACACATAAACATCAACTGCACTCTTGGTATTATAAATGGGACAAGATGATAAAACAAAAATAACTAGACATGAAGGACAAATTCGGTGTTACCAGTAGCTTCAGTGCAGCGACTCCCGGACACCCAAGGGCCGAGGGGATCCGGTCATTACAGTCGGTTGAACCTATTCAGGTTGACATGCATCGGGTCGACCACTGAAGTTCGACAGGCCTTATGTCGACACCTGAAATAGGTTGACATAGCTAAGTTTGACAGGGCTTAAAGGTCGACAAAAGCATTAGATCGACAGTGGGAATGGAGACTGTCAAAAGGTCAACAGGGGTCTTTCAGGTTTTTTTTAGCTGACATGTGTCGACAGGCAGTAATACACGGACAAAAAAAAACATGAAAAACTGATTTCAACCTTTTGACTGCCGACCTTCCCATTGCTTGTGTCGACCTTACCCATGTTGACCTGATGTATCTCGACCTAAATTTGGTCAACCCAATGACTCATACCCGGGCCAAGAGAAGGGTCAAGAAGGAGTATAATGCCCCCAGTAGTAGTGTCACCTAGGCACATAGCATCCACAGTAATAGGGCCGCTTACGCACATAGCACCCACTGTAATAGGGTTGCTTATACACATTTCAGACCGCAAATGCCAGGTCGCACGTGGGATGAAGAGACGGGTCTGTCCCAGGGTTACCCGTTCACACAGCACCGTGACCCGGGTCAGAGCTGTGTTCAACCCTGGTCATGATAAGGGTTGAATTAAGGGGTTGCTCGACCCAGGGTGGCCCTTTCACACTGCACCTCAACCCGGGTTGGTGACTTAATGACCCAGATAAAACCCGGGTTGCGAATGCTGTCTGAAAGGGGTATTGCTCTCTTTATCTCCACTTACCTATCTCCCATGTAATAACAGCTCAGTTGCCAGAGAGGGAAAGTGAAATCTCCCCCCTCCAGTGATCGTTGGTAGGGTGCCCACAGTGCATCAGCAGTAAGCATGTATCTCATCGCGGGCCAGCTTACTGGGCATGTGTGAGATCTCGCCAGCATCGCATGTTCTCATGTATAGCCCAGAGGCAGGGACAGAGCTGTCCCTGTCATAGTGAATGGGCAGTGTCACCTATCGATTTCGACAGCTGCAGGTGTTAGAACAGTCAGTGCCACTGACCGTTCATACATTGTCCTGACTCCTGCATATTAAAGATAGCAGTGCTGATAATGACAGGGGCGACCCTGTCACTTGCCAGTAATTCCTACAGTCATACATGGCGGAGATGCAGTATCAGCGCACATAACGTGCTTTGGACATTTATGCGTTCAATAAGCCAGTTGTGAAGTAAAAGAAAAGTGTAGTTTGCTATTAAATTCTGAGCCTTTAGCGCCATCTGCTGCGTGCCACTGCAAACTACATCTCATAAACTGACATTATTCATCAAGGTCCTAATTTATATTTATACACAAACCCAATGTGGGGCAAGAAGGTTTGGTTTTGGCACTGATGGGGAGGGTTAGGCTGGGGCTATGGGGTGGGGGGGGGTAAGGGCTAGGCATTTGGTAGAGAGGGTTAGGGTTGGAGGCTGACGGAGAAAATAAGTATATCAGATTCAGAATCACTTTATTGCCAAGTATATATCATGTACAGCATACATAATACACAGGGAATTTGTTTCCGATAACCACTGCTCCCACACAGTGTACATACTTAACAGACCAATGCAAAACAGGAACATTTCAAGGGGGGGGGCATCAGGGTTGTATTTAGATTCATGTGTCGAGTGCCTAAATTAGGTGGAATCACTGACCTTTTACCTTTGAGTTTATAATTGAAGTTGCTTGGGTTCTGTGCCTGGCTGTCCTCGCCAGTTGAGAGCTGTATCGCCTACCAGATGGCAGCCGGGATTCCCACAGCTCTCAGCCCGGTTGTTCCCTGGTTACCACAAATCAGCCTGTTACAGTGCAGGGTGGGCACCGGCGGACAGTGCCACAGATGGGGGGGGGGGGGGGTATCGATGGCCCGGAGTGGAAGGCTTAGGCTTTGGGCCCCTAAGATTATGGGGCCCTTGGGCAACTGCCCATCAAGCCAATGCGTTAAGACGGCCCTGATGTAACATAATATGGAGACAGATTGAATGTGGGGAACAAAGGACAGTTCACAGTCGAGGAGGACCCCTAGGAAGCGAACTTGTGGGGTAAGGTAGATTGTAGAGTTGTCAACAGTGATGGAGATATCAGGATGGTTCTTGGCTGGTGGGAATATAAGTAATTCCGTTTTGGGAATATTGAGTTTGAGGTGGCGAGAAGACTTCCAAGATGAGATGGCAGAGAGACGGTCAGAGACTCGGCCCAAGACCACTGGTGACAACTCTTGGGTTAATAGATAGATTTGAGTATCGTCCGCATACAAATGATACTGAAATCCGAAAGAGCTGATTAGTTTGCCAAGCGATGAGGTATAGATTGAGAAAAGCAGAGGACCTAAGACTGAGCCTTGCGGAACTCTGACTGAGAGTATACAGTATACTGGGAGTATACATCGTTCCCGCTCCTGTATGCACCACTACTCTGTCTCTTTGTTTAGCTCGCCATTCTTTGGCATAACCTGGATTAAATACTATTGTGAGGTGGTCAAACTGTGTAAATGATTGGAAATTAATGTTATTGAGGTTAAAAAACACAAACTTTTGCATTTTGTTTAAAAGAAAATTGCAGATCCAAAACCAGTGATGGAGGGTGTGGCAACACCAAACCCAAAACTGTACAAATAATTAGAACCAAATCTAAATCCAGCACATCTCTACTCACGGTACTGGCCCATGCAGTGCTAGGCTCAACCCAGAAGCGGCCCGGGCAGGACCTGCACATACAACTGACGAAGCAGTTTGATGTCATAGTTCACGCCACTGCACAAGTGAGGCTGGCTGGCAACTTTCAGCCTGAGGGGCAGCCACAAGCACGTGGGCTGGGTTTTCACTAGTGTATGCAATGCATACCCCCAACTGTCCCAATTTTCACAGGACAGTCCTGTTTTTTTGCGACTGTCTTTCTTTCCACCTGGGGATGGCAGTTTGATGTGGTGGGGGCAGTTGGCAAGCCCCCTTGTCTGCTGATGCTCTTCTCAGGTGGGCATGGCCAGCAGCCTACACAGCACTGGCAATGTCCCCATAGTGATGGGAAATGGGGGCATGGCTTGCATATGCTGTACCCCTGTGAGGCCACGCCCCCTTCGGCAGCGGATTTATAGCGCGAGTGGTCCAATATCCCGAATGAAAATGTTGGGCGCTATTTGCATTGTAAGTACTTAAGAGGTGAAGAGGCCGCACGCTCAGCTTTGCAGTCAGAGTGGGGAGTAAGGAGTAATTGCCATACTGGGGGTCAGCAGGCTGCCAGGGCTTATTTAAAAGGGCTGATATAAAAATGATATCAGTTTCAAATCAGGCAAGGCTGCGCTCTCTCCCCACTGCGTTGAGTGACAGTTGAGTCGCCACTACCCGAGCCCTTCTCCCTGCTCCTCAGTCCTGTCCTGCACATTGTGCGCCTCCTCCTTGCTCCTACTGCTTAGCAGCTGCTCTCCCCTTGGAGTCTCAGCAAGGCAGGCAGACGCCAGATCTCCCAGACCAGAAAGAGGCATCTCAGCTGTTTGCAGAGCATTATGAAGGGGGTCTCTGGTGACATGTGTGTTCCAGGCCACCCTTCTTCAAGTTAGGGATGGCCATCATTGCCATTGATGGCAATAGTGCAACTGGCCATCGAGTGTTTAACTATGCAATGGATGACCATCGATATTTTTACCTATCGATGGTCATCCATTTTGTTTGACTGATTAGCCTGTGGGCCAATCAAAACACGGGGGCTGTGCTTCATGGGTGTCGGGGGCGGATCAACAGTGTCTAGATCGACCATATTATGGTGGACCATGCTTAATCTAACGCGTCTAGTTAGACACCTAAAGATAGTCGACGGTGTCTAGATTGACAGTAACGAAAGTGTTTGGTTGACGAGGGCGTGATCAACAGTCACAAGGTTGCCATAAGTTTTTCACCTTTTTTTGGTGGCTGTGTTGACATAGGTCAACATGCACACCAAATGCAAACCTCGCCTTGCTTCGGACACGGTGCCTCGCTGCACTCGGCACAATATTGATCGATTTCTATGCCCGCTTGGATGGTAAAGTATGAACCAAGTCGGTCTAAAGCAAAAAACATGAAAAACTCATATCGACCTTGTGTCTGTTGATTATGTTCCCGTCAACCTAACGCTTGCGTCTAACTTTCATTACTGTTGGTCTAGACGCTGTTGAGTATCTTTAGCCGTCTAATTAGGCGCATTAGACTAAGTGTGGTTGATCTAGATACCATCGACTGGATACAGTACTGTATGTGTCTATGCATGTAGGTGTCGGCGTTACTATGTACTGTATGTAACTGCATATACACTGCTCAAAAAAAATAAAGGGAACACTTAAACAACACAATGTAACTCCAAGTCAATCACACTTCTGTGAAATCCAACTGTCCACTTAGGAAGCAGCACTGACTGACAATCAATGTCGCATGCTGGTGTGCAAATGGAATAGACAACAGGTGGAAATTATAGGCAATTAGCAAGAAACCCCCAATAAAGGAGATGTTCTGCAGGTGGTGACCACAGACCACTTCTCAGCTCCTATGCTTTCTGCCTGATGTTTTGGTCACTTTTGAAAGCTGGCGGTGCTTTCACCCTAATGGTAGCATGAGACGGAGTCTATAACCCACACAAGTGGCTCAGGTAGTGCAGCTCATCCAGGATGGCACATCAATGCGAGCTGTGGCAAGAAGGTTTGCTGTGTCTGTCAGTGTAGTGTCCAAAGCATGGAGGCGCTACCAGGAGACAGGCCATTACATCAGGAGACTTGGAGGAGACCATAGTAGGGCCACAACCCAGCAGCAGGACTGCTTCCTCCGCCTTTGTGCAAGGAGGAACAGGAGGAGCACTGCCAGAGCCCTGCAAAATGACCTCCATCTGGCTACAAATGTGCATGTCTACTCAAACGGTCAGAAACAGACTCCATGAGGGCCCAAGTCCACAAGTGGGGGTTGTGCTTACAGCCCAACACCATGCAGGACGTTTGGCATTTGCCAGACAACACCAAGATTGGCAAATTCACCACTGGCGCCCTGTGCTCTTTACAGATAAAAGCAGGTTCACACTGAGCACATGTGACAGACGTGACAGAGTCTAGAGACGCCAAGGAGAACGTTCTGCTGCCTGCAAAATCCTCCAGCATGACTGGTTTCGCAGTGAGTCAGTAATGGTGTGTGGTGGCATTTCTTTGGGTGCCGCACAGCCCTCCATGTGCTCCCCAGAGGTAGCCTGACTGCCATTAGGTACCGAGATAAGATCCTCAGACCCCTTGTTAGACCATATGCTGGTGCGGTTGGCCCTGGGTTCCTCCTAATGTAAGACAATGCTAGACCTCATGCGGCTGGAGTGTGTCAGCAGTTCCTGCAAGACGAAGGCATTGATCCACTAACGCCACATTGCACCACAGACTGTCCAGGAGTCACCGCCACCTCATCAGGAGCATGCCCAGGCGTTGTAGGGAGGTCAAACAGGCACGGGGAGGCCACACACTAATGAGCCTCATTTTGACTTGTTTTATGGACTTTACATCAAAATTGGATCAGCCTGTAGCGTGTTTTTCCACTTTAATTTTGAGTGTGACTCCAAATCCAGACCTCCATGGATTAATAAATTTGATTTCCATTGATAATTTTTGTGTGATTGTTTTTGTCAGCACATTCAACTATGTAAAGAACAAAGTATTTAATAAGAATATTTCATTCATTCAGATCTAGGACGTGTTATGTTAGTGTTCCTTTTTTTTTTGAGCAGTGTATATATGTTGATGTAATTATGTACTGTATATGTCTGTGCATGTATGTGTCAGCATTACTATGTACTGTATGTGTCACTATGTACTGTATGTGTTTATGCATGTATGTGTAAGGCTAAAAACCACCGGATCACACGAGCATTCACCTCTTTGTTTGTGCGCATCCATTGCAAGGGAGTGTGGTCTGTGACCAACAAAAACTCTCGTCCCAACAAATAATATTTTAAGGGGTGTCGGACGGGGTCCCGACAGTCATTTACCCGACGTCGGGATCCCAACTGTTAAAACACTGACACACGGGTTCCCGGCGGCCACCGGCTATTCTCCCTCATGGGGGTCCATGACCCCCATAGAGGGAGAATAGAATAGGTGGCGAGTGTAGCTCGCCACCGTACCCGCAGCGTGGTGAGTGCAAGGGGCTTTGTTGCGCTTGCCATGCTGTCTGAGTCCGGCCAGTCGGGATCCCGACATCGGACTAATGACTGTCGGGATCCCGACTGTCGGAACCCTATACCCAGGGGTTAAAGTGAGGGGGAACGGGGTGAAACTGAGTTCCACCACCTCTAATGGTGAGGTGGAATATTCTAACCTCCATATTGGCCCTGCACAGTAATTCTCACAGAAAAGCATTCTAGTTTGCAGGGGGATGCCAAGTACCCTATCACTGGCCCTTTCTCTGCCTAATGGGGAAGGGGAGGGGTTTATTTAGGTGGCATAGAGAAATGAGTTCCCCCACCTCTGCATGATCACTTTATACCACACCCATTTAAAGGACTCCACTGCCCATTTTATTTCCAAGCACTACTGCTCTACAGTTGAATATGTGCACTCTCTGGGCAGTAATTTACGGCTAAGGTAGAGGATCGGCTTCTATTGGGAAAGGATTGCCCTTTTAAACTTAAATAAGTAAAATTTTCATTGATATGTAAACAGTCAGGCACAGTGATATGTAAAAATATTTGGAATCGGTACATCTGTCAGAATGAACTTAGGTCTACAGTCATTAGGTTGACCCCATTAGGTCGACTGGCAGGAAGGTCGACCTGATTTAAGGTCGTCATGGGCCAAGGTCGACATGACTTAAGGTCGAATTTGCATAAAGGTCGACATGAGGAAGATCGACTGGTCATAAAGTCGACATTGGTTTTTCACTGGGTTTTTTTAGCCGAATGTCGACACAGTCGACATGGACACAGTTGGCATTGAGAATCGGACCCTCGCATCGCTCGCTTCGCTCGCAATGCATCGGGCACGGTGGCTCGCTTCGCTCGCCACAGCTTTAATAACCTCCTCCACGCCCTAGTGGATGGTAGGGCATGAAATACCGCCTGTCGGCACATGTCGGCTCAAAAAACAGTGAAAAACCCCATGTCGACCTTATGACCAGTCGACCTTCCTCATGTCGACCTTTATGCAAATTCGACCTTAAGTCATGTCGACCTTGGCCCATGTCGACCTTAAGTCAGGTCGACCTTCCTGCCAGTCGACCAAGTGGGGTCGACCTAATGACTGTAGACCTAAGTTCATTCTAATAGATGACCGCTTCCCAAATATTTTTATTTCATTATTTGTATACAATTTGTTAATGCTGATCTTTCACATATCACCCAGTTTTTATAAATAATGAAATAAAAGGTAGATATTAAATCTTTTTCTTCATGTGCGCCAAAAATCCTTTTCTTTTCTTGTCTATCTTCCGAGGTTTTAACAAGTTTATATGGTAGATTTGCACCACCCTCCTTCTACCCTCTTGTGGAACCTTGAAATTGACCGGTCCCACCACCTCTACAAACATAGAATACGCCGGCAGATAAGAACCACTTGGCCCATCTAGTCTGCCCCTTTTTTAACATGTTACCTCAAACCATATTTGATCCTTCTCTCTTTGTAAGGATATCAATATGCTTATCCCAAGCATGTTTAAATGACTCTACTGTATTTGCCTCTACCCCCTCTGATGGGAAGCTATTCCACTTATGTACTACCCTTTCTGTGAAGTATTTCTTCCTCAAATTTCCCCTGAATCTTCCTCCCTCTAGTGTCAGTGCATGTCCTCGTGTTCTGTTGCTCCTCTTCCTGTGAAGAATGTCTCCCACCTGTACCTTGCTAAAACCCTTGATATATTTGAAAGTTTCTATTGTGTCCCCCTTTTCCCTTCTCTGCTCTAAACTATACATATTAAGATCTTTTAGTCTTTCCGGGTATGGAGAGGCCCCTATGATCTCATAAGGGCCTCACCATTGAGCATACATCTTACTCATTGTAGTGGGCAAAAGCACTAGCATCTTCTCTAACGGTTTAAAGAACCGGTCAACTGCAGTGACATCATAATTATGTTTTTGATGCATACTTTAAGTTTCACCTCTCCGGGAGAAGCCCGGAGAGGCAACACGTCAGGGGGGCGGGGCAAGGCTGACATCACTTGGCCGTGCCCCCCATGCCGGAAAACTTAGTGATTTGGAGAGTGGGCGGGGCTTAAATTACCCAAAATGCAGCGATCGCGTCATTTAGCCTCACCATGGACCCGCGATCTGCAGTAATTTACCCAGCAGGTAAGGGGGAAGCGGGGGCTATGAGCAGAAGGCGGGAGACTTGCTCACCTTCCCGGGGGGCTGGGAGGTGGACCCGATTTTCCGGAGGTTCCCGGCCATTCCGGGAGGGTAGGCAAGCCTGTTTTGATGTTGTTGAGCCCTTTCCATGTGTTAATTCAGGAGTGGTGCAATCTGCCATATAATTGAGACACAAACTGAACGATGTTAGTTTCCTGACAAGGTTGTTCTTCCCACCCCTCTTTTAATTAGAGATGTGCAGACTCGGATTCCAGAGATCCGAGCCCCCACGGACGTCATCATTCCGAGCCCGGTTCCGAGCAGCGCTTGGAGATTCCCGCCTGACTCGTGTCCGTCCCCGTGGTCAGAACGTCATCTCCCGGCGCCGGACTTCGCGAGGCTTTAAATAGCGGCTGCTGCGCCCGCCATCTTCACTCCAGTCTAGTAGTGGGTTGGGAGAGGGTGTGTTGGTGCTGCTGCTGGGGCTTAAACTTGAGCTTGACCTTGAACGCAATATTTTTTATTCGCTGGGGCTGTCTCTCAGTGCTGCTGTGTAGTCTAACTGTGTACTTGTAGTACTACTGTCTCCTCTGTGCGGTCTACCTCTGGTGTGCTGTGCTGTAATTATTTTATTCGCTGGGGCTGTCTCCCTCAGTGCTGCTGTTTACTCTGTGTGCCTACCTACCTAGTAGTTTATTTTCTCTACCTACTAGGCTGCTATATTATTAATACTTAATTAATTGAATTATATATAGTCCACTGGTGCTGCCTGCACTGAATACTGTGAATAGAGGTTGCCAGTATTATTTACTCAGTCCACTGTTGCCACTGGCAGTGTTACTGCCTAAGTGTACCTACCTAGTAGTACAACTACATAATAGGCTGCTATATCTAACTTAATTAAAAAATAATACTTGTGCTGTGTGGGACTGTAAAAAATAATTCCATACTGCTGGTGCACTGACGTGTGCCACTGCCAAGCATTACCTAATAATAAAATTAATTATTATAAATTCTGCTGGTGCACAATACTAGTATTGCTGACGTATCTACCTGTCTTGTGCCTAGTACTGTCTTATCTACCTGTCTGGTGCCTAGTACTGCCATATCTACCGTCTGGTCTGGGGCTCACTGCCTAATACTGGCGTATCTACCTGTCTGGTCTGGGGCTCACTGCCTAATACTGCCGTATCTACCTGTCTGGTCTGGGGCCCACTGCCTAATACTGCCGTATCTACCTGTCTGGTCTGGGGCCCACTGCCTAATACTGCCGTATCTACCTGTCTGGTCTGGTGCTCACTGCCTAATACTGGCGTATCTACCATCTGGTCTGGGGCTCACTGCCTGATACTGCCGTATCTACCTGTCTGGTCTGGCGCTCACTGCCTATTACTGCCGTATCTACCTGTCTGGTCTGGGGCTCACTGCCTAATACTGCCGTATCTACCATCTGTTTTGGGGCTCACTGCCTAATACTGGCGTATCTACCGTCTGGTCTGGGGCCCACTGCCTAATACTGCCGTATCTACCTGTCTGGTCTGGCGCTCACTGCCTAATACTGCCGTATCTACCTGTCTGGTGCCTAGTACTGCCATATCTACCGCTGCAGTGCCACTCTTACATAAGCCACGTG